>NW_027204248.1:886964-1538928 GCF_024711535.1 Dipodomys merriami
GGACAAAGAGCTTCAAGGAAGCATGCCCCAGGAAGGGGGTGTTGGCTCAAGGCTTCCCATACACTTGGCTGCACCTTTATAGCCTCTACCTTTATTCTTACTATATTCTTCTTGGCTGTACATTCGTTGCCTTTATTCTCGTTTTGACTATTTTTCTATTGATCCGTGAACAGAGCATGTTGTATTTTTCCAGTCCAATAGAGATGGCTTCTCTAAGTAATAAAGACTAAGGCCAAAGATTAAATGTGGGCAATCCCCCAATCAATCTATCATCTGATGTGACGTTGCCTCCAGATACTCCTACAACTTCACAAGCGGTTTTGCAGCTCACAAATAGTAAATATAAAGACTTAAAATTTCTAGATATGTCTAACAGACAAAATCAATGAACTAAACTAAGTTAGAAAGAGTTATCCCAGTAGTTTAGAGAGTTCTAAAAAGAAAGGTCCTCTGATTATAAAAGAAAAAGAAAGATTCTCCCAACAGTTATGATTAAGTTTAGTCCAACTTACGTTATAGGGAATAGATGGTGTTTTCACACAAAATATAAAGTTAGTGACATATTTCCTCAACCAACCAAGAACCATTTCCTTATACAGGAGCTTATAAAGATGAAATTAGTTGGATAAAATTAAAAAGAGTATAATGTAAGTACAGCCCTGTCTTAGGTTTGTTAATTATTAAACATAAAAAAGCCTGAATAGATGACGTATTCTATTAAACAATATGCTAGGCTTGTTTCGCACCACTTAGCTTAAACAGTTGGTGGGATAGTCATTAATTTTCATGTAATTCATCAATGCTTTGCCTTTAAAAAATTGATTACGTGCTTAAATAAACAAAGAATCTATGTCACAATCACACACTGTATAAAAATGTTAATTCTCCTCAATAAAGATACACTCAGATGCAACTCTTTTGAGTCTATGTCTGTTTGTCACTTCGCCGACTCCTTTGCCCACCTATCCCGAGATCCCTGTCCCGTCGGTCCCAGTGCTCCGGCCGAGCTGGTCCATCGCACTGTGGTTTTAAAACCCAGCCCTGGCAGGAAGTCTGTGAAACTCTAAGCTGTTGCTCAAAGTGTAAGAGCTCTGGCCTTGAGCTAAAATCTTCGGGCAGTAGCCCCAACCTTCTAGTGCAATCTTCATGGCTAACTTCCTCCTAAAAAACCTCACCCCATTAAACCATTAGATGTGAACTTTGTGCAGTTTGTGATGTGTTTCTGAAAAAAAAAAAGGTGATACTGATGAAAACACCCTAATTCTAATGACAGCTTGTGGGATAGAGCTATGTGATTAGTCCTTCATGAGGTGTTATGTGCTGAGTCCTTCATGGGGTGCATTCTTTCACCTGGTCCTTGTAAGAGCTCCACATGTAAGATGATTGTGCATATGAGAAAGTTGAGGCTCAAATATGTCCCATGTCAGGGCCAAAATTTTGGATGTTCTGAACTCTAATGAGTTGTCCCCTGCAGACAATTTTCTTGGTTTATTTTTTCCGGTTGTAAATGTTGAACTCAGGGCCTAGGCACTGACCCTTCCCTGTTGGTTTCATGGCTAGTGTCCTATCACGTGGAGCCAACGACCCTTGGCATCTGTAGCTGAGGTCTGTCATCTTGCCTACTCAGGAAGCTGAGATCTAACAATCTGGGTTCAACATTATCCCAGACACAAAAGGTCCCATGAGACTATTATCTCCTATTTACCACTTAGAAACTTAAAGTGGAAGCTGGGAACCGGTGAGTTGCACCTCTCATCCTAGCTACTCAGGAGCCTGAGAGCTGAGGATCAGGGTCCAAAGCCAGCCTGGGCAGGAGATTCCTTGAGATGGTTATCTCCAATGAAACACCAGAAAGCTGAAGGGACATTGTAGCTCAAGTAGTAGTGTTCTAGATTTGAGCTGAAGAGCTCAGAGACAGCACCCAGGCCCAGACTTCAACTCCTTCTACTTACAAGAAAATAAAGCAAGAAAACTGAAGTGGAGTGCTGGGAATGTGTTTTAGGGGTAGAGTGCCTTGCATATATGAAACCCTGGGTTAGAATCCTCAGTACCACATCCCTAGGGGGAAAAAAGCCTGAAGGGGCTCTGTGGTTCAAGTGGTAGAGTGCTATCCTCATACAGGAGAAACTCATGTACAGTGCTCAGGTCCTGAGTTCAATCTCCAGGACGGGTGTGCGCGCGCACACACACACACACACACACACACACACACACACACACACACACACACACACACACACACACACACACACACACACAGATAAGGATACCAGAAATGAAACTGTGACACCAAATGGTAAAGCAAAGAGCTTCTGCTCTGAGCTTATGGTCAGCACCCTGGCCCTGTGCTCAACCTCAAAACCTAGCCATCCAGGGCCCAACTAGGAGAGGTCAAATGTTTCAAAACCTGATGAGCTTCACCAGCCCTAGATGACTGGAAGCATTGTGATATTACACATGTACTTAGATTTACCAAGCTTCTGGAAACCAAGTGAGGCACCATTGCCAATGGTGAATCATTTCATTAGGTTCAGCTCCCCAGTTGTCTGCCAGAAGGACTCTTGAATTAATTGTAGCAGTTTGTTTCAACAATGGGACATAGTCTAACAAAGACAGGATAAGTACAAGGAACTTGGCCTGCCATGGAAGGTGACACTAATGAAGGCTTCCTGTCAAAACAGAGCCCTGGGGAGATAAAGAGCTTGGGGTACAAAGAGGCCTTTATCTCCTGGACTTCAGAGCCCACCCACATTCATCCTCACTAATTGCCCCTGGATGAATTGTTTGTTACACAGTTGTACAGGAGAGAGGTTTTTTGTCTTCCTGTTCCAACAATGAGGCAGACTTCCTCCAGCAGCTTGAGGTGTGGGGAAACACGTAGGCTACACCGGGAACAGTGAGGGGAGCCCCGAACATGCACTGTCTTGAAAGCACTCTCTGTACTATGAAATCATTATATTCAAAGCAAATTTCCTAGCTGGGTGCCTTTCTTCAGAGATACTCTGGATGTTCACCAATAGAAATGCATGCATGCATACATAGACACATGGAGTTACTGGCTCTATTTTTGTGTGGCAGGTCCTGAGGCTTGAAATGTTAGCCTAGACATTTTCTGTGAGCTCTTATTGCTAAAGGAAGCATTTTATTGTGTCTTAAACTATGATTACCCTAGGCTGGGGTGCTGCTTTTACACCCACAGATGATCCAGGGATCCTAGGGTCTGAGTTCCACTCCCAACACTGGCATAAAAACATCAAATCAACACAAATGGAGAAGGAAAAAAACCAGGAAGTTTTACACAACCGTTTTACCTTTGTTTCCTTTGAACTTGACCGGCTTGGGTCTCAATGACTCAGCTTGAAAATTGAACGTGACCTTGCCTGGCTGAATGCTGGTGGGCTGTCAGTGAAGCCCGAGCCTAATTCACACACCTAGGTCCTGAGTTGGATCCTGGGAATGGCACCTACACACTACTGAAGATCCTAGAAAACTCATTCCTATGTATAGGAACACTAATAGAATGTTTGAAATGTACTAATTGAATTACTACTTAGCTAGTCATTCTAATATAAGATTGTATGCAATAAATACAGGTCATTGATTAATTTAATAATTTATTAAGTCTTCTTCTGTGATTAATTAATGGAGGCATAATTTTAGACCAAATAATTGGTAGCAATAGAACATATGAAAATAAGATATAGACATCACTCTTTATATAGAGTTATACACTAGAAACTACATAAATGTTTATCTGTCTCTGTATACATTTATATATGCATATACATATGTAAATACAAACACACTGCAATCTACACATGTATGTGTTTATATATTGGCCACTCTCAGGGCTTGATCTCCAGTCCTCAAATTTGCCGATAACTTCATTTGCATCAGATTGGTGGGATAACATTGACCCATTCATGAATTGGGCCTTCTAGGCCTGGTGTTCAAATCACAGAACTGCCAAAAACTTAATCCTTGTGGAAGAAGCCAACTGTCCTACTTATTTTCCTTATCAGTGAAAGTCCTGGGTCTCAGGAATGATGCATAATACATACACAAAACTATGCCCTATGTAATAGGATGTAAAAAATATTATATGTGTAATCATACTCACTAAAATACATAATACATAAATATAACACAAAATAAAATGAATAAATACACTAATTGAAATATGCAGTAAACATGTGTATGTAAATATAATTCATGTATTTAAAATGTGTACAAGTGGTAGGACTTGAAGTCAGGCCCTGGGAGCCTGTCTTTCTTGTCTTCCAGCACGGTGAGCTTCCCCTTACCCCACTATGCTGCAGATTTACCCAACACTGAGTTCAAATCCCAGGCCTGGCAGAAAAAAATTGGCATGAATTCCAAACCAAGGAGCCTCAAAAATTTAAAAATATTTTAAATGTATGTATGTATTTTTGTATGTATTTTTATTTTGTCAAAGACAGGGCTTGAACTCAGGTCGCGTCAACTCTGCCTGAGCTTTGATCACTCTAGGCTATGGTGCAGCCATTGGACCCACAGCCGAACCTGGATTCCGGGCCCAAAGGCTGACAGGAAAAAATAAAATAAAACAAAACAGGTAAAAAAAAAACCCAGCAACTTCCAAATAGCTGCTGGTTTTACATTTGTTTTCTTTGCAAGGTGACCTTCCTGGGTTTGACTGACATGAAAAGTGCTGGTAACCTGGCATTGCTGAAGGCTGGTGGGATTCCAGGGAAGCCATTGGCCAACAGGACAAAATAGGCCCTGGGTTTGAAGCGCGGTCCTGACCTTTACCAATGGTGGGAGATCCTAAGAGTCTTGTTCCTATTCATAGGAATACCAATGGAAGGTTATGAATGTCAAGGTTGAATTAGTTGTTCCTGAAAGATACTATTATAAAATTAGAGTGATTTTAGGAGGCTGGTGGATATTACTGAAGATTTTTGACACATTAAAAGAATACTTTTAATTACATGGACACAATAATTCCAGGACAGTGGTTGATTTAATTAATAATTCATTAAGGATGAAAACAATATTAATTACATGGAGGCATAATAAATACCCACGAATTGGTTGGAATGTAGCATATATAACTGATTATTGTATAGACATTTCTGGCATTCTATAAAGATCTATATTTATTTGTGTACTACCATCTGCATGTCAATCTGTTCTCATTTTCTCAACCCCTGGAGCTCGATCTCAGGTGCTGGGAACTACTTGTCAGCTAAATATTCACCAGGTTGGTGTGCTGACAGTCACCCATTCATGCATTGAGCCTTGTAGGCTGTAAGTTCAGATGCCAGCACTCCCAAAAATTGAATCGTGGAGTAAGAAGCCTATGGTGACACATGTTTTCCTTTGCTGTGAAAGTCCTGAGTATCAGGTATGAAGTTTCATACATAGGCAAATCTATAATCTCTGTAATAAATGTAATCAATATTCCATGTGTAATAACAGTCAATAAAATAAATGGTAAATAGATGAATAAAACAAAAATAAAATGAATAACTACACTAGGCACAATATGGAGTCAAAATATGGGGCTCCATCTCAGGGCCTGGGAACTGCCTAGGAGCTGAATTGGCTAGAGGCTGCTGGGCTGAAAATTACCCATTCATGAATTTCTAAGCCCTGAGTTTAGATCCCAGCACTGCCAAAAATGTATTCTTGGAGTGAGAAGCCGAACATGACACATTTTTTTTTTCTTCAAAAGTCCTCGGTGTCAGGTAGGATGTATAATTCGGATGCAACTCTATATGCTATGTAATAGGATGTCATAAATGTAATAAATGTCATAGGTGGAATAATTGTCACTACCATAAATGATGAAGGGTTGAATTAGTGAATCATTCTAGATAAAATGAGACATAATAATTATAGGATGTGTATTAAGTTTTATTAATATTTTATTAAGCACTAACAGAATAAAAATTGCATGGAGTCATTATTAAATACCTAATAATTGGTAGTGACACATGATGTATATTTAATTATATATAGACATCTGTCTTATTCTATAAAGTATATAAATATATGTATGTATATATGTACATATATGATAAATAATAACAGGATATTGAGTAATTATAATTGATGCTTTATTAATTTTTCAACTGGCACACATCATTAAGTGGAGACATAATTTAATATCTAATAATTGGCAGTAATATCTATGTTAATAATATAGGGATGTCTCTTTTTGTGTACATAATATTTATATACAGCAATGTCTACCTACTTATACCTCATTCAGTCATGGGGCTCGATGGTTGAGTGCTTCCCTAGTAAGCAGGAAGCCCTGGGTTCAATTCCTCAGTGCCATATAAACAGAAAACCCAGAAGTTCTGCTGTCATTCAATCAATTGAGTGCTAGCCTGGAGCACAAACACTTAATGACGGTGTCTAAGCCCTTACTGAAACCCCAGGACTGCTGCCAAAAAAAGGTAGAATGTTCTAACTGCAACTATAGAAGGCTAGGACTTCAAATACCTCATCACAGAGCAAGCTAGGAGTCTGGTGCTGACAGTTGCCACTTAACCTGACAGCCAGATGTAAACTGCTGCAAACCAGCTCCAAGAAACCAGACACTGCTGGTTTACCCCCATCATCCTGGCTGCTTGGGGGCTTTAAAACCCAGCCCTGTCAGGAAGTCTGTGAGAATCCTGGAAATGTGGCTCAAAGAGGTAGATTTCTAGCTTTGAGCAAATGTTATTTGAACAGTATCCCTATGCATAGAGTACAACTCCCATGTATAACCCCCCAAAAACCCACCCCAATAAACCATTAGATGTGAACTTGTGTGGCTTATAAAATGTTCCTCAAAGAATGGTGATACTGATGAAAGCACCCTAATTCTAATGACAGCTTGTGGAATAGAGTTATGTGCTGAGTCCTTCACAGGGTTCAGTGTGCTGAGTCTATCACATGATGCTGTGGGCTGAGTCCTTCAAAGAGTGCTATGTGCTGTGTCCTTCATAGGGTGCATTCTTTCATCTGGTCCTTGTTAGAGCTCCACAACTGAGATGATTATGAAGACACGAATATTGAGGCCCAGATATGTCCCCTGGCAGGGACAAAATTATGTATTACTAAAGAGTCGGTGAGTTGTCTCTTGCAGACAATTGTTTTGTTTTTCCTCAGTCATGAATCTTGAACTCAGGGCAGAGGTGCTGACCCTTACCTCTTGTGCTCATGGCCAACACTCTACCATGTGGAGCCAAGGACCCCCTTGCAACAGAGTGCCATGACCTAGGGGTCTATAGCTGAGGACTATCATCCTGCCTTCTCAGGAAGCTGAAATCTGTGGACCTGGGTTCTAAACTATTCCGGACACAAAAGGTCCCATGATACTATTATCTCCAATTCACCACTAAGAAACCTGAAGTGGAAGCTGGGTGCTTGTGGCTCATGCCTGTCATCCTAGCTACTCAAGAGGATGAGATCTGAAGATCATGGGCAGGAAAGTCCTTGAGACATTTAGCTCCAATGAACCACCAGAAAACCTGAAGTGGACCTGTGCCTCAAGGGGTAGGGCACACGACTTTAGCTGAAGAACCCAGGCCTAGATTTCAACTCCTACAACTGACAACAACAACAACAAAAAGACATAAACAAACTAACAAACCTGAAGTAGAGGGCTGGAAATGTGCCTTAGGGGTAGAGTTCTTTGCATATATGAAACCCTGGTCTTGATTTCTCAGTACCACATTACCAGAAAAAAGCCTGAAGTACCGCTGTGGCTCAAGTGGGAGAGGGCTTGCCCATATAATTGTAACCCCTCTGTACAATATTTTCACAATAAAAAAATTAAGAAGAAAATGATCCCAAAGTAATCATTTTTGTATTATTTTCTTATTTCCATGTGATTTACCTCCAATTTAGAAATCTAGATATATAATTTAATTTAATTTTACCAAAAATATTATTGAGTATAAGATTCTTATACTCTCTACATTCTTCACACTGAGATCATCAAATATGGTGAGTTTGAAATGATTAGTCTCTGTTTGACCCACGTGAATATTATTTACAATGTGAGTGAAATGTTTAAAAGTTAGTATTTATTTTAGTTGCTCTGAAGAGACAATAACTGATAAAATCAAAGGCTAAAAATGATTAGATTTAAAATTTAGAATTTAGGAAATATTTTTGACCACACTGGTTACTGGAGCCTTCACAAAAACCTCATGAGATAATTTATATTGATGAAGCAAACATCCCACACTGGTTACTGGAGCTTTCACAAAAACCTCATGAGACAATTTATATTGATGAAGGAAAAATCCCAGAGTTTAGACATTTACGAATAGGAAAATCATGTCATTCTGAATATGTAGAGCTACATAACAAACATAGAAAATTTAGCTTTTAAATATCTGAATATACTAATACATTTAATTGCAGGGTAAGTACTTGTTCTGAAAGGAGTTAAAATTGCATTTATTTTGAAAAGTAAACCTAACTATTCATTTGAATAATAGACAATGTTTAAAATATCACTAATCCAAGACACAAGATGTACAGTTCATTGTTTTTTATGCCTATTATGTTCTCTAAACTTACTACAAATATTAGATTAGTAAACCTAAATCATTGCTTTGTAGGGAAATAGAAAGATTCTTAAAACTCATGACTATAACTTTTTCTCATACAATTACTAGGTAAATGTTTTATTTTTTTTTGTCAGGGAATCTTATTTTTATTCATTAAGTTAAATAATTCTCCAATAACAATATAAATTATGCATGAACAAAGTTTAGAACAAGTATTTCTTTCACAAAACATATCATAGTTCTCTTCACGAACAGTGGAAGGCAGTGTGTTATTTATTTATTTATTTTTAGTTATTTTATTAATGGTTATTAATTTTCAGAAGTGGCAGTTTCGTTATTCTCTTTCCATAATATATTTAAAACATTTTATTATACTCACTCTATTTCCTTTTTGTTACTCCTTCCTCCAAAGATCTTGTTTTTTACATAAAATTGTATCTTTATATATGCACATATAAACTCTTTTGGAAGACTTAAGCTAAACTGCAACTTAATTTTGAAGTAGGCCCTGAGAGGAGACTCGAGCTAGTACAGCTTCTTTACAGACTTTGTTTTTGTTTTAGGGATTTTAGGAAAAAAACCAAAACCCTCTAAACAAGGTTAACTGGACCTTGGCTCCAACCAGCCCAGTTCTTAGAATGAGAAGAATGCCCCTAGGTTCCCCTCCCCTTAATAACTTAACCCACCTTCATTATTCTGTTAAGGACTGACCTTTTAAACAGATAGCCAGTAATCAGGCTCATGCTGGCAACATCCTGAGTTTACCATAAAGTCCGCCTTTTTCACATGCTTGTGTTAAACTCCACTAAACTCCTTGTATATGCTTACCTTAAGCTCCACTTTACCATTGAATTCATGAGTCATTTAAACCAAAAGTGATAGGCTGGTTTAAACAGCCATTATGTGACAAAGTGTAACCTCATTGGCCACCTGTGTGTGGTCTGGTATGACTGTGCAATCTTTTTGGTGTGAGACAATCTCATTTGTTGCCTACATGACCAGGCTGTGAGTTTTGCCTTTAAAAACCTAAGTACGTGGGCCGCTGGGGATCGCAGTATCAGCTCCTGAGCCTGTGCTGCAGCCCTGGCCAGTCAGTGTAGGAACCTTCTCAATAAAGTTGCTTCTTTAATAACAACTTTGTTGTGGTGGGCTCTGTCACTCCAGACGACTAGGTGGGCTTGCCTGCCTGAGTAGGGGGTCTTCCTACTACAAATTTAAGATGTACAGAGGATTAACAGGATGAAAAAAAATGAGTATTTTTTTTGTTAACTTCTAATTGAACTATCATTATTATTATGGTTAGGGTTAGGATACCAGACAGAATTAGAATTAGGGTTAGAGAAATAGCAAATTTAGGTTCAACTCAGGATGACCTATTGCAACAATAATACTCACAGCACACTGTACTGAAAATGAACTTTACACCATGGAGAGAGAAGAGTGATGGAGATGGGAGAGGGAAGGGATAGTTGGACAACAACAAAGAAGGGAGTAACAATGGTCAACAAGAAATGTACTCATTACCTTATGCATTTAACTTTAATCCCCCTGTCAGCCTCATTACCTACTTAGGAAGCTGATTTCTGAGGACCGCAGTTCAAAGCCAGCCCAGGCAGGAAAGTCTGTGAGAATTTTATCTCCAATTAACTACCAGTAAACCAGAAAGTGGTGCTGTGGCTCAAGTGGTACAAGCGCACACCTTGAGCTAAAGAACTCAGGGATTACTCTCTCCACTTCTCTTCAATCTAGTATTAGAATGCCTAGCTACAGCAATAAGACAAGATGCAGACATAAAGGGGATCCAAATAGGGAAAGAAGAAATAAAACTCTCCCTCTTTGCAGATGACATGATCTTGTATTTAAAGAATCCCATAGACTCCACTCCCAAATTACTCAAGCTGATTCAAAACTTTGGCAAAGTAGCAGGTTATAAAATTAACCCCCAAAAATCAATGGCTTTTCGATATGCCAACAATGAGAAAAGTGTGGCTGAAATTAGGAAAGCAACTCCATTTGTAATAGCCCCACAAAAAATAAAATACCTAGGAATTAACTTAACCAAAGAAGTGAAGGACCTCTATGATGAAAACTTTAAAATCTTGAAAAAGGAAATCAACACAGAACTTAAAAAATGGCAAAACCTCCCATGCTCCTGGATTGGCAAGATTAACATCGTGAAAATGGCAATACTTCCCAAGGCTATCTACAAATTCAACGCAATACCTATCAAAATTCCACCCTTATTCTTCAAGGAAATAGAGGAGGCAATCCAAAAATTCATATGGAACAATAAAAGACCCCGAATAGCAAAAACGCTCCTCAACGGAAAGAACACGGCTGGAGGAATATCAATACCAAATTTCAAACTCTACTATAAAGCCATAGTAATCAAAACAGCTTGGTATTGGCATAAGAACAGACCTCAGGACCAATGGAATAGAATTGAAAACCCAGAAATGAACCTACAGACCTATAGCCACCTAATCTTCGATAAGGAAGCTAAAACAATAGAATGGAAGAAAGACAGCCTCTTCAGTAAATGGTGCTGGCAAAATTGGTTAACTACATGTAGAAAACTAAAGCTAGATCCTTATATATCACCCTGCACCAGAATCAACTCCAAATGGATCAAAGACCTTGAACTCAAAGCAGACACTCTGAAAACATTACAGGATGGAATAGGAGAAACCCTAGGTCTCCTTGGCTCACGTCGAAATTTTCTGAATAGAGACCCGGAAGCACAACAAATCAAAGAAAGGTTGGACAAATGGGATTGCATAAGATTGCAGAGCTTCTGCAGGGCAAATGACATAGCTGGCAAGATCAATAGAAAACCCACCGATTGGGAGAAGAACTTTACTAGCCATACAACGGACAAGGGTCTCATATCTAAAATATACTTGGAACTCAAAAAATTAAACCACCCAACAACAAATCCTCAAAGAAACAACTGCCCAATAAATAAGTGGGCAAAAGACTTAAAGAGAAGCTTCTCTGAAGAAGAAAGAAGGATGGCCAATAGACACATGAAGAAATGTTCAACATCCCTAGCCATAAAAGAAATGCAAATCAAAACAACATTGAGATATCACCTCACTCCAGTGAGAACAGCAAAAATCAAGAACTCTAATAACAACAGATGCTGGAGGGGATGTGGACAGAAAGGAACCCTACTTCATTGTTGGTGGGAATGTAAACTTGTTCAACCACTTTGGAAAGCAGTATGGAGGTTCCTCAAAAGACTTCACATAGATCTCCCCTATGATCCAGCAATCCCACTTTTGGGCATTTACCCAAATGTTTACAAACAAGACCACACTAAAGCTACCAGCACAACTATGTTTATTGCAGCATTATTTACCATAGCTAAGATATGGAACCAACCCAGATACCCCTCAGTAGATGAATGGATCAAGAAAATGTGGTATATATACACAATGGAATTCTATGCCTCCATCAGAAAGAATGACATTGCCCCATTTGTTAGGAAATGGAAAGGTTTGGAAAAAATTATATTAAGTGAAGTAAGCCAGGCCCAAAGAAGCATAGGTCCCATGGTTTCCCTTATTTGCAATATCTAGTATAGGTATGAGTCAAGCGGAAAAGGTCAGATAATGTGATGTTAGGAAAATGAACCCTTAAATATGTATTTTAATGTTTTCGTTTCTTTCATGCCTGTATTTCTAATGCATTTATAAGATTATTTCTTTGTTGCTTTGTATGTCCCTCCCCCACAGTGTAACCCCCGTTTTCACTATATTTGATGTCAATATAACATGTGGAGTAGATGGGGACAAACAAGTCGTTTAAGGATTCAGGTGGACCTGTTGCAACAATGAGAAGTACAAAATGTCATGTCAAAACCAGCTTTACAATGTCGGTGTGGGGGGGGAGGGGGTATAATTGGGTGGGGGGAGGGGGATAAAATTGGGTGGGGGGAGGGGGGAGGTGGGGAAGGGAAGTGAAGGGTAAACAAAGGAGGAGGCTGCAATGCTTGGTAAGAAATGTATGCATTATCCTGCCCATGTAATTGTAGCCCCTTTGTACAGTATGTTCTCAAATAAAATAAAACACAATTTAAAAAAAAAAAAAAAAAGAACTCAGGGATTGTGCTCAGGCCCAGAGTTCAAGCTCCAGGACCGACAAAAAGAAAAAAAAGAAAAAGAAATGTGTTAAATGTTAAGTAAAACTAAACTTTTTTAGATTTTAGGAATTCAGGAAAATCTGGGATAATGGAAGTTCAATGTATTTCATAATATCAGGATTTGAGATCAATGGGTATAATGATTCCTCTTATGGAACAAGATAGGTTCAGAGATAAGAGTGAGAAAATCTGTAGGGCTTAGGAAAACCTGCAATTTATTTCGAGGATTACAGTGGAATTTCAGGATTGCAAAAAATGAGCATTTTTCATAAATTTTAGAATTGGGATACCTTTAGAGTTAAGGTTATGGTTAGGGTTAGGTTGAAAGAGAAAAAAAATGAGGGTCAAATTGAAGGTAAATTTTAATATAAGCCTGGCAAGAATTAGAATGAATGTGAATTAGAGTATTGCTATTAATATTAGAATCAACTTGCAATTAGGCTTATATTTATTCTCAATATTCCAGTTAAGATTAAGTTTAGGGTTAGAAAATGACTAAGATATTGGAAAAAAATTGAAACTTATGTTTGGAAGGCTTATTTGAATCAAGTTAGGATGAATGAAAACTAGTGAAATACTAACTAATTAGTGTTAGTATTGATATATAATTTGGATTAAAATCAGGGTCAGTATTTTGTTCTGATTATGATTAGCGTTATGAATAGGAAAGTTTTACTATAAAATTGAGATTTCACTAACAGGTAGAAGCAAAAATGTGAGCCTTAATAGTAACTAGAGCATTATTATTATACTTATTTCTCAGTGATCATTCTTGTAATGATTAATGAGAGTTTTACAGCCAGTTTTAGGGTGAGAGTTAGCGTTAAGTAAAGGACTAGGTGATATATAAATCTGAAATTGTTTTAGGATACAGTGGTGCAGGAAAAGGTAGGATTAATGGAAACTACAGTATTTTTCCCGGCAAGAGAATTTGAGGACAAGTAATATAATGGTTCATGTTAGGAAACAAGATAACTTCACAGGCAGAATCAGGAAATTTGTTGGAATTAGGGCAAATTGAAACTCATTTCCAGAGTGCAAACTGGAATATTCATTAAAATGAATAAATCTAGAGTATTTATTATTATTAATTTTGGACTATTATTAGTTTGAAAATTAGGTTTCAGTTCCAGCTGGACAGTGTTAGTATTAGGGAAATGGAAAATTTAGGGTCAAATTGAAAATAAATCTTTGAATAACAAGTCAAGATCGAATTAGGATGAATAGGAAATAGGAAACTGCTAATAATATTAGGATTAGGGTATGATTAGTGTGAGGGAGCCTGAATGTTGTGTTAGAAAAATGGCAAGATATTAAGTAGAAACAATTTTAAGAAAGATGAGTTGAATCAAAGACAGGATGTATAAATTTAATGTACTTTATTGGCTTTTAGAATCCAAAGGCCATTGGTTCTAGGGTTAGGGATACTTTTTCTAATTTATGAACTAATGAATTAAAGGCACAATTCTTTCATTCTTACAAACCAAGACAGTCACGATTTGGGGAAAAAACAATTTCCTACATGAAAATGTGTCTTAAAATATTTTCCAACCAGGATTAAATAATAGTGAACAGGTTGTCATTTATTAAAATTGGGTAAGTTGATGATAAAACTTTCAAAAAATATCCAAACACATCAAATTGGAACTCAGATATGTTAATGGGAATACAGATACTTGCTCTAGCTGGGAAATTGTGTGTGTGTGTGTGTGTGTGTGTGTGTGTGTGTGTGTGTGTGTGTGTGTTGTGTGTGTATGCACCCACCACATGTCTTCAAATCAGGCCTGGGCCCTGTCGTCAGCTTATTCTGTGGAAGTATGGTACTAAACCACGTAGCCACAGGCTTTCTTCTGGCCTTTTAGTAGTTATTTTGAGATAAATATCTCATGGATTTTCCTGTTTAGACTTAATCTTCTGATCCCCAGCAATCCTTGGGTTAGTGTTACTGTGGGTGCTACCACAAAATGACAGTTCATTAAACTGGGAGCAATATGGAAGTACTCTTGCAAGATATGAAGTAACCAGTTCATTAATGTGGGAGTAACAGGATCACATTAGACTGCCTTCAAACACATTATTTCTGATGAGTTTAACTGAAGCCCAAAGCATAATCCAAACCTATTTGCCACACTGTATGAAGTAGCACATATTCATGGTGTAGAATATGAACAATGAATTAAATCATAAAGACTTTGTTGGGTTTGCAACAAAGAAATAGAGTGTCATTGAAATGAAGTCCAGACTGGAGGCCTGTAGCAAGCAGGAGAGCATCTGCTTAGTGTGTGTCCAACCCCCAGGACCATAAAGAATTAGAAGAGAAAGTATAATAGAAAGAGGAAAGGAAAGGAGGAAGAAGGGGTAAGAGAAGAGGAAGGGCATAGCAGGAGGGAGAAGAGGAGGGGACAGGGAGAAAGTAGAGTTAGGAGAGAAGGAAGAGGGAAACAGGACTCTGGAGAAGAGGAGCAGGTGAGGAGGCAGGAAGAGGAAGATAAATGCAATATATCAACAAGAATTGTTGGGAAACATTTTGCATAAGCGATCTGCATGTTCAATGGCAGGATTATTTTCTAATCAGAGACACATCTAGCACAGTGACAATATGGGTGATACCTGTTACTCAATCATTTTATTCCCTTCCTTCAGTGAGGAGTTCAGAAGAAATGCTTAGTTCGGTGTTTTACATATATACTTCAGGATTTCTTTTTCATGAATCAAACAATGGAAAGAACTAAATGCAACTTCCCTTAATTAAAAAAGAATAGAAGCTATATTTATTTGTATTACTATGCATGAAGAAATCCTGGGGATTTCTGGTTAATTCAGAGGGCCCCATGCAAAAATACAGGACAGGAGGAAAGTAAAACTGTTTTTAAAGTATAATAGGTTATCATTGCTGAAAAGTTTTACTGGACGTCTTTCGTTTTTTGTTTTGTTTTGTTTTGTTTTGTTTTTGTTTTTGCCAGTTGTTCATTGCTCCAAAGCTGTGCCCTGGAGCCCTTTCCAAGTCACATGAAACTCCATTTCTGTAGTCCCTGGGGGTGTGGGTGCCTACTCAGGTCACCCGTTGAGATGTGTGGCCAACTCCTTTATCGTGGATGTGCAGTGAGTGGAGTATGTGCATGCTCCCCAGCATTTCCAGATGAGCCCAGCCCATCCTTCCCACCTAACTTCCCAGTCTCAGTTGCTCCATTTCACCCAGGAGCTGGCAGCTATGGGTATGGATTTGAGGCCACTGTTGCCCTCTCCTCCTCCAGCTGTGTTGGTACTGGTCTTCTGTGCTCCTGAGTGCGTGGCCCATCCTAGGGAGACTCTGTTCTGGGGTCACTGTTTGCCCCCATGAGTGCGGGGTGAGGGACACCCTGTTTGTACACTGTACAGTCCATTGGTAAAGGAAGGCTGGGCATGCAGTCTGCCCCCTTGGGGCCAGGCAGCCCAGCCTTGGTTCACCTCATCTGTTTTTAAGGGGGTCTGGGTACTGGAGCCATGTGTTGGCCCTTCTGCCAGCTGGCTTGTGACAGATGGAGCAGCTCAGCAACCTGGAGCCCCTTCAGCAACTCTGTGGACCTCCATTTTCTGGTCCTTGTGGACTCGGGTACAGGGCCAACCCTACATATTCCAATCAGCACACCAGCTGCAGCACCGAGGGAATGAAGTTCCTCTTGCTTTGCTGTGTAGCCTCCTCCGTCGCCTTTCTGGCCCACATGGGCCCAGCTCTGGGTGCCATTCCAGGGATACTCCATTTGGAGGCAATGGGCTCACCCCCTACCCTTGTTGTTCTCCAAAGCAGGGGAAAGGGCCTGGCCTTGGCAGTTTAGGCTGCACAGATGGAAGGCAGGACTTGCCTTGCCTTCCCCCCGGCTTTGGCACCTGAGTCTGGGTTGCTTGGTTTGGTCACTAATGGAACCTTGTTGGCTACAGCCCACCGCAAAGGTCCTGCACCTGCTGCAGCAACAATGCAATGTCCTGGACTCCCTTAGGGTCACCACATGGACCCCTGATGGGCCTACTTGGGCTGGGTGTGGGTTTCATCTCAGGAATCCCATTAGGAAGTGCCACTCTCCTTCGTGGTACTGCAAGCAAGAGGTGCCACATATAATATCTACTTTCTAACATTTTCCTTCACTGAGATAAACAGAACTTGGAGATATAAATAAGTTTTATAAAAACAATATATAAACTATATCACTTCAACCTTTTAAACCACTGTAATATTTTTATCCAGTAGGAATTCTGTCTGTAATTACCTATTTTACATTTGAATGTAACAAATGTAATGTATTTTGTGTGTATTTTACTTTTCTAGTATAATTTCATTTGCACTACTTACAATTTTTTTCAAATTCTGTGATTTAATCACGTGTTTATGGATAGGAGTTTTGTTGTACTTTTATTTCAGTTTTCCATTATGGCCTTATGAATACAAACAATAAAATCCATTCTTGTTGGTATAAAGTTCAATGATTTTGGACTAGAGACTCAAGGATATAGCATAGCATTACATATCATACAGTAATGTGTACCACTTTGTTTAATACTGCTCCAAAAAAATTGATAATTCAGGTGGCAGCCACTTCATCTGGCATGCTGGTCTGTCTGGTGAAGTAGGATCCTATTGGCAGCCTGCCCATATCAGGCCATTGCAGGCACCTTGCCTGGGACTGTGGGAGAGGATCAGGGTGCATCTGCTGTTCAGCTAGGGCAGCAACTCGGCAGCTGCTGTGTGAATGACACAGTGTCACTGACTCACATCTAACACATGCCTGCCCCGTGGGCTTGGGCCCTGAGGATCAGCCCCTCCCTCAGACAGCAGAGTTATTCTGGGTTTTGTAAAACGTTCTGCATCTGAGCATTCCCAAGTTTGGTTTTTGTATTGTTTCTTGTAAATGCTTTGTGAAATTTGTGTTTTAGGTGTTGAGGTGCGAGAGAAGGAGCCAGATTATGAACACAGTTTCCTACCAGTCTTTCATTTAAAAATGAAAGCAGATTATCTATAAAAATGCCTATCAGGAAATAAATTTGAGAGGGGAAAAAAGGCTGCTTTCTCATAAGATCAAAATGTGCTAGTTTTATATGCATGTTTTATGCGCTCAAAATACAATTAAGTAACTCACTGTCTAGGAACAATTGTCCAGAGCTAAGAGTTAAGTGTCTGGGACCTAGAGGCATAGTGTTTGTGAGGTTTATCCAAAGGGAGGGAAGAAAGTTAAAATTCATAAATGACTTTGTAGAATCAAGGTGGCAATACAAAATGAGAATCACAATAAACTTCTTTGCTATTCGGGGTCTTTTATTATTCCATATGAATTTTTGGATTGCTTCTTCTATTTCATTGAAGAGTGACATTGGGATATTGGTAGGTATCGCATTGAATTTGCATATAGCCTTTGGCAGTATTGCCATTTTCATTATGTTAATCCTCCCAATCCAGGAGAATGGGAAGTTTCCCTCTTCCATAACTCTGCTTTAATTTTCTTTTTCAGGTTTTTAAAGTTCCCATCATAGAGGTCCTTCACCTCTTAAATTATCTCCTAGGTATTTTACTTTTTGTGCGGCTAGTAAAAAGGGGTTGCTTTCCTAATTTCAGCTGCACTCTTATCGTTATTGGAATACAGGAAAGCCTTTATTTTCTGAGGGTTAATTTTATAATCTGCTAGTTTACCAAAGTTTCTGATCAGCTCAAGTAACTTGGGAATGGAGTCCATGGGTTTCATTAAATACAAGACCATGTCGTCTGCAAAGAGGGAGAGTTTTACTTCATCTTTTACTATTTGGATCCCTTTAAGATTGCATCTTATCATATTGCCCAAGATAGCATTCTAATATTAAGTTGAAAAGGAATGGAGAGAGCAGAAATCCTTATCTTATTCCTGAATTTATAAGTAATGGGTTTAACTTCTCACCATTAAGTATAACGCTGGCTGTAGGTTTGTCAGTTCTTAGCAGAAAGAACAGCACTAGAGCAATATCAGTTCCAAATTTCAAGAGCTACTAAAAAGCCATAGTAATAAGACCAGCTTGTTTCTGGCACAAGAACAGACCTGAGGACCAATGGAGTAGGACTGAAGACTCAGAAATGAACCACCTGACCGATAGCCACTTAATCTTTGACAAGGGAGCTAAAAAAAGAGAATGGAAGAAAGACAGACTTTTGAGTAAATGGTGTGGGAAAAATTGGTTAAACACCTGTTAAACTAAAGCTGGATCGGTATATATCATCCTGCACAAGAATCAACTCCAAATGGATCAAAGACCTCAACATAAAAGAGGACACCATGAAAACATTACATGAAGGAATAGGATAAACTCTAGGGCTTTTTAGCACATACCGAAATTTTCTTAATAGAAAGCCAGAAACAAAGAGTAAAGAAAAATAAGTTAAGAAATTCATTCCTTAATTCATCTCTTTATGAAACAAGTAATTTACTATTACAAGATGAGATGAAATTATAAATTCCAAATGCTGATGCAGTCTGTATGTAATAAACATATTACAATAGTCAGAAAAAGAAATCAAAGAAACGTTGGACAAATGGGATTGCATGAAACATGAGAGCTTCTGCAAGGTAAAGGTCATAGCTAGCAATATCAATAGAAAACACACGTTCTGGGAGACCTTCATGAGGTATATAATGGACAAGGTCTTATATCTAAAATGTACTTAGGACTCAAAAAATTAAATCCCCCAACAGCAGATCCTCAAAGAAACAACTGCTCGATAATTAAGTGGGCTAAAACTTAAAGAGAGACTTCTCTGAAGAGGAAATAAAAATGGCCATTAGACACATGAAGAAATGTTCAACTATTCTAGCCACAAAAGAACTGAAAATCAAGACAACATTGCGATTGCAACTTACTCTAGTTAGAATGGCTATAATCAGGAAATTTAATAACAACGTGTTGGAGGGGATGTGGCTAAAACGGAACCCTATTTCATTAATGGTGGGAGTGTAAACTTGTTTAACCACTTTGGAAAGCAGTATGGAAGTTCTTCAAAAGACTTCATTTAAAGTTCCCCTATGTCCCAGCAAGCCCACTTTTGTGCATTTAGGCATTTACCCAAAAGATCATATTTACTGCAACATTATTCACCATAGCTAAGATATGGAACCAACCTCGATGCTCCTCAGTTCATGAATGGATCAAGAAAATGTGATACACACACACACACACACACACACACACACACACACACACACACACACACACACGCACGCACGCACAATGGAATTCTATGCCTCCATTAGAAAGAATGAAATTGTCACATTTGTTAGGATTTGGTACATATTATATTAAGTGAAGTAAGCTAGGCCCAAAGAAACATATTTCCCATGGTTTTCCTTGTTTGCAAGGACTACTTTATGTCTAGGACAAGCAGAGAAGATCAAAGGCTATGGACGTATAACCATATAAGATGACACTAAGTGAAAGGTACCCCAAGTCACACACACAAGTGATTTTGTCTTTCTTGTTTTTGCTTTTAATATACTTATAATGCACTATGTGTTTCTTTTGTAGGTTCATCCCCCCATGGTATAATCCCTGTTTTCATTGTATTTGATTCCAGTGTTCTGCATTTTTGTATACATTTTTGTAATTTGGGGTGTGGAAAGGTTATAGCAGAATGCTGAAATGGGGATACAGGTTGACCCATTGTGATGATGAGATGTACAGGACACTGTCAAAAATGAATTTACAATGTCAGGTAGGGGTCAAGGAGGGAGGAGTTGGAGAGTTGGGGAGGGAAAGGGTAGTAGGGGAAAAACAAAGGAGGAGATAACAATGCTCAATAGGAAATGTACTCATTACCCTACTCATGTAACTGTAAACCCTCTGTATAGTATTTTTACAATAAAAAATATAAAACTCTCTTCCTGGTATAGATTTCCAGTGCTGCCCTCGGCATTGCATTTTTTGCCTTTTCTGGCTGTGGTTAGGTCCATCTGCCTAGTGGATCAGTAGTCTTCAAGGCTTCTTGGTCCTGAAGTGGGACTTGGATTATCCAGTGATGGTTGGAACTAGGCCAAGGACAGGACAAAACCACTTCCAGGACATAGCTTCTTCATCTCCCCCCCATGCAACTAGGATTGCAAGCAGAATTTCTATGAATTTGACTCCAGAAAACAACCACTGAACCAAAAGGTAAGGTCACCAAACACCTCCCTTCCTCCCCCATTCCTTCCTTTCTTCCTCCTTGGGAAAGTACAAAATAATTTTGCAGGTTTTGGCAAACACACAAATTGCCCACCACCTCCCCTTTTAAACTAGGTTTAAGGTCACTAAGTCATGTAAATGGTTAATGCCGCACTCATTATTCTGGACAACTTCAGGTTGTTTGATGCTTTAATTTGTTGTTGGTGGTGGTGGTGGTAGGAGGGCCTGAACTCTGGGTCTGGTTGCTGTACCTGATGAGCTTTACAGCTCAAGGCTAGTGTTCCTCCATTTGAGCCACAGAGCCATTTCCACATTTTTCTGCTTATGTGGTGCTGAGGAATTGAACCCAGGACCCCATGCATTCAGGAAAAGCACTCTACCACTGAGTCTCCTTCCCAGCCTTAATGCTTCAATTCTTTAAATTTTATTTTTGTCAGTCCTGGGGTTTAATCTCAGTGTGTAAATATATCCCTGAGATCTTCAGCTCAAGTGGAGCCCTCTAACACTTGAGCCACAGTGCCAATTCCTGTTTTCAGATAAGCATCTTTCAGACATTCCTGTCAGGGTTTGCTTTGATCAGTGAATTTTTAATTATATTTCTTCTATGTATTTATTGGAATATTGCAGTTTATCTGAAATTTAAAGTTTTTTGTAAAACTTTGTCTTCAAGTATTTCAATAGTATTACATATTACATTTACAATCTATTCTGTAGCAATACATTTTGAAATTATTATGTTAAGATGAAAATCTTGTTGTTTGTAGAAAAGTCCCATTAAAGTCCAAATTGGTTTTCTACAAGTAGTTAACCAATTTTGCTAGCACCATTTACTGAAGAGGTTGTATTTCTTCCATTCTAATTTTTTAGCTCCCTTATCGAACATTAGATGTCTATAGGTCTGTAGGTTCATTTCTGGGTTTTAATTTCTAGTCCATTGATCCTATGATCTGTTCTTGTGAGAGTGACAAGCTATTTAATTACTATAGCTTTGTAGAAGAGTTTGAAATTTGGTATTGATATTCCTCCAGCACTGTCGTTTCCGTTAAATAATCATTTTTGCTATTTGTGGTCTTTTATGAATTTTTGGATTGCCTCTTCTTTTTACTAAAAGAATGAGGCTGGAATATTGATAGGTATCATACTGAATTTGTAGATAGCCTTGGGAAGTATTACCATTTTCACTATGTTGATCTTTCCAATGCAGGTGCATGGGAGTTTTTGCCACTTTGTAAGTTCGGTTTTGATTTCCTTTTTCAGGTTTTTAAAGTTTTCATCATAGAGTTGCTTCTTTTCTTTGTTAATTCCTAGGTATTTTATTTTTTGTGGGGCTATTATGAATGGAGTTGCTTTCCTGAATTCAGCCCTACTTTTCTCATTGTTAGCATACAGAAAAGCCATTGTTTTTTGAGGATTAATTTTATACCCTGCTACTTTGTCAAAGTTTTGAATAAGCATGAATAATTTGGGAGTGGAGTCCATGGGATTCTTTAAATCCAAGTTCATGTCATTTGCAAAGAGGGAGTGCTTCTTCTTTCCCTATTTGGATTCCATTTTATATTTGAATCTTATTGCTGTAGCTAGGCATTCTAATACAAGTTTGAAGAGAAGTGCAGTGAGTGGACATCCTTATCGCATTCATTAGTTAAGAGGAAATACCTTTATTTCTTCACCATTAAGTAAAATGCTGGATGTATGTTTGTCATATACATCCTTTATTGTATTGAGGAATGTTCCCTGAATTCCTAATTTTTCCAGAACCTTCAATATAAGTGGGTGGTGGATCTTGTCAAATCCTTTTTCTTCATCTATTGAGGTATCCATGTGGTTCTTATCCTTGCTCTTGTTGATGTAAGTTATTGTATTAATTGATGTGCGTATATTGAAGCAGCTTTACATCCCTGAAATGAATCCTGTTTGATCATAATGTATGATTTTTTGGATGAATTGTGAAAGTTGATTGACCAAAATTTTGTTGAGAAATTTTGCATCAATATTCATCAAAGAAATGGGTCTATAGTTCTCTTTCTTTGATGAATCCGTGCCTGGTTTGGGGATGAGTTTTATGATGGCTTCATAGAATGAGTTCGGTAGTGAACTTTCTCTTTCAATTTCATTGAAGACTTGGAGGAGTATTGATGTGAGCTCTGCTTTGAAGGCCTTGTAGATTTCTGCTGTTAAACTATCTGGTCCTGGGCTTTTCTTAGATGGGAGGTCTCTTATTGCTATTTCTTTCTCATTGCTTAATATGGGCCTGTTAAGATGGTTTAACTCATCTTGGTTTAGTTTCGGCATGTCTATATTTACTAGGAAACGGTACATTTCTGACAGGGTCTCAAACTTATTAGCATAAAGGTTTGAGAAGTATTCATTATAATGTACTGAATCTTGGTTGTTTCTGTGGTGATGTTTCCTGTCGCTACCGCCTCGACCAGCAAGGAAGATGTGACACCGAACTCTTCTCTCTGCAGTTTATTCAGGACCTTTGAGTAATCTTCTGACCCCAACCCCGCGGAGAATTCTCCACAGCCTTAAGTACCCGCTGGGTAGCCAACACTGATATGCCACGTGGGAACCACCAATAGGTTCAGGTGCGCGGAAACAAGCCAGATTCTTTGCCTTAGCCATATAAGGAGTTGTTTGCCACAGAGAGCACTCGCCATCAGGAAGGTGGAGGGCGGAAGACGGCGCCATCTTCCAGGTGCGGCCTCTCACAGCTCTCTACAGTTCCCCCTTTTTTGTTTAAAGAACACAGATGAGAATAGAGGTTTGATCCCTGTTGTGCAATGCAAGGACTGCATACAAGCCTTCTCCCAGTGGGTACCTTCTCTAGGGATGGCTCAGCCTGTCCATTGATTCATTTTTCACAAGGACAGGAAAAGGTGAATCAAACCCGTGTGCAATCAAACATGCTCTCCTCGAGGGCAAAACTCATGCCTCTCGACTGCAGTACATTGGCTTTGCAATCTGAGTTCATTGTTTTAGGGTGGCAAGCCATGCTTGGGGGGACTGACCTGCTCCAATGGCTGTAAAGGCTTGGATAATCATGGCTGCACTGCGACGCTGAGAAACTCTAATTTGGCAAATGCACCACAGACATACCAAAGAGGCTAACACCAGGAGGCCTGTCAGGGCTCCCAAACCCACCCACTCGTTGAGATGATTCATAGCAGCGGAGATCCATGAAGATAACCCCTCTGCCAATCCGGCATCCACTCGGGTCAAGTTCACCGTGACTATGGCAACCCTGAGGTGTTCCATCAGGCTGTCGAACTCCCCAGTTCAATTACCTAAAAGATAACTAGACAACTGTTTAAACAAATTTGCAGCGTTTTTTGCATAGGTTTTTTCCTGGGCCTGAACTCTGGGTCTGGGCACTGTCCCTCAGCCCTTCAGCTCAAGACAAGTGCTCTACCACTTGAGCTACAGCGCCACTTCTGGCTTTTTTCTTTTTGCTTATGTGGTGCTGGGGAATTGAACCCAGGGCCTCAGGCATGCAAAGCAAGTGTTCCACCACTGAGCCACCTTCCTAGCCCCATTCTTCTGGGTTAATTGCACCACAGCAGCAGCTAATCCAGCATTAGTTAGTGGTCCGCCCAGCTCTCTGCAAACTTTCATCCATGCTTCTAGTCCCCTATTCTTATATGGGGTTATGGCGGCTCTGCATTCCTTAGTGCACTGCTCGTAAACAAGCTGTTTAATTAATGGCATGGCTGCGTCTGGATCACCAAAAATTCTGCCAGCGGCCTTGACCATACTGGCAACAAAGTCTGAAAACGGCTCCATAGAGCCCTGCAGGATTTTGGTGAGATTGCCACTCACCTCGCCTTTATTTGGTAAGGCCTTCCATGCCTTTATGCCAATTTTATTGATTTGTTCATAAACTTGAACCGGGTAGCCTATCAGCTGATTGGCGAATCTCCCCTGTCCAAGCAGCCTCTCTCTGTCCCAAGCTGGGTTTCCCGCAGCCTGATTGGCCGCAGCTTATTCACTAGAAAATTCAATCAAAAAGGACTTCCAATCTAAATACTGACCTGGGCTCAAACAAGCTCATGCGAGCCTACTCCAATCACCGGGTGTCATGCAGTGTCTGTTTGGGCCTCCACCTGGGCTACAGTAAAGGAGGCTGTGATTCCGTATGTCCGCACAGACTCAGCTAAAGATTTTATAACCTTAAAATCTAAGGGTTCATGATACCACTGTCCCTGTGGATCCTGAAATATTGGACAGGCTAGATGTAACTCAGTTCTGACTGCTTTCCACATGCCTGGGCTGAAAGAACAGCCGGGGCTGCCACTCCCGGGGTCCTCCACATAGAGCGGAGGGGCCGAAGGTGTGGCAAGGTGCACGGAGGGCGTGCATTCGTGTTTATCTGGGTCCTCTCTCTTCTTCCCTTTCCTCTTCTTTCTTATCTTTGTTTTTTCTATTTGTTCTATGAGTGATTGTAGTTCCTCTGAGTCTGTAGACTCAGAGGTCTCTAGTTCAGCAAGATCGGGGTATAACCCCTCCCTGCTCTCCTGCTTTTTGTTGTCTGCCCTTTCTGATCTTTCTTCCTGCAGCATTTCTAGGGCGGCCTGACCATTCTCTACCGCCTCACTGCAACGCTGGTCCTCGAGACAGCCTCTTATCAGTTTCCATATTGGTCTCACTCTGCTCTTAAGTGTTCCTTGTTCAGAGGCAAAACCCTAGGTCCCTCCCTAGTTTCTCCCAAGAGGCCACCATGAGACTTCCAGAGACAGCAAACCACGGGGCAACGATGTCACATTCATCCAAAAATCTCTCTAAAGTACTCTTTTTTATTTTTAACTTTTTTGAGTGCAGTAGCTCATTGAGAGCCAAAAAAATTGGGTGCGAAGAAGAAGCCCCCATGTTTTAAACATTTAAAGCTGGTAAACAAACATTTACTTTCTCTTTTGGCTACTCTACTGACTAGCCCCGGGTTCTTGCTCTCTCTTTATCTACCAAGAAGAGCAAAAATCCCCCCCCCCCTCTTGTCGCGGATTCCCCTTTTACCTGGGAACTTACCCCTCGCTCTTGTCACGGATTCCCCTTTTACCTGGGGACTTATCCCCGCTCTTGTCGCAGATTCCCCTTTTATCTGGGAACTTACTGGTGCACCACCCTGACAGCAGAGAGTTCAGAGTCCTCGTTGGGGTTATGGCTGAGCTCCCCTAATGATCCACCACATGTTGCTACCGCCTCGACCAGCAAGGAAGACGCGACACCGAACTCTTCTCTCTGCAGTTTATTCAGGACCTTTGAGTAATCTTCTGACCCCAACCCCGGGGAGAATTCTCCACAGCCTTAAGTACCTGCTGGGTAGCTAACCCTGGATAAGCCACGTGGGAACCACCAATAGGTTCAGGTGCGCGGAAGCAAGGCAGATTCTTTGCCTTAGCCATATAAGGAGTGTTTACCACAGAGAGCACTTGCCATCGGGAAGGCAGAGGGCGGAAGCCGGCGCCATCTTCCAGGTACGGCCTCTCGCAGCTCTCTACAGTTTCCATTCTCATTTCTGAATTTATTTATTTGAGTGTGTTCTCTTGTTCTTCTAATAAGATTTGTTAAGGGTCTGTCAATTTGTTAATTTTTCAAAGAACCAACTCTGTTTTGTTGATTCTTTCTATGCTTTTTTTGGATTCTAATTCATTTAATTTTGATTTAATTTTAATTATTTCTTTCCATCTACAGGATTGGGGTTTATCCTGCTGCTCTTTTTCAAGGAGGCTCAGTTGTGTCATTAAATTGTTGGTTTCAGATCACTTCAATTTGTTGATGTAGGAACTCAGAGCTATAAACTTGCCTCTGAGTACTGCATTTGCTGTGTCCCAGAGGAGCTGGTAATTTGAGTGTTCACTTTTGTTGAATATTATAAACATTTGAATTTCGTTTATGATCTCTTCCATGACCCACTGGTGATTCAACAGTGTGTTGTTCAACCTCCATGTGTTACATGACTTTCATTGGTGGCTTTTGGTGTTGAGTTCTAATTTTATTCCCTTGTGGTTTGAGAGAATGCAAGGTATAAGTTCAATGATTTTGGATTTGGACAAGTTTGCTTTGTGACCTAAATGTGGTCAATTTGGAAAAAATTCCCTGTGCTGCTGAGAAAACGTGTATTCTGATGCTGCTGGGTGAAATATTCGGTAGATGTTTGTTAAATCTAGGTGATCTATGCAGTTTTTTATATCCATAATTTCTCTGTTAATTTTTTTGCCGAGTTGATATATCTAGTGGGGAGAATGTGTGTTAAAGTCCCCAACAATTAATATCTTTGGATCTATGGGAACTGTGAGAAAAAGTCAAGTTTCTTGGATAATTTTGGGTGCTCTTATGGGAAATAGATATTTAGAATTGTAATATCCTCCTGAAGGAGAGATCCCTTAATTATTATATAGCAACTTTCTTTATCTCTTCTCAATAATTTTAATTTGAAATGTATTTTATCTAATATGAGGATTGCAACTCCTTCCTCTATATGAGGCCGTTTTCCTGTTAGATTTTGTCCAGCCTTTCACTTTCAACATGTGTTCCTTTTTATGAGCAAGTTGTGACTCCTGAATGCAGCAGACAGAAGGATCTTTTTTTAAAAATCCAACTAGATAGTTTATGTTGCTTAAGTGTATTGTTAAGTTTGTTAATGTTTGGAGATAGTACTGAGAGATATTTGGGAGTTCTTGCCATTTTATACACCTTCTTGGGGGCTGCTCCAACTGGGTTCTTCCTACGGTTCTTGGATTCTCAATTTGGGTGCAGTTTCTTAGCTTTTATTATGTTCCTGTTGGTTTTCTCTGTGTAGCACATCTTTAAGTAACTTTTGTAGGGCTGGTTTGGTAGAGATATATTGTTTCACTTTTTCTTTGGTATGGAAAATTTTTATTTTTCCTTCAGTTATGAAGGAGATTATAGCTGGGTACAGTATTCTTGGTTGATAGTTGTTTGTCTTTAGGGCATGGCCTACATCATTCCAGGCTCTTCTTGCTTTAATTGTCTCTGCTGAGAAATCTGAGGTGATTCTAATTGGTTCCCCTTATAGGTGATTGATCTTTTCTCCTTGACAATTTTGAGGATCTTTTCCTTGGTCTGAATTGATCCTGTGGATATTATAATGTGTAGTTGTGATGTCTTGTTATGGTCTGGTCTATTTGGTGTTCTAAAAGCTTCTTGTATCTGAATAGGCCTATCTTTTTGCATGTTTATGAAGCGTTCTGCTAGGATCCTGTGAAACAAATTTCCTAGACCTTCTGTTTCCATGAGCTCCTCTACACCTATTATCCTCAGATTAGGCTTTCTGTTTGTGTCTTCCAAATGTTGAATAGATCTATCATATTTCTTGGATTTGTCTTAGATAGTTGTATGTTCTTCCACTATAATATATAGGCTGTCTTCAATCCCCGAGTTTCAGACTTCTGCATAGTCTAACCTACTGTCAAGAATTTCTACTTTTTTTTTATTTCTTTTCCTTCTAATTGCTCAGCTTTGATGGCTTCAAATTCTTTGTTGGAGCTTTGTTTTAGATCTTGTATGAATTTGTTTATTTCCTTAATTTCGTGTTCAATGTTTATTCTCACAGGACTTAGTTGATTGGTTATGGTTTCCTTGGACTCTAATTCCTTCTGTTGGACTCCATTCAACATTCCCTTTCGGGTCTCCCTGACTTCTTTCAGCTGTCTTTTAATAGATTCCATGAATGCCTCTATTTGGTATGAAAGTAACACCAGTTTTGTGCTAGAACACTATTTTAAGGCAAACATCAACCAAAGTCCTGTAGTTGCACAGTCAAAAGTCGACAGATACAATCTATTTCAACAGATACAATCTATTCAACATAAAACAACAATGTATTAATGGGCTAAGAACAGCAAAGTAGAATTTGGCAAACCAGAAATGATTAGTTTTAGGGAGAAAAGGGGGGGAAAATAGGATTAGAGAGATGTGGCTAGGTCAACGGAGAGTGAAATTAACCAAGTCTTAATCTCAAAGGGGAAAATGGATTGGACAGAATGATAGGAGAAAGAGAAGAGAAAATAAAAGAGGCAGGAAAAAATGGAAAAACCAAAATTTAAATTTAAAAAGTGTAACACAAAAATTATTCAAGTTTAAAGAAGTAATATTGAGTGAAGAATGGGAAAAGGATGAGAGGAGAGGAGGAGTAGAAAGGAGATATGAAGAACTAAAAATACTTATAATAAAAATAAAAATAAAAAATAATTATAATATTATATAGGTATTATGAGATAATATGGTTATTAAGGAATTTAAGCCTAAGAGTTTTTGAAATAAGTAATAAATTTCTGGATTAAGTGTGTAAACAATGTGGAATAAGGTCTAATAATCAATGAAGAGTATATCTGAGGATGAGCAGAACAGCAATTAAGTCACCCAAAAGAGAATGAAGAGAAGAAAAAGTGAAAAGAATGAGAAAGAAAGAAAGAAAGGAAAGGATCAAAATTTCAGTAGAGATAAAATAAAAATACAAAAGTGCACATATATATACACCTAAAATAAAAGTTGTAAGAGGAAAAAAAGATTAATAGAAAACAATTTTTTAAAAAATTACAAGTTAATAAAAAGGTACAAAGAAAGGGTTCTTTGGTGGGGGGAGGGCATTGAATGGGAAGATGCTGTATCTCCCTTGTGTCTATAACTAGTCTCTTGGTGGAGTCTCTAGTTTACGTGTGGTATTTGGTTTTCCTGTGGCTTGATTGGTTTCTTAAGTTAGTTTGTTTGGGCAGGCAGAAAAATGGTCCGCTTTACCCGGAATTTTGTGAACCTCCTCCCAGGCTAGTTCAGTGGGAGGGAGATCTGCTTTCTTTCTTACAAATGAGGGAGTTGGCTGTTTCCTCTTGTTTGGAGATGCTGTGATGAGCCTAGGTTCTGGGTAGAGTTGAGGCCTTTCAGCAAACAGTAGCTTTTCCCTGAGGGGCTACCTTCTGAGACACTCACAGAGCCCAGCATGGAGTAATTCTCAGGGTTTATGTTTATTGAATTTCAATTGATTATCTAGGCTGCTATAGGGAGGGGAACCCTCTGGCTCTGTTTACCCAGTGAAGAAAGACATTCCTCTGGGGGCAGAGTTTTCACTGGCTGGGCTGAGTGCCTTTCTCCTGGGTGGAGCTGAGCCTGGCAGGTCAGGTCAGGTTCCTGTGACCTGCTAAATGACTCTTTTGTTTTCCTCCAAGGCCAGGGTTGGAGCTATATTCTGAGCCTTTGCCAGTATCAAAGATGGAGATCTCAGATAGTGGCACAGTGCGGAGTAGGAGGGAGAGGGGTGACCTTGCCTCCTCTGCTCCCTGAGAAGGTGTTATTATGTCAGGGTTCTACTCATGCCAGTGTATTGGTTCTTGAGTCGTCTCTGGTCTGTGAACTGCAGGATAAAGATACCTGTTCCTTGTCAATTCTTTCTGGTTTTGGGTAGAATCTGATCACGTGCTGTGTCTGGCACTTTTGTCCAGGACTCTCTGTGTTGTAGGTATGGCAGCAGCTGCCACTGCTACCGCTGCTGTCACCACAGCCACAGCTACCGACAATTGCTCAGATCTGTTTCCTTTCCTGGATTTTCCCTTTCTGGCAAAACTCTCTGTACTGGGATGGCATACTTGGTGTAATTCTCCCACCTACGACTATTCACTGGTACACTAAAAGTGCTTTCTAGGTGAGAGCTTGTTTAGCCTCCAGGTTCTCCTCTGCCATCTTCCCGGAACTACTCTTTTTTTTCTCTACAGTATATTTTTTGGTTTGGAACAAGTGTCATGGATTGTCCAACCATTCAAAAGGAAGCTTATTCCATTAATTTAATAGAAAAAGAATGCAGCCTTCCTGCCTCTCAAGGCAACTTTGAGTATAATGTTAATCTGATAATTCACATCATTGAATTTTCAAATTCGTATTGAGAATTTTTTGTTAAACTATTCATTAAAGAGGTTCCAAATATCAAGAATAAAAACAATGTTTTGCTTTCTAAGAATGTTTTAAAAGCTAGTAATTCAATAAAACACATTTTATTCTTCCAAGATTCCATGGTGAAGAATTTCTCTTTTATCATAGCCCTTACCAGTGACCCCCTCCCTTCAAACTTGTAGCATTATTCAGTTTTCTTGTTCCAGGTTTCATTTTGGTACTAGCATGAATAATCTCCCTGTAGTATTTGACAATGATATTCTATTTGTTGTTAGATAGCTCAATACATATTGCCAAAGGCAGACCCATGGGCATATCATAGAGCATAAACTATTGAATATCATTAACGTGATCCATCAATTAACTAGTCCATCTTTTAATATAAATACCACATAAATGTGCACCTTCATATAATTTTTAAAATGCAATGTAGTTACATATCATATGTCATAAAATAATTCAGACCACTAGTAGAAGAGAGTAAGCTCAACCTTTTGCATCATTCCCAATGCTATTTGTAAAATTTTCTTTCTCATTAACTTTCACTGCAGGGCCTTCTTTTCCTAGCAATAAGTTATGTCATGTCCTTGGATTTTTGTCAACTTTGAGTAAGCTGTTTTCTTTCCACCACCAGTTAGTCCCTCGCGTTAAAAACTTGAGGAATAACTTGTCCAAATATGCCTGCAAGAGGAGTATCCAAGTCAACTCTCTGTGCCACTATTTCCTTACTTTTTTTGGGAATGGGGTATCAGAGACCGGGGAGACAGGGGTGTCAGGGTTCAGGTGGCTGGAACCATGGTGTTATGAATTATGGGTAGCAGAAAAGAGTAGTAGAGACTAGGATACCAGGTAAAGGTTAATTGTGACTGTAATTGCTGAGTTCCAGTGTTAGGAAATTGGTTAGCTTTGCAGGGGTTGGGGTAGCTAACACAGGTATCCAGAACTGTTTAGCAGGAACAAGTAAGCATAGACAAAAAAAGTTGTGAAGGATTGTGGGGCCCAATCAGGGTAACAAGGTCATGGGTGTGTAAACTGGGTAGCCAGTACTATGGTAGAAGCAATTGGCATGGTGGCCTGATGTGGTGCAGAGCTCTGGGTTTTCCTGTCCAGTTTTGGCTGTTAGATCTTTAGGGAAACTACCTCTAGCAGCTCATTATCAGCTTGTGTTCAGGCACGTGCCATATATAAATGTCTACTCCAAGTAGATTGCATTCTTTGACATCAGCTATAGGATCTTTGCTCTAAGCATCCTGAGAGACCACACTCCACAATGCTACAGAACAGGCTCCACTTAGTGAGCTGCAATCACCGCATACAACTCTTGCTGCTCCTCTCCAGTGTCAATTATAATGGTAGCAAGGGATCTGAGATGTGCTCAGCAGCAGTGCTCTGAAAAGCTACCAATTCTTACCATGGCAATTTGGGAGCTCCCTAGAAATGGGCAAGAGCACTTGCTGATGTTCTTCCAACTTCTCTCTGTGGCTCTGCACAACCAGTTTGTTGTACCTCAGATAGAATACTTTGATGTCTAGGTGGCATCAAACTTGCTCTATCTTCTCTCTCTAGGTGCTCTTCTGTTTCAGATGCCTCTCCATTTCCCTCCAGTTAGCTCGCTTCATCTCCACATCTTTTGAATTGTGCTTCATATCAACCTGTGGCTTTCACACCAAACCCTTCCACTTTCTCATCTACCTCTCTGTCAATATGGTACAACATGCTAACTTCTGTATCTGTTTATCGAGATTTGAGCTGGAATCCAAGATGGTACTAGCTAACTGATAACATGGGGAGATTCTTAAATACTCCGCTGCCATTCACTGCTCATTGAGAAAGATGCAAATGTGTTCTGGTCAGTCTCTCCTCCATTTCTCGTTCACAGCATAAAGTGAATTCACAATGGAGCTACCAGACAGCTGCTATGTCAGCAAGTGACAAAACCAAAGATAATTTATTGAGGGGATACTTACCAAGTGTAGTAGGATAAATGCACATATTTGTAGGATATTACTAAGAGCTTTCATCAAACTGGTTATTTTATGCTCAAAATGGCAGACCAGTGTTAATCTCTCCCCGAGATCTTCCTGTTGTGAAGGCCCTGAGGACTCCTACATACAACTCAGACCTAATGACATGGGTGAATAAAAAAGTAGGTGAGTATGGATTAGTATTTTGAAGGTGTGGTAAGATGTTGTCTTGTCATGACCAAGATGTAATCAATGTCTTTATGTCCTTTCTCTGACCTTCATCATATCTCTTTATTTGGCATAATTGGCAGATTTCTTAGTGTGTCATCTTCTCATGTTAATTCAGTGCACAAGTTAAAACATTAAGTATGCCAAACCATGGGTTTCCATTGTCCTAGTAGATGTTTTGCCTTCTAGGACCTTCCTTCTAGGTAACTCTCTGTTTAGCATATTGCACAATGTCCCAATCAATGAAATCATTTTGATCCTAGGAGAAAATCTCCATTTGTAAATCAGTACACATCAGAAGGAGATGATGCCCCACACTCAAATGCTCCAGGAGAACAGAGTGTCTACACAGGGTGTCTACACAGTTGGGAAATAGGATTCTGAGGGGTGGAAATGGATGAGTTTAGATAGCAAACTTAGAAGTAATTATAAGTTTCTGAATTTTAACCTTATTTCCTTCTGCCCCTCAGATCCAATTCAGGAGGTGGTGCAATGTTTATGATCACAAAAAGGAGTTTTTAATCCCAGACCCAAACTCTAAGTTTTCCTGTTACATCTTCCCACCTGCCCCTGATGTAAATTGTCAGAAGGGCAAAGGGGAAGGGAGCCCCCTGCTCAGGAATAGAAATGGAGCTTACATGTAACTGCAGTCTCTGACTTTCTATTTTGAAGGTAAGATAAAAGGCAGTTTGAGTTTCTACAAAATCAGTTTCTAGGCTCTATGCTTCCTTCAGAACTTCTTTCTCTCCTTCTATGTTTTGACAGCAACAGTTAATAAAGTGATTCTGTCTCTTAGGGGCAATCCTTCTCTTCACACAATGCTTAAAGTAGACAATAGATGGAAGCTGCCATTAAATTAAAAAAAAACATGAAATAGCACACAGTGAGTGCTTTCCCTGAATTCCTGGACCTAACAAGTTACCAATTCTGAAGAGAACGTTATTATTGGTGCATACTAACAACCTCCACTGAATGGTGAGGTTAGAACACTTTTCCCACGATAGGTTCTGTCCAGGTTATTAGGATGGCTGATTTCTACTGCATCAATTAACTTACAGACCATGCAAGACAGAAAAGTCTAAGAGATTGAGATCCCAAAAAGAAACTGGACCAACAAGAGAAAACTTATCATTGCTGAAAATGTGGGAAGACTTAACTAGGAGAATGTTCCTCTGAATACAGATATGGATATAATTATAACAAAGCTCTAATTTGTGGCTCATCAGTAGAAACTATCAAGTCAAACCTCACTAAAGCAAAAAATAAAACTTATAAAATTAAAAAAAATCTATTTGGATTTCAGTACTAACATCTGTTTTAAGGAGTGCGATTGTGGTGTGTGTGTGTGTGTGTGTGTGTGTGTGTGTGTGTGTGTGTGTGTGTGTGGCTGAGATTATGTATGGGACAGCATTAGTTCTTAAAACCCATCATTTTGTCAATATTCTTTAGGTTTCCCATTCAAGTCTGGTGGCATTCTAGCTCTACCATGTGAAACACACAATTCTCGCTTTCTTCTGGTTAAATGGAGATAAACATGTAATGGATATGTCAAACTGGGTTTGTTTCAAACTATGATCTTCAGATCTTACTCTCTGGAGTAGGTAATGTATAAGAGTGAGCCACTATGTTCAGCCCAGTATTTCCAGTGACTTACATAATCTTTCTGAATCTCAGGTCTTCCTGTGTGGAAAGTGAAAAGAATTACTGTGTGGACCTTAGAATCAGGTGGGAGTTATGACTGGATGTAGAAAGTATACGTGTTTGGGATGTGTGTACAAAGCCTGAAACGCTCATAAAACTACTGATGTTTATATTGAAATGTATTCCAGGAATTGGAAACAGGAGGGATTTTTCTGTTCTAGTTTATCCATTCATGGCATTGAGGGAGCCAGAGATATTCAAGAAGAACAGGCAAACAAATGCAGTAATTGTACACTGTAGATATTGTATTCACAACGAGCTATACCACTGTGGACAGGGACAGGAAGGATGGGATTGTCAAACAAGAAATGAACTCATTACCTGACTTACAAAATTGTTATCTTTTTATTTTATTTTATTTTATTTGTGAACATACTGTACAGAGGGGTTACAATTACATGGGCAGGATAATGCATACATTTCTTACCAAGCATTGCAGCCTCCTCCTTTGTTTACCCTTCACCTGCCTTCCCAGCGTCCCCCCTCCCCCACAAGCCTTCGCCCTCCCCCCCCAACGACTTTGTAAAGCTGATTTTTGACATGGCAATTTGTACTTCTCATTGTTGCAACAGGTCCACCTGAATCCTTAAACGACTTGTTTTTCCCGTCTCCTCCCCAAGTTATACTGACCTCAAATATAGTGAAAGCAGGGATCATACTGTGGGGGAGGGACATACAAAGCAACAAAGGAATAATCTTATAAATGTGTTAGAAACACATGCATGAAAGGAAAAAAAAAACATTAAAATACAAATCTAAGGGTTATTTCCCTAACATCACATTATCTCACCTTTTCCCCTTGACTCATACATATACTAGATATTGGAAAGAAGGGAAACCATGGGACCTATGTTTCTTTGGGCCTGGCTTACTTCACTTAATATAATTTTTTCCAAGTTTTTCCATTTCCTAACAAATGGGGCAATGTTATTCTTTCTGATGGAGGCATAGAATTCCATTGTGTATATATACCACATTTTCTTGATCCATTCATCTACTGAAGGGCATTTGGGTTGGTTCCATATCTTAGCTATAGTAAATAATGCTGCAATAAACATAGTTGTGTTGGTAGCTTTAGTGTGGTCTTGTTTGTAAACATTTGGGTAAATGCCCAAAAGTGGGATTACTGGGTCATAGGAGAGATCTATGTGAAGTCTTTTGAGGAACCTCCATACTGCTTTCCAAAGTGGTTGAACAAGTTTACATTCCCACCAACAATGAAGTAAGGTTCCCTATAACAATTTTAATAATACAGTAACAATTTTAAAAATCCGGGTTGATTCTCTACTCCAGTTTTTGTAGGTGCCCTTATGACTCAGGCCCACCAATGGAGGTTTTGAAGGTCAATTTATATAATTAATATAAAGCCATAATCTCCTAAGAAATGTTATAACAAGTATTTCATTCTTAGTACTGGTTTCTCTTTGAGTAGCAATTCTATATGTTGTTGGTAGAGCTAATGTTTTACTTTCTGGTTTTAGTATTTGTTAGATGTTGAAATCCTTCATAAAGTTTTTCAACAGATTTCTGCTGTATCTTGGCACCCTGCCCCTAACTAAAATGGTAATCAACCTTTGAAATTAATGTACTTGAGTATGAGTTTTATTTATTTAATTTGCTGATGATGGTGAAATGTCATTGTCCTTTAGCTCTTCAGTTCAAAACTAGTACTCTACCACTTGAGCCAAAGTACCTCTTCTAGCTGTTTCTGCTTAGGTGGTGCTGTGGAATTAAACCTAGGGTCTCGTGAATTCAAGATAATCTGTCTACCACTGATCCACCTTCTCAGCCCCCATAAGTGGTATTTTTGTGCAAGGGTCTATCAAACAAATCTATTGAGCAAATGTATTCATTCGCCACTAGACATAATCAAAATTTATGAATTATCTGATATTTTAATGAATAAAACTGTTATCATTGTTACTAGGAATTGTTTGTCTCCCCATGCTGTAAACATGGAGGAGGTATTTTAAACTAAAACTACTAAAGTACTCATATCTAAAATATACTAGGAACTCAAAAAATTAAACCCCCCAACAACAAAGACTCAAAGAAACAACTGCCCAATAAATAAGTGGGCGAAAGACTTAAAGAGAAACTTCTCTGAAGAAGAAAGAAGGATGGCCAATAGACAAATGAAGAAATGTTCAACATCCCTAGCCATGAAAGAAATGCAAATCAAAACAACATTGAGATATCACCTCATCCCAGTTAGAACGGCAAAAATCAAGAACTCTAACAACAACAGATGCTGGAGAGGATGTGGACAGAAAGGAACCTTACTTCATTGCTGGTGGGAATGTAAACTTGTTCAACCACTTTGGAAAGGAGTATGGAGGTTCCTCAAAAGACTTCACATAGATCTCTCCTATGACCCAGCAATCCCACTTTTGGGCATTTACCCAAATGTTTACAAACAAGACCACACTAAAGCTACCAGCACAACAATGTTTATTGTAGCATTATTTACCATAGCTAAGATATGGAACCAACCCAGATGTCCCTCAGCAGATGAATGGATCAAGAAAATGTGGTATATATACACAATGGAATTCTATGCCTCCATCAGAAAGAATGACATTGCCCCATTTGTTAGGAAATGGAAAAACTTGGAAAAAATTATATTAAGTGAAGTAAGCCAGGCCCAAAGAAACATAGGTTCCCATGGTTTCCCTTATTTGCAATATTTAGTATATGTATGAGTCAAGCGGAAAAGGTCAGATAATGTGATGTCAGGAAAATTAACCCTTAGATATGTATTTTAATGTTTTTTTTCTTTCATGCATGTTTTTCTAACACATTTATAAGATTATCTCTTTGTTGCTTTGTATGTCCCTCCCCCACAGTATAACCCTGGCTTTCACTATATTTGATGTCAGTTTAACTTGTGGAGGAGATGGGGAAAAACCAGTTGTTTAAGGATACAGGTGGACCTGTTGCAACAATGAGAAGTACAAGTTGTCATGTCCAAAATGAGCTTTACAACGTCGGTGCGGTGGGGGGGGGGAGGGGGGAAGGAGAAGGATTGGGATTGGGGGGGAGGGGAGAAGCTGGGAAGGAATGTGAAGGGTAAACCAAAGGAGGAGGGTGCAATGCTTGGTAAGAAATGTACGCATTATCCTGCCCATGTAATTGTAACCCCTCTGTACAGTATGTTCACAAATAAAATAAAATTAAATTTAAAAAAAAGTAATTTTAAGGTCTTGGTGCTAACAAAACTGTCCAGGTGTTATTACACTAAACAGAGAATTCAAGATGAGTTTTGTTCATAAATATAGAGATTAAAGGACATATAATCCTTATTTCAAAATGCAAATTAAAGGGAAAATCAGTCAGGAGGTAAAATTTATATTGAATGTTAATTTTTGAAGAGGAAAAGAAGATCTTAGATGGCAAACTAAAAACACTATCAGAGCCCTTTATGCTGAATTATAAAAAAAATAAGCTTTAATTGAAAATTGAGCTGGAATGTGCACATCAGGCAAAGGCAAGCAATCAGAGCATAGCACCAACAACGAAACGCCATAATGTATATCTCAGAAAAAGGAAACACGTACAGACCAGGGCTCAACATCCTTATCCTTGATTTCAATGATACACATATACCCCCCTACACACAGATGCACACTCACACACATACACACACACACAAACGAACACACAAGAATGTATGCAACAGCTCAACCTAATCACTTCCATTTAACATGAATCAAAGATCTTCCTGTAATATTTGAAACTTTAAAAGTTTCAAGTCTTGTAAGTAATTGATAAAAGATGCATAGGCAATTATTTTCTGAATAGACTCTCCTATAGAAGTGAGAGTTCATGATGGTTATAACTACTTAAACATCTTTGAATCTCAAAAGAATTAAACAAGAGGCAATCTGAATTTTGGAACTATATTTCTACCAGCTATTCTTCAAAGGCTTAATAAGAGGTTACAAAGTCCAAAAATGAATACCAAATTAATACAACTAATACTTGTGTATGTGAAGTGAAAGACACTTCTCAGTGACCTATGCTGCCTCAATTTCTAAGCCTGCTGCACATTGTGGAACCTTTGATTTTGCTGGGCCAGCCCCACAGTTGTCTTCCCCAGAGCAGTAGCCCTGCTGGGGTTGGCACTGGGAGCTGTGTGGAGAGGAGGGGAGGCCTCCGGGGAGGCGGAGCTGGGGTTGGGGATGGGGGTAGTAGGGAGAGTATGGGAGGCCCTGGCAGAGGCTGGTGAAGGGAGGAAGGAGGCAGTAGGCCAATAGCTCAGGAAGTAGCATCCCCAAATGCAGCTGGGTTCTGGAGAGTGTCTGTGAGTTGCAGAGTTTGGCCCCTGGGGCCTCGTGGCTGGGTGAGGAGAGGAAAGAGTCTCAAATCCCACCCAAACAGACAATGAGAAATGAGACAACCAGTGGTTGAAGAATTTCAAGAAAAAAGGCAGGGACTTGTAGGTAAACTCTGGGGGTGGGGAGGGTAGTAGTGTCTAGCCAGTGGTGGTCATGCCTCTTTGGAGGCCCTTGATGTGAATGAGGGCCTGCTCTGCTGTGCACTAGGCCTCACTCTTGCCTTGAAGCAGGCACCAGGAATTGCAGGCACATCCTCAGGTTACCCCACAGAGCTGGCCTGCCATGAGTGCTGGGGACCGGGCAGCTGCTGGGAGGTTATGTGCAGCATGGGAGAGGAAGAATGGCTGGTGCATACTGCTCCACCCTAGCCAGGCACAGGGTCACTGGGGAAGTTCTGGTTCTGGATCAGGACCAGGGACTGCCCTCCAGGCAAGTGGCCTCTGGGGACTTGCATTGTGGCTGTTATATGTGGGCTGGGAAATTCCTTAGCATGATCAAGGTGTCTCCACAGATCGGCAAATTTACTCCTGTGCCCCTCCTATCTTCTGGATTCCCACTTTCCTCCTGCCTTGTGCCATTTCCAACTATAGGAGTAAAGTTCTCCAGCCTTTAAGAGGCCATCCCAGAGATGCTTACAGGGCTTCCCACGTCTGGTTCACCATGCATGCAGGGCTCATAGGGTTCCATCCTCCAGGCAAAGGGTACCACAATTTCAGTTTGGAAGAGGGAAAAACTTCATTGCCCCAGATACAGCTGCCCTTGGGGTTCTCTGTGTACATTAGTCTTGTGCTGAGATAATGATCCCCAAAGACCACCAAGGAGCCATTTCTGATGTGAGCACACGAGGGTCATTTATTGCAAGCTCGAGCCTGGACTCACAACTGTCAGCATCGCAGTGGGTCAGAATTGCGACCTCCAAACCTTCAGTTAACAGGGTTTCTATAGGGCATAGGGCTGAGGTAAGTTGGCTCATAGCTTGTCAGTTACATGATTGGTTGACATTTAATGAGATAATATTGTAACAATCTTATTGGCTAACACGTGCAGGCTTAGCAGTAAGAAGCAAATTATGTTAACTATGGAATCTTAAGAAACATCTGTAGCTTTAGGTACCTTCCTGTCATCTGCTGATGGCTATTGCTAGAGGAGTTACGGGAAGAAGGTTGTTGGGACATTTCATGGTTTTTTCAGGAACCTGAGTCCTAACATTCGGTAAAAGTTTTTGCAATAGGTACTTTCAGTAAATGCCTTCACAATGGATACTTTCAGTATAGGCCTTCAAAATGGACTAAGTCCAGAATGGCTATACTTTGGCTAAGGTCTCTCACTAGGGGTGTGTGTGTGTGTGTGTGTGTGTGTGTGTGTGTGTGTGTGTGTGTGTGTGTGTGTGTGTGTGTGTGTGTGTGTGTTTGTGTGTGGTTTGGTGTGAGAGAGTCAGACACAGCTGAGGTTTTGTGTAAAACATTTCTTCCCTTCAGCATTGAGTTTTGGTATCTAGTGGTTGTTCCCGCTCCTGAATTCTGAACTCTAAATTTGTTCTTCTATATACTTTTATCCTTAGATCTTCTTTATTCAGATTCCTAATATCTGCTGTGAACTTCAGAATTGCTTCATAAAGGGGGTGCCTTTCTTCTAACTTTTATGATGCCCTTTGCTCTATTTAAATGCAGGATGTGCTGTGTTAGTGGTTTTACTTAGCCCAGATTGTTGTGGCCCAGGCTGTGACTGTTAGTTCTGAGATTAGTTTAGGCTAATATGAAATACTATCATTTCAATCTATCTAGTGAAAAAAGTTCAGCATCTTTATTGAAACAATTTCCTGGCTGTAAAACCAATAAAAAAAATTCCAGTGGTATAAATGTACAATGTGTTGATTTTAGTTAATTGTGCACCACAGCAATGAAAAATTTCTTCTTACTAAAGTGAATAGTACGTGAAAAAACCAAATATTATAGAACTTAAAAACTGATAAAATACCAAAAGTAAAAGAAAGACACTGATCAGGAATGCAGTACAAATGTAAGTGTTTAATAAATAAATGAAATATTTGAGATTCTTATCCACATAGGAAATACAAAGGAAAATAAATAGGAAAGTCACTGAAATCACATCCTACACACCAGAATAACTATCACCACTCGAATAAATAAACATCTGGAGAGGTTGAAATAAATCAGGAACTGTATTTGGTTTTGTGGTATTGTAAACTAGTGCAACTCATATGGAGATCATAATGGAAGTTTAGACAATACCAAAAAGACACATGTGTTGATGACTTTTACTGCAACCTTGATACATAAAGAAGGAATATAAATCAACATCAACATCCATGTGCATGGCAGCAAGAAAGAAAGCTGTGCAATCAACTTAGATTCACAAAAAAGAGGGAATAAAGAAATATGCTATTCATAACTATAAACATGTTCTGGTATATAAGAGAAGTGAATTTCTCCAATATCACTGCTAAATATTTTTGGATATACACCTAATCCTAATTTCACAGGATTTGTGGCTTCGTGTTTTTCTTTAAAAGGGACCTCCATATTGATTTTTAGAGGAGTTACAATAGGTTGAAGATATCCTATAATATGTGGACATTAGAAGAAATTTAAATATATCAATGAACACATAAAGGACCATCATATACAGTTTATAATTTGATCCAATTTTAAGAAGGCAACAGTTGGGAGAGAAGACAATGTTAGAAGCTTAATGACAAAAACACAGACATGGAAAAATTTTTTAAAAATGTGCAACTGATTAGTGCTAATACTAACAAAATATTTTCCTCGTTTTAAAAATGAAAAAATTAAAATAATACCTAATAACATCAAATAAGTATGCCATGGAAGAAAATGTACCATAGACATATGTTCCCCATAATTTGTTTTAATTTATAACAAATGGACACAGGTCTCATGGTTTCCCTTATTTGCAATATCTAGTATATGTATGAGTCAAGCGGAAAAGGTCAGGTAATGTGATGTTAGGAAAATGAACCCTTAGATATGTATTTTAATGTTTTTTTTTCTTTCATGCATGTGTTTCTAATGCATTTATAAGATTATTTCTTTGTTGCTTTGTATGTCCCTCCCCCACAGTATAACCCCCGCTTTCACTATATTTGATGTCAGTATAACTTGTGGAGGAGATGGGGACAAACAAGTCGTTTAAGGATTCAGGTGGACCTGTTGCAACAATGAGAAGTACAAGTGTTCATGTCAAAAACGAGCTTTACAACATTGGTGCGGGGGGGAGGGGAAGGATGGGGTGGGGGCAAAGGGGGAGGCTGGGAAGGGAGGTGAAGGGTAAACAAAGGAGGAGGCTGCAATGCTTGGTAAGAAATGTATGCATTATCCTGCCCATGTAATTGTAACCCCTCTGTACAGTAGGTTCACAAATAAAATTAAAAAACATTAAAAAAGGAAAAAAAAAAGAAAATGTGATTACATGTCTGAAGATGATAACACATTCAAGTATCATTTATTCAATCCAGCAACGAAAAGTAACAAAGAAGTAGAAAGTAAGAACAACCTGGGGCATGGATGAAGATACTCAGTAGAACTTTGTGAGGAAAAAATGTGCTCCATTTTGCTCATCAACGTTGAGCTAAGACAGCTACCTTTTGACAGAGCACTTGTAATGTAGTCAGAGCAGTGGAGGTACGAATTTAGGCAGTAATTTATTACTTTTATTCCCTAATCTTATGATGTGATTCCCAAATGATATGAGTGATCCTATATTTTCTGAGCCCTTTTTCACCCAAATTTTCTAATTCCTTCCCCTGCCAGTAATTCTTCTGCTATTCTCATTTCTCCTTGTTTCTGAACTCAACTCCTGTGACCTTTTGATTCATGAGAAAGAGCTGAAGAAATATGAGGATGGTCAGGAATCTGAGGAACATCCACTCCAGCTTGGAGGATCTGGTAAAAGACCTCCATCTGGGACTCAGAATCAGATATTAATTGACCTCTTTGGAAATAGAGAAACTCAATCCTTCAGGCAGGATTCATTATTCCTTGACTTTCTCTGAAGAGATTTGGTACTATGGCACAATTCAGAGAATGAATTTTCCCACCACTCACCACAGCTTTGTCAGGAGGAATAGGTTCAAAACTAAAAGTGACCTCAGTTCTCACAGGGCCAGTCAGAAACCAAGAGATCACATTTTCCTCCTCATCAGGCACCTTCTGTTAGAAACAGAGTCTAGGCAAAGTCTAAGATGGAGATAAAGTGAGACTGGGCCTAAGGAGTACACAAAAGAATGACCCTCTCTGACTAAAAGTGAGTTGTGCAGTGAGACATGATAACTTCCTTTATATATGAAAATTCACTAGGTGTGTTATCTCACTGCCATTGTGCGGGAGGTCAGTTTCCCCAAAGAAGTTGTTAAGTGTTGTGTCTACCAGTTTGCTCTCTAGGCTATTGTCTCTCCCACCCATTCCCATGCCAAGAATGCATTGCTTCTTTCAGGCACTCAACTACTTGTCCTGAATCCTAAGAAGGAATATTGTAGGCTATACTTTGGCTAACCTCTTGCATTGGAGGTAGAAAAGGCCCAGGCTCTGCACATGCCAAGAGGTAGAAAAGGTGAGTATAAGCTCAGATTGGAACTGAACAACAATCATATTGAAAAAAATAATAAATGAAATTAATGGTTGAGTAATTTAGGGTGGATAGCCACTAAATTTAGGTAATTATTAGTAACACATATACAATCATGGATTAGGAAGAAAACAGTGAAGTAGGTTCAAGATAACATGGAAAAGACACATAATAACCATAACAGGAGATGAGAGTGTGAAGGAACTGTTGGCATAGGTCCATTTACTATCTGAGGAATGAGCTTGGTTAGGAGGCTTTTAGAATAATATCTAAAAGAGACGGACTTGCTGGGCACTAGTGGCTCACACCAGTAATCCTAGGTACCCAGGAGAGTGAGATCTGAGTATTACGATTCAAAGCAAGCCCAGGCAGAAAAAGCCAGAAGTAGTCCTGTGGCTCAAGTGGTAGAGCACTAGCCTGGAGCTCAGGGACACTATCTAGGCCATGAGTTCAAGCTTCATGATCATCAAAGCAACAACAACAACACAATAATGATAAAAAGAAATAAAAGAAGGACTTAAAGATATGCGATGGAATGATGTTCCTGTGTAACTGTCTAGGGAACATAAAAGGAGACAAAATTTGGACCAAAATGATACCTATTCTTACTAATCAAGGATGCATAGCAAATGCCAAATTCCTCTTCCGAGAAACTTCCAAACCTGAGTTCCGAACATGGCTCATTGGTTGAGTGCTTGCCTTGCAGGCTTGACGCCCTGGGTTCAATTCCTCAGCCAGAAGTGGTGCTATGGCTAGAGTGGTAGAGCATTAGCCTTGAGGTGAAGAGGAGAGGGACAGGACCCAGGCCCAGAATTCAGGCCCCATGACCTGCCAAAAAAAAAAAAAACCCAAAAACAAAAAAAGCTTCCAAACTTATTTTTTCTCATAAATTAGGAGACGCTTTTTTTTTTTAAACATGTATTCTTATCTAGTTCAAGGTCATCAGAACTTCAGTAGAGTTTTCCTGTTGAGATATAATGCACCAACTCTGCTGAACTTAATCATGACTAGGAAAGTATGGACACTAATGTGTTTATTATAATTTTCCTTATAAATATATAATTCTGTCAGATATTATATATAATATATAGTGTGAAATATATTATACATTATATAGTATAATAAATATAGTCTAATATAACATATATTATATATTAACAAACTTCCTAATTTTAGAGTTAGGAACAAGCAACATATTGAAAGACAAATGCTTGAATCTCTGAGTAATTTCTCTACCACTGGACAATTCCAGGTTTTATTCTTATTACCCAAAGAGCAACATAGGCAAGCGGTGCCCATGGATGTGGTTCTCTGTATTCTGGAAACTGTGATCTGCATATATATATATATATATATATATATATATATATACATGCATATATGAAATATTGTTTTATACTAGTGAATGTGTAAAACTATAGCAACAGATAATTAAGTCAACATCTATGTGCACACACACTCAATCACTTTCAAGTATAAGAATTTCTTTTCTGGCTGGGAAGATGGCTCAGGGGTAAAGCGCTTGCCTTGCATGCATGAGGCTCTGGGTTCAATTCCTCAGCACCACATAAGCAAAAAGAAAAAAGCCAGAAGTGGTGCAGTGGCTCAAGTGGTAGAGCACTAGCCTTGAGCAGAAGAGTTGAGGGACAGCACCCAGGCCCAGAGTTCAGGCCCCATGACCGGCCCCCCAACAAAAAAATAATATCTTTTCTTTGTTCCGTATGCACCTACACAGAGAGTACATGAGTTGCCCTTGAATTGTCCTGGTAGTTATTTATCTGTCTCCTGTAGCTACACATCCTTTGTTCTCTTAGTAGCTAGATGTCATGTGTTCAACAACAATACTTGTTACAGGCAAAAGTATCTACCCTGACACACATAGGAACTTGGATTTCAGAAATGCCACAAATAATTGGGAGTTACAGCAGTACTTATCAAAATTAAATAGATTACATATTTATTAGAAAGTTTGTCAGAAAAATAAACTTCAATGCAGGATGAAACACTTGAAGAAAATTACATTTGAAATTACATATAGCTATGTGCTGGTAGCTCATGCCTGCAATCTTGGCTAATCTGGAGGCTATCTGAGAATCAGTTCAAAGCCATCTTGGGCAGAAAAGTTGCCATGAGACACTTATCTCCAGTTACTCAATCAAGACTAAAATTGATACTGTGGCTCAATGTTGTAGATAGATAACCTTGAGCCAAAGACCTCAGGAACAGTGCCCAGGACCCAAGTTCAAACTCTGCAATAGACAATAAATAAAAATAAAAAATAAATTACATATAATTTATTATCAACTCTGTACAAGGAAAATAGGATATGACACATGGCAACATATGACTTCAAGTTACAAAGTTCCAAAGCATTTCCCCACTCTTGAGAACTAGGAGTAATCCACATTGAAAAAAATAAAAACATGAATAATTTATACCAAATTTCAAACCATACTATATGTTATACAAAGGAAATGCAATAAACATGCATTTCACAATTTAGTAACATCATATAGTATAAAGAATCTGATTAATTGATTCATAAAAATCAATACAATGGAGATAAAACATCTAATATCTCAGGGGTCAAATAAGCAGAATACTTTCCATCTATGGTGGCTGTTCTGTAAATTATCCAGCCTTATCCATCCCACAATTGCAGAAGGCTCCTCCTAAGAATGGCCAGAAATCTGTTTACTGTGAGTACTCAATGTAGACCTGGTCCCATTCTCTATTATTTGGGCAAGTGATTGACTGAATATCTGAAAACTTGCCAAAGGCACAATTTGGGAATGGCTTCCAGTAACGACATTTTAGTTCTCAGAAAAAAAGGGAAATTGAAGAGAGTGGGAAAATGTACCAGACCCGGAAAGATTTCTATCATTGTATTAAAACTGTACCCTTCTACTGACACTTGAACAAAGTGCAGCAATTGTCACTCCAACCACATGTCCAAAAAATAGCTTTCCAAATATTGACCTGTTTTCACGTTGGCAAATCAAGACACTCTATTGTGGCCCTGTTTTATTTAACCTATCTGCTATAGTTTGCCCAAGAGATAGTTGACCTTACCAATTTCTCAAATTTTAGGTCATCACATAAACACTTCATAGCCCTTAAACATTAAAAATATCTATCCATATAAGTCTGCATTACATACTTATTACTGTTTTTCTTCATTTGCCATGTTATACATATTTGTGTATCCCATGGCTTAGTTCTGTAATCTTCCTTCTCATGAGTGTTACCACTGAGTACATGTAATTATTTCGTTTTTTTTCCTCCAGCTCTGTTCTTTCTTTAATTCAATTCCTTAATAGCATCATGTTTACTGACAACTCCTAGCTATTGATTTTAACAAATACAAAAGAGTCCAAAGTGAGCTTTGATTGTATCCCTCATTACTATTTGATTAATTGATAACTCTTCCAGTTGCCTTGTCAAAATATCTTGTAGTCATTTCAGACTTACCTATTATTTCTCACCTCATATGTAATGTATGAGCAGGTTTTGACAAATTAACTCACATAATATTTTAGGAACCATAAATATATAGTATATGAATACTAATACTATGACTTAAATTCGTGGACTTGTTTTTTTTTTTTTTTTTTTTTTTCTTTTGTGCTCAGGTTGTCAGTCTTCCATTTGAGCCACAGCTCCACTTTTACCTTTTTGGTTCTTAGTTGAAGATAAATGTCTCATGGTCTATTTACCTGGTCTAGCTTGAAACTACGATCTTCTGTTTTCAGCCTTATAAATAGCTAGATTTAAAGGCGTACACCAATAAAACCACCCCTGTTATATTTGAATTAAAAATAAGTTCAAAGAACGAATATTTATAGTATTTTCAAATCAATATGTTTTCATTTACACATTGTCTTAAGAGGTTTTTGTTATTACAGCTCACTTATCAAGAAAGGAATGGAAAAATTCATAACCAAAGAACCTTTGTATGTACCAATGCTCAAGCCTGCTAACCACAATTTCTTTGCTGGGAAATAACAAAGGATGATATCGACTACAGGCAAAGCAAGAGAAAAAGCTCTTCACTGAAGTTGCTGAAAGACTGATAAGGATGAGGACAAGCAACTTTATCCAGAAAGTATCACAAAGTGATTGCTGTGGATAAGTGTAGCCAATCTTAGAGGATGTTCATAATGATGAGGAGAATATTTTATTACAGAGGTGTGCTTTCTTGAAGATATCTATTTATAACATAGTTTGTGTACTGGTAAAAATGAGACAGTTATGATAGGGATATTGTCATTCCTTGTATCCTTCACAGTATAATATTAAAACCAGTTTTATACATATAGTATTTATAGTAATTATAGACTATCACTAATTATGCATATATTATAAATATATCATTTATGTTATGTAATATAGTATATTACATATATTATGCACACATAATTTAATTTTTCTACTTGTCTGTCCAGGAATTAAGCTACCAATATCTTTGAAAATGGATAATAAAGTAGGGTCCTTACAGTTTTGATTGCAACATAGAGTTTTACTCAGTTAGTAGTTATTTATTCTGAATTGGTTTAGAAATGGAATATCAGAATATAATTGAGCATTCAAAAATAATTATGTAAGAATATGCCAAGGATGGGATTAAAAATCTATAACCTGACTCATGTATGTAATTCCTGCTACTTAGGGCCTGAGATCTGAAGATAGCTATATGAAGCCAGTCTGAGTGAAATGGCTCAGGGACAAAACCCAGTCTCAGTAATGGCACAAAAATAAATTATGTGACTAAAACATACATATATATTTATTTACATAAACTTGTCATTCCTTGTATCCTTCACAGTATAATACTAAAATGTTTTATACATATATTATTTATAGTAGTCCTAGAATATCAGTAATGATACATACATATGTATATATATGATATATAAATATATAATTTCTATTTTATGTAATAAGATACATTACATATATTATGCACACCTAATTTATACTGATAACACTAATATCCATTAAATTGATATATGTTTTAGAATAGGGAATAGATTTTTTTTGGTACAACAAGGAAGTAAGTACACACGAAAATTATTCCTTATGGATTGTATATCCATAACAATCTACCCTGTGTATTGAGGGTACTGATTGATAAAAGCCTGTGTTCGTCAGCACAGGTGTCTTCGATACCAGGAATAATAAACAGTGGAAGCTGAATGATGTTCATTCAGATATTTCTTTAGAAATTAAACTGATCTTCATTTGATATAAAGATCACTTGTGCTGTCATTATCCACACCCTTTTCATTTAAAAATATTTATAAGCTGGGCGCTGGTGGCTCACGCCTGTGATCCTAGCTACTCAGGAGGCTGAGATCTGAGGATCGCGGTTCAAAGCCAGCCCGGGCAGGAGACACCGTGAGACTCCTATCTCCAATAAACCACCAGAAAACCGGAAGTGGCGCTGTAGCTCAAGTGGTAGAGCACTAGCCTTGAGCTGAAGAGCTGAGGGACAGCGCCCAGGCCCAGAGTTCAAGCCCCACGACTGACAAAAAAAAAAATATTTATATTCTGTATCAATGTTATTGATCTCATAACCATAATTAGGAAGATAATGTGGATTCATCTGCTCCATAGCTCTTGAAAAGTAATGAATGTGACACAGAATATCCACAGATGTGGCTGGTGGAATTCTGGTTTTGAATTATGGGTCTCAACTGATCAGTCTTAGCACCTTGGGAAATTTGTTTGGGCTTCTTTCCTACTTTTGTTTTTAATAAAAAACTTAATTCATTTCCTAACTTGAAGAAGACTCATGAGCACTTAAATTACCCTAATGCAGGTTCAGTGCTTGGAATGGTGTCTGCACCTTGTGTAGTAGGTCCCGAAGAAGTTAGCTTCCATCAACATGGTCACAGCATCCTTCCTGAAGGACTTCAGAAATATATACCCAATTGATGTTAATATCTTTGAAAATTTATCTTTACTAAAAAAAAGTCTTGTCCTCATATGAAACAATGAAAGCAATGTTGGGGTTGTCCTGTGGCTTTTATTATGAAGGAGTTTTGCCTAAATTTCATTCTTACTCTATTAGTGGTAGCAGTAGCATTCTTTAGTGCTACCCTTCATATTTCTAGTTCTGTGTTCCAGGTGGAATACTATTGTAACTTCGTTTATAATCTTTGTTATAAGAATAAATAAACTACAACTGCTGAAGTTTTCAATAGTCAATGCATTACATTTTATGTGCTTAATATTTTCCTGAAATTATTACCTTTGGATTATATATCCCTAACAAACTATTTTTTATGATTTCCTATATGATTTATATAGATTTCTTATGTGATTCTTATATGACATCTTAGAGATTCATAATTAAAACAGCTCAGAACAGGAAAAAAGTAGGTAAGAAGTCATAAACAATACTATTATGGTGCTCTTAATGGCTAAGTGTAAAGAATATATGACAAAACTGTTTGAAGATTCACTTGGTTTTTTTTTGTTTTTTTTGTTTGCAAATCTCTCCCCTTTCTTTGTAGAAAAGGTTCTCACTATAAAGTGCCAACTAGCCTGGACCTTTCAAGGCTTGTCTCAGTGACATAAGTGATGGGATTAGGGACATATGCCCCCATGGCTGGCTTTTAGGAAGTTCACAATATCGCAATACCAATACACATAAAGAAACTTTTGTGAGTAATGTGTATTCACTTCCTCAATAGCCACAATGTCAAATTACTAATAACTGGCATCACTAACACCTCCATAAATCAAATGCAAACTAAAAGCTCTACTTCAAAAACCAACATCTAAGGCAGTGTTGGAAATACAAGAAGATACATAATACATCTAAAGGAGTGAGTTCTTTAACACTGGCAATGAGCAGTGATAGCTGAATTTTTAACCAGCTTGAAAAGTTCGGGTGTCCACTAACTATGTGATTAGAGTTGCAGAGTTGACCTTGGTATCAAGATTGGAGGTAACATTCTAAGGCAGCTAAGTTGCTGCAATATTGTAGCTCGATACAGTGTGACCCTTCCTGATAATGGTAAACAGAGAGTAGAAGCTAAGTCAGTAAAATGTATAGGAAGGATTCTCCACTGAGAATAATTTTAAAGGGTGATCTTTACTCTTGCGTTGAAAATGAATAGCCCATCATTCTGCTTTAAGCTCTAGCATATTTATGATTTGAGGACAATTATAACAAACCACTGTGCCATGAGTACTGAGCAGTGTAGGTGTATATTACTATAATATATGTAAATATCCTTACAGGTATGGAATGGCCTGACCCTGACACTTCATTCTGTGTTGTTGAGTTTCATGGAGAAATGTTCATAATTAGGCAATTCATAGTCATCTAAGTCTGAATCAGGCAACTGAGATAAGACATTAGAGTCATCACTCCAGTGACATGGTCTGTGACCTGTGAAATAAATAACATTATTTAACAATGCATATGTGTTTCTGAAAATGCATGCAGTACCAAATACCAAATATACAAAAGGGACAATAATCCATCTCATATTATCAGAAGTAAAGATATTCCTGAATTGTACTTACTTGCTAGAGGATCACAGGGTCACTGCTAATGTTTGGTATCTTTCCAGGTGCTCAATCTTCCTCAATCTTTTTTGAGTACGTGTTTTTCCATAGTTTGTTTTGAGGTGTTCAGAAAATCAGTACTGTCACTAACCACAACCATGGGACAGGAAAGATGATGGGATACATGGCCAAAAAACTGAGAAATCACTGGAAATGATAGGAAAGAAGACACCAGAGGACCCAAAGCCTCATTGCCAGCTTCTGGATCACCAAATCATGCTTAAGATGTTTATATTCCTTCTACTACAAGGCGGGTGGTGGTCAGTGGCTATAGGTAAGTCCACAAACTAAGGCATTAACCTAGCTTTGGTTACAACTATTAACATGAGGTATTGTTTGTATACATAGTGATAATTCAATCCCTTATTGTTAGGGAGCAGAAGGGAGTAATAGTCATTACATCCATAACACAGACATCCATCTTGTCTCGAAAGTCTTAATCTTTTAGTGTCCAACAGCTCGAATTTATATACTTTTGAGGTAATAACTCATACCCCTGTCTTCCCTTGACTGACCTTTCCAGAACAGAGCTCTCAGTCTTTTGATTGCTGTTTGAGATGGCTTCGCAATCTATCCCTTTCCAGGTTTAACAGTTTGACCCTAGAATCCCTCACAAGTACTGTGACAGTTATCTTATTTTGAAAACTATATTTTTTCTAAGATAGGTTCAATTTTTAAATTTTATTTTATTTCAAAAATACTGTACAGAGTGGTTAGAGTTACATGAATAAGATACAATCCTTGTTGAATATTTTTATCCACTCCATTGTTGTTCTCATTTCCCTTCCCACTCTCCACACATCCTCCCCACGCCATAGTTGTAAAGTTCATTTCTGAAAGTGTCTTGTGAATATCATTGTTGCAATGGGTCACTCTTTGTACTTCTTTCATCACTATATTTTGTCCCTTTCCATCTCCAAATCAGATAAATGTATATACAAGATGGAAGGTACCAAAATCAAGACAGAGTTTGCTAGGGATAAACCAATAGAAAAGACAAATGAAATAAAATAATGTCTAGATACTCTACTGACATCAAGGTTGATATCTGAAAAAAAAAAAAACTTGCTGTTTCCATGTCATGGAGTTCAACCAAGCTACAGGAAAATCAAATACCACAAGCCGACCAGAGACTCCAACAAGAGACTGGTTATGGACACAAGGGAGATACAGGATCTTCCCTTCTCACCCCCAAAAAGCAAAGAACTCTTTTTTGTCACCTTTTATTAAAATTTTTTTAACATTTTTAATTTTTAATTTTTAACTTTAAAAAATTGTTTTCTATTAACTTTTTTTTCTTCCTCTTATAATTTTTATTTTACGGTTATATGTGTGTGTGTGTGTGTGTGTGTGTGTGTGTGTGTGTGTGTGTGTGCGTGCTTTTTTTCCATTTTTGTTTAGCACTACTGACCTTTTGATCCTTTTTTCCTTTCTTTCTCATTCTTTTCACTTTTTTTCTATTTCGTTTTTCTTTGCGTGAATTAGTCGCATTTCCGCTCATTCTCAGATAACCTGTAGTTGATTATTAGACCTTATCCCCGATTGTATACACACTTAATCCAGAAATTTATTACTGAATTCAAAACCTCTTAGACTTAACTTCTTTAATAGCTGTACTACCTCTATATACCTATATAAAATTTTAAGCATTTTTATTTTTTATTTTTTGACATCTCCTTTCTATCCCTCCCCTTCTCTTATCATATTCCCATCCTTCTCTGAATATTACGTTTTTATTCTGCATAATTTTAAGTGTTTCACTTTTTAATTTTTAATTTTTGTTTTACTATTTTTCCTTGTCTTTTTTTTTCTCTTTCTTTTTACCCCCGGTGTCTACTATCATTCTATGGAATCTATTTCCTGTTTTGAGATTAGAACTAAGTTAGCTCCCCTCTACCTTTCCACATCCCTCTATTCCTATTAATACCCACATCTCTCACTAAACCTAATAATTTCTCGTTTGCAAAATTCTTTTTTGCGGTTCATAGCCTATTAATACATAGTTGGTTGATGTTGAAAATGTATCTGTTGAACTAGATTATATCTGCAGGCTTTTGTAATATTTATTTATTTATTTTTATTGTGAAAATACTGTACAGAGCGGTTACAATTACATGGGAAAATATTTGCTGCCTTCAGGAGTCACACCTTGCCCGTAAAAACAAACACATTTTCAATGTTAAAGGCTGGAACAAAATCTACCAAGCAAACGGCTCCCATAAACAGGTGGGAGTTGCAATCCTAAAATCAGATAAAATAGAGTTCAAATTAAAATTTGTGAGAAGAGATAAAGAAGGTCGCTACATACTAATCAAGGGATCTCTCCTTCAGGAGGATTTGCAGGCTTTGGACTGTGCAACTACAGACTTTGTTGATGCTTCCCTTAAGATAGTTTTCTAGCACAAAATTGGTGTTACTCTCATGCCAAATGGGCAGAAGAAGCCGGAAAAACACAAGAAAAATGGCAAGTCCGGGTATCTCAACTCCCACACATGATAATTAGTGGACAGAACAGATAATAAATAATCCAGAGGACAGTTTTCAAAAAGCTCTAAAAACACTAATGGTAAACATGGTAAATAACAAGATTGAAAACCTTCAAAGGACTCTGGGTAAGCATGATATAGAGAGAGAGGAGGCAAACAAATGTCAAAAAAGAAAGCTCATAGGTGTGAGGAAGCTACTCATAGATAGATAAAAGAATTGCATGAGCAGCTTGGGAACACTCAAAGAGAAATAAAGGAATTGTGTGAGTAGGCTGAGATTAGTCAAAGAGAACTAAAGGAATTGCATGAACATGAAGAAGCTGATCAAAGAGTAATACAGGAATTTCAAGAGCGGGAAGAGCATAGACAAAGATCACTAGAGGCATTCATGGAATCCATAAACAGAGAGCTGAAAGAAGTCAGGGAGTCCACAAAGGGAATGCTGAATGGATCCCAACAGAAGTAATGGGAGTCCAAGGAAACCATAACCAATCAACCAAGTGATTTGAGAATAAACACTTGACACTAAATTAAGGAAGTAAAGAATTTCATACAAGATCTAAAACAAAGATCCAACAAAGAATTAGAAGCCATAAAAGCCGACCAACCGGAAGGAAAAGAAAAAAAAAAGTAGAAAGTCTGGATAGTAGGATTGGCCATGCAGAAGATTGAATCCTGAAGATTGAAGACAGCCTAGATATTATAGAGAAAGAATATACAACTTTCAAAGACAAATCCAAGAAATATGATAGATCTATTCAACATTCAAGCCTTGGAAGACTGCACTAGAAGGCCTAATCTGAGGATAATGGGTGTAGAGGAGCACCTAGAGCCAGAAGTCAATGGTCTAGGAAATATGTTTAACAGGATCCTAGCAGAGAACTTCCCAAACATGCAAAAAGATAGGTCTATTCAGATACAAGAAGCTTTTAGAACTTCCAATAGACTAGATCAGAAGAGGATATCCCATTGTCACATTATAATACTCACAGGATCGATTCAGAACAAGGAAAAAATCCTTAAAGTTGTCATGAATCAAAGATCAAACACCTATAAAGGGAAACCAACTAGAATCACCTCAGATTTCTCAGCAGAAACAATCAAAGCAAGAAGAGCCTAGAATGATGTAATCTATGTCCTAAATACAAACAACTATCAACCAAGAATACTTTACCCAGCTATACTCTCCTTAATAATTGGAGGTCAAATAAAACCCTTCCATAGCAAAGAAAAATTGAAACAATATATCTCCACCAAACCAGCCCTACTAAAGGGTCTTAAAGATGTCCTACACAGAGAAAACCAACAAGACCACACTAAAGGCCAAGAAATATCACCCAAACTGAGAATCCAAGAACCATAGGAAGAACACAGTTGCCACAGCTCTGAAGTAGTTGGATAAAATGGAAGGAACTCCCAAATACCTCTCAGTTCTATCTCTCAACATTAACAGACTTAACTCACCAATTAAGCGACAAAGTCTGTCTACTTGGATTAAAAAGCAAGATCCTTTTATCTGCTGGCTTCAGGAGTCACATCTTGCCCACAAAAACAAACACATTTTCAATTTTAAAGGCTTAAACAAAATCTACCAAGCAAACGGCTCCCATAAACAGGATGGAGTTGCAATCCAAAATCAGATAAAATAGACTTTTAATTAAAATTAGTGAAAAGGTTGCTACATACTAATTAAGGGATCACTCCTTCAGGAGGATATTACAATTCTAAATATCTATTTGCCAAACAGCAGAGCACCCTAATTCGTCCAAGAAACTCTACTTTCCCTCAAATCCCACATAGATCCATAAACATTAATTGTTGGGGACTTTAACACACAACTTTCCCCACTAGATAAATGAACTTCGCAAAAACTCAACAGAGAAACCGTAGATATAAACAACTGCACATACCAACTAGATTTAACACACATCTACTGAATATTTCACCCAGCAGCATTAGACAATACGTTTTTCTCAGCAGCACATGGAACATTTTCCAAAATAGACCACATTATAGGCCACAAAGCAAACGTCCAAATTCAGAAACATTGAAGTTATACCTTGTCAGACCACAAGGGAATATATTTAGAACTCAACACCAAAAGCCACCAAAGAAAGTCATGTAACACATGGATCCTGAACAACACACTGCTGAATCACAAGTGGGTCATGGAAGAGATTAGAAAGGAAATTCAAATGTTCATGATATTCAACAAAACTGAACACACCAATTACTAGCTCCTCTGGGACACAGCAAACACAGTATTCAGAGGCAAGTTTATAGCTCTGAGCTCCTACATCAACAAATTGGAGAGATCTGAAAACAACTATTTAATGAGACATCTGAACCTCCTTGAAAAAGAGCAGCAAGACAAACCCCAATCCAGTAGACAGAAAGAAAAAATTAAAATTAAATCAGAATTAAATTAATTAGAATCCAAAAAAGCTATAGAAAGAAACAACAAAACTAAGAGTTGGTTCTTTGAAAAAATTAACAAAATTGACACACCCTTAGCAAATCTTATCAGAAAAAGAAGAGAACACACACAAATAAACTCAGAGATGAGAATGGAAACATCATCACAGAAGCAACTAATATTCAGAACACTATAAGGGAATGCTTCTAAAACCTGTATACTAATAAGTTTGAGAACTTGGCAGAAATGGAACTTATTCTAGAAAATACTGACATGTCAAAACTAAGCCAAGATGAGTCAAACTATCTTAAAAGGCCTATATCAAGCACTGAAATAGAAACAGTAATAAGAGACCTCCAATCTAAGAAAATCCCAGGACCAAATGGTTTTACAGCAGAATTCTATTAGGCCTTCAAAGCAGACATCACACCAATACTCCTCCAACTCTTCAATGAAACTGAAAAAGAAAGTTCACTACTGAACTCATTCTATGAGGCCATCATAACACACATCCCAAAACCAGGAAGGGACTCATCTAGGAAAGAGAAATATAGACCCATTTCTTTGACGAACTTTGATGCAAAACTTCTCAACAAAATTTTGGCCAATCGACTTCAACAATTCATCCAAAAAATCATACACTACGATCAAACAGGATTCATTTCATGGATGCAAAGCTGGTTTAAGATACGCAAATCAATTAATATAATTTATCACATCAACAGAAGCAAGGATAAGAACCACATGGTTATCTCAATAGATGCAGAAAAAGCAATTGACAAGATCCAACATCCCTTTTTATGAAGTTTCTGGAAAAATGAGGAATCCATGGAACTTTCCTCAATACATTAAAGATTTTATATGACAAACCTATAGCCAGCATTATACTTAATGGTAAAAAACTAAAGCTATTTCCTCTTAACTCAGGAATGAAACAGGATGACCACTATCTCCACTTTTCTTCAATCTAGTATTGGAATGCCTAAATACAGTAATAAGACTAGATGCAAGTATAAGAAGGATCCTAATAGGGAAAGAAGAAGTAAAAGTCTCCCTCTTTGCAGATGACATGATCTTGTATTTAAAGAATCGCACAGAGTGCACTCCAAAATTACTCAAGATGATTCAAAACTCTGGCAAAGTAGCATGGTATGAAATTAACCCTCAAAAATCAATGGATTTTTCTGTATGCCAACAATAAGAAAAGTGTGCCTGAAATTAGGAAAGCAACTCCATTTGTAATAGCCACACAAAAATTAAAATACCTAGGATTTAACTTAACCAAAAAAGTGAAGGACCTCTATGAGGAAAACTTTAAAAAACGGAAAAAGGAAATCAAAACTGAACTTAGAAAGTGGCAAAAACTCCCATGCTCCTGGATTGGGAAAGATCAACATAGTGAAAAAGGCAATACTTCCCAAGGCTATCTACAAATTCAATGCGATATCTATCAATATTCTAACCTCATTCTTCAAGGAAATAGAAGAGGCAATCAAAAAATTCATATGGAACAATAAAAGACCCTGAATAGCAAAAATGATCCTTAACAGAGAGAACAGAGCTGGAAGAATATCAATACCAAATTCAAATTCAACTACAAAGCCATAGTAATCAAAACAGTTTGGTACTGACACAAGAACCGACCTCAGGACCAATGGAATAGAATTGAAACCCAGAAATGAACCTACAGACCTATAGCCATCTAATCTTCGGTAAGGGAGCTAAAAAATAGAATGGAAGAAAGACAGCCTCTTCAGTAAATGGTACTGGAAAAATTGGTTAACAACTTGTAGAACACTAAAGCTAGATCCTTATATATCACCCTGTACCCGAATCAACACTAAATAGATCAAAGACCTCGGAGTCAAAGCAGACACTCTGAAAACATTACGGATTGGAATAGGAGAAACCCTAGGTCTTGTTGGCACAGGCTGAAATTTTCTTAATAGAGACCCAGAAACACAACAAATCAAAGAAAGGTTGGACAAATGGGATTGCATAAAATTGCAGAGCTTCTGCATGACAAAGGTCATAGCTAGCAAGATCAATAGAAAGCACACAGATTGGTAGAAGATCTTCACTAGCCATAAAATGGACAAGGGTCTCATATCTAAAATATACATGTAACTCAAAAATTTAAATCCCCCAACAAATCTTCAAAGAAACAACTGCCCAAAAATAAGTGGGCTAAAGACTTAAAGAGAAACTTCTCTGAAGAGGAAAGAAGGATGGCCAATATACACATAAAAGTCATAAAAGAAATGCAAATCAAAACAACATTGAGATACCACCTCACCCCAGTTAGGATGGCTCTAATCAAGAACTCTAATAACACCAGATGCTGGAGGGGATGTGGCAGAACGGAACATTACTGTATTGTGAATGGGAGTATAAATTTGTTCAACCAGTTTGGAAATCAGTATTGAGGTTCCTCAAAAGTCTCCACATAGAGCTCCCCTATGACCCAGAATCCCACTTTGGGTATTTACCCAAATGTTCACATACAAGGCCACAGTAGAACTTCCAGCACAACTATGTTTATTGCATCATTATTTACCATAGCTAATATATGGAACCAACCCAGATGCCCCTTATTAGATGAGTAGATCAAGAAAATGTGGTATATATACACACTGGAATTCTATGCCTCCATCAGAAAGCATGACATTGGCTCCATTTGTTAGGAAATGGAAAGACTTGGAAAAAATATATTAAGTGACGTAAGCCAGGCCCAAAGAAACATGAGTGCCATGATTTCCCTTATTTGCAATAACTAGTATATGTCTGAGACAAACAGAAACTGTCAGACAAGTTGATGTTAGGGAAATGAGCCCTAAGCTATATATTCAAATGTTTTTCGCTTTCATGCAATTGTTTCTAACACATTTATAAGAATATTTATTTTTTGCTTTGTATGTCCCTCCCCCAATGTACAAACCCTGCTTTCACTGAACTTGATGTTGTTATAATTTGAGGAAGGGAAGGGAAAAAACAAATCATTTATATAATAGGGATACAGTTGGACCATTAAAACAATGAGATTTACAAGTCATTATGTCGAAAACAAACTTTAAAATTTTGGTGGGGGAAGGACTGGGTGGGGAGCGGGGAGAGGACGGGAAGTTATGGGAAGGTGAAACAAAGGAGGAGGCTACAATGCTTGATAGGAAATGTACTCATTATCATGTCCATGTAATTGAAACCCCTTTGTACAGTATTTTCACAACAACAAAAAATAAATTTAAATATGGAATGAAATTAGTTCCAATAATGCATTGCATTAAGATATTTAGAAATAACTGAGAAACTTAAAGGTGCATACGATTTTTTTTATTGGAAATGAAGGGATATTGGAATTTGGTTCTCTACATTTTAAGCAATTTGCTTAAAAGAATCGGCAAAATAAAATTTATATTTGCAGCAGACTTCACACATTAAATTTTGTATATTGAAAGGGAAACAAGCCTCAACAATATGTCAATTCTCTCTTCTTATTTATCTCTAAAGGTTTGTGCTTCTGGTCTCTGAATATTAAAACTTTAAAAAAATTATGTTTAGCTAGTTGTGCAAAGGGGTTTTGCTTCATCATGTCAGTGTTGAATAGAGTGTGTGTGCATTTCAATATACAGTGAATTTTTCTTCTTTCCCTTACCCCAACCTCACCTATCCCTTCATGTTTCCTACTTATATTCTGACATGTGTACATTGAATGGTATGACTGTATTATTCCACCATTTCCCTCTCCATTCTTCTACCCTACTCCCTTTTAGCCCAGATCCCCCTTTAAGACTTGTTTCAACTTCATGGTATTTTGTTAAATATCTCTACTTTGGCATTTGGCTATGGGCTTGCCACATCCTCTCTTCCATGTTTGACATACATAAATTAGTATATTTCTCCACATTTCTAATCTCAGATTGGCAAAGATAGCTCTTCTTTACTATTCACCTTCTGTCCTAAATTTAGAATTGTACTTTCAGGGCCTTCCAATAGAGCATTTTTATTATCTACTCACTGAAGATGGAAGGGAAATAATTTCCATGCTGTCAGCATTATGTTATCCATCATGAATTCCCATCGCTTATCACTTCAGCAGTCTAAATTTAAAGTCATATTTTCTGCATTATATTCACACAGTATAAGTGAATATCAAGGGTATTTTACCTAGTATTTGACATTTAGGGACAATCTTCAATTTCTGATGATAGAGGCAGGAATCAGTTTCAATTTTCAGATTCCACTATGTAGTGAGCTTTGTAGTCTTCTAAATTTTCGATAAATTTCAAGTTACTTTTTGTTAATAATTTAAAAAGTTTTATTTCAGTATTTGAAATGCTGCTCCAATTATTTTAAAAGTTTCACAATAAGTTAGACTGAACTTTTTCCTCCCATGTTCCCCACTAGTTCAGTTAATTCTCCTTTTGCTTTATATTTTGAGAGACCAAGGGATGAGGGTAAACAGAGAGATGATCATTACTCACATATCTCCTTCCTCTCCTGTTTCTGCTGTTCTTGTTGAGAGGAAGACTGGAGCAGGGAACAAGAGTGAAGCTTGACTTCACCATACAAGGGAGCATTCCTGGCATGTCAATTATTGTTTCTCAGAATCACTTAAATTGCTTACTCTTGCCTTCTCTCTGACAGTAACCTAATTGTGGCTTCCTTGGTGCAGACGGAAGCACACTAACAGGTTATTCCCTGTAAATTGGTATTTTATATCTCAGCTTACTACTACCGAAAATAAAAAGCTTTGGCTACATAAATGCAAAGGTACTGATTGTCCAACAAAACCTTAGTGAGGAGTAGATAATTCTACTCAGCTACCCCCTTCTCTCGTATCCTCCCTTCCACTCCCCTCCCCTCTTTTAATCTCCCTTCCTTTCTTCTTTCTTTGTTTCTCTCTCCTGCATATTCATGTCTATCTTCTCTCTTTTTCCCTTCCAGTAGCAAGTGCTTTGTTTTATCAGACAACACATAAATAATTGAACAAATATTTTTTCTCCTCTTTTTGTGATTTTTTATTCTTAAGAAGTGAGTTCTAGCACAGCACCAGTGGCTTACATCTAGATAGTCGGTAGGTTCAAATTTGACAATTGAAATTCGAAGCTATTCCAAGTGGATAAACCAAAGAGATTCTTTTCTCCACTTGTGGTAAATGGAAGAAGTGAAGGTGTGGCTCAGGTGGTATAGAGCAAACATTGAGAATTAAAGCCCAGATATAGCTCAAGTCCAGGAATTCAAACCCCAGTACCAGCACAATATTAAAAAAATGAGTCCTTTGTCTTTGAAAAGGGATATTTCATGGTGTATATATACCACATTTTCTTGATCCATTCATCTACTGAGAGGCATCTGGGTTGGTTCCATATCTTAGCTATGGTAAATAATGCTGCAATAAACATAGTTGTGCTGGTAGCTTTAGTGTGGTCTTGTTTGTAAACATTTGGGTAAATGCCCAAAAGTGGGATTGCTGGATCATAGGGGAGATCTATGTGAAGTCTTTTGATCAGAAAGAATGACATTTCCCCATTTGTTAGGAAATGGAAAGGTTTAGAAAAAATTATATTAAGTGAAGTAAGCCAGGCCCAAAGAAGCATAGGTCCCATGGTTTCCCTTATTTGCAATATCTAGTATAGGTATGAGTCAAGTGGAAAAGATCAGATAATGTGATGTTAGGAAAATGAACCCTTAAATATGTATTTTAATGTTTTCGTTTCTTTCATGCATGTGTTTCTAACGCATTTATAAGATTATTTCTTTGTTGCTTTGTATGTCCCTCCCCCACAGTGTAACCCCCGCTTTCACTATATTTGATGTCAGTATAACATGTGGAGGAGATGGGGACAAACAAGTCATTTAAGGATTCAGGTGGACCTGTTGCAACAATGAGAAGTACAAAATGTCATGTCAAAACCAGCTTTACAATGTCGGTTTGGGGGGGAGGGGGTATAATTGGGTGGGGGAAGGGGGGACGCTGGGAAGGGAGGTGAAGGGTAAACAAAGGAGGAGGCTGCAATGCTTGGTAAGAAATGTATGCATTATCCTGCCCATGTAATTGTAGCCCCTCTGTACAATATGTTCTCAAATAAAATAAAATAAAATTAAAAAAAAAAAGAAAAGGGATATTTCTCCAAAAATTCATACAAAGGACAGTTTCCAAGGTCCAAGACTCTTTCTAAGGCTCTTTCACATCTTAAACTGATTCCTCTGCTTGATTCATATTAAGGAAAATAGGAGTCACACTTCATATTAAAATGTATGCACATTACTGAACAGTTCTTACCATTTTTAATGTAAAGGAAGCATGAGAGAAGAATTCACCTCACTTGGGTGAGTTAGGTTTGATACACTGACAGACTTTTGCAAGTAAATGAGGTTCTGTTTACATGTAAAGAAGTCTATATAGATGCTTTCTAGGAGAGAGAACAAGCTACCTGTTTCCATGTTTGAATCAGATTAAGTTTATTCCTATGAAATGGTAAAGAGAAGCTCATCTCATACAACATTATGCAGACAGCAATTTCAAAAATATTAAAAACCCATGTCTATGTTTTGAACAGCTAAGTTTTCACAAACAAAAAACAGTTTACTGAACCAAGAAAATATAAGTTAGAGCAATAGGAACTATGTGAAATATAGTTAATGGCTGAGTGATATGTGTAAAAGAGTTCTGTAATCACAACTAAACTATAAATTTTTTCATCATGTCCCTAACAAGAATCTCTAAGATAGGCCTTTTTAATCTGTCTTAGAGAGCTGTGTTTATGCAATTGTAAGGGTCCAATATCTCCCACAGTCACTTGGGTTGCAAACTGCTCACACCACATGCAGTGTATGGAAACACATGCTGTCTTGCTAGGCACCTAAGGAATTTTTGTGCCATTGTGAATAGTTATTGTTTTCTTCTTGTAATTATACCTGTCAGTGTGATGTCCTTTCATGATAAGAATAATAGTTCCTGTATCCTTTGTTCTACTAACAAATCTCAGATATAAGTATAGTCGGGTACCCGTGGCTCATGCCTATAGTCCTAGCTACTCAGGAGGCTGAGATCTGAGGATCACAGTTCAATGCCAGCTCAGGCAGGAAATTCCATGAAATTCTTTTCTCCAATAAACTACCAGAAAACTGGAAGTGCCTCTAGGTCTCAAGTGGTAGAGCTCTTGCCTTGAGCAGAAGAGCACATGGACAGCACCTAAGCCCAGAGTTCAAGCCCCACGACTGACCAAAAAAAAAATCTATCTATCTATCTATCTATCTATCTATCTATCTATCTATCTATCTATCTATCTATCTATCTATCTATCTATCTATCTATCTATCTATCTATCTATCTATCATCTATCTATCTATCTATCTATCTATCTATCTATCGATCTATCTATCTAATCTATCTATCTATCTATCTATCTATCTATCTATCTATCTATCTATCTATCTATCTATCTATCTATCTATCTATCTATCTATCTATCTATCTATCTATCTATCTATCTATCTATCTGTCTATCTATCTATCTGTCTATCTATCTATCTATCTGTCTATCTGTCTATCTGTCTATCTGTCTGTCTGTCTGTCTGTCTGTCTGTCTGTCTGACTGTCTGTCTGTCTGTCTATGTATCTATGATGAGATGAATTACATTTAAATATAAATCAATATTTGTGATACACATTTAAAATATAAGTAAATATATGATGTATTTATAATATATACATATATTTACATATATAAGATCATATTATATCTGTACGTTTATAAATATACTTGTAATTTATATCCAAAGAGTACATCTGAAGATTTTGGGGAAAATGTAGAGTGTCTAAAGGTTACTAATGACCCACCATACTTTCAATCATTTTTTCCACTTATTGCAATGTCTGGATTACTAAGACTGAATGATTATGAAACAGAGTTGTTGTTTTAATCCTTACGATTTTGGATTAGAAACATCTACTTACTTGGTATAAAACCTACCAAAATGTGACCTTGAAATCACACTCCAAAAACTGGATATATATATATATATATGTATATATATATATATATATACATATATATATATATATATATATAAATTTAGCAACTTACAGGTCTTAAACTTTTATTTGAATCTTGTATCTCACATACATTCAGTTTCCTTCGAGTCAGCTACATGTACAAACATGCCTAGATTTTCATGCTCACATACATCCCCATACTCACGTTACACACTAAATGTAACATTGTAATAAAAAATAATATATATACTGAAAAAGAACATCTTTGCAAATGTAATTAAATTTTATTTTTAAACACAATGCATTATTGAAAAACTGATGAAAGAGCAGTGGAGAGATGTTTCAAATAGTAGATTGCCTGCCTAAAGAGCATGTTTCTTATTCCAAACATCATTATTTCCATCCTTCCTTCTCCCACATAGAAAAGCATAAATAACTACAGAATTAACTGCATGTTCCTTAATCACTCATTGAAGAAACTGTTTTATATATATATATATATATATATATATATATATATATATATATATATATATATATATATATATATATACTATTTAGCCACACACAATTATGAAATCACATCATCTTCAAGAAAATAGAATTGAAACCTTCATATTTAAGCAATTAGTGATACTGTGAAAAACAATTATTAGATTTCTCATATCCAAACGCTAGACCCAGAAAATAAAATGAATGACCCAGGTGTAAAAGCTGGAACTGATTAAGTTTGGAAAAATGTAAGAGAGGAGATAAAGAGAAATATTGTGGAGTAAATATGTTCAAATATTTCATAAATTTGTATGATGACATAATAAAATATAAGTATAAAAATAGGATAATGAAATTAATAAAAGGAATAAAATTTAACAAACTACATTATGTGGATATATGTGTATAACACAATAAAATAAAATACTTTTGTGAAATTGATATTTGCTAAAAAAATGTAAAATTCATTCCAGTTGTTATAGATTCATAGGTTAATTTCCATTTTTAGCTGAGATATTTCCCTGATAAAGTAAAAGGAGGAATTGGTTTTGCTCATTTAGAAGGACAATCTTGTCCAATTAGCATTAAAGTATTCTAGATAGTTAATGTCAATGTGAAATTGTTCAAGTTATTATATTAGAATATTTCCAATTGACTCTTCAAAATATTACCCTATAGGTATATACGTTTTGCTACTAATTGAATATCTTTCTACTCAATTACTATATACCATTTTCTGAATGAAGTTTGGTAAATGTAACTAGGATATATTATACCTGACCAGGAAATCAATTATTCAAATAGTTGTTATCAAAAATGCCTATAACGAAATAAAGATATAAATCCAAATTATGTATATTTGAAGACAATACTTGCTTAGTCCTCGTCTCATATTCTTCATTCCCTTCTTGAGAATAATACACATTGTAAGGGAATGCTTAATATGTTTCAGAGAAATAGATTGACTTTAGTCAAATGAGTTACTCTATGCTGCATTTTGGTTTAAATTATATTCAGAAGAGCTAAATTCTTAACTTATGATTTTCCTTAGATTTTATACTCAGGTTTAACCTCTGATAGGTGACAGATAAAGGTATAAACATTTTTAACAGTGGCTAAATTTAGGCTGAGGAATCTAGGTACAACTTTACTCATGCAGATAGGCCTGATCAGTCATGAGACCATGTTATCAAAATGTTAACCTCTGCTTCCTGAAATCATGCTTATGAGATTTTGTGTATTATAAACAGAGGTTATTAGAATTTGTTTTGTAAACAACATCATTTCATGGGATAGGAGCTGAAGTGAGATATTATACCCAGAACAAAATTTAAGGAGGCATCCAAAATTAGTTACCAAGATATAAATCATTTAACACAACGTTTTAAAAATGCAAGACAAAGGAAATAATTTATGAAAAAAGCCAACGTTTAAAATAAATACAGAATCAGTATGACTGATTTTTATTTTATCCCAGTTGCAATACGAATTGCATGATGACTTTTCTAGTTATATGTTTAGTTAGGACTTGATACTTAGTTGGAGAAGTTATGTTCCTTCATATATTCATTTGTCAGATCAAAAAGGAAATGAATTCCATGCCAGAGTCAATATCAATAATAATGTTACTGATGTATTCTACTACTTTGCCAGTTTCAAATCAGCTCGAGTAACTTCGGTCTTCTTTGGATCTAACTAATTAGGTATACAATTTAGTCAGTACTGGATTTTGACCACCATTTATTAAAGTATTATTTTCCAGAAACTACTACTATTCTCTCTTTTCATGAGATTTTTAATTTCATTTATATAACGTGCTGATGTTTTCCTTTAGATAATCCACATTCAGTCTTCTAAAAACTGTATAATTTGGAGTATTTATAAATTATGTACACTCATGTACACTGCTCAGATTCTATTATTTGCACATTTTGTTCTTGTTAAGTCAGTAGTATTTAGTTCTCATTATGGATATTTTGGAATTACTAATTGCATTTCAGAAATTTTAAGAATGTTATGATTTTTGTGATTTCATACTGTAGCATTTTTTTCTTTTAAATATGTGCAGATCTTTCTTTACATACAGTTACATTTGTTTTAAACAATTTGATCCATTCAAGGGATTTTCTATATTAGGTTGATCCAGATGAATTTAATTCCAGATTAACACAACCTTATTTCTGAGAGACAGTTATACTTATAGCTCTACTTAAATTAACATGTGTTTGAAAGTTTTGTAGTTTAAAAAATAAACTGGGCACAACATGTTTTTGTTCCTGGGGAAGTTCCAATTTGTTGGTTGTTTTTCCAGCTGTGATGACTTCAAAATATGTGTGCATTTTATTTCAATTGTTTTGTGCATATATTTTGTTTCATATAACAGAAAATACAAAAAGAATCAGTGATTTAGAACGTTTCCAAATAGAATTCAAAGAGAGACACTTGAAGTTTTGTGACAACTGGGAAAAGGGGGTCTTCTTAGTGGAGGGGTTAGCAGAATAACAGAGACATTGTTCGATGAGATTTGAATTCTGCCACTTCCTGCCTCACTATTTCCAATGGTATTTCTTCAACGTATTTAGTGGAAAGAAAATAATTTTGTCTGTATGAATTCACAATTTTTGGTTTAATTGGGCCACACTACACATTCATATTTGATTTTACCTCTAAAATCTTTTCTCCTTAGTTTAAAACCACAGATGTGAATTTATAATGTAAAATAGCACCGAGAATTTATATGAAATGGTCCAGACTATTTGGAATGTAATGAATATAGTGTGTGAGATAGTATGTAATAATTGATTTTGGAGAAAGTCAATTACAGTGGATTTTTGTGAAATACTGAGTAATAGAATTATATTTGTTTCTATAAAAAATTCACAGTTACATCTAAAAATAACTAAGTTATAAGCTAATTCTGAAAAAATACGATTGTTTACTGGAAAAAGCTAGACGTTTCAATAAGCTTGCTTTTTAAAAATTGACTTGGATCTGGACTTTGATGGCTCATGCCTGTAATCCTCGCTACTCAGGAGTCTGAGATTTGAGGATAGTGGTTGAAAGCCAGCCTGGGCAGAAAAGTCTGTGAGACTCTTATCTCCAATAAACCACCTTAAAACCAGAAATGGCACTGTGGCTGAAATGGTACAGTGGTAGCCTTGAGATGTAGAGCTGAGGGACAGTGCCCAGGCCCAGCGTTCAAGGCACACAACCAACAAATAAATTGACATGGACTTTTACTATATTATTTCATGATTTTTTATGAGTGGTTGTTCAGTGAAAATGTCATTGTTTTTTATATTTTGTGTTGGCATAAAATGAGCCTAGTGTTGTCTTAAATTAATAAAAAAATTTCTTATTCTATGACTGCATACATTTTGTGGGTAATGGTTAAAACCAAGTTGCCTTATTAAAGTAAAATATTTATATCATCCCCCCAAAAAGAGGAACAAAATAAAATATATGCCAGAAACTTACTCTGTAAATCTTCATGGACTAATAACCTGTCAGTTTGTTTTAACTTTTAATAAAAAATTAAAGTAATACTGGATAATATGAACCCATTTAAATTTCTTCATCCTTGTCATTTAAGATTCACTTTAAAAAGTTCAACAGGTGAGTGTTTTTTCCTTACTTTTCCAAAGAAATGATCATTTCCTCATTATAGTGTATAGTACAATATACCCAGAAAGCATTTCTTAAAGAAAAAGTTTTTTTCCCATTCTTTGGTTTGCTTCAGTCTGTATTTAAACTGCATACCACAACTTACCCACCCTATTGTCTGTCTTTTCATTTGAAACATTTCAAAAGTTTTCCTTCCCTGTTGTGTCAGCCAGCAAAGTTTTTACAAAACAGCACACTTTCATTCATTGTGCTTTCCAAAATATATCTCACAAATGCAAACAATGAAACACAATCTGAAACATCTGTGGACTTTTCTACTTATAGTGGAAAAAATCACTTTCCATACTCCTTAGAACCAGCTGTTTACAGGCATTAATTGCTGCCAGTTCCATGCTTTAGAACAGCTGCATTTGACAATGGCATACATGGTAATTTGTTTACCACATCTGGTTTGTTTTCAGGAAGGACTGTGTTCATAGAAGATGGTAATAGATGAGTTTTGAAATTATGTAGTTTAATAGGGCTCTGAGTTGTGGATATAGAACATCCATTTCAGTGACTAAATTTTAAATTAAATCCTATAAAGTATATTCCTTCAATTTTCTGGGTAAAGTGTTCTACAGTCTAGGTATTTTTAAAGAAATATTATATGTTGTTTCCTTGGTGACAACGTAATTGGAGGACTTAAAATTTTATATACCATGACCATCTTAAATGCAGTAGATGTACTTGGGTTGGCATGCAAAACTTTTGGTAAGTAAGGAAAGTGCTCTACCACTGAGCCACCTTCCCAGCCCTTCATGCATGCAAAACTTTTGGGAGAGCATTAATGTTTGAATCTTGGATAGGATTTGATTGGGAATTGTGGCAGACCTTCATAGTATAAGAAGAAAAACAAAAGGCCATACTAATATTTTTTTGGGTCCAGTTGTGGGGCCTGAACTCTGGGCCTGGGCATTGTCACTCAGCTATTAAGATCAAGGTTAGCGCTCTATCACTTGAGCCACAGCGCCAGTTTTTTCTTTTTGTTTATGTGGTGCTGAGGAAGCGAACCCAGGGCCTCATGCATGCAAGGCAAAGGCTCCACAACTAAGACACTTTCCCAGCCCCACTAATACTTTTCTCTGCTACATTGTTATATTAGTTTATTAAACACACACATACAAACACACAGATACACACATTTGTATTATAAAGACCCACTCCGTCTGCAAGAAAATATTTTAATAGGAATTCCATAAAATATTTAGTCTGCTGAGTTATGATTAGAATTTACAGAAATATCTACTTGCTTCTTCCCCTGGACAAGTCATTATCCTTTGTGAAGGTGTTGCCAATTGAATTTAGAATGCCCCAGAAAGATCTATGAGTTAAAGAAAAGTGACTTTCTATTTCCTCCCAGACTGTGGAGAATATCTGAATAGTTCTGGAGATTAAGTTCTTCAGCGTGAAAGCTATGAGAACATAGACTCTCCACTATTTTCTTATTTTATCTTTTAATCAGTCTAGGTAAAAAAAAAATTCTCTTTGATATACTCCCCACCTTGCCATTGTCTTCTCACAGGCTTCCAAAGCAATAAAACCAACTGAACATATACTGAAACCTTCAAACTTGGAAATCTGAATAAGCATTTCTGTTTAATAAGTCGACAACATCACTTATTATCGTAGGTTATAAAGCTAACCCAGAAGACTAGTCTTTCTAACAATGTAGAGTATATTAATTATGTTTCATTATAAAATATCTAACTCCATGTTTTATTTTATATTTTTGTTTCTGTTGATCCCAGGGCTTAAACTCAGGGCCTGGATGGTGTTTTTGTGTTTTAGAACACAGTGCTTGCCAGTGCTTGCCATACAATCTGAACTGTAACTCCATTTGCCCTGGTGGTTAATTGGAGATAAGAATCTAATGAACTTTCTTATGCAGGTTGGATTTGAACTGTGATCTTCAGATCTTAGCCTCTTATCTAGCTAAGATTATATCCTTGAGCCACCAGTGCCTACCCATGTTGCATATTTTGTGTAATTCAAATTTTCAGCATTGTATAGATGCTCTTAGTACAATTAAAAAAACAACAACCTAGTTTTCACTGTATTTGATGTTGGTATAATTTGTGGAGGGATACAGGGATACAGGTTGACCCAGTGCAACAATGAGATGTACAAGATGTTATGTAGAAAAAATGAAATTTACAACTTTGGCTCAAGATGGGAGAGAGGGTCGGGAAGGGGAGATGGAAAGGGATGATAAAGGGATAGAAAGGAGGAGGTAACAATGCTTAATGAGAAATGTACTCATTACATTGTCCCTGTAATTGTAACCCCTCTGTATGGTATTTTCACAAAAAACTTAAAACATAATAAGGATATTTGTAAAGTATATAATGAAGGAAGAATTTTCATCCTTTACAAAATCTATGCTAAGCTATCTATATTTTACTGTACCTTTCCTGCAACCAGTTTGATATAGTTTAACACCTGTCACTCCAAGTTTCTCTATATTCTACTGGAGATTTAATTTTTCGTGTATGTATGTATATGCACATGTATATGTATATGTATATATCTATCTATCTGTATATGTTCCAATGTGGATCATCAAACTTGAAACTTTGCTTTTTTTTGGCTGTTCAGCAGTTAACCTGGTCGGCTCAATCTGTGACAATATCTGTGCTCATTCTGATCATTCCTTTATTTACCAAACCCTCAGCCTTTAAAATCAGCTTTATTTCCAGAGATGATTACCAATCAGTCCAACCAATATACACCCAGAGGGTTTTAATAAAACAAGCTTTAAGGAAGGAAGATAACATGAAATGACAACTAAAAAATTTCTACAGAGACCTGACATCCTTCTGATACTTAAGCAAGAATTGACTAACACTATAAATAATACTGCAATTATAACTTAAAGATCAGTGTTTTTTTGAACCTGAAGCCTTCTTTCCATGATTTTTGACATAAACTTTTGTGAGACTTTTTTTTTTATTGTGATGGCATTCCATCCAAAACAAAGCCATGTATAAAAAGAAAGCCAATGGTTTCAACTCAGAGTACTAAACAAAAAAGGGAGAAAATTAAGGTTAGCTATATATGTTAGGCACAAATATAGGCAATACCAAGATATTTTGAAATTGTATACTTTTACTGGATAAAGTGGCTCAAATCTATAATATTATCTACTTGGAAAACAGAGCTTAGAGAATTCCAGTTCCAGGCAAAATGTTTTTGGCTTGTGTTAGGAGGACCTCAGTCCAAGCAGGCCCAGGCATAGTGATACTACCTCAAAATAAGCAATCAAATTATAATCTGCAGGTATGGTAGTGTCAGAGATGCTGTTTCACAAGTATAGGTTTTGAGTTCAATTTTCCAATAGCACTGGGAATTTAAATGTGGCACGTCTAAGGTATAACCATAACTTCCATGTCCCAAACAAATAATTTCATATTAGAGATTTTCTTCTATTAAGTAATATGTTATGTCCCACTGAAATCAGACTAAAGATAAAAAACCATTGTTTTACAAAGTGATTGCATATGGAAACAGAATCTCAAAGGTAGCATTTAAGTTGAAGTCTACTCCGAGAGAAGCAGAATGCCTTGAATATGCCAAGGAAAGAGGAATCAGAAGCCAACTCTAATCTTGGAGTTCTAATTCGACCAACTCAGAGACAATGTATTTACAATATTAATGCTACCCAATCTGTGGTAGTTTATTATTGCAATTACTAGCAAACATGTGGAAGCTATAAGACACGAAAAGTCATTGACTCTTCGGATCCAAGACTCATCTCTATAATCCTAGTGATTAAGAAGTACGAGACTTGGGGGATAATGGTTTTCAGGCTAGTAGGAAAGTTCATGAGGTTCTATCTCCAATTAACTACAAAAATTTCTGGGCTGGGGCATGGTTCAAATAGTAGACTGACCACTGTTAGCAAAAAAAATAAAAAACAAAAAAACTGAGAGCATGATGTATGTTCAAGCCCCAAACTGGCAGAAAGAAAAAGTCCTTAGAAGAATACTATGAGAAAAATTATGAATAGGACAGCAGAAACAAAAGAAATAAACTTATTGATATAAACAAACCTTCTTATTGTGAAATATGGCACAAACTGTAATATTTAGGGTTTACCTTCCTAAACAGTAGAAATAAATGGCATTTTTACTTGACGAAACTAAAATATAAAACTGTATGCAATAAATAATCACATTACTTTTATCTTTCCATAATTTAACTTGTTTTACTAAATATTTCTCGAATAGTGTAGCTTTTGAAAATCAATAAATGTTGTATTTTCATATATGATTACATATCCTTCCAAGTGTTGTGTAAAATTGATCTACACTGAAATGATTGCTATTGACATCTTTCTGAAGATATTTATACTTTCAGCTGACCTTCCACAAAACTCATACCCAAAATATAACTTTTTAGTTTGTTCATGCAAACATAGGAACATAAACATATGTCTCAAAAATGTTAATTACTTTTATCTCCTGTCATTAATGTAGTATAACTAAAAGAATTAAGTATATACCCTGAGGGAAATAAGATATTTCCTTCTAAATACAGACTTGGAGGCACTCACACAATCACACATGCACACATATATATTTACCACTCTGACTCAGGTTAGATTCCTGACATTGGGTGTCAGCAGTGATCTAATAATCAAATTTTCCAGCCCAGACATTAAATACATTCATACTTCCACACAGACAAAAACACCAGATCATTCAAAATAATGAGAATATCTAACAGAACCAACCAGTCCTGAGCCATCTACTCCCTGATTTCATTCATTCATGATGATGCATGTTTCATATCATAATTAAAAATATTTTTGTCTCTGATTATCAGAAAAAATATGCTATCATATAATAGAAATTGTAGGTAAAATTCTTGTAGTCTTTAATAGATCTTATCAAAGACTTCTTTTTCCTTCTTGCAGAGTGTTTTGGGCATTTTGCCCTAATGTCTATAATTAAATTACAAAGGACATGCCATATATCTTAATTCACTTTTCCTAAAGGTTATGCTATGAAGTTGAATCTGATTTGTTTGCTTATTCTAAATTAAATATTCTCAACAACTTGGAATTATTGTTTATGTTACTCCTAATCCATTTGAAATATCAAATAGAACTGGAAATTCCCCTCGGCAATGATTTGTGAATGTCATTAATGGTTGTGGAGGGATGAAGGATTCGAATTTTCTAGAATGCATTAATAATGGCACTGTTATTCAAAGGGCTGATCATTTAGTCAGCTTTTAAAGTGTGGTGTTCTTATTTCATCTAAGAAGATAACACTATGCTTTCCATCACATTCTTGCCTGCAGAGAAGTAGAATTATTTCCTTTGTACAGTTCATGTCCAGCTGCGACATTAGTGAAACCTACAAACAACTGCACAGGTGTATTAGCTGCTCTAGCTTTTGAAATTTTCTTCCTGTAGCCCTTGTGATTTGAGCCCAGATTCATGGGAGAGTCACATAATCCACAGTAACAAAGCACCACAATATACAAAGACCACATGCAAAATGAGGTTCAATTTTTTCATTGTTGTTTCCTTTTTTATTGATTGTCTTTTAAGGAGCTAAGGGTGTTTATTTCTCATTATTTTTGATGTGACTTAAATAAATTTTCCAGATTTTTCAAATAAAATAAAGAGATATAATAGAGAACTATTTAGTCACAAAATACAGCTAACCATTTGCTTGATTTTTTTATTCTAATCCTGTTATCAGATATCTTCAAATAACTTTGAGATGAGCCTACCATATGTGCAAATTGACATGTATAAAGCACACAGAATTCTGGAATCTTTGGACTGTGATTTCTATATAACTTCACTTAGAAAAGAAAATTATCACTTGGTGCATGTCTGAAGTAATCTACTTAAAACAAGTTTTATTAATTTTATTAATAGATGTCATAATCTATGGTACTGATGCATTGCATAAGTATTTGATTCCTTATGTCCACTGAATTAACATTACATATATTTTACTTTTTTACACATGAAATAATGACATTTGTGAGGATAAAACATGCCTGTTTTTAATTTTGGTTGCCAAAAGGGAATTATTAGACATTTGGAACATCTAAATATGAACTTTCAAATTTCACTAGGACTTCAATTGTGTTACTTACAACTTTAATATTAAAATAAAAAGCATTACTAAATAGAAAGCAATATTATTTTATTACACCTTAATCCCTGAATTGACTTCATGATAAAAAACAATTAGATTTATATAACAACATATACATACTCAAATGAACTATGAGATACAGAAACAGAAAACTTCTTTTTTGTTTTGTGTTTGTAGTTGTTTATAGCTTGTGATAATTCTGTCTTTTTTACCTTATGCCTGGTATATTCATTGTGTGTCTTCAGGAAGGTGAGGGGTGGGCACAGAGCTTTAGGGAAAAGAGTGAAAAATTGCAGCAGTGGAGTTCATTGAACATTGATGAAAGTGAACTATTTAACACATGGGTGGGGACAGAAGGGTGGGACTGGGAACAAGTGAGGGAACTGAAGACATTTCACAAAAGGAAATGTACTCATTACCTGACCCTTGTAATTACAATCCATCTATAAATCACCTTAATAATAACAACATAGATTTTTTTAAAGTCAAACAGAATGTTGCTTGTTAGAATTCTAGATTTATTTTGTTCACTGGTTTGAGCTTGTTGAGTCTATCTCTGAAAATAGCTACATTGACATTCATTGGGTGAATTTTTGAGCTACTAGTAGATAAAAGTCAATTATGATTGTATGTTTTTTGAGACTGATTCATTTATTTTTTTAATCTAATTTGTATTATTTCTGTCTAGTGTTTTTTGGTTTTATTTTTCCTGTTTTGTCAAAGACTTAGTGGTGCATCATTAGTGCTGATTTAAGATTGTTCTAATTTGTTGATGTACATACTCAAAGCTATAAATATTCCTCTGAGTATTGTCTGTGCTGCTGTTGTGTCCCAGGGGAGGTAGTATTTTGTGTGTTCACTTCCACTGAATTCCATAAACGTTGGAACTTTCCTGTATATCTCTTCAGTGACTCACTGATGATTTAACAATGTGTTATTCAATCTCTGTGGGTTTCAGAATGTTATGTGATGCCTTTTGATGTCGAGATCTAATTTGGTACAATCATGGTCTGACAGGATACAAAGAGTAGTTTCGTTTTTATTTTTGAATTATGAAAGATTTTCCTTGTGATATAAAATATGACCTAATTTGGAGAACATTTCTTGGGCTGCTGAATGGAATATATATTGTGACACTGGTAGATGAAATACTCTGTAAATATCTGTTAGGTATAACTTGTCAATACAATTATTTAGCTCTAAAAATTTTTGCTAAGTTTTCACCTGGATGGCGTGTCCAGATTTGTTCAAGCAACCAACAATTTATTTGGATATATGCATGTTTTTAGGGTAAGTAGTATTTCTCTGATGAATTTCTCTAGGATTCAGGACATTGATATTTAGAATTTTTATATCCTTCTGATGGAGAGTTTTCTTTGTCAATATTTAATGTCCTTCTTTGTCTCTTTTTATTTTCATACCATTTTTATTTTAAAGCCATTTTAATCTAATATTTGTATAGCTACTCGTCTGTTTATGAGGTCCATTTTTAATTTGTAAAGATGATTTACAGATGGGTTACAATTACAAAAGTCAGATGATGAGCACATTTCTTTTTGAACAGTGTCACCTCTTCACACATATTCTCCCAGTTTTTCCCTTTCAAACGCCCTCTCGCATAAGTTGTATAGTTCATTTACTATGTAATGTCTATTGAGTAGCACTGCTGCATTTAAGCCTTTGTCCCACCATTTCTGTATTCCCCCTTGCCCTATCCAAACGTACATATAAGACCAAAGGTGCAGAAATTAACAAAATGGCATCAGAACACTGAAGGAAAAAGCAAAATAATAAAGAAACTCTCATAATCATTTCTTGGAGATCATTTTAATGAATATTATTTTATATGATAATATTCGTACAGCTATTGATCCTTTGTGATCCTCTCCAAAGGGCATCCTCCTTTGATCTCACTGTATAAATGTTTAGAATCCCATAAAATTTATCATGTCCAAGTGTAATGTTTTCTCTTTTACCATCCAATTGTGTTTACTTGTAGAATTAGAGGCACGTTCTACTACAAGATATGAGGGAAATTAGGCAACTTATGTTTCTTTGAGTCTGTCTTTCTTCACTTAATATAAGTTTGTTCCAAGGCTTTCCATTTCCTTATGAATGGTGTAATATCATTCTTTCTGGATCAATAAAATCGCATCATACTGAAGAGTTTCTACATGGCAACAGAAAAAGTTAGCAGGATATATAGAAAGAGAACAGAATGGAGGAAGATTTTTATTACCTAAGCATTAGACAAGTGTTTTCATAACTAACCCATATTTAGAGATCAAAAAGTTAAACCCAACAAAATAAACCCTCAAATAAACAAGAACCCAATTAATATATGGGATAAAGACTTAAAGATAACTTCTTAGAAGAAGTAAGAATGACAAATAGCTGCATCTCTCTCCATAAAAGAAATGCAAATCCAAACAACACTGAGATTCATCTCACCCTTCTTACAATGTCATTATGAAAAAACGAACGATCACAGATACTAATAGGGATGTGGCCAAAAGGAAACTCTATTACACTGTTGGTGGGAATGTAATCTTGTTCAATCACTTTGGAAAACAGTATGGAAATTGCTCACAGAACTGAATAGTGAGCTACCCACCTATGATCCAGCAATTCCACTTATGGTCATTTATCCAATAGAGCAGAAACAAGGCCACACTGAAGCTGTTCATTATCACATTATTTTCTGTAGCCAACATATGGAATCAGCCCAGATGCCTCTCATTGTAAAAAGAGATCAAGAAATATATATGTATATATAGATTATATATACATATATATATATATATATATATATATATAATTTTAGTGGTCCCAATTTACAAGTATATATGTACGTATATAAATGTATGTATACAAACATATATGCATATAAATATATATACAAACATATAAATACATAATGGAATTCTGTTCATTCATCAGAAAGAATAACATTGCACCATTCTAAAGGAAAAATGAAACACTTAGAAATAATATTAAGTGAAATAAAGCAGACCCAGAGAAACTTATTTTGCATGACTTTCCTCACTTGTGGTAGATAGGAGTGTCTATAAATGTAAAAGTAAACACATTGGATGGTATGCAAGGAGGTACAAATGAATTAGCTGAAGTGTCAGAGTCCATGGAGAGTGAAAATACTATAATTCTCTTAAAAGGCTAAGTGAAAGCCAACAAAATGAATACCAGTAAATGTGTAGTGCAAGAGAGGATAGTGGGGGGCAATGTGAGAGGGGTAGGAAATTGAAGGGGAAAAGGATAGAATACAGGCAAGAATCCATTGTATACTTCCCAGAATTGAAATATACAAAGCAAGGGGTAGTTTGAAAAGAGGTTGAAGATGTTGAAGTGGTGACACAATTCCAGGTGCATTGTACACCTAAACTGCTTTGTTAAATGGCAAGAAATTCCATAATATAATATTGAGATACATAAGGATTGGATGAGAGTGTTGAAAGGGGTGACATTGATCAAGATGCACTGTATCCATATACTGTTTCAGTGAATGGCAACACCTTTGTACAACTAAAGAAAATTAAAATATTCAAAAAATTAATTTTGATAGTTCAATAGAGAGTTGAACCTCAATTCAATTCCTATTTACAACCCGAAGACTTGGAGAATAAAATTCAAATAATAAAACCTTATGAATCTTTTTTATCAGAATTTGTGAAATTTAAATCAGAACTTTGCTTTTTGTCAGCCATTGGGCTGTTAAAATATTTCAAAGTAAGTGGCTTAAAAATATCAGGAGTATATTATCCATACTCCAGAAGCTTAAACATTGATTTTAAAAATGGTTATTCAAAGCAATTTTTGTCTTATGGGGGTCTACTTTCTGATTCATAATAATCTATTTGCTGGGCGTTCACATGGCAGAGTAGTTATATTGGGCTTCTTTCATCAGAATCATTATTGCAGGGTCATCTTTGAAAGGTAGATTCTAATGTCACCAGACAGGAGAATAGAATTTTAACATGTGTATCTGGAAGGAGTTACATCGTCCAAAACACTTTGCTACTTTTTCTTTAACTCAGTGTGGTGTACATTTGGATAATATTTCATAGAACATAATAACTTAAGGACAAGATTATATCATGTAAATTATGTGAATTATTCTTGTTACAATGGGAATAATTATAGTGATGGCAAAATGAAGTATGATTGTTTAGTGGCTCTTGAATCACATCATCGGTAACCATGTTAACGTGGTACAGCCTTTCTAAGGCCCTTCTGATGTATTTGAACAATCTCCAATGAGTTAATTGCTTTCAGAAATATTCATTTGTGCCAACAAATACAGATCTCCTTTCATTTTAATTACTGTCTGCTATTAGGACTCCCACAAACACCAAAATCAGAGTATGCTAATTTCTCTGCTAAAACACATAATAAAATTGTTACAATTAATATAACATAAAGACTATTATTAATAGCATTATAATTATTAGTATTCACATTATATAATATATTGACATGCCTTGGTTACTGGAATTTTTAGAATATTTATAACTAAATGTAAATTGTTTGCAAATAATTATTTGATGATGTATGGAAAATGAGAAAAATATTTACATACATATTTACTACAGATGCAATCAGATTCACCTGGTTATTTCTGAACCTTCATTTGTTGGTTTCATTCATGCATTGGAAACATGCAGAGAAATGAAAATTACAAACTTACATTTACTAAAGGGTTAATTACAAGTTTATATTGGGCTAAATAGCACATTTTATAAATTAAATTGTTGTTGTCCCTTTCTTCCTCCCTCCCTTCCTTCGTTTCTTTGTGCCTTAATTCCTTAATTCCTTCCTTTTTTCCTTCCTTCCTTCTTTTCTTCTTTCCTTCCTCCCTCCTTCCCTTCATCCCTACTCCTCTCTCTCTTTCTCTCTTCCTTCCTTTTCTTTCCTTCTTTCTTTCATTCTTTTTCTTCCTTTCTTCCTTTCTTTCTTTTACTCAGACTATCTCTTATGGCTATAGAAAAATTACCAACTCTTATACTCCAAGGTGTTATGAGTAATTATAAATATACTATATTATCATTAATTTTAATAACCTAAGTTATATCTTAAGACAAATGATAATAAAAACAAATTCACAAAATTTCAGGATATGTAACAAATATTACTTTCCATGATATTGTTTATTTCTTTAAACTAAAATAAGAATTTATACATAATATTGTGTGTGTGTTGTTCTTGTGATTTGAACTCCAGACCTATCCCTTGATTTTTTACCTAGCAAGGACATTGCTCTAACATTTGAGCCACAACTCCACTTCTGGCTTTGTGTGTGTTTGCGTGTGTCCTGATGTGTGTGTGTGATTAATTGAGATGCGACTCACAAACTCTTGGCAAGTCTGGCCTTTTTTATTCAATTTTTATTGTGAAAATACTGTACAGAGGGGTTATAATTACATGAGCAAGGTAATGAGTACATTTCTTATCAAGCATTGTTGCCTCCTCCTTTGTTTCCCCCTCCCAAACCTTCCCATCTACCCCCCCTCTGCCCCTCACCAGGCCAAAGTTGTAAAGTTCATTTTGCAACATAACGACTTTTACACCTCATAGTTTTAATGGGTCCACCTTTATCCTTATTTAAATCATTTGTTTTTTCCCTTCCACTCCACAAATTGTACCAACATCAAATACAATGAAAGCAGTGGGGGAAGGACATATCTGAGATAAGCAGCAAAGGTCAGATAAGTTGATGTTAGGTGAAATGGACCCCAAAATAAGTATTCAAATGTTTTTTTCTTGTAATTGTTTCTAACTTAGTTATAAGATGATACCATTGTTGTCAAGGCTGGCTTTGAACCCCAGCTTCCTGAGTAGTGAGGATTACAAGCTTGCGATACCCATATTCAGCACTGATATAATATATGTAAGAATAAAATAAATTTCTTATTATTTGACTTCTAGAGGCTCAATTTAACAAATTAATTTTTAGATATTTATTTAGTTAGTGAATCTGAACCCGCAGTGTGAAAAAAGTTTTCATTTTTATGAAAAAATATACACTCAAAGGTTAAAATGACAGAATGTTTGCACAAATTGAAATACTCTAATATTCAAAAGTGATGAAGGGATCGTTAATCAAATTTCTCATGTAAGCTAAAAGCAATAGGCTCTGTTAGGGTGAATGAAGTAATTTTTCATTAAATTAAATATTATCGACTGTGCTCACATGATTTTCTCTTCTTTTAAACCAAAACTTTTTTTGACATAAAATATAGATTCATACATTTTTGGAGTATATAAAAATCTTAATTACTAGTTATTTATTTCTGAGGTTTGGGTACCGAGACATTTCAGAGAAACACTGAATTTCATGTATTTTATGTCAACAGTGATTTTTAGAAATTGAATCAGTCTCCATATAAAATAAAGCAAGATATTCCATTACATGCAATTATTCCTATAGACTTGAATATAACTTATTTTTGAATGGTAGGAAATTCATATTCCTACTCTATGGAATAATTAAGAAATAAATGGTTGTGATAGTATTTATTTTTCCTTCAACTAGAAAGAAAGAATCTAATTATAGATGACAAAATCTTGAATAGAAATGTCATAAAATTATGAAAAATTAAAGTCATTATGAGTTAACTGAAATAGTCATTTTTGAAAGTCACCAAATGAAATCTCTAAAGCTTCCTTATCTGTTAAATAAAATGTATTTGCACTCAAAATGTTTCTCCAGCAATGGTATAACCAAACCACTTCCATGCCAAATAGCTTCTTTGATTAATTCAAGTAAATATTTAGGAACAGAAGTTATCACAGTGTATAGAAATATCTACCCACCACTCTAGAAATTAAATCTGAAATCATAAAGGATTGAGATTAATAATTAGCTTTCACTAAGTTGCCATAAAGAGGTGAAACCTTTCATGTGGGCATAGTTATAGAGATTTGGTCGCTGAGAACTTGTGATTAAAGGTGTTCAGATCAAAGTCCTTTCCTCCTCTTCCTTCTTTTTCTTCTCTGTCTCCTTCTTCTTCTTTTCCTTCTCCCTCTCTCTCTTCCCTCTTCCTCCTTCGCCCTCTCCCACTCCTATTCCTGTCTTCCACGAATACACATATTTCAACACATATTCCTGACATGGGGTACTGTGCCACCACCAACCCAAGTCAATGAGGATAAGAAACATAATCTGAAATGTATAAAATCAGAAGTCAAGTTTAATCTTTCCCCCTTTTAAGTTAATTTTATAAAGTATTTTTTCATATTAATAGGAGACTGTCACAGCATGCTGTCATTTATTATAGGGGATAAGATTTACTGGAAAAAATCTAACCAACATCACCCTAATGAAATGATTGATTAAATTAATATTATATTAGGACAAATCTACTTTAAAATATCAGATATAGTTCAATACAAGGCAAAATATCACCTCTATGATTTCGTATAAAAGACAGCAGCATACAATCTGTTCCTCAAGGAAATTGACCTATAATTGGCAGTATTGTCAATTTCATAAATGATTTAAGAAGACTATAGAACAAATTTCAACTCAAACTGCATGATATAATATTTACTTTGTCCCCTGTATACCATCTTTGTCTGGTTCCCAAAATGACTTGTATTTTATCATTTTTTTAATTAACTTTAAGTAGTTGTGTGGGACTTGCTGTTTGACAAAGCAGTATATTAACAGTGTATAGTGAGTTTTCTTTTTCTTTTTCCTCTCCTGAAGTTTGAACTCTGGGTCTGGGGGTTGTCCCCGAGCTCCTTTGGATGAATGCTAGAACTCTATCACTTGAGGCACAGCAGCACTTTCTGATTTTTCTGAGATTTAATTGGAAATAAGAATATCACAGACTTTCTTGCCTGGGCTGGCTTCAAACCTCAATTTTCTGCCTGCTGATTATCTAGGATTACAGCCGTGAGCCACTAGTGCCCTGCTTAATAAAATGCACCTTTTTTTTTTTTTGCCTAGTCCTGGAGCTTGAATTCATGCCTTGGCAACGTCCTTGAGTTTTTTTCCTCATGCTAGTACTCTATGACTTGTGTGACAGTGCCAATTCCTGCTTTTTAGTTTATGTAGTACTGAGAAATCAAACCCAGGGCTTCACACATGCAAGTCAAGCATCTACCACTAAGCCACATTCCATAGCCAATACAATGCATCTTATGATCATTATCCCTCATCCTTCTCAATCCTATCTCATAGCTCAATTTACATGAATTTGTAGAATACTCACTGTCTCTTAATGTCATATATAGGCACTCAGAGGACATATCACAGATCATATTTTCTTGATAGTCTTATTCATCAACATACTAAAGTTGTGCATTATAGAATTCTGTGATTTTAAATTCTAAATTATCACTCAGATTAACCCACTACTATTCTAAAAATTTTCCTAATGTTAATGCAAATGCAATCTGTGATTCTTCGATAAAGTCCAATGATTCTTAGAGTGTTAAAGAGTTGTAGTAAGGACATCACCTTCAGTTCAGGAACATTTTATCATTACTACCCTCTCAAAATATTCAAATATTTATTAATAGTCATTTCCTGTCATCATTTCAACCTACTCTCCCTTTGAGCAGCTATTATTTCATATTCTACCTTTACAGATGTGCCCATTTTAAAAACCTCATATAATTAGAAAATGTAGTCTATTTTATCCATTTCTCCCATGTAATATTACTGTTTCCAAAGTAAGTCCCTGTAAATTTTTCTCATGGATAGAGCATATTTTTTGCATGCATGTGTATATTGGAATAACATCCTCAATGAGCATTTCCATGTTTTATTATATGATATTATGAAGGGTTTTGCTATGTATATTCTTGTACATGTGTCTCATTGGACATATGTTGTAACCTATTTTGTATATAAAATTATAATTCAAAATACTGGATCATAGAGACAATTCTATGTTTAATGTCTTAAAGATTTCCAGTATATTTAAGAAACTGACTATATCATTTTAGGTGCCAAGCACCAATGTATAAGGATTGTAATTTCTTCATAATGGTTGTGCAGGGCTATTTTATTCTTTCTATTTCCACTAATCTCTATATGTATGTAATGTCTAGGTATGGTATGATCTTTCCATATGTTCCTTGATTGTTATTATATTACTATAGAGATATGTATTTGGATTTTTGGATAACATATTCAGGATGGTTAAAATATTTCATTGGCATTAATATGCTCTTAATATATTTCTGATTCAAGTCTATTTAAATAAATATATATGTGTACACACTACATGTACATATGCATATAGTCATACTTATATGTGTATATATTCAAATACATATATGTATACATATATAAGAATATACAGATGTGTACATACATGTATATATACAGATACATATATTATAATTTTTATTTGTCTGTAAGTTATTGGCTCATGCCTGTATTTCTAGCCACTCAGGAGGCTGAGATCTGAGCATCATGGTTCAAAGCCACCCTGTGCAGGAAAAGTCTATGAGACTTTTATCTCCAATAAACCACCAGAAAGCCGGAGGTGATATTATGGCTCAAGTGGTAGAGCTCTAACCTTGAGTGGAAGAGCTGAGGGACAGAGCCCAGGCCCAGGGTTCAAGGCCCAGAACCACCACCACAACCAGCAACAAGGAAAAGAATACTGACTCAAAAAGCAATAGTATTAAACAGTCTTAAAGATAGGATCAAGTCTAACATTTTAGAATTATCTTAGATACCAGCAACTTTCGAGTCCAATGAGCCATGAGCCCTCAGAATGTTGACTGAATTTCTTAGTTTATTTACACAATCATTATAAGTATGCATTTTCTCATCTATCTTTCTTTCATTTCACCACAGAATGTGTATTTATCCTTTATGTCATACTTGAATACCAAAGCCTTTGGAAGATAGTTATTAATTGGTGCATATTAATTATATGAAGATATTTTATTGCAATATCTTACATTCTCACATATTGATGAAGGGCCTGATTAACCCGTTTCTGGCTTTCTCCATTTCCATTTCCCTTTATATTTCAACTGTTTTCTTTGAATTTCTTTATGCTACCTTCACACATTGTCAAAATGTATTAAAGTGCTATTTACTCACCATCATTGAAAATTATACAATGCTGAATATAAAAGCAAACATCTAAATAAATGGAGACATAATTTTTGTCGATTGGAGGATACAATTCAGAAAAGATATAAATTGTCTCTTCCCCTTTTTTTGGTCATTCATGGGGCTTGAAATCTGGTCCTGGCATTGTCCTTCTGCTATTCATTTCAAAGTGAATGCTCTACTCATTGAGCAACTGTGCCACTTCTGGTTTTCTGGTGGTTAATAGGACATAACAGTCTTACAGACATTCCCATTCCAGCTAAATTTCAACCACAATCCTCAGATCTCAGCCTCCTATGCAGCTAGGATTACAAGCATAAACCAACAGCACTCAGCTTCACAGTTTTATTTATGTTTATGACAATTTCTAAGAACACCTGACTAGCACTCTTTGAGTCATTCACAAAGAAAAGTAATCTGTAATATATTTCTCTGTCCAATATTAAAGCTATTAGTGTAAAATTGTTATATTTGTAGAGGAAAGATTATCCAGCTCAATCGGTCTGTAGGGCACCAGATTAGATCCACATAAATATTATCAAGGAATATTTAATAAGGGGTAAAACCAAACATTTGTGGAATGATGTTCTGTTTAATAAGTGATGATACATTAGGAAGTATTTGGGAAAATTAAAAAGTGAACATTGACTTAAACATAACAATTTATTCAAATGTTAACTTCAAGCAGGATTAAAACGTGTCATATAAAACAAAAAGAGAGATGGAAATATACAGCAACGGAAGATGTTTTGACAATTTTGAGATTTGGCATTAAAATTATAGGAAAGGAAAATGAAAGAGTTGAACTTATTGAAAGTGTAAAACAATTTAGCCTATGAAAGTTCATATACAATTGGTGAGCAGGTGTGTCATGTATCTCATCCTAGCTACTTGGGAGGCTGTGATTTGAGTTTTGCTGTTTGAAGGCAGCCCACAAAATAAACTCCCTGATAATCTTATCTCTGATTAATCAGCAAAAAAGCCAGAAGTGAGGCATGACTGAAAGGGTAAATTGTTAAAAAATTGCAACAAATCTCAGGGACTCTGAGTTCAAGCCCCAGGACCAAACAAGTTTGAATCAACTTGATATAATGTAACGGTTATAAATTTTAACAATTAAATCAATGAATATTACACATTCCCACAGAAATATAATTGGAAACAAAAGGCATAATTGTTTTCTTAAAACAAGTAATGGAACCATGAATTTCTTTCACTTTACAATTCATGTTTTATGTAACTTTAATTAGCAGACTTCCAGGACTAAAACTAAATATATTAATTGTATACCACAAGAAGAAAAGTGATTATAGTTAAGAATAGATATTTAATCCTAGCCAGAAGATAAGTTTTTGAGCATTCTCTCTAAAAAGAAATGTTACATGCAGAAATTAATGGATATGATGTAGCTTTATTATTACACAACATATAAATGAATGGGATTATCAAGCAATATTTCATAGCTATGTAAAAAATAATTGTGTAGCTAGGAGTCAGTGGCTCATGCTTATAACCCTAGCTACTAAGAAGGCTGAGAGCTGAGGCTCATGGTTCAAAGCCAGCTTAGGCAGGAAAGTTCATGAGACTCTTATTTCCAATGGGCCACCAGAAAACTGGCAGTGGCTCAAGTGGTAGAGCACTAGTCTTGAGCTGAAGAGCTGAGGGACAATCTCCAGGCCCAGATTTCAATCCCCACTACCAACAAAAATTAAAAATAAACAGTTACAAATAAACAAATATTTTGAAATAAATGTTAAAAATATATTCTAACAATTTTTAAATCCTTACTAGGTATACTAGTTTATATAAATATAAAGAATTGCTTTCTGGATTAGTTGTCATTGAGTCAAATTTGTAAATCACACATTTGTCACTCAATTCATATTTGTATATTTCTATACTTACATACTTTAAGTATAATTAAGTGATAAGTGAAAGGCAATACTGTTTTAGGAATCTCCCTTGGCTTTCTATAATTAAGCCTCCTATCCTAAAATCAATATGCCCTCCAAAATAGTCAGACGTTTCATCTCATTGGAGAAGAAAAGTATAAGCCATAATCATTGCTAGAACAAGTAACATTTGACATGTATTTCACTTAGTTTAAGAACCAAAACATTCAAATCATCTTAATAATGCCAGTAATAGCAAAATGTCTTCTGAGCTTTTCAGTCTTTAAGGAGATGAAAATCTTTAATTATACATCTATTTTTTTCTACATTACATCCTATATCTTAGGAAGATATTTTTGGTAACCCTCTGTTCCTGATTAGAAGACCAGAACAAAGGCAATAATGAAAATAGCCAAGGAAAATACTTGAAAACTATTAAAAAAGCAATCACAGACACTCTTGTTTTCATCAATTTCAATGAGAATGTACGGAAAAGTATCACATTTTGTTGCATTTAAAGAGTAATAATTAAACTTTAATTAGCAGTGAAGAAGGGAACAGAAAACTTTGAAGACAGCTTGACTTTGAACAATTCAACACAAGCATAATGGATTTATCTTGTTTTTCGATGCAGTTGCCAAAATAATAGAGAACAACATCCAAAGGCAGGAAAACACCTAAATCAAAGCAGTAAACTTTTGTCTATAAAATAGTTTTGAGGGTCTAACTCTTTCAAAGTCAGGCTTGCAAAGAGGAAAGTGTATTTGCTTTGGAGTGAACAATAAAAATATAAAAATCCTCTATTAATGTTTATCATATTTTGATTAGGACTTCTTGTGTTGGAGAAAAGTTATGAGAAAGTTCAAGATAATTTGACTATTCCCCAATATCATTATTATTTATCAGCTGTAGCTATGGAAGTAGCCTTGATTACTCTTAATATCATTCTTCTTTACATTTAGAAGCATTGTTTGTTTCTGGGTTATAAACTGCAAACACTTGAGTGTTAATAAAGGGTCATTTCTTAAGAGTGGAAAGATGCTGTGCAAACAAACCTAAAATATCAAAGTCTTAGAATAGTAGAAACTATTTTCTAGCTATATCACAATCTGCAGATGTAGATTTTGTTTCAAATTGTTCCAGGGGAACGATTTTTGTTATCTTCTTTTTGACCATCTAGTGATCCTATTCCATCCTATACCATCCTGGGATGGCTGTACATTTACTGGATTCTCTAATTGCTGTTGGAAAGTTAGGAGGAATAGAAAATTTAGTTTTTGTATCTGTTTTACCTTATTTTTTTATTACATTAAAAACTGTAACTCAAAATGACATAAAAGAGGAAAAGAGAAGGAGAAATCTAGATATTTTTTTCTTCCTCATCTCAATCACAAGATCTGGATAATTATTGTGGATATTAGATCCAGTGCTCTAGAGTGATTAAACACATCTATAGAAATAGATAACCCCACAAATGATCACATGGAGAATGCTTATTTATAAAAAAATTGTAATATCGCTCTCTGCTCTTTTCTAGCTCTCTCTGCTCTCTCTCTGCTCTAGCTTTCTCTGCTCTCTATGCTCTTTTCTAGCTCTTTCTGCTCTCTGCTCTCTCTGTTATTTTCTAGCTCTTCTCTCTCTCTTACCCAGCTCTCTCTCTTTCCCAGCTCTCCCAGCTCTCTTTCCCAGGCCTTTCCCCACCGCATTGAATACCAAAATGGCCTGGTGCCAGCCGGAATGCTCCATGTAGTACCTGTGTTACCTAGGCAACTTGGACACCTGGAAGAGGTCACATCTGAATTTGATGTGGCAATACCTTTCTCCACACATAAGGCCTAATTCAAGCCCAGACACTCTCTCTCTGTTCTTTTTTAGCTCTCTCTGCTCTCTCTGCTCTTTTCTAGCTCTTTCCTCTCTTTATTCTAGGTCCCTTCTCTTTCCTAGCTCTCTCTCTTTCCCACTTTTCCCAGACACGCTCTCTCTCTGCTCTTTTATCTCTTTTTCCTCTCTCTTTCCTCTCTTTCCCAGCTCTCGCTCTTTCCCAGGCCTTTCCCAGCCACGTGGAGTGCCAACTTTGCCTGGTCCCAGCAGGTCTACTGAATAAACCTACCCTTTACCTGAAAAAAAACGTAATATCTTCCAATAGGAAATGTTATCAATTTGTTTAGTTCTTGTTTAGGATTTGTTGAATTCTGGTGTGCTATAGCCAGCTATCATATATATATAAAAGAATGGTAAGAAACTAGCATCTTAATATATTCTAATATTAGCTTAGTTTTGCCTGTGTTATATGTATGAGGCTGTATTTGAGTTTTGCCTCATTTTCACATGCTACACTCTTCCAACACATAAGTTGAAAGAAGACTCTCTCTGGAAATATGCTATTTTTATAGCTAAGGAGAAAAAGACACAGATAATGAGATAGAAATCTTCCCCTAGAAATAGCCTTTCACCACTTCTGGTTCACTTTTGTAAGCTGAAGTAAGTCACATGACCCATCTTGACACTGCAGAGTAGAGGTAAATCTCACCTACAGGAAGCTGATTCAGGACATAGAGTAATATGCCAAGATATGCAACACTTTAGATAAAGAGGAAAAAAAGAGAACCATAATACAATCAATCATACTTGTCATCACATGTCTCTGCAGAAAGGATGCAATTACGTTCCTTATTTTCTAAAACAACTGAGATCTTCAAATCATGTCTTTTATGTTTGGAAGTTACAGAAATTAGAGAACATTTTGATACTGAAACAGCATAAAATTTCAAAGAAAGTTGGAGTAATCACTTCAATACTACCTTTTGTTCTCCAAGAAAAGAAACCATTTTATAGACAATAATTTGTAATTTCTTAACTAGTATCTTATTTTTCCAGAAATGGATTTTGTTAATATATGTGATTATCCTCCAGAATAAATGTCTTCATTTATCTGCATCTTGTGCAAACAGCAAGTCAATTAGATGTAAGTGGGAGTTCATCAGTAGCACTTTTTAAAAATGCAAAAAATGTGGACAGGGAGCCAATATACATATTTTTCCACCATCACTTACTACATCCTCCTTCTTCCTTCCTAGGAAACACACCCAATCAATAAAAAGGCGTACATATTTGGTTCTTGACCTGGAAAGTGGAAGCAGAATGTTATGGATGTCTGGGATGACAGTTAATAGTGTTTTACATAATAATGTCACATACAACAGCCCTAAGAGTCCTGCAGGTCTTAACACTACTTCCTTAGTGATGTGATCGGAATGTCAGCCTTACTGGACTTAGTATTGTTTTCCACTTCCTTTCCTATCACTTGTCCAAAATTGTAATACATATTAACCGAATGAAAAAGTAATGTCATCTTAAGAAATTCTTATTGCAACAAGACATTATGTCGAAAAAAGAACTTTACAACTTTGGCGGTGGATGGGTGGGGAATCGGAGGGCAGGGATGGTAAGGGTAAACAAAGGAGGAGGCAAAAATGTTTGATAAGAAATGTACTCATTACCTTGCTCATGTAATTATAACCCCTCTGTACTGTATTTTCACACAAAAAACTTAACATAAAAAAAGAAAGTCATTTAGGGCTCTGGGAATGTGGTTTCATGGAACAGTTATTGCTTAGCATGCATGAAACCACATAAACAGAAAAAGAAACACTGGAAGTGGTGTTTTGCCTCAAGTGGTATAATGCTAGCCTCGATAAAAAAAAAAAGAAGCTCAAGGACAGTTCCTTGGCCCTGAGTTCAAGCCCCAGGACTGTCAAAAGAGTCATTTAGCTAGGAAATGCAAAATAAAGAACCCATACTTGGAATATATAATTGCTCCTTCCAACTGATACCTATCAATAGTCCTTAATTCATGTACTTTACCTATATTAGAATACTGTGTTGAACAAAAAAAAACGTTTTGTTAATAGGTCATGGCAATTAAGACCAAGAATGTGCTTAGATATCAGTGAAGATTAATCCTGGAAATTTAAAGATTCCAGGCTCTTGAGTGGGCACTGCTAATCACAATCAGAAGAGGAGTATAAGTGAGATTTGGAAATCTTTTTGGTAAGTTATGGCACCAAAAAGGCAGAGGTTAATTGATAGTTTTGACAGAAGGAATAACTCCAGATGGAAGGTATAAATGATAATAATAACTAAGTTATACCATAAACTGTTCTAGAGAACCATTTTTGATTATAAATAACCAAATAACTTAGGCTAGTCCGTAATCTCTGTGTGATAAGTTGTATATACTACTATGCTGCTCTTTCATACTTGATCTCCTTTGCTTTCTACAAATCTGTCTTTCTCTATTTCTCTATGAACAATTTCTGATACTAAGTCCACATATGCAGACAACAGAGGATGCTAATGTAAGAGTCCCATAGGTCATGAGTCATTAATGTAAGAACATGGAAAAAGAGGACATATTTATTGCTACATCCATTTTATTGAAAAGCTGCAATGTCACATCATTTGATTCAAATTTCCATTCTTTGTCAACATAGTGTCATTAAGTGTACATAAATGCAAATATGAGCTGGGTGCTGGTGACTCACACTTGTAATACTAGCTACTCAGGAGGTTGAAACCACAGGATTGTGGTTCAAAGCCAGCCTGGTCAGGAAAATCCATGAGAATCTTATCTTCAATTACGACCAGAAATCTGGAAGTGGTGCTGTAACTAAAGTGGTAGAGCCCTCAACTTGAGCTGAAATGCTGAGGGACAGCGCCAAGAATCAGAGTTCAAGCCCCATGACTAACAGAAAAAGTTCCTCAAAAGGCACGATGAAGTCAATACTAATCTTCCCAAGCAGAGAACATAATTCCAAAATAATTCAGTGCACCTACTTTTCCTGAGTTAAGTTATGGTTTCTTTGCTGAATATATTCTCTTCTTTTAAAAATTTGTCGAATATTAGCTTTATAATAAACTTCATCTAACATGTCTTGGTTCAAAAGAGAAATGCATACAATTGATCTCACTTGGATTTATTACAGTCTCAAAGCCAACAGGCAGAAGAGTCTGTCAAACTCTTATCTTTAATTAAACACCAAAAAAGCCAGAAGTGGAGTTTTGGCTCAAGCAGTAGAGTACTAGCTATGGTGGCAGGAGGGCAGGAAAGACAACTATTCAGGGACAGGGGCCAGACTCTGAGTTCAAGCCCCAGAACCAGCACAAACTAAACAAACAAGCAAGCAAAAAACGTCCACATATTTATTTTGGACCATCCTTAAAGCACTGGTTTGAAAACAGGCTCGTTTTGCTGATCATACTCACTGGATCCTGATTTTTGGAATCCTTATTGCTATGGTGAACTCAGGACCAGATTAAAGTAATGGATAACTGAATCCTGCAACAAGACAATCATGTCAGGAGTGAAATATTGAGGCATAAGTTACCTTTAAACCTACATGTCTTTGTTTCTTTGCAGTAGAACACTTTTAAAACAACCTTATTTCCTTTTTATCTATGTTGGCCTTCAAATGGCATATTGTTTCCTTTTGTAATACTCTTAACTAGAAATTTGCAAACAAGTTTTATGTGAGTAAAGAACACACTCGAAAAAGTCAGGGACAGAGTTTCCTTCAAGCTTTGAATTCTTTTCTTGTACAGTAAATCGAGTGCACAAATTAAGTTGAACTTGTCATTTCTCTATGTTCAATTCCTCTCTTGGAATCAGTTTCCACTTCCAGTAACAGTTCCTTCCAGTTACTTCAAGTAACAATCTATGGCGCTGCTCCAGGTAAAATGAACGTTTTGTGGCTTCATTGAAATAGCACAAGTACATCTTTGTACATGAGATAAAGCGCTTCAGAAACAACTTAGTCATGAGAAAATACGGAATTTAAATCACTTATAAAACATTATACATGTACATATAGCCATATAAAATGATGTTAAGTGAAATGGACTCCAAGATAGTACACAACTTGATTTTTCTTTATTGTTACCTAACAGGTACTATGTGATTTTTTTTTCTCTTCTATTTTCTACCACCATGGTATAACCCCTGTTTTTACTGTATTTGATGTCAGTGATCTGCATCTTGCATATACCTTTTTCTAATGTGGGGAGGGGAAGGGAAATAATAAAATGCTGAAAGAAGAGTACAGTATGATCCATTGTAACAATGAGTTCTACAAGACGCTATGTAGAAAATGAACTTTATAACTTGGGGAGGAGAGGGGGGATTTGGGGCAGCGAGGAGGAAAGGGAAGACAGGAAAAACAAAAGAAGAGTTAACAATGCTTGATAGATTATGTACTAATTAACTTACATATATAACTCTAACCCTTCTGAACAACATTTTTACAATAAAAAACATGAAAAACCATTATCCTGGAGTACTTTAAGTTCAAATTTCCTAAGTGCTCTATAAATTAAGACCAATTTTAAGTGAGAAGAAGGTTCTCAGAAATATGTGTGTGTGTTTTGTACATTTTTTCACAAGTGTGCATAAGTTTACAGTAGGAGAAACAATATGAATAATAGGAGAAAAAGAAGTTCTGTGTTTAAGTATGGTTGTTCAATACAGTATAGAAGACTCTGCAAATAAGACAAATTTGTAACAATAAAGCCAAGGCCAGTATGTATATCTATGGGAGTGATGTAGAGAAAGCATTACTACTCAGTGGAACATGAAGGATGAGGCCACTCTGTTTCTTCTTCTATCTCTAAATCATGGCAACTAATCATGCAAATTTGTAAAAACTAGAATGGAAGAATAATTCTAGTTTCAAAGCAAATCATATATAAGAGCATGGACTTAACTGGAAAAAGAAAGCCATGTGGTGAGAGCAGGAATTATACTAGCAATGAACTGGTGGCTAAGTTCACATATCTTTTATTTCTTTACTTTTCTTTTCTTTTGGTATTTGTGGGGCTTGAAGTCTGGGCCTGGGCACACTTCCTCTACTCTTCACCTTAAGGCTAGCAGTCTACCGCTTGATCCACAGTGCCACTTCCAGTTTTCTGGTTGTTAATTGGAGATAAGTGCTTCAGAAACTTTCCTACTTGTGCTTGATTTGAACTGCAATCCTCAGATCTCAGCCTCCTGAGTAGCTAGTATTATAGGCGTGAGCCACTGTCATCCGGCTTAAGATCACATATCTAACAGTGTACACTCAATGTATGTAATGTGTATGGTCATCTATCTTTATATGAATTCTTAAGTTAAAAATCTGGGCTACAGGTTAGACTTTACACTCACAAAACTGTTTCAAGTTTAAAAAATGACACCCCTGGAAATATAAAACCTAAGAATGTAAAGGATTCTGGGAAGTTCAGTTTGCATCCAGCCTGAGAAAAAAAAGTATTTGCCACAATACCTATAATATAACCAGGCTAACCTGCTTTGTAAGAATGTCTGAAGTCATGGAATATTAGGTATGAGCAAGACTGCTGAATAAGAGCTTGAGGTTTTGGCATACATACACGCAAGCATGCACATACACAGAGGCACTTATATGTGTAAACACACATATGAAACAACTCTCAGAATGTGTAGAAAAAGTTGGAAAATAACAGTAAATAGGTCCTGAGTAAGACTACGACAAGTGATAATTTTAATATTAGAAAGTCCTCAAGTGAACTTTCCCCCAAAAAGCTTAAGAATATTACAAAGATAGGGACCAGAGATACTAAGAAAGTCAAGTAATCACTATTAAAGGGATCAGATCCATGGAGGAATGAATCAGAGAACCCTGCAGGTGCATCTGAAAATGTTCATATCCTGTGTCAAATGTTAGAACGTCTTTGAAAGTTGTACATAAACAGTCAAAGCAGTCAGTCTAGTGGATAAGATCATCGGAGAAGTTCAGAATTGCTAGCCTGTTTCTAGATTAAATAAACCAACAAACTATGGCAGGGCAATGTGATACAAGCCTGGAATTCTAGCACTCAGACTAAGATAGGAGATTAGAGAGTGGAATTACATAGCGATACCTTCCCTGGACCAGGTAGTATAATTTGTCTCAATAAAACAAGCCAAACAACAAGAAAGGAATACCCAGTTGGAAGTTTGGGCTAATTTTTTCACTATGTTTTGATAAGTCAAGTTTCCTAGTGAAATGCAACTCATATATCATCCTCACTTCTGTTTTACATGCTCTCTTCATTACAGAACATTGCTAGATGCAAAATAGCTCATGATTCCCAATCGAAAATTTGAAAAAGTAAGCACCATTCTGTTGGATTCTAAAGAAATGATGAAGCTTCAGCCTGGAGAAATAGCAAAGTTCATCTAATGTATGACTTTGGAGACCTGCCTAAATTAGAATTTAGATTTGAAATAAATGCTTTTTGTTTGTAATTTCATATTCTCTAGGATACTACAAAAATGTTTTCAAGTAGAAGATTTAATTTAGAAATTCACAAATGGTTCTGGCATTCTAATTCCCTAGAATATTCTTTCAAGTGAGGTATAATAAGAAATTAGTTAATGCATAATTCCAACAGTTCATGTATAACATGATAATCTGAATAATCTAGACAAAGTTGCCAACAAATGGATGCTATTAATACATAAATTTAGAAAAAGATCAATTTTTTGAGGCTTTGGTGTAACATTGTATGAATAGAGTAATTGTATGACATCTTTTTTCTTCTACCTATACATAACACAGGAAGAAATTTCCTTACGTACCTCATAATTACTCATACAATGAGGGAAAAAAGCTAGGTTTAATGCTTATTTATATTTTGTTTTTGTTGTTTAGTTTATGCTAGGGCTTGACCTCTAGGTCTGGGCACTGTCCCTGAGCCTGTTTTTGCTCAAGGCTACTGCTCTACCACTTGAACCTCAGTGCCGCTTGTGTCTGGCTATTCCTTATGAGTTTATTGGAAATAAGAATATAAGGAACCTTGCTACCTGGGTGGGTTTGATCCATAATCTTCAGATCTTAATATTCAGATATTCTGATCTCCTAATCTTCAGATCTTAATATTCAGATATTCTGATCTCCTGAATATCTACGATAGATAAAAATAATACATAATAAAATTAATATAAAATAATAATATAAATACTATTTGCAAGTGTTCTGATCTCAAGAATACCACTGGAGGAAAAATGATGCAGAAAAGTTTAGTGTAGTGTTCTTTGCACAATTAGGAGGGCATCACAGCAGAAGTGTAGTATTTTTTTCACAATAGTGATAAGCTAGTCATGATGTGAATTTAGGCAATTTTAAGGTGCACCTTACAAGTTGCAAACTGTTGGGCTAGGATAAAAATTTGGAATTGATTGTCATAGAAATAATAGCTTTTTCTGATGAACAAATGTTTACTCTTCAGGAATTAATTATTATAGATAGGTCATAGTTTTATCTTCTACCAGAATGTGGCTATTTTTTCTATTCACTTTTACATATGTAACATCACATTGGAAATTTCATCTATTGCAGAATTAATTAAAATGCAAACAGATACTGTTTTAAATGTCTCTGGCATGACATGATCAGAATTTGAAAATGATTAGTTAGTAGTCATCTGAATTTTGAAGAATACATATATTCTTTCGTTGTAACAATTATTCAGTTTTAAAAGTTAGGAGTTTCCGTAGAATTAAACTTTTCTGTTTTAATATGAGGTAATGGTTTTTTCAACATAAAGGCAAATATATTGTGAAGATATTGTATAGTTTGATAACATTCAAGTTGATGACCCTCTGATAAAGAAAGGGGGAATAGAGTGGTATTTACTATACCAATACGGTGAAATTATATTTTATGTAAGTTATTTTTTTATTTAATTTTATTGTCAAGGTGATATATAGAAGGGGTTGCCGTAATTGTAAGATGGTGAATACATAACATGTAGAACTTTTTATCCACTACCTCACTTTTCTAACAGTTTTCCTTTACCCCAATACCCTTCCCAAGTTGTAATGTAAATTTCCATACTGTTGTCCTGTGAGCATTGCTATTACATTGGTTTATACTTTGTCCTTTGTCACGCCATGTTGTTGTTCCTCTTCCCTTCCCTAATTATGATAAATATATATACAATAACACATGATACTGAAATCAAATACAGCAGGGGACAAACCATAGGGGAAAACACAAAAGAAAAAAGAATCACAGAGTACATTAAAAACAACCACGAAGAAAACCTTTGTTTCCATATGTAGGAGTTCATTTTGTTCATCATCTTCTTATACATAGCTACTGAGCCATTCTGCTCATCTGCTAGGACTATCCTAGATATTTCCTACTTGTTGCAAATTAGGGAAACCATGGAATCTCTTTCTTTGTGTCTTGTTTATTTTACTTAGTAGGATTTTTCCATTTCCATATGAATTGCAAGCATAGAATTCCACAGTGGATATATTTATCACATTTTGTCAATTCGTTCATCTCCTGAGAGGCATATTGATTTAAAACATGATTGCATGTAAGTATCACTTAAGGTCATTCAAAAATGACAAATGCCACCTCCCCAGATATTCTAAAATCATGATTTTAATGAAGATAGGATTTCATGGTGGTACAAGTGTTGAGATATCTGGATGAATCTAATGTATATCTTGCACTGAATTAGACAGGAAGATATCCAATATCATAGGGGTTAAAATGGTAGTGACAAAATATTCTCTTGAGAAAGATAGAGGAGGCTTCCGAAGTATGAATTAGTTCATATAATTTTGAAAGATTTAGTAATGCAAGCTCAAGTATGTCTCTTTAAATAAAAATTATGTAATTGTTAGGGCAAAAGATGGGGAGGGGAAAGAAAACGACTGACAGCAGATCATTTTCCCAAGTTAGAGTATAAAAAGACGTAATCTAAAACTTCCCAGTTAAAAAGAGAGTAATATACTATGTCCCACTTAATTTAGGTACATGCAAAAAATTTACTTGGGTTTTTCCTACTTTAACCCACCAAAATAATTGAAGTCTTATAAGAAAAATTATGTTATTTCCATTACTTCAACCTGAACACTAACTGTGATGAGCCCTCTTTTTCTCACTTTGCACTTGGAAAATAGTCCCTAAGTTGATGATGATGTGGCTGATTAGAGTCAGATTTAGGGGCTTCTACTTGCACAATTATCACCGAAGAGTTTAAAGCAGTTTTTCCCCAAGATACCCAACTACTTTTTCTTAAGCTGTACTTTGAACACACCCTCACACCTGAGCACATAATTTGAAATTATACTTCAGCATTTCCTTGGCACATTCTACTTTGTGCCTTTCGCTTTTTTGCAAATTCCTTTTGAGTTCATAGTTGCTCTCTTTCCATTTCATCTATACAAACTGCTAAGAACATTGTTCAACTACCACTTCTTGTTTGCACAAGACCAGTCTATGTACGAAAGTACTTTGTCCATATTAAGCAATAGGGTAGTACTCATTCTTTGAGGAGAAAAGTTCCACAGTGTAACCCTATGCTCACATTAGAGAATGTAGAATTTAAAGCATTTTGAGAAAAACTGATATTAGAATTGAAAGTCTCCTTAGGTCAATTACCATGGGGCTCATTAGGTTTCCCATGAGAAATATAAATAGCCACAAAATCTAAAGCTAATTAGTAAGTATCCGAATTAACACTAGATCCAAGATGTTGTGTTAGTAAAAGTCAGCATTGTAGGTGAATCCTTCCCTACTTGCCAATGGGTATGAGAAAATGAAAGGAAGGCATTACAGCAAAATGTTTTACCTTTTTAGGCATTCAGTCGTACTGGTGAGGGTAAAATCTGAACTCTCCAATTCAATAAAAGCTTGAAGTTTATAAAAGCATTCCCTACATATAAGAATTTGTGGCAGGATGATTGACAGGGTTATTTCACCATGGAGATATCCCTAACAAGAACTAGAGTTAAATGGAGTATATGGCAGTTATGATGTGTCAATGACTATTGAGGCATTTTCTATTCTAAAGAAGAATCAATTTGAGGAGTCTTCAGTCACATCAGTAATGCTGTTTGTTCAAGCTAATACTTAGTGTTACTTGGCTTACATTTATAACGAATAGGCTGATTAGACATCCAAACATATCTAAAAATATTTCAATAAAATCCCAAACTGATGTGGATACATGGGCCACACATTGGAACTGTAGGACAAATTAGGCTTGTCTGTGCTGTAGTTCAATATACAAACTCCTGAATAAACAAAGTCTTCAAAAATATTCACACAATACCTATGAGTAAAGTTCATGACAGTTATATCTGTATAATTTTTCTAAGTTCAGGATAAAAGCATTGGTTCCCAACATTTAAAATCAACAGGATCTGTTGAATTTATGGATCCAGAATTTTATGGCTTCATATTCATATCCCAAAATTTTATCAATATGACTTTCACCAAAACAATGATCTTATTGAACTTGTCTATGTCCTTTTACTTTTCAAATCCAAATAGCATATTTCTTTCAATATCTTCTTGCAAATTCCTTCCTTTACTTCTGTAAATCTGTGTTTGTTACTTTTTTATTTCCTTATTTATATCTTTCTTCCAATCTTGTCTACAGTGGTGCCCACATTGCTCACACCTGTGTCAGAACTTTCCTTTTCCTTTTCCTTTCAATAATGCCCCCAATTTTATAATTCTTTGCCATATTCATGGTCGTGGATATTTTGATGATGTCTAAACAGAGCCATCTTTGCAACTAAACTTTAGAACTATCAGATTTTTTCCCCTAAATCCATCAGTTCCACCTGTGGTCCTTATAACTAAGAGTAGCACTAACAGAGTTGCCAGCCAAACGTGTGGAAGCACATTAAGATTTCTTCTTACCCTTCTACTCCCTCCCATTAGATAAGATGAATTATCCAGATTTTCTCAGTTTCTGTCACTCAAATAATTTCTATTTTTTGGGTGGGTGCATTCGTGGGGCCTGACCTCTGGGCCTGGGCGCTGTCCCTCAGTTCTTCAGCTCAAGACTAGCACTCTACCACTTGAGCCACAGCACCACTTCCGGATTTTTTCTCTGCTTATGTGGTGTTGAGAAATCGAATCCAGGGCCTCATGCATGCAAGGCAAGCGCTCTATCACTGAGCCACCTTCCCAGCCCCCACTCAAATGATTTCTATATACTCCTTTTTTATGCCCCTGACACCAGCCTGTTTCATTTACTCAACACTGTCACCTAGTCCTAAAACAACCATATCCAAAGTATGCTTTTTCCCCATAGTCTTTTCATATTGGTCCCTTCCATCACCAAATTACTCTCTTTGTAAGCACACAGAGTGAATAACTCAGACACAAATTCTAGTATCATTATTTACTCACTACATTGACTGTTGGCCTTACATTTCTCATCTATAAATGGATGTAATCTACCAGAAATAATGAAGAATATATGGGTTGACTTCTAGAGCAGGAAAAAAGAAAATTGAAGAGTCCTTACATTTTCCACCTTACCTTACAAATAAGGAAAGACTCAAATTCAGTTTGTTGGTATAAAGTCACAAATTGTTTCCTGCAGAAATAAAAATAAATTTTACCTCCTGGCTCTAAGGTATATGTCATTTTAAGGTAACTACAGTTATATAAGTGGTACTATGTAAAAATAAATAGTGTCATGTTTTTTCAGATGTATTGAAGAACATACCCTTAATATATCATTGGAAACTTTGGTTATTGAATAGTATCTATAGGAGAATGTTTTTGAACTAATCATACTAAGCTGAAAACTATACCTTAGTCCATCAAAATGTGGAAATAAATAATTTTATTTATAAGAAAATAATACCACCAAGAAAAGTGTGTATACATTAGAGAGACATCAGGAATAACATTAGGGTTTTTACTGTCTCTACCCATTTATGTGATAGTATTTCTTGATATTGAAACTCTCCTCTTGTTATTCTTATTGTATGTAATTCAACGCTATTTTTTACTATATATTTAATATGGGAAATATAGATTCAAAAATGTGTAAAGTTTTTTTCCTTTTCAATCACAATATTGTCATTATCAGGATACTCTGTGATCATCATTATCCTCATCAAAATTATTATTAGAATCATAAGTGGTAGCTATTGAAACTCTGATATGTATCTATGATTTTGCGATTATTCCTTTTGTCTTTTGATTAATAATTTTAATGTTAATCACTGTGCATGCATCCATATTAAAATTTTGAACAAAGAAACCAAAAAACTAAACCATAACAGGTAGCTTGGCTGTTTGCTTATAACATATTATAGAATACATTTTTGAAGTATTGCAATTTCCTAACAAGTATGAATTAACTTCCTCTCTCCTCACCACTACACACAAATATTTGAGTTTGAACAGAATTATTTTAAGTAATATACTACAATATCATGTGTATATCTAAAATTCCCTTAAAAGTAATAAACGCTACATTCTATTGAAATATTAGATATTTTATTCTAGGAAACTTTTGGAAAAACATACTGTATATCTTTGAAATAAAAAGGTAAAAAAATAGTAGCATAAGAAGTTTTAGAAGGAGTCTGTCTTCAGAAATGTTTATATATATATATATATATATATATATAATGTGTAGAAAGACATACATTTTTAGAGATTGTCATCAGAAATACATACATATATCTAAATTTATGTGTAGAACGATGTACATTATAATGAAACAAAAATCTTGAAACATCAGGTGGACCTCTTGCAACAATGAGAAGTACAAAATGTCATGTCAAAACCAGCTTTACAATGTCGGCGTGGGGGGGGAGGGGGGTATAATTGGGTGGGGGGAGGGGGGAGGCGGGGAAGGGAGGTGAAGGGTAAACAAAGGAGGAGGCTGCAATGCTTGGTAAGAAATGTATGCATTATCCTGCCCATGTAATTGTAGCCCCTCTGTACAGTATGTTCTCAAATAAAATAAAATAAAATTTTAAAACAAAATAAAAAAAATAAAAAAAGAAAAAGAAAAATTAGATGTCCACATAAAAACCCATAAAAAAATCTTGAAACATAATTAAAATTAAAAATATACATTAAACCATGTGCCAGTGACTCACACTTATAATTCGAGCTATTCTGGGTAATGAGGTCTTGGAATTGTTTTTGAAACTAGCCCAGACAGAAAAGTACTTGTTAGATTCTCCAATTAACCACTAAAACCAGGAATTAGCTCTATACCTCAAGTTGTAGAGTGCTGGCTTTGAACACAAAATGGCTTAGGGACAATGCATAACCTTGCAAACAACATCTAGACCAACAAAATATATCTCATTAATTTCACAGAAGCATCTTTTACCTGCTGTGAACATTTCTTAGAAACATGAATACATGCCAATGGAAAATGTTAGGTAAAACGTATAGAATATTTACGTCTATGTTAAAGACATAACTATTTAGATTGTTTAAGATATTTAGGTGATGATTTAAAATTAAGAATAATGATAATATATTGGGACTGTCTTTTATTCTATTTTATGATAGTAATACAATATTTGTAATTAATCTGTAAAATTACTCTTGCTTGGTATTTAAATTATAATAAATGATAAACATTTTTAAATGAATTCCATAGGAAAGGATAATTTTAATGGTATTAATTCTTTTGTAATTTCAAAACAATTAAGAAAATTATTCCAAGGCTGGTTTTTTCTAAAACTATATTTATTTTCTTATTCTAATTTTCATATGTTTGTAGAAATTAAAATTCCAAAAATTCAATGGATGTTGGCATTCAGAATCATCTTCATAAATACTAATAATGGAGTCGCTTAAGTGGAATTGTTTTATTTCATTTGTTTTTGTCACAAATAAATCAAGATGATTGTATGTTTTGTTTCTTTTCACGTTATTGGCTCTTATCCTGAGAATACTTTTTTCTAGCAAAGTAGAGAAAAGCAATTGGATTGAGCAAGTAACATATGGCTATCAAAAAATGCAGATGCATATATTTGTGTTTTCTATCATTTGCTAAAAGTTTCTTCCAGAAAAGGTTATCAATTACGTATAAGTGATGTATAATTCCTAGATATTCCAGTTATCACATACATTTTTTGATTGGGTTATCTCTGCATAAAGTATAAAAACAGACAAAAAACTCAAAATAAACAGAAATCACATCTTTGTTTTAGAAACTGCAGTTTACAAAGAATTTTTAGCCAACACCAAAAACATTAGGTATTTTGCAATTTGTAGGAAGAATTTTTAACTATAGGTTTATTTTTTTGCTGACATGAAATTCACATACAATATATTATCTCCTTTCATTGTATACATTTTAGTGGTTTGGAAGTGAATTGTACACTCATAGGTTTTCCAAGCCTAATTTTCACAAACTTGGATTTCTTCAAATAGAAATGCTATAAATTTTAGAACAGATATTAAAATAGATATAAAATTGAGTTACAGGAATTTGTCCAGCATACATTTTCTATAGGGTGTATTTTCAAAATTAGTTTTGAGGAATTATTTCAGGTTCTCACTCATACTGTCCAAGTGCACAGTCAATGAACTACATTCCCGATCCATACAAGTTTTTTACTTCTCTTTAATACATACATAGAAGTGTAATAGCTAGAACATATACAATTCTCTTTGACCTTTTGAAGACTTGAAAAATTGCTTAATAAAATGACTGCAGTATTACACAAATCATTCTACTATATGAAGTATATCAATTTCTCCACAAATGCATTACTATATTTTGTGTCATCTTTTTATATTATGGTCATACTACTGAATTTTCTTTTTCTTTTTTCTTAGATACTAAAGAGGAGCTTAATTCATATGCTTCTCCTATTGACTATTAATTTACATATGTTCTTTGTAGAAATATCCTGTTCGGAAAAAATTTATACAGAATTAGAAGATATAATAGTACTTAAGATTCAGGATCACTGTAGCACTAACATTGTAGCATTAACAAATATGTACCCTCTATCTGTTGGATATGTTTTCACTACTTTCATAGAATTAAGAAAGGTCATCAGTTGATATTAGTTTATTCTTGCTTTTCTTTAGCCACTAATGCTTTCCATGTCAAATTTTTGGAAACCGTTACTGATCCATTGTCATGAATTTTTACATGTTTGTTTTGTAGGATTTTACAACTCACATTTAGTTTGATAATAATTTTTATTTAAAAATTTTTGTATATGGTTTGAGGTAGTAGTCTAAGATCATTCTTTAAAACTAGAGAGGCAGTAGTGCCAATATACCCATTTAATATTCTATTTTTATTTCATTAAGTCATGGCATCCTTTTCAAAATCAATTGACAATAAAACTAAGAATTTATTTTTGATAAATCTGTTACATTCTTCTGTGTGTCGGTTCTTTCACTAATAAACATGGTAATAAAATTCAAATCTAGTTAGAGTGCTCAAGCTACACCATTTTACAAGATTGTTCTGATTGACCTGTATTCCTTGAATTTACATACAAGTTTATTGAGTTGGTGGACCAATATTCTACAGATATCTAGATGTTTGATAGTCACTCATATTTTGCACCTTGTGAAAACACAAGACCCCAGATATTATATAGTGAAAAATGTCTTTAGAGAATGCTTAAAACAACTAAAATTAATTTAGGAATGACTTAAGATTTAGATAACACTATAGAATAATAAAGGTGAATGATAACGACTACAGAGAAGAGTGAAAGGGGATAGAATGATGGACCACCTAGGAGCTGTATGTCATTGTTATTGTGTTTCAAAAACAGAAAGACTTCAGAGAACAGAAGGAGGAAAATAATCAAAGGGTCCTTAATCAAGTTCTTTTTAACCCAGCTAATAGTGTGGACTGAGAGTCAGAGAAGATAGGAAAAACAAAATAGAAAATAAAGCATTGTATAGACCTCTTACAATGTAAATAAATTGTAATAGCAATATGATAATTAATTTCCAAAGAAATAAAAGAAACATTAGCTAAAATCTAAAGGCAAAAAGAATGAAGGGAGAAAAGAAGCAAAGTAAAACCTTTATCAATAACAAACACAAGAATTTGGAAGTGAAAAAGCAGTGGAAATACTCTAAATAACAATAAAATAACAATACAAATTGCTAACATGGATAGAAAATGGATCACATTTAATCATATATAATTTTGAAAAAACATACTAGGAATGAAAATTTTAAAGTCATAATTTAAAACACTAATTACATTATAACTACACAGTATAGTTCAGTGGTAAAATCTTGACCTAGCATATGTGAAATAATGGTGTGATCTCTCAAGCATTACAAAGGTACACACAAAGCACACACACACAAAAACCACATAAATACACACACACACACACACACATACACACACATACCACATACACACATTTGGAATATTGATATTATAATATTAAATAGAGGAAATTTTCACAAATAGTAAAAAAAGACTAATATATGAAATTATAATATTGCTCATACTATTTAAGCGTTTAGTAGAAATCAAATAATCACAATATACTTGGATTCTTATAGATTAAGTAAATGGAAAATTAAGAAATAGAAGACATGAGAACCTTTGTAAATAAGTTTTAAATAATAAACCTTTTGAAACATGTATCCTTTAATTTTGACAAAAGATTAATGTTACTGGTGTTTAAGTCTCAAGATTTAGAATATGATAACCAGGTGCTCTATATCTCGCTATGGGTGGCTATATCTCAAATCATTTCACTCTGGATATTTTTATGATAAGGTCTCATAGTTTTTCAGGATCTCCCGAATTACAAACCCTATTTACAGTTCCTACCATAGGTAAAAAATGGAAGACCCAAATCACCATGCCCAGCTCAAACTTTTTTTTTAATTCAAGTACAAATATTTACAAAAAAGTGACCAGGAAATGAAGCCTTTCTTAATATAGTATGTGATTCTTGAAAATAAAGTAATTATTTGTTACCGGGAAAAATATGTTTAGAACTATAAGAAAACCAATTTATGTAAATTCACCAACCATATAATAATTAAGAAAATTATATTAAATATTCACATGTTAAATATTTTAAAAGTAACATATATGTGAATAATTTACATGTGTAAAAATCATGCAAAATTAAATGAAATAATCCTAAACTCTGAAAAAAGAATTATCTTCAAAAACAAGAAAATAATTAATTAAGACCAAAATTTGAAATATAGAAAATAAAATGACATGTACCCTTTAGTTGACTTAAGTAACTGTAAACCCTTTTTATATTAATTTTATAATAAAAAAGTTTGAACAAAGAAAGCAAAAGTACATTTGAACAATACCAACAGCAAAAGCATCAGTAATTGAGTGTACAAAACAAAAATCGATGGAGGGGATAACAATATTCCTTCCAAAAAAATGTACTCATTACCTTAATTATGTACCTGTAACCCCTCTGTACATTACCTTTAAATAAAATTATATTGAAATTAAAATTAAAACAGATAATATAGCAATTAAGAATTCTTAGAAGCCATTAGTTAAAAACTTTATAAAAAACTGCACCAAGTAACCAAGGAATATATTTTGATGATACTATTTAAAAACTTAAACTTCAGCAGAAAAGCAAAATGTTTAAAATCTTTTACAAATAAAGTAATAAATCAGAATATATTACTATAGGGGTTCCGGGAAGATGGCGGAGGAGAAGCTGGATTCTGAATAATCTCTCGCATAGAAAGCAGTTTTAGAGTTCCAGTGAAGAGTCCTAAGCCAGAGAATCACACCAAGTGTGCCATCACAGGACAGAGAGTTAGACAAGAGAGGGAAAGCCAAGGCAAGAAGACACATCTGAGCGCTTGCCATCAGCCACTGCGGCGGCGGCAGCAGGGTCCCGGCTGAGACCGCAGCCAGGGCTATACCTGAGCACTCACACAGAGAGTCCAGGACGAAGGAGCCAGAAGCAGTGGACAAGCAGATTCTACACAACACCAGCAAGAACCGACAAGGAGCGGACATCTTCATCCTGCAGTTTGCAGACCAGAGACGACCCAGGATCCAAGACTCAGCGTGAGTAGAAGCCCGACGTCCTCACTCCTTCTCAGGGAGCAGAGGAGGGAAGGCCACCCCTCCCCCCACAGCACCGGTGATCTCCATCTTGGATACCAACAAAGCTTGGAGGAGCTGCAAGCTCCAACTAAGGCCTTGGAGTAAAACAAGTCATTTAGCAGGTCATAAGAACTTAACAGCGAAGTGACCTGCCAGACTCAGCTCCATCCAGGGAAAAGTCACCCAGCTCAGGCGCCAGCCATTGGAGTGGCTTTCCTCACTGGGTAACCAGAGCCAGAGGCTGCCCCTCCCTCTAGCAGCCTCAACAATCAATTGAAAAACAGAAACCCTGAGAAAGGCTCCAGGCTGGGCTCTGTGAGTTTTTTTCACAAAATAGCCCCATGGAAAAGCTACTGTTTGTTGAAAGGCCTCAAATCTACCCAGAGTCTAGCCTCACCATTGCATCCCCCTCTTTTGTGATTCTCAAAGCAGATCACCCTCCCATTAAACTAATCTGGGAGGGGGATCTCAAAATTTTGGGTAAAGCAGAGCATTTTTCTGCCTGTTCCAACAAACTGACTTATGAAACCAATCAAGCCACAGGACCTCAAGCTGACCAGAGACTCCAAAAAGAGGCTGGTTACAGACAAAAGGGAGATACAGGATTCTTCCCACCCCTCCCAAAAAAATAAAAAAAAATCAAAGAGCTTTTTTTTTCTTCTTCTTCTTCTTTTCTTTTTCTTTTTCCTTTTCTTTTTTTGGTACCTAATATATATAAATTTTTTTTAAAAAAATTTTTTTAAAAAAATTTTTTTAAAAAAATTTATTAATCTTTAATTTTTGTCTTTTTTGAAAAAAATATTGTTTTCCAGTAACTTTTTTTTCCTCTTATAATTTTTATTTTAGGAATACGTGAATGTGCGTTTTCCTTTCTTTTCTTGTCTTCTTTCTCTTTTTCTTTCTTTCTTAACTATCTTTTTGTTTTTTGTCTAGCTCTACTGAGCTTCTGACCTTTTTTCTCCTTTTCTTATCCTTTTCACCTTTTCCTCTCTTTTGATCTTCTTTATGTGACTTAACTTTTGTCCTGCACATCCTCAGATAAACCCGTGGTTAACTAGTAGACCCTATCCCCCATTGTGTAAACACTTAATCCACAAATTTATTACTCAATTCAAAACCTCTGATACTTAAATCTCTTAATAGCAGTACTACCTCTTTATACCTATATAATATTTTAAGCATTTTTTCAGTTTTTCACTTCTCCACTATGTCCCTTCCCTCCCCTTCATATACTCACATTCCTCTCTAAATAGATGGTCTTTTAATCTCCAAAATAATATTAATTTTTACGTTTCTATTTTTTTCTGGTCTCTTTTCATTTCCCTTTCCCTTTCTTCTTTTTCTCTCTCTCTCTACTTTCATCCTACCCAACCTATTTTCTGCATTGGGATTAGGACATAGTTAACTCTACCTATGCCTCCCCACACCAATCTATTCCTATTTTTTACCCGCATCTCTCCCTAACCCTACTAATTTCTGGTTTTCCAAATTCTTGTCTGCGGTTCGAAGCCCATTAACATATAGTTGTTTGATGTTGAATAGATGTATCTGTTGAACTAGATTGTATCTGAAGACTATTGACTGTACAAATGCAAACTTTGATTGATGGTTGCCTTAAGATACACAAAACTGCCTTAAGATACACAAAACTGGTGCTATTTTCATCTCAAATGGGCAGAGTAAGCCGGGAAAAACACCAGAAAAATGGCAAATACGGATATCTCAATTCCCAATCTTGATAAACAGGGGTCAGAACAGATAATGAATAATCCAGAGGAGAGTTCCCAAATAGCTCTACAAACACTGCTGGCAAACATGATAAATGAGAAGTTTGACAACTTACAAAGGACTCTGTATGAGCGTAAAAGGGATAGAGAGGAGGCATCCCAAAAGCTTATACAGGAATATCATAAGCGTGAGGAAGCTACTCAAAAACTGATACAGGATTTGCATGAACAACTTGCGAATACTCAAAGAGAAAGGGAGGAATGGCGTGAGCAGGCTGAGAACACTCAAAGAGAACTGCAGGAATCCCACGAACGGGAACAACACTAATACCCCAAAACAATGAGGTATTGGCCATACCAGTCTCTCATTCCCCCAGTTCCCTGGCCCTGGAATCTAAAGTCTGTGCCTCTGTATTCTGAGCACCTGGAATTGCCTAGAAGGACCTGAGGGGCACAGCTGGGGCCAGAAGATAGACTGTCCTGTGATAAAGTACATTTACATTTCCTAGAAACTGACCTATACTTCCAAGCCACCTTGCCCTCACCTCCCATGTAGCACTAGATCCTCCTTGCTTGGGCAGTCTTCAGTCAGCTGTCAAGTTCGAGTTGGCCAGAGCCACCAGCAATCCCCCATTCCACACTCCACTGCCAGCCTGATGAGAGGGATATGAAGTCAGAGGCCCAGTTGAGGAAAAGGATAGGACATCACATGACTGAGGCCCTCCCTTTCCGGCAGAGGAGACCCTATGCCAGCTGGCATCACTGACCCAGAATCCGCTGAAGGTGACCAAATATTGGGACAGCCAGACTTGTGCGCCAGAGAAAAGTTGGAACACAGGACTGTGGCAATTTAGGACTCATTGTAGACCCTAATAGGTGGCTAAAGCAAGGTCGGTGTGAAGGATAGGCACCATCTGAGATCAGAAAGAGGCAGACCAGCAACCAGGAACGGGACAAAAAAATACGAGGGAAAATTACACACACACACACACACACACACACACACACACACACACACACACACACACACACACACACACACACACACACACACACAAATATTCCAAGCCCTTAGAAGTTCCTGAGAACAAAACCATGAACTCCCTCTATTAGGATCACATCCAACCCATGAGAAGATGGCACTATCATACTCAGACTAACTGTAGACACATCATTGAGCCTCTCATATCTGGAATGTCTCAGAACCCAGCATGGAATTTCCTACCGTACACACTGCAATGTCGAAAACTCAGCCAACCCCTTTTTTTAATGTTGGTCATGGGGTTTGAACTCTGGGTCAGGGCGCTGTCCTCCAGCTCTTCAGCAGAAGATGAGCACTCTATATTTTGAGCCACAGTGACGTTTTCTGTTTTCTGGTGGCTCATTGGATATCAAGACCCACAGACTTTCCTGCCCAAGCTACTTTGAACCATTATCTTTACATTTCAGATTTATGAGTAGCTAGGATAACAGTTGTGAGCCACCAGAGGTGCCAGACATCATCCATCTTCATATACCCAGAGAAAACCCATTTCATCAGACCACAAACTTTCTTGCAACCCTTTACTTCAGACTTTGACACCCAGCATCCAAATCAATCCTTCATTAGGGAGAATACAGACACAACAATCCCACCCCTGCACCCATTTGCCCACTCCCTGCCTGCCATAGGCCTTGACCACTTGAGTTCTTGGTAAGACACCATGCATTCTACTGTGGCTTCAAACAGGTGCAAATTTGGGGAGTTCTTAGAATGTCTGTAAAGTGAGGCCAGCACCTGGTCTCTCAATCACAGCACCCTCCCACACACACCTCCACATCTTTGCAGCGAAGATGTTTTACTTTCTTTCATTTTTTCGATTGTGAGCTTGAATGCTGGGCCTGGGTGCTGTCCCTGAGCTCTTCAGCTCAAGGCAAGTACTCTACTATTTGAGCCACAGCACTCCTTCCAGTTTTCTGGTGGTTTGTTGGAGATGAGAGTCTCAGGGTCTTTCCTGCCCAGTCCTCTTATCTCACCTCCTGAGTACCTGGGATGATAGCCATGAGCTACTGGCACCCAGCAAAACATATTTTTCAATGCCTGTCATCCTATCCTCTCAGGAGACTGAGATCTGACGACTGCATTTGGATGCCACCCTTGGCAGCAAAGTGCACGAGAACTCTTTATCTCCAATTAAACACCCAAAAACCTGGAAGTGGTGCTGTGGCTCAAGCAGTAAAGGGCTCGCCTTGAGCTGAAGAGCTGAGGGATAGCGCCCAAGCCCAGAGTTCAAGCCCCATGACTGACCAAAAAAAAATTCAGTTTTCACTAACAAGTAGGAGCAAAAATGAGAGATTGAATATTAACTAGAGCATTATCATTATATTTATTTCTCAGTGATCATTCTTGTAATGATTAATGAGAGTTTTCAAGCCAGGTTTAGCTTAAGAGTTAGTGTTAAGTAATGGATTAGATGGCAAGTAAATTTGAAATTGTTTTAGGGTACAGGGATTCAGGGAAAGGTAGGATCATTGGAAACTACAGTATTTTTCCTGATAAGTGAATTTGAGGACAAATAATATAATACTTCATGTTAGGGAACAAGATAACTTCAGAGGTAGAGTCAAAAATTTTGTGGGAATTAGGGCAAATTGAAATGCATTTCCAGAGTGCAAATTGGAGTATCCATTAGAATGATTAAAAACTAGAGTTTTTTTCTTAAACATTAGAATTGGACTATCATTAGAGTGAAAGTTAGGTTTCAGTTCCAGCTGAAGTTAGAGTTAGCCTTAGGGAAATGGAAAGTTTAGGGCCAAACTGAAAGTAAATCTTCAAATAACAAGTCTAGTTAGAATTCAGATGAATGTGAAATAAGAAAGTGCTAATAATATTAAGATTAGGTTATGATTAATGCGAGGGTTATCCTCAATATTCCAGTTAGGTTTCGGGTTACAAAAATGGCAAGATACTGAGTAAAACTACAAACTGTTTTTAGAAAGATGAGTTGAATCAAAGTTAGGATGAATAAAAACTAATGTATTTGTATGGCTTTTAGAATCCAAAGGCTATTAGTTCTAGGGTTAGGGTTACTGTTCTAGTTCAGGTTAGACTTAGGCTTAGGGAAGGGTAAGCTTTACAGTAAAACTGAGTTTTCTGCTAACATTTTCAAGTATAATAAGTTTGAAATTTAACAAAAACTACAGAGTTTTCCTAAGTTTCCTATTCAAGGTTGAATAGGGTTAAATTTAGAGTTAGGTTTCTAGTAAGGTTTATATATAGTTAGGGTTAGGTACTAAAGTAGATTTTAAATAAACCTGCAACTTCTTTTTGGAGATATAGGAGTTCAGTAAACGTTAAGATCAGGGGAAACTGAGATAGTTTTCATAATATGAAGATTTGAGGTTAATGATTCATAACAGGGAACGATTTCATAGTCCAAGTCATGGAATCTAGTATTTGGAGCAAACTGCAAAGCATTTCAAAAGCAATGAGTATCTGTTAGAATGTGTCTAAACAGGAGGATTTTCCATTAATTTTAGGATTGGGTTACTATTATCATCAAGATTACTCTTAGGGTTCTGTCCAAAATTAGAGTTAGAATTAAGGAAATGGAAAGTTGAGAAATTGAGTGACTTACTTTGTTTGTGATGTATATGCACTATTCTAAGGCTTGAACACAAGGATTGGGTTCTGCCCCTGAGCTTTTTGCTGTAGGCTAGAATTCTACCACTTGAGCCATGAGTCCAATTCCAGGTTTCTTTGACAGTGAATTGGAGATGAGACTCTCACAGACGTTCCTATCTAAGCTGACATTGAACTGAGATCCCCAGAGCTCTGCTTTCTGATTTAAAGTAGGATTAATGCATGAGCTACTAGTGCCCTGGAAAGTGCCTGAATTATACTGATTGTTTTTAATTTTGTTCGATATTGAGACTTGAATTCATTATCTTACAGCTTTGCTCACTAAGTATCACTCGGCCACTTGAGCCATGTATTCACAAATGATTATTTTAAATAGCTGGAAATCATTAAATTTTCTTCAAATGATATGTATCATTAGTGTTGTTCTAAAACTTATCCTAACCAAAAAAGATTTATTGACCCTAGAGATTATCTGAGCAGATTCTCATGCTTTGCTTCTAATTGCATAATATTTTAGGGACATGATTTTTTAATTATCATTTTGAGTAGCAAAGCAGTTATCATTTAACAAAGCAGTTTATGCGTACAATACACGTTGATCAATGCCAACCCTTTCAACATTCTCATCCATCCCTCCATCCCTCCCCTATACACCTCTTCCTTCACTCTTCTTAATTTTATAAGATATTTACTGGATTCCTCTCTGCATTTTACACCTTTTCTCCTATTCAATCTTCTGCCTTTTCCCACTTCACTCCTCTTTTGACTACCCACTTCCATATAATCCAGCAACTCTACTCCTGGGCATTTACCGGAAAGAATACAAACCAGGATATAGTAAAGGTTTCAGCACAACCATGCTTACTGAATCAGCCCAGATACTTCTCAAAAGAGAAATGAATCAAGTAAATGTAACACACACACACACACACACACACACACACACACACACTGGAAATTATTCTTACTCATCAGAATGAATATTGTACCATTTGTATCTCTCATTTATCATTTCATCTGCCTGGTATCTCATTGCCAGCGTATTGTCCCTGTACTGCAGTAACTGACACATGCAAACTGATGTAAAAGATTTTTAGGTTATGGGCTAACCATAGATTCCTAAGTATGAGTTCTCTGCTCATTCTCTTTGTCTATGCATGCCTTTGAGTAGTGATTGTACAGATTCATTTGTACCATTTGCTACACAGAAAAAAGATGAACCATACGTATATATGTATGTATATATATATATATATATATATATATGATTATACACACACACACACATATATATATATATATATATACATACAAGGATATATGCACACATGTGGATATATATTAAATACTTGGGTACATTTTATGTTTTCAAGAATTATGGAGCTAACAAATATCACATGCATTTTCCTACCTTTTCAATTTTTTCAAAACCTAAAGAATTTTGTCTCTTTTGCAAACCTAATTTTTAAGATAATTTCATCATCTCTGATCTGTCAGTGGCCTTGAAATTAGATGTTCAAATAGGACAAAGTTATTTAGGCTTTTTGTGGAAGAAAGGAATATTACTAGGGTTCTATTCAGGGGTTCTCTGCTTGCTAGACAGGACTTTGTATAGCACCAAGCATCTCAACTACTTTTGCTATACTTCTAGTCCATTTTATTTACTTGAGGTCTTGAACTTCTGCCCTGGTCAGATCTTAGATTGACTAAGACTTTGCTACCTATGCCTCCCACATAATTAGCTAGGATTACAGATGTGAACCACTATGGCCAGCTCATTTGTTGAGATGGCTGTCTTGGCAGTTATTTCTTTGGCCTGCCTCAGACCAAGATCCTTGTCATTTCTGCTTCCCAATCAGCTGGGATTACAGATGGAGCTACTATACTTGGTGTACATGACACCTGCTTTTTTTTTTTTTTTTTTTTTTTGTCGGTCGTGGGGCTTGAACTCCGTTCTTGGGCGATGTTCCTGCACTCTTCAGCTCAAGAGGAGTGCTCTACCCCTTGAGCCACAGCGCCAGTATCTGTTTTCTAGTGGTTTTATTGGAGATAAGAGTCTCACAGACTTTCTTTCTAGGGCTGTCTTTGAACCATGATCCTCAGATCTCAGCATCCTGAGTAGCTAGGATTACAGGGGTCAGCCACAGGTGTTCGGCACACCTTCTGTTCTTTAAATGAGGTTTTAATTGTAAAAAATGCTGTGTAGAGGGGTTATAGTTACATGAGCAAGTTAATGAGTACATTTTCTATCAAGCATTGTTACCTCCTCCTTTGTTTTTCCCCTACTCTCCCCTCCCACCTCCACAACTACACTCCCCTGTACTCCCTTCCCTTCTTCCCAGCCTATATTGTAAAGCTCTTTTTTTTAACATATGTCTTGTACATCTCATTGTTACAATGGGTCAGCCTGTATCACTATTTATCTATTTTGTTTTTTCCCTTCTGCTCCACAAGCTAGAGAAGGGTGTATACAAGATACAGGGCACCAACACTAAATATAGTGAAAACAAGGGTTAAACCATGGGGGAGGAACATAAAAAGAATAAAAAAACACTTGGTAGATTATAAACCCTATCGTGGGTTTCATTTCACTTAACATCATCTTATCTGGTCGTATGTACATAGCTTTTGAACTTTTATGCTTGCCCCAGACATGTAATAGTTATTGCAAATAAGGGAAAACATAGGAGCAATGTTTCTTTGGTTTTGGCTTACTTCACTTGATATAATGTTTTCTAAGTCCTCACTTAGAGTTCCCCTATGATCCAGCAGTCCACATTTTTGGGTATTTATCCAAATGATCACAAAAAACCATACTAAGCTACTGGTACAACTATGTTTATTGCAGCATTATTTACCATAGCTAAGATATGGAACCAACCTATATGCCCCTCAGTAGATAAATGGATCAAGAAAATGTGATACACACACACACACACACACACACACACACACACACACACACATGCACAGACACACTGGAATTCTATGCCTCCATCAGAGAGAATGACATCACCCCATTTGCTAGGAAATGGAAAGACACAGAAACAATTATATTAAATGAAATTAGCCAGGCTCAAATAACCATAGGTCCCATGGTTAATCTTACTTGGAGTAACTAGTACATGGTACCATATAACCGTATAAGAGGATGTTATGTGAAATGAACCCCAAGATAGGGACACAAATAATTTGTATTCCATGAGATTCTTTTCTCTCTATGATCCCCCAAATCAAACTGGAAGGGGAGCTGTCGTTAAAATACAGAGCACCACCCTTAAGGGAAAAAGCCTAAGTGACAAGGTTAGGTCCTAATTTTAAACCATAATATCAGCCCTCAAAAAAGTTGATTTCTTTTCCTTGAGGTTTTTATTAAATTGCTCGGGAAAATAATCAACGTTTTATTTATGTTTAGCATTACTATTAAAATCATGTTATGTTTATTTATGGTATTCTTTATTTTCTTAAATTTTACTTACACTTTAATATCCAGTAATGATAAGAGATGATTACTGTTTCACAAGTTTTTATGTCACTTGAATATATGGATGAGAGGTACATACAAGGAGTTTGGACTGAAAATAGATATTAGCAAGGTCTTAACATAAGAACTGATAGTTGAAAGAGCTGTGGGCATGTATGAAATAAACTAAAGAAACCAGCAAGGAAAGATAAGGTATGATTCTGGAAAGCAAACAATTTTGGAAGAAAAAAAAGGAAAATATGTAGCTTTTGGTAAGAACTTTGTAATGCATCTGCACATTCAATTCCTTATTTGTAGTGGAAGGCATTTCAGTTAACTTTATTTTACAAAGTTAAACATGATTGACATTTAATACCAACTAGCCTCTGTCTCAGGTAAGCAATTATTCTAGCCAGGTGCAAGGGGCTCAGGCCTATAATCCTAGCTACTCAGAGAGCTGAAACCTCTAGATCCTAGTTCAAAGCCAGTCTGGAGAGAAAAATTGGTGAGACTTTTCTGTGGCACTGTGGCTTAAAGTGGCAGCACTAGTCTTGAGTAATAAATCTCAGAGACAGAACCCAGGCCCTGAGTTCAAGCTCTCTGAAATTATTCTAAAAATACTTGTTCTCATTATTTCTTTAACTTGTTTAGAAGGATGTTTTAAACTTAGGGTTTTTTTTCTTTTTTTAATTTTAATGTTTTTTGTGAACATATTGTACAGAGGGGTTACAATTACATAAGCAAGATAAGGAGTACATTTCTTATCAAGCATTGCAGCCTCCTCCTTTGTTTACCCTTCACATCCCTTCCCAGCCTCCCTCTCTCCCCGACCTAATCTCCCCCCTCCCCTCACCAAAGTTGTAAAGTTCGTTTTCGAAATGACAACTCGTACTTCTCATAGTCCCAACAGGTCCACCTGTATCCTTAAATGACTTGTTTTTCTCATCTCCTCCACAAATTATACCAACATCAAATATAGTGAAAGCAGGGGTTATACAGTGGGGGAGGGACATACAAAGCAACAAAGAAATAATCTTATAAATGAGTTAGAAACAAATGCATGAAAGAAAAAAAAACATTCAAATACATTTCTAAGGGTTCATTTTCCTAACATCACATTATCTGATCTTTTCTGCTTGACTCATACATATACGAGATATTGCACATAAGGGAAAGCATGGGACATATGTTTCTTTGGGCTTGCATTATTACACTTAATATAATTTTTTCCAAGTTTTTCCATTTCCTAACAAATGGGGCAATGACATTCATTCTGATGGAGGCATAGAATCCCATTGTGTATATATACCACATTTTCTTGATCCATTCATCTACTGAGGGGCATATGGGTTGGTTCCATATCTTAGCTATGGTAAACAATGTTGCAATAAACATAGTTGTGCTGGTAGCTTTAGTGTCGTCTTGTTTGTAAACATTTGGGTAAATGCCCAAAAGTGGGATTGCTGGGTTATAGGGGAGCTCTAAGTGAAGTATTTTGTGGAACCTCCATACTAATTTCCAAAGTAGTTGAACAAGTTTACATGCCAACAATGAAGTAAGGTACCCTTCTGTCAACATCCTCTCCAGCATCTGTTGCTGTTAGAGTTCTTGATTATAGCCATTCTAACTGGGGTGAGGTTGTATCTCAATGTTGTTTTGATTTGCATTTCTTTTAAGGCTAGGGAGGTTGAGCATTTCTTCATGTGTCTATTGGCCATCCTTCTTTCTTCTTCAGAGATTTTTCTCTTCAAGTCTTTATTCCACTTATTTATTGGGCAGTTGTTTCTTTGAGGATTTGTTGTTGGGGGATTTAATTTTTTGAGTTCCAAGTATATTTTATATATGAGACCTTTGTCCATTGTATGGCTAGTGAATATCTTCTCCCAATCTGTGGGCTTTCTATTGGTATTGAAAGCTATGTCCTTTGCCATGCAGAAGCTCTGCAACTTCATGCAATCCCATTTGTCCAACCTTTCTTTGATTTGTTGTGTTTCCGGGTCTCTATTCAGAAATTTTCGGCCTGAGCGAAGGAGACCTAGGGTTTCTCCTATTCCATCTGTAATATTTTCAGAATGTCTGCTTTGACTCCAAGGACTTTGATCCATTTGGAGTTGATTCTGGTACAGGGTGATATATAAGGATCTAGTTTTAGTTTTCTACAAGCAGTTAACCAATTTTTCCAGCACCATTTACTGAAGAGGCTGTCTTTCTTCCATTCTATTATTTTAGCTCCCTTATCAGAGATTAGTTGGCTATAGGTCTGTAGGTTCATTTCTGGGTTTTCAATTCTATTCCATTGGTCCTGATGCCAGTACCAAGCTGTTTTGATTACTATGGCTTCATAGTAGAGTTAGAAATTTGGTATTGATATTCCACCAGCAGTGTTCTTTCCATTGAGGAGCGTTTTTGCTATTGGGGGTTTTTTACTGTTCCATATGAATTTTTGGCTTGCCTCTTCTATTTCCTTGAAGAATGAGGTTGGAATTTTGATAGTATCAAGGGATTTTTTATTTCATGTTGTCTTAATTTATTTTTAAGATGTTCAGAGAAAAATGATGTATAGTAAGAACTGGTTTGTATTGCTTCGTATTTCGTTTTGCTTCTACACCTGGAAAGGAGATGGTCAAAACCATCCTCCCCCCACCAAAGTTGTAAAGTTAATTTTTCGACATAATGATTTGTATATCTCATTGTTGCAATGCGTCCACCTGTATCCCTAGTTAAACGATTTGTTTTTGCCCTTCCACTTCACAAATTGTACCAACATCAAATACAGTGAAAGCAGGGGGAGAGACATGAAAAGCAGTATAGAAATAATCTTATAAATATGTTAGAAACAACTGCATGAAAGAAAAAAATTGAATACTTATCTTGGGGTTCATTTCCCTAGAATCAATTTATCTGACCTTTTCTGCTTGACTCAGCATAGTTATTTCAAAAAAGGGAAGCCATGGGACCTATGTTGCTTTGGGTCTGGCTTACTACACTTAATATAATTTTTTCCAAGACTTTCCATTTCCTAACAAATGGGGCAATGATATTCTTCCTGATGGGTGCATAGAATTTCATTGTGTATATATACCATATTTTCTTGATCAATTCATCTACTGAGGGGTATCTCGGTTGGTTCCATATCATAGCTATGGTAAATAATTCTACAATAAAAAATAGGTGTGCCGGTAGCTTTAGTATGGTCTTGTTTGTGATCATGTGGTTAAATGCCCAAAAATTTGGATTGCTGGATCATAGGAGAGCTCTATGTGGAGTCTTTTGATGAACCTCCGTACTGCTTTCCACAGTGGTTGAACAAGTTTACACTTCCACCAACAATGTAGTAAGGTTCTCAGCTGTCCAAATCCCCTCCAGCATCTGTTGTTATCAGATTTCTTGATTTTGCCATTCTAACTGTGGTGAGGTGGTACCAAAATGTTGTTTTTATTTGCAATTCTTTTATGGCTAGAGAGGTTGAGCATTTCTTCATGTGTTTATTGCGCATCCTTCTTTCCTCTTCAGAGAAGTTTCTCTTTAAGTCTTTAGCCCACTTATTTAATGGGCAGTTGTTCCTTTGAAGATTTATTGTTGAGGGATTTAATTTTTTCAGTTCCAGGTATATTTTAGATATGAGACCCTTGTATGTTGTATGTCTAGTGCAGATCTTCTCCCAATCCATGGGCTTTCTAGTGATCTGGCTAGCTATGTCCTTTGCCATGCGGAAGCTCTGAAATTGCATGCAATATCATTTGACCCATTTGTCTTGGATTTTTTTTTGTATTTCTGAGTCTCTATTAAGAAAATTTCGGCCTGTGCCAAGGAGACCTAGGGTTTCTCCTATTCCATCCTGTAATGTTTTCAGAGTATGACTTCAAACTTTTAATGTTTGAAGATCTTTGATTCATGTTGAATCGATGTGAGTAGATTGAGCTGTTGCATACATTTGTGTATGTGTGTGTGTGTGTGTGTGCGCGCGCGCGCTCGCTTACGCGCCTGTGTGTGTATCATTGAAATCAAGGATAAGGAACTTGGTTCCTTTTTCTGAGATATACAATATGGTGTTTCTTTGTTGGTGTTAGGCTGATTGCTTGCCTTTGCCTTATGTGTACATTCCAGCTCAATTTTTCAATTAAAGTTACTTTATTATTGAACATATAATGCTCTGATATTGCTTTGTTTTTAGTCTGCCATCTAGGATTTTCTTTTCCTCTTAAATATTAACATTCAATATGAATTTTACCTCCTGACTAATTTTCCCTTTAATTTGCATTTTGAAAGAAGAATTTTAATACCTTTGATCTCTGTATTCATGAAGAAAATCCACTTTGAATTCTCTGTTTAAAGTAATAACACCTGGACAGATTTGTTAGCACCAAGACCTTAAATTATCTTTTGTAGTTTTAGTTTAAAATAACCCTCCTCCATGTTTTTAGCGTGGGTAGAAAAGAATTCCCACAATGCCTCACAACTTTTATCTTTCACTTTGTCTATGCTTCCTTGTCAATGCTAAATTGTTCTGGATGCCTGTATTAGCTACCCCAAACCCTGCAAAGCTGTTGCTGCTACCCAATTTACTGACAATACAACTCAGCAATTACAGTCACAATTACCCTTTCCATGTTATCCTATTCTCTCCTACTCATTTTGCTACCCATAATTCTTAACACCATGGTTCCAGCTACCTGATCCCTGATACCCCTGTCTCTGGTAACACATTCCCAAACAAAGCAAGGCAAGAGTAGGCACAGACAGTCGAATTGGGTACTACTCTTGCAGGCACAATGGGACATTATTCCTCAGGTATTTAACATGAGGAACTAACTAGTGGTGGAAACAAAAGAGGTTACTCAGAGGGGACTAAAATCCAAGGATATCAACTTGTAACTTGTTGCTAGGAAAAGCAGGCCCTAAGGTGAATGTTAATGAGAAAAGAAAATTTGACAAAAATATTGGGAATGATATAAACAAAAGTTCCAGCTTAATCTCTTCTACCATTGATCTGAATTATTTTATGACATAGATATGTAACTACTTTGCAGTTTTAAAAGTTTAAGAAGTTGCAAATTTATGTGGTACTTATATTAATTTATGGAATATTTGCATATGATCATGTTAATGATACTCAATAGTTTATGCTTTATGATATGCTCACGAGTCTGCCTTTGGCAATATGAATTGAGCTCTCTAACAATAAATGGGATTTCATTGTCAAATACTACAAGGATATTACTGAGGCTAATACCAAAATGAAAGCTGAAACAAGAAAACTGAACAAAGCTACAACTTTGAAGGGAAGGGATCAGTGGTAAGGGCTATGATAAAACAGAAATTCTTCACATAGGAATCTTGGAAGAATAGAATATGTCTTGTTGAATCACTACTTTTTAAAACATTCTTAGAAAGAAGAACATGATTTTTGATTCTAGCTTTTTGGGACCTCTTTAATGAGTGGTTAAAGAAAAAAATTTTGAAATGACTGAAAATCCACTGACATGAATTATTAGATTAACATTATACTCAAAGTTGCCTTGAGATGCAGGCAGGCTGGATTCCTTTTCTATTAAATTAATGGAATAATCTTCCTTTTGAATGGTTGGACAGTCCATGACACTTGTTCCAAAACAAGAAAAGATACTGGAGAGAAAAAAAAAAAGAGGAAGGAGAGTCAAGGCTGCTGAAATTAGCATATTTCCCATTTGGACTTTAATGGGTTGTTACTACAAAGAATTAGAATTTCATCTTAAGATAATAATTTTAAAATGGATGTGCTAAAGGATAGCTTCGAAATGTAATATTTAATGCTGTTGCATTACTTGAAGACAAAGGTTTACAGAAAACTTTAAATTCCAGAAAAACTGTAATGTACCAATAAACACCTAGAAGAAATATAATTTAAAAATTTACCCGTTCACCTTAAATATGTATTTTAATGTTTTCGTTTCTTTCATGCATATGTTTCTAACGCATTTACAAGATTATTTCTTTGTTGCTTTGTATGTCCCTCCCCCACAGTGTAACCCCCGCTTTCACTATATTTGATGTCAGTATAACATGTGGAGGAGATGGGGGCAAACAAGTCGTTTAAGGATTCAGGTGGACCTGTTGCAACAATGAGAAGTACAAAATGTCATGTCAAAACCAGCTTTACAATGTCGGTTTGGGGGGGAGGGGGGTATAATTGGGTGGGGGGAGGGGGGAGGCTGGGAAGGGAGGTGAAGGGTAAACAAAGGAGGAGGCTGCAATGCTTGGTAAGAAATGTATGCATTATCCTGCCCATGTAATTGTAGCCCCTCTGTACAGTATGTTCTCAAATAAAATAAAATAATATTAAAAAAAATTTACCTGTTCAAAGCAAATCCTGGCATGAAAGTCTGTGAGTCACTTATCTCCAAACAGGAAGAGGCACAGTAGCTCAATTGGGAGAGGGCTCCACTTGAGCTGAAGGACTCTGGGATATGTTAATACCCAAGCCCTGAGTTCAAGGCCCATGACTGACAAAAAGAAATTTTAAAGAATTAAATCGTTAGGGTTGAAGAAGACTTGTGGTAGAGTCATTGTATTGCATGTATGAGGTCCTGGTTCAATTCCTAAGCACCACATAAGCAGAAAAAACTGGAAGTGGCACTGTGGCTAAAGTGGTAGTGCACTAGCCTTGAGCTGATCAGCTCAGGGACAGCACCCAGACCCAGAGTTCAGGCACCCCTACCAACAACATCAACAACAGCAACAACAAATTAAAGCATCAAACAACCTGAAGATTTTGTCCAGAATAATGAATGCAGCATTATCCGTTGACATGACTCAGTGACTTGAAACCAAGTTTACCAGGGGAGATGGTGGGCATTTTGTGTTTGTCAAAACATGCAAAATTATTTTCTACATTCCCAGGGAGGGAGAAAGGAGGAAATGGTTGGGGGAGGGGGAAGGTGTTTGGTGGACTTGCCTTTTGTTTCACTGATTGTTTTCTCTAGTCAAATTCAGAGAAATTCTGCTTGCAATCCTAGTTGCATGGGCAATGACGAAGCCATGTCCTGGAAGTGGTTTTGTCCTGTCCTTGGCCTGGTTCCAAACACCACTGGATAATCCAAGTCCCACTGCAGGACCAAGATGCCTTGAAGACTACTGATCCATTGGGCAGGTGGACCTAACCACAGCCAGAATAAGCAGAAAATGCAATTCTGAAGGCAGCACTGGAAATTTATATCGGGTAGATATTTTAAATATATTTTTATTGTAAAAATACTGTACAGAGGGCTCAGAGTTACAGAACTAGATAATGAGTACATTTCCTATACAGCATTGTTACCTCCTCCTTTGTTTTTCCCCTGCCATCTTTTCCCTCCCCACATCTCCAACTCCTCACTCCTCAACCCCTGCCTGACATTGTAAACTCATTTTCGACACAGTGTCCTGTACATCTCATTATCACAATGGTCAACCTGCATCCCCATTTATGCATTCTGCTATATTCCTTCCACTCCCCAAATTACAAATATATATATATAAATAAATATATATACATGTATATACATATATATGTGTATATATATACATATATATGTGTATATATATATATATATATATATATATATATATATATATATATATATATATATATATGGTGCAGAACACTGGAATCAAATAAAGTGAAAACAGGGTTTTACCGTGGGGGAATAACGTACAAAAGGATCATAGAATACATTATAATCATACTAAAAACAAAAGAAAGAAAGGAAAAAACAATTGTGTCTCTGACTTGGAGTACATTTTGCTTAACATCATCTTGTATGGTCATATGTACCTAGCTTTGATCTTCTCTACTTGTCCTAGACATGTACTAATCCTTGCAAAGAAAGGTAAACCATGGGTTCTCTGTTTCTTTGGGTCTGGCTTACTTCTTTCTGATGGAAGCATAGAATTCCAGTGTGTGTGTGTGTGTGTGTGTGTGTGTGTGTGTGTGTGTGTGTGTGTGTGTGTGTATGTGTGTGTACCACATTTTCTTGAACCATTCATCTACTGAGGGGCATTGGGGTTGGTTCCATATCATAGCTATTGTGACTAATACTGCAATAAACATGGTTGTGCTGGTAGTTTTGTGATCATTTTGGTAAGTGCGCAAAAGTGGGGTTGCTAGGTCATTGGGGAGCTCTAGGTGGAGTCTTTTGAAGAAATTTCATACTGTTTTCCAAAGTGGTTAAACAAGTTTAAACAGCTGCAAGTAATGCAGTATGGTTCCCTTTTAGATATATCCCCATCAGCATCTGTCATTATTACATTTCTTGATTACAGCCATTCTAACTGGAGTGAGGTGTAATCTCAATGTATTGATTTGCATTTCATTTATGACTAGAAAAATTGAGTATTTCTTCATGTCTCTAATGGACATTTTTTATTTCCTCTTCAAAGAAGTCTTTCTTTAAGTCTTCAGCCCACTAGGTTATTGGGCAGTTGTTCCTTTCAGGATTTGTTGTTGTGGGATTTATGATTTGGAGTCCTAAGTATATTTTAGATATAAGACTTTGTCTGTTTTATGACTCATGAAGAACTTCTCCCAGTAAGTGGGCTTTTTATTGATCTTGCTATCTATGAACTTTACCATGCAGAAGCTCTGCTGTTTCATGCAATCCCATTTCTCCAACCTTTCTTTGATTTGTTTTGTTTCTGGTTCCCTATTAAGAAGTTTTTGGCCTGTTCTAAAGAGCCCTAGAGTTTCTCTTATCCTTCATGTAATGTTTTCACAGTGTCTGCTTTTATTTTGAAGTCTTTGATCCATTTTGATTTGATTAACATGCTCCCCTGTCAAAGATTGCGTGGCTATAAGTCAGTGGGTTTATTTCTGAGTCTTCAGTCCTATTCCATTGGTCCTCAGGACTGTTCTTGTGCCAGTACCAAGCTGTTTGTATTACTATGGTTTTTTAGTATAGTTTGAAATTTGGAACTGATATTTCTCCAGTGCTATTCTTTCTGCTAAGAATTGACGAACCTACATCCAGCATTATACTTTATGGTGAAAAGTTAAAGGCATTTCTTATTAATTCAGGAAAGAGATAAGTATGTCTGCTCTCTCCACTCCTCTTCAACTTAGTATTAGAATGCTAGCTGGGGCAATAAGACTAGATGCAAACTTAAAGGGAATCCAAATAGGGAAATATGATGTAAAACATCCAAGATGAACAATGGAATAGAATTGAAAACCCAGAAGTGAACCTACAGTCCCATAGGCATCTAATTTTTGATAAGGGAGCTAAAAAATAGAATGGAAGAAAGACAGCCTCTTCAGTAAATGGTGATGGAAAAATTGGTTAACTACTTGTAGAAAACTAAAGCTAGATCCTTATCACCCTGCACCAGAATCAACTCAAATGGATTAAAGACCTCGGAGTCAAAGCAGACACTTTGAAAAAATTACAGGATGGAATAGGAGAAACCCTAGGTCTCCTTGGCACAGGTCAAAATTTTCTTAATAGAGACCCAGAAACACAAAAAAAAAATCAAAAAAAGGTTGGACAAATTGGATTGCGTGCAATTGCAGAGCTTCTGCCCAGCAAAGGACATAGCTTGCAAGATCACTAGAAAGCTCACGGATTGGGAGAAGATCTTCACTAGTCATACAACATACAAGGGTCTCATATCTAAAATATACCTGGAACTTAAAAAATTAAATCCCCCAACAACAAATCTTCAAAGAATCAACTGCCCAATAAATAAGTGTCCTAAAGACTTAAAGAGAAATTTCTCTGAAGAGGAAAGAAGGATGGCCAATAAACACATGAAGAAATGCTCAAACTCTCAAACCATGAAAGAAATGCAAATCAAAACAGCATTGAAATACCACCTCACCCCAGCTAGAATGGCTATAATCAAGAACTCTAATAACAGATGCCTGAGGGGATGTGGACAGATGGGAAGCTTACTGCACTGTCGTTGGCAGTGTAAACTTTTTCAAGGACTTTGGAAAGCAATATGGAATTTCCTCAAAAGACTCCACATAGACCTCCCCTATGACCCAGCAATCGCACTTTTGGGCATTTCCCCAAATGTTCACAAACAAGACCACACTAAAGCTTCCAGCATGACTATGTTTATTGCATCATTATTTACCATAGCTAAGATATGGAACCAACCGAGATGCCCCTCAGTACATGAATGCATCAAGAAAAAGTGATATATATGCACAATGGAATTCTATGGCTCCATCAGAACGAATGACATTGCCCCATTTGTTAGGAAATGGAAAGACTTGGAAAAAATTATATTAACTGAAGTAAGCCAGGCCCAAAGATACATAGGTCCCATAGTCTCCCTTATTTACAGTAACTAGTATATGTCTGAGTCAAGCAGAATAGGTCAGCTAAGTTGATGTTAGGGAAATGAACCCTAAGGCATATATTCAAATCTTTTTTTTTCTTTCATGGGATTGTTTCTAACACATTTATAAGATTATTTCTTTGTTGCTTTGTATTCCTTCCCCCATGGCATAACCCCTGCTTTCACTGTATTTGATGTTAGTATAATTTGTGGAGGGGAAGGGAAAAAAACAAATCGTTTAAATAGGGATACAGGTGGACCCATTGCAACAATGAGATATACAAGTCATTATATCGGAAACGAACTTTACAACTTTGGTGGTGGGGAGGAGGATTGGGTGGGGGCAAGGGAGGAGGATGGGAAGGGATGGGAAGGGGAAACAAAGTAGGAGGATACAACGCTTCAGAAGAAATGTACGCATTATCCTGCCCAGGTAATTTTAATCCCTCTGGACAATTTTTCCCAATTAAAAATAATAAATTTAAAAATAGCAAAAAAGAAAAAAAATATGAAAATGACATGATCTTGTATTTAATGGACCCCATGGACTCCACTCCCAAGTTATGTGAGCTGATCAGAAACTTGGCCAACTTGAAGACTATAATTTTGTCTCAATAAAACCAAACAAGAAAGGAATAAAAAATAAACAAGAAAGGAATACACAGTTGGAAATTTGGGCTAATTTTGTCATTATGCTTTGAGAAGTCAAGTTTCCTATTGAAATGCAACTCATATATAATCCTCAATGGTGTTTTAAATGTTGTCTTAATTACAGAACATTTCTAGATGCAAGAGAGCTCATGATTCCCAACCAAAAATTTGAAAAAGTAAGTATCATTCTGTTAGAGTGCCAAGAAATGATGAAAGATTACAAAAGTTTAAGCCTGATGAAATAGGAAAGTTCATTTAATGTAGGACTTTGTAGACCTGGTTAAATTAGAATTTAGAGTTAAAATAGATATTTTTTGTTTGTGATTTAATATTATATAGGATACTACAAAATTCTTTTCAAGTAAAAGGTTTAATTTACAAATTCACTAATTAGTCTGGCATTCTAATTGACTAGAATATTCTTTCAGCTGGGAAGGTGGCTCAGTGGTTGAGTGCTTGCCTTGCATGCCTGAGGCCCTGGGTTTGATTCCTCAGCACCACATAAGCAAAAAGAAAAAAGCCAGAAGTGGCGCTGTGGCTCAAGTGGTGGAGCACTAGCCATGAGCTGAAGAGCTGAGGGACAGTGCCCAGGCCCAGACTTCAGGCCCCACAACCGGACCTTCATAAATAAAATATAATATTCTTTCAAGGGAGATATAATAAGAACTTAGTTAATAGATAATTCCAACAGTTCATGTGTAAGAAGATAATGTGAATAATCTAGACAAACTGTCAACAAATTGATTATATTAATTTATATAGAAAAGGAGCAATCTTTTGAGACTTTGGTGTAATGTGGTATGAAGAGAGTAATTGTGTGACATCTTTTTTTTTCTACCTATACATAACACAGGAAGAAATTTTCTTAATTATGTACCTCTGTATACAATGAGAAAAATGCTAGGATGGAGGTTTGTTTTTATTTTGTTTTTGTTGCTTGTTTTGTCCTAGGGCTTAACCTCAGGGCTTGGGCACTGTCCCTGAGCCTGTTTTTGCTCCAGGCTACTGCTCTACCACTTGAACCTCAGTGCCTCTTGGGTCTGGCTTTTCCTTATGACTTTATTGGAGGTAAGAATCTAAAGAAGCTTCCTGCCTGGGTGGGCTTTCAACCATAATCTTCAAATATTAATATTAATATATACAGATCTCCTGAATATCTATGATAGATAATATATATATATATAATAATTATAAAATAAAATAAAAATAAATAATATTTGCAAGTGTTCTGATCTCAGGAATACCACTGTGGTGAAAATGATGTAGCAAAGTTTAGTGTAGTATTCTTGCCACAATAGGAAGGGCATCACATTAGGATAAGTGTAGTATTTTTTCACTATAGTGACAAAGTAGTCATGATGTGAATTTAGGGAATTTTAAGGTGCACCTTACAAGTTGGAAATTGTTGGGCTAGAATGACTTTATGGAAGAAAATTTGGGATTGATTGTCATAGAAATAATAGCTTACTCTGATGAAGAAATGTTTACTCTTAAGGAATTAATTATTATAGATACTTCTATTGTTATCCTCTACCAGAACGTGTCTATTTTTCCTGTTGACTTTTAAATATGTAATGCCTCATTGGAAACTGCATCTATTGCTGAATTAATTAAAATGCAAACAGTTACTGTTTTGAATGTCTCTGATATGGCATGTTCAGAATTTGAAAATGAGTAGTTAGTAGTCATAGGAATGTTGAGGAACAGATATATTCTGTCCTCTTAACAATTAGTGAGTTTTCAAAGTTAGTAGTTTCCATAGATTTGAACTGTTTTCTGTTTTATTTTTTTTTTAATTGTATTTTATTTTATTTGGGAACATACTGTACAGAGGGGCTACAATTACATGGGCAGGATAATGCATACATTTCTTACCAAGCATTGCAGCCTCCTCCTTTGTTTTCACTTCACTTCCCTTCCCCGCCTCCCCCCTCCCCCCCACAATTTTACCCCCCTCCCCCCACCCAATTATACCCCCCTCCCCCCCCACACCGACATTGTAAAGCTGGTTTTGACATGACATTTTGTACTTCTCATTGTTGCAACAGGTCCACCTGAATCCTTAAACGACTTGTTTGTCCCCATCTCCTCCACGTGTTATACTGACATCAATTATAGTGAAAGCGGGGGTTACACTGTGGGGGAGGGACATACAAAGCAACAAAGAAATAATCTTGTAAATGCGTTAGAAACACATGCATGAAAGAAACGAAAACATTAAAATACATATTTAAGGGTTCATTTTCCTAACATCACATTATCTGACCTTTTCCGCTTGACTCATACCTATACTAGATATTGCAAATAAGGGAAACCATGGGACCTATGCTTCTTTGGGCCTGGCTTACTTCACTTAATATAATTTTTTCCAAACCTTTCCATTTCCTAACAAACGGGGAAATGTCATTCTTTCTGGTGGAGGCATAGAATTCCATTGTGTATATATACCACATTTTCTTGATCCATTCATCTACTGAGGGGCATCTGGGTTGGTTCCATATCTTAGCTATGGTAAATAATGCTGCAATAAACATAGTTGTGCTGGTAGCTTTAGTGTGGTCTTGTTTGTAAACATTTGGGTAAATGCCCAAAAGTGGGATTGCTGGATCATAGGGGAACTCTATGTGAAGTCTTTTGAGGAACCTCCATACTGCTTTCCAAAGTGGTTGAACAAGTTTACATTCCCACCAACAATGAAGTAAGGTTCCTTTCTGTCCACATCCCCTCCAGCATCTGTTGTTGTTAGAGTTCTTGATTTTTGCTGTTCTAACTGGAGTGAGGTGATATCTCAATGTTGTTTTGATTTGCATTTCTTTTATGGCTAGGGATGTTGAACATTTCTTCATGTGTCTATTGGCCATCCTTCTTTCTTCTTCAGAGAAGCTTCTCTTTAAGTCTTTCGCCCACTTATTTATTGGGCAGTTGTTTCTTTGAGGATTTGTTGTTGGGTGGTTTAATTTTTTGAGTTCCAAGTATATTTTAGATATGAGACCCTTGTCCGTTGTATGGCTAGTAAAGATCTTCTCCCAATCGGTGGGCTTTCTATTGATCTTGCCAACTATGTCATTTGCCCTGCAGAAGCTCTGCAATCTTATGCAATCCCATTTGTCCAACCTTTCTTTGATTTGTTGTGCTTCCGGGTCTCTATTCAGAAAATTTCGACCTGAGCCAAGGAGACCTAGGGTTTCTCCTATTCCATCCTGTAATGTTTTCAGAGTGTCTGCTTTGAATTCAAGGTCTTTGATCCATTTGGAGTTGATTCTGGTGCAGGGTGATATATAAGGATCTAGCTTTAGTTTTCTACATGTAGTTAACCAATTTTGCCAGCACCATTTACTGAAGAGGCTGTCTTCCTTCCATTCTATTGTTTTAGCTTCCTTATCGAAGATTAGATGGCTGTAGGTCTGTAGGTTCATTTCTGGGTTTTCAATTCTATTCCATTGGTCCTGAGGTCTGTTCTTATGCCAATACCAAGCTGTTTTGATTACTATGGCTTTATAGTAGAGTTTGAAATTTGGTATTGATCTTCCTCCAGTAGTGTTCTTTCCGTTGAGGAGCGTTTTTGCTATTCGGGGTCTTTTATTGTTCCATATGAATTTTTGGATTGCCTCCTCGATTTCCTTGAAGAATGAGGGTGGAATTTTGATAGGTATCGCGTTGAATTTGTACATAGCCTTGGGAAGTATTGCCATTTTCACGATGTTAATCTTGCCAATCCAGGAGCATGGGAGGTTTTGCCATTTTTTAAGTTCTGTGTTGATTTCCTTTTTCAAGATTTTAAAGTTTTCATCATAGAGGTCCTTCACTTCTTTGGTAAAGTTAATTCCTAGGTATTTTATTTTTTGTGGGGCTATTACAAATGGAGTTGTTTTCCTAATTTCAGCCACACTTTTCTCATTGTTGGCATATAGAAAAGCCATTGATTTTTGGGGGTTAATTTTATAACCTGCTACTTTGCCAAAGTTTTGAATCAGCCTGAGTAATTTGGGAGTGGAGTCTATGGGATTCTTTAAATACAAGATTATGTCATCTGCAAAGAGGGAGAGTTTTATTTCTTCTTTCCCTATTTGGATCCCCTTTATGTCTGCATCTTGTCTTATTGCTGTAGCTAGGCATTCTAATACTAGATTGAAGAGAAGTGGAGAGAGTGGGCATCCTTGTCTTGTTCCTGAGTTAAGAGGAAATGGCTTTAGTTTTTCACCATTGAGTATAATGTTGGCTGTAGGTTTGTCATATACAGCCTTTATTGTATTGAGGAATGTTCCATGGATTCCTAATTTTTCCAGAACCTTCATCATAAAGGGGTGTTGGATCTTGTCAAATGCTTTTTCTGCATCTATTGAGATAACGATGTGGTTCTTATTCTTGATCCTGTTGATGTGATGAATAATATTAATTGATTTGCGTATATTGAACCAGCTTTGCATCCCTGAAATGAATCCTGTTTGATCATGGTGTATGATTTTTTGGATGAATTGTTGAAGTCGATTGGCCAAAATTTTGTTGAGAAGTTTTGCATCAATGTTCATCAAAGAAATGGGTCTGTAGTTCTCTTTCTTTGATGAGTCCCTGCCTGGTTTTGGGATGAGGGTTATGATGGCTTCATAGAACGTGTTCGGTAGTGAGCTTTCTCTTTCAATTTCATTGAAGAGTTGGAGGAGTATTGGTGTGAGCTCTGCTTTGAAGGCCTTGTAAAATTCCGCTGTAAAACCATCTGGTCCTGGACTTTTCTTAGCTGGGAGGTCTCTTATTGCTGTTTCTATTTCAATGCTTGATATGGGCCTGTTAAGCTGGTTTAACTCATCTTGGTTTAGTTTTGGCATGTCAATATTTGCTAGGAAAAGGTCCATTTCTGTCAAGTTCTCAAACTTATTAGCATAAAGTTTTGAGAAGTATTCCCTTATAATGTTCTGAATCTTGGTTGTTTCCGTGGTGATGTTTCCATTCTCATCTCTGAGTTTATTAATTTGGGTGTGTTCTCTCCTTTTTCTGATAAGGTTTGCTAAGGGTCTGTCAATTTTGTTAAGTTTTTCAAAGAACCAACTCTTTGTTTTGTTGATTCTTTCTATAGTTTTTTTGGATTCTAATTCATTTAATTCTGATTTAATTTTGATTATTTCTTTCTGTCTACTGGATTGGGGTTTATCTTGCTGCTCTTTTTCAAGGAGGTTTAGATGTGTCATTAAATTGTTAGTTTCCGATCTCTCCAATTTGTTGATGTAGGAGCTCAGAGCTATAAACTTGCCTCTGAGTACTGCCTTTGCTGTGTCCCAGAGGAGCTGGTAATTTGTGTGTTCATTTTTGTTGAATAGCATGAACATTTGAATTTCCTTTCTAATCTCTTCCATGACCCACTCATGATTCAGCAGTGTGTTGTTCAGCCTCCATGTGATACTGGACTTTCTTTGGTGGCTTTTGGTGTTGAGATCTAATTTTATTCCCTTGTGGTCAGAGAGAATGCAAGGTATAACTTCAATGTTTCTGAATTTAGACAAGTTTGCTTTGTGGCCTAAAATGTGGTCTATTTTAGAAAACGTTCCATGTGCTGCTGAGAAGAATGTGTATTCTGTTGCTGCTGGGTGAAATGTTCGGTAAATGTCTGTTAAGTCTAGTTGATCTATGCAGCTGTTTAGATCTGCGGTTTCTCTGTTGAGTTTTTGCCGAGTTGATCTATCTAGTGGGGAGAGTGGTGTGTTAAAATCCCCAACAATTAATGTCTTTGGATCTATATGGGATTTGAGGGAAAGTAGTGTTTCTTTGATAAATTTGGGTGCTCCATTGTTTGGCGAATAGATATTTAGAATTGTAATATCCTCCTGAAAGAGAGATCCTTTAATTAGTATGTAGCGACCTTCTTTATCTCTTCTCACGAATTTTAGTTTGAAGTCTATTTTATCTGAGATTAGGATTGCAACTCCCGCCTGTTTATGAGGGCCGTTTGCTTGGTAGATTTTGTTCCAGCCTTTAACCTTGAAAATATGTTTGTTTTTACGGGCAAGATGTGACTCCTGCAGGCAGCAGATAGAAGGGTCTTGTTTTTTAATCCAACTAGATAGTCTATGTCGCTTAATTGTAGAGTTCATTCCGTTAACGTTAAGAGATAGGACTGAGAGGTATTTGGGGGTTCCTGCCATGTTATCCACCTTCTTGGGGGCTGTGAAAACTGGGTTCTTCCTAAGGTTCTTGGATTCTCAGTTTGGGTGCAGTTTCTTGGAATTTGTTGCGTTCTTGTTGGTTTTCTATGTGTAGGACATCTTTAAGAAGCTTTTGCAGGGCTGGTTTGGTGGAGATGTATTGTTTCAATTTTTCTTTGCTATGGAAGGTTTTTATTTGGCCTTCAGTTATGAAGGAGAGTTTAGCTGGGTACAGTATTCTTGGTTGATAGTTGTTTGTTTTTAGGGCATGGCATTCGTCATTCCAGGCTCTTCTTGCTTTGATTGTCTCTGCTGAGAAGTCTGAGGTGATTCTAATTGGTTTCCCTTTATAGGTGATTAACCTTTTCTCCTTGACAGCTTTAAGGATCTTTTCCTTGGTCTGGGTTGATCCTGTGAGGATTATAATGTGACGGTGGGATGTCCTATTCTGGTCTGGTCTATTTGGGGTTCTAAAAGCTTCTTGTATCTGAATAGGCCTATCTTTTTGTATGTTTGGGAAGTTCTCTGCTAGGATCCTGTTAAACAAATTTCCTAGACCATTAACTTCTGTTTCTAGGTGCTCCTCTACACCCATTATCCTTAGATTGGGCCTTCTGATGGTGTCTTCCAGGTGTTGGATAGACCTATCATATTTCTTGGACTTGTCTTGGATGGTTGTATGTTCTTTCTCTATAATATCTAGGCTGTCTTCAATCCCTGAGATTCGATCTTCTGCATTGTCTAACCTGCTGTCAAGACTCTCTACTTTGTTTTCTATCTCTTTTCCTTCTAATTGGTCAGCTTTGATGGCTTCAAGTTCTTTGTTGAAGCTCTGTTTTAGGTCTTGTATGAATTTCTTTACTTCCTTAATTTGGTGTTCAGTGTTTGTTCTCAAATCACTTAGTTGATTGGTTATGGTTTCTTTGGACTCCCATTCCTTCTGTTGGGTTCCATTCAGCATTCCCTTTGTGGTCTCCCTGACTTCCTTCAGCTCTTTGTTAATGGATTCCATGAATGCCTTTAGTGATCTTTGTGTATTCTCTACCTGGTCTCTTAATTCGTGAATTACTCTTTGATTAGTTTCCTCCCTTCTGTGGGATTCCTGCAGTTCTCTTTGAGTGTTCTCTGCCTGCTCACGCCATTCCTCCCTTTCTCTTTGAGTATTCTCAAGTTGTTCATGCAAATCCTGTATCAGTTTTTGAGAAGCTTCCTCACGCTTATTATATTCCTGTATAAACTTCTGGGATGCCTCCTCTCTCTCCCTATCACGCTCATACAGAGTCCTTTGTACATTGTCAAACTTCTCATTTATCATGTTTGCTATTAGTGTTTGTAGAGCTATTTGGGAACTCTCCTCTGGATTATTCTTTATCTGTTCTAATCCCTGATTATCAAGGTTGGGAATTGAGATACCCGAATTTGCCATTTTTTTTTTGTGTTTTTCCGGCTTCCTCGGCCCATTTGAGATAAAGATTGCACCAGTTTTGTGCTAGAACACTATCTTAAGGCAACCATCAACCAAAGTTTGCATTTGTACAGTCAATAGTCTACAGATACAATCTAGTTCAACAGATACATCTATTCAACATCAAACGACTATATGTTAAAGGACTTCGAACCGCAGAAAAGAATTTGGAAAACCAGAAATTATTAGGATTAGGGAGAGATGTGGGTAAAAAATAGGAATAGATTGGTGTGGGGAGGCACAGGGAGAGTTAACTATGTCCTATTCACAATGCAGGAAATGAGTTGGGTAGGATGCAAGTAGAGAGAGAGAGCAAAAGAAGAGACGGAAAGGGGAATAAAGAGAGACCAGAAAAAGGATAGAAACGTAAAAATTAATGTTATTATAGAGGTTAAAAGACCGTCTATTTAGAGAGGAATGTGAATATGTTCAGAGAAGGGGAGGGACATAGAGGAGATGTGAAAAGCTTTAAGGATGGGAACGGGAGAAGAAAAGATCAGAAGTTCAGTAGAGCTAGATAAAAAACAAAAAGATAATTAAGAAAGAAAGAAAAAGGGAAAGAAGACAAGAAAAGAAAGGAAAACTCTCATTCACGTATTCCTAAAATAAAAATTATAAGATGAGAAAAAAAAAGTTACTGGAAAACAATTATTTTTTCAGAAGAGGCAAAAATTAAAGATTAATAAAAGTTTTAGAAGGGAAAAAATTTATATATATATATATATATATATGGTAACAAAAAACAAAAAACAAGCAAAAAAAAAAAGAAAAGAAGAAGAAGAAGAAAAAAAGAAAAAAAAAAGAAAAAAAAGTCTTTTGATTTTTTTTTTTGGGGGGGGAGGAGTGGGAAGAATCCTGTATCTCCCTTTTGTCTGCAACCAGTCTCTTGTTGGAGTCTCTGGTCAGCTTGAGGTCCTGTGGCTTGATTGGTTTCTTAAGTAGGTTGGTTGGAAGAGGTAGAAAAATGCTCTGCTTTACCCAAGATTTTGAGATCCCCCTCCCAGGTTAGTTTTCTGGGAGGGTGGTCTGCTTTGAGAATCACAAAAGAGGGGGATGTGGTGATGAGGGTAGGTTCTGGGTAGAGTTGAGGCCTTTCAACAAACAGTAGCTTTTCCCTGGGGCTATTTTGTGATAAAGCTCACAGTGCCCAGCCTGGAGCCATTCTCCGGGTTTCTGTTTTTCAATTGATTGTGGTGGCTGCTAGAGGGAGGGGCAGCCTCTGGCTCTGGTTACCCAGTGAGGGAAGGCACTCCGATGGCTGGCGCCTGAACTGGGTGACTTTTCCCTGGATGGAGCTGAGTCTGGCAGGTCACTTCGCCGTTAAGTTCTTGTGACCTGCTAAATGACTCATTTTATTCCAAGGCCTGAGCTGGAGCTAGCAGCTCCTCAGAGCTTTGTCGGTATCCAAGATGGAGATCACCGGTGCTGGGGGGGGAGGGGTGGCCTTCCCTCCTCTGCTCCCTGAGGAGTGAGGATGTCGGGCTTGTACTCACGCCGAGTCTTGGATCCTGGGTCGTCTCTGGTCTGCAAACAGCAGGATGAAGATGTTCGCTCCTTGTCGGTTCTTGTTGGTGTTGAGTAGAATCCGCTCGTCCGCTGCGTCTGGCTCCTTTGTCCCCAACTCTCTGTGTCTCAGGTATGACTCCGCGGTCGCCGCCGCGGCCCCGCCGCCGGAGCGGCAGATGGTGCGTTTCCTTGGCTTCCCCTCTCTTGTCTAACTCTCTGTCCTGTGATGACACACTTGGTGTGATTCTCTGGCTTAGGACTGTTCACTGGAACTTTAAAACTCCTTTCTATGCGAGAGCTTGTTCAGATTCCAGCTTCTCCTCCGCCATCTTCCCGGAACCCGTCTGTTTTCTGTTTTAGTATGAGACAATACTAAAATAATGTTTTTAAAAAAATAATGGCAATTGTATTCTGACAATATTGTATAGTTTGATAACATTCATGTTGATGTCCCTCTGATAAATAAAGAGGTAACTCAAATTAGCAGGCCAAATGTTCATTTTTATAAAAGATAATACACATAGAATAATATTTACTATACCAATACAGTGAAATTATATATTATTCAGCTCATTTTAAGTTAATTTTATTGTCAAGGTGATATATAGAAGGGGTTGCAGTAATTGTAAGGTAGTGGATATATAACATCTCAAAATTTTTACCACTCCCTTATTTTTCTGACACTTTTCCTTCACCCCAATACTCCTCACAAGTTGTAAAGTAAATTTCTAACATGTTGTCTTGTGAGTGTTGCTATTGCATTGGTTTTCCATTTGTCCTTTGTTGGGCCATTTTATTGTTACGTTTCCCTTGCCAAATGAAGATAAATGTATATATAATACACAGGATACTGAAATCAAATACAACAGTGGACAAAAAATAGAGGAAAACACAAAAGAAAAAAGAAATCACATAGTACATTAAAAAAAACAACCACAAAGTAAAACCTCTATTTCAATATCTAGGAGTTTATTTTGCTCAGCATCATTTTCTGTGGTCATTTATACATAGCTATTGAGCCATTCTACTCATCTGCTAGGACTATCCTAGATATTTCCTAGTTATTACAAATGAGGGAAACCATGGAATCTGTTTCTTTGTGTCTTGCTTATTTTTCTTAGTAGGATTTTTCCAGCTCTTTCCATTTCCTTATGAATTGGAAGCATAGAATTCCTCCGTACATATATAAAACACATTTTTTTCAATTCCCTCATCTACTGAGTGGTATATCGGTTTAAAACATGATTGCATGTAAGTATCACTTAAGGCCATTCAAAATGACAGATGGCAACTCAGCAGATATACTAATGTTATGATTTCCAAATAAAACAGTATTTTATGGTGGCAGAAGTGTTGAGATATCTGAATGAATCTAATGTATATCTTGCACTGAATTAGGCAGGAAGATATCCAATATCATATAGGATAAAAATGGTAGTGACAAAATATTTCCCTTGAGAAAGATATAGGAGGCTGCCAGAAGTATGAATTAGTTCAGATAATTTGAAGAATTTAGAAATGCAAGCTCAATTATGACTCTTTACATAATAATCATGTAAGTGGAAGGGCAAAATAAGGGTAAGAGAAGAAAATAACTGACAGCAGACAATTTTCCCAAGTTACAGTACAAAAAAATATAATCTATAACTACCAAATTAAAGAGATCCCAATATAATATGTCCCACTTAATTTAGGTACATGCAGAATTTTACTTGGCTTTTTCCTACTCTAATGCTCCAAAATAAATGAATACTTATAAGAAAAGTTATGTGATTGCCATTGCTTCAACTTGAACACTAACTGTGATAAGCCCTCTTTGTTTGATTTTTGCACTTGGAAAATAGTCCCGAAGTAGATGGTGTTGTGGCTGATTAGAGTCAGAGTTAGGGGCTTCTATTGTACAATTATCCCAGAATAGTTTAAAGCCGTTTTTCCCCAAGACATCCAACTACATTATCAAACTGTATTTTGAACACACCCTCACACCTGAGCACATTATTTGAAATTATACTTCAGTTTTTCTTGGCACATTCTACTTTGTGCCTTTGTCTTTTTTGCACATTCCTTTTGAGTTCATAGTTGCTCTATTTCCATTTCATCTGTACAAACTGCAAAGAACATTGTTCAACTACCACTTCTTGTTTGCACATGCCCAGTCTATGTATGAAAGTACTTTGTCCATGTTAAGCAATAGAGTAATACTCACTCTCTGAGGAGAAAACTTCCACAATATAATCCTATGCCCACATTAGAGGATGTAGAATTTAAAGTATTTTGAGACAGTGATATTAGAAGTGAAAGGCTCCTTAGGGAAATTTTCCTGGAGCTCATTAGTTTACCCTAAAGAAATAAAAATATCCACAAAATTTGGAGCTAATTACTAAGTATCTGAATTAACATTAGATCCTAGATGTTGTTTTAATACAAGTCATGATTGTATTATTGTTACAACAGAAACCTTCACAACTTGGCAATGTGTATGAGAAAATGAAAGAAAGGCATTAAAGCAAAATGTCTTATCTTTTTAGGCATTTAATCCTAGTGGTGAGGGTAATGTCTGAACTCTTTCATTCAATAAAAGCTTGAAATTTATAAGAACACTTTCCTACATATACAAATTTGTGTCAGGTTGATAGACAGGGTTATTTCAGCATGGAGATATACCTAACAAAAATTACATTTCAATAGAGTATTTGGAAGTTATGATGTGTCAATAGCTATTGAAGCATTTTCTATTTTAAAGAAGAATCAATTTGAGGAGTCTTCAGTCACATCAGTAAAGCTGTATGTTCAACTTAATACTTGGTGTTACTTGTCCTACATTTTTAATGAGTAGGCTGATAAGATATCCAAACATATCTAAATATATTTCAATAAAATCCCGAACTGATATGGATAGATGAGTCACTAATTGGAACTGTAGGACAAATTACGCTTGTCTGTGCTTTAGTTCAATCTATAATCTCCTGGATAAATAAAGTTTTCAAAAATGTTCACAGAATACCTCTAAGAAAAGTTCATGACAGTTATATCTGTATAATATTTCTAAGGTCAGGATTAAAGCATTTGTTCCCAACATTGAGAATCAACAGGACCTGTTGAATTTATTGGTCCAGAATTTTATGTCTTCACATTCATAGCTCAACATTTTATCAATATGACTTTCACCAAAACACTGTTCTTATTGATCTTGTCTATGTCCTTTTACTTTTCAAATCCAAATAGTAGATTTCCTTACTGAAATTTCTTTCCTTCTTTTTCTTCTGTAAATCTGTGTTTATTACCTTTTTGTTTCCTTATTTGTCTCTTTCCTCCAATCTTGTCCACATTGGTACTCACATTGTTCACACTTTTGTCAGAACTTTCCTTTTCCTCTTCCCTTTAATAATGTCCCTGAATTTATCACTACATTTCATATTCATGTTCGTGGATATTTTGATGTTGTTCATATAGACCTATCTTGGCATCTATTTAACATAAACCTTAGAACTATCAGAGAGTTTATTTTCATTTAAATCCATCTTTTCCTCCTGAAATCCTTATCACCAAGAATGTAACTAACACAGTTAGGAGACAGAGATGTGAAAACACTTTATATTTCTTCTTACCCTACCTCCATCCATAGATAAGATGAATGATCAAGATTTTTTCAGTTTCTGTCATAATGTAATTTCTATGTACTCCTTTTTATGCCCCTGACACCAGCCTATTGCAAATACTCATCACCAGTCACTCAGTCCTAAAACAACTGTTTACAAAGTATGCATTTTTCCCCATAGTCTTTTCATATTGGTCCTCTCCTTCACCAAATGACTCTCCTTGCAAGCACACAGAGTAAAGAACTCAGAGAAAAATTCTAGTACCATTATTTACTAACAACATTGACTGTTGGTCTTATATTTCTCATCTGTAAATGGATGTAATCTACTAGAAATATTGAAGACTATATTTGTTGAATTCTAGAGCAAGGAAAAAGAAAGTAAACAGTCCTTCCATTTTCTACCTTAGCTTACAAATAAGGAAAGAGTCAAATTCAGTTTGTTGGTATAAAGTCAGAAATAGTTTCATGCAGAAATAAAAATAAATTTTAACTCCTGGCTCTGTAGCTTGTGTCCTTTTATGGTAACTGCAGTTATGTAAGTGGTATTATGTAAATTGTATCATGTATTTATAGCTGTCATGAAGAACATTTTCTTAATATATCATTGGTAAACATTGATTATTGAATAGTATCTATATGAGAATGTTATTTGAACTAATCACACTAAGTTGAAACCTACATCTTAGTCCATCAAAATACGGAAATAAATGATTTTATTTATAAGAAAATAATACCACCAAGAACAGTGAGTATACATTAGAAAGACCGCTGGAATAACATTACGGTTTTTACTGTCTCTACCTGTTTATGTGATTGTATTTCTTGATATTCAAACTCTCCTCTTGTTATTCTGGTTCTTTTTTTTTCTTTTTGGTTCGTCATGGGGCCTGGACTCTGGGCTTGGCACTGTCCCTCAGCTCTTCAGCTCAATGCACTCTACCACTTGAGCCACAGTGCCACTTCCCGCTTCTTCTGCTTATGTGGTGCTGAGGATTCAAACCCAGAGCCTCATGTAGGCAAGGCCATCACTCTGCCTCTGAGTCAGCTTCCCAGCCTTCCTCTTGTTATTGTTATTGTATGTAATCCAACTCTGTTTATAACTATGCATTCAATGTGGGAAATTTAGCTTCAAAGATATCTAAAGATTTTTTTTTTCCTTTTCAATCACAACATCGTCATTATCGGGCTACACTGTGGTAATCATCCTCTCCATAAAAATTATTATTAGTATCATAAGTGCTAATTATTGAACGTTGGATTTGTGTCTATGATTTTATTATTATTTGTCTTTTGATTAATAATTTTAATGTTACCACTCTGCATGCATCCATATTGAAATTTTGAACAAATAAACAAAAAAAACTAAACCATATCAGGTTGCTTCACTATGTGCTTATAACAAATTATGGAATAGATTTTTTGAAGTATTGAAAATTCCTAATCAGTATGAATTAACTTCCTCCCTCTCCTTTACTACAAACAAATATTTAAGTTTGGGCAGAACCTTTTCAAGTAATACACTGTAAATATTACTACAATATCATATGTATATCTTAAATTCCCTTGAAAGTAATAAACTCTACTTTCTATTGAAATATTAGTTATTTTATTCTAGGAAACTTTTAGAAAAATATAGTGTATATCTTTGAAATGAAAAAGGTCAAGAATAGTAACATGAAAATTTTAGAGGGTGTCTGTTAAATATATATATATATATATATATATATACATATATATATACATATATATATAAATGTTATGTGTAAAATAGTACATTTTTAGAGATTATTTGTCATCAGAAATATATACATATATCTAAATTTATTTGCAGAATGATATAAATCCTAGTGAAACAAACATCTTAAAACATAATTAAAATTAAAAAAAAAATACTTCATGAAACCAAGTGCCGGTAACTCACCCTAATAATATGAGCTATTCTGGGTGCTGAGATCTTAGAATTGTTTTCAAAACCAGCCCAGACAGAAAAGTACTTATTAAATTCTTATCTCCAATTAACCACTGAAAACAGGAATTAGCTCTTTTCCTCAATTTCTGGAGTGCTGTCTTTGAGCATAAAAATAATTAGGGACAATGCCCAGGCCTTGCAAACAACACCACCACCAACAAATTGTATCATATTAATTTCACAAAGGCATCTTTTAACTGCTGTGAACATTTCTTAGAAACATGAATACATACCCCTGGAAAATGTTAAGTAAAAAAGTATAGAATACTTATGTCTGTGTTAAAGACATGACTATTTATACTGTTTAAGATATTTAGGTAATCATTAGAAGTTAAGAATAATGATAGGTAGGTCATATACTGGGAGTGGTTTTTTATTCTATTTTTTATTCTATTTTACAATAGTAATAAAATGATATTTACAATGCTTATATAAAATTACTCTTGCTTGGTATTTGAATTATCATAAGTGATAAATGTTTTTAAATGATTTCCAAAGCAAAGGAGTATCAATTCTTTTGTGATTTCAAAACAATTAAGAAAATGATTTCAAGGTTGGTTCACTCTAAGTCTATATTTGTTTTATTGTTCTAGTTTTCATATGTTTGTAGAAATTGAAATTCCAAAAATTTAATGGATATTGGCATTCAGCAACATCTTCACATACACTAATATTGGATTCCCTTAAGTGGAATTGCTTTATTTTATTGTTACTTTCACCAGTAAATCAAGATGATTGTGTATTTTGTTCTTTTCATTGCTTTGGGCTCTTATCTTGAGAATACGTTTTTCCTAGCAAAGTAAGATAAGCAATTGGATTGAACAAGTAACATATGACTTTCATAAAATGCAGATGCATAGATTTGTGTCTTCTGTAATTTGCTAAAAGTTTCCTCCAGAAAAGTTTCTCAATTAATTAGAAATTTTTTCCTTTCCCCTCCACAAATTATACCGACATCAAATACAGTGAAAGCAGAGGTTATACTGTGGGGGAGGGACATACAAAGCAACAAAGAAATAATCTTATAAATGTGTTAGAAACAATCGCATGAAAGAAAAAAAAAACATTTGAATACATATCTTAGGGTTCATTTCCCTAACATCACCTTATCTGACCTTTTCTGCTTGACTCAGACATATACTAGATATTGCAAATAAGGGAAACCATGGGGGAAAAATAAGGATACAGGTGAACCCATTGCAACAGTGAGATGTACAAGTCGAAAAATGAACCTTACAACAGTGGGGGGGGGGGGTAGCGGGGAGGATTGGGTGGGGCGGCGGGGGAGGATGGGAAGGGATAGGAAGGGCAAACAAAGGAGTAGGCTACAATGCTTGATAAGAAATATACTCATTATCTTGCCTATGTAATTGTAACCCCTCTGTACAGTTTTTTCACAATAAAAATAATAAAAATAATAAAAATTACTTATCACATATACTTTTGGATTGAGTTATTTCTGTATAAACTCAAACGGACAAAATACCCTCAAAATAAACAGAAATCACATCTTTGTTTTAAATGCAGCAGTTTACAAAGAGTATTTAGCCAGCACCAAAAATATCTTTTTAGCAATTCTGCAGTTTGTGTGAAGAAGTTTTAACAATAGTTTTTTTTCCTGACATGCAATTCACTTACAATATAATATCTTCTTTTATTGTATACATTTTAGTGCTTTGGAAGTGAATTGTACCTTCATAGGTTTTCAAAGCCTAATTTTCACAAACTTGTATTTCTTCAAATAGAAATGCTGTAAATTTTAGAACAGACATTAAAATAGATATAAAATTCAGTTAGAGGAATTTGCCCAGCATATATTCTCTATAGTGTGTCTTTTCAAAATTTGTCTTTGGGGATCATATCCAGGGTTTCACACCTACTATTCAAGTTCACTGTCAATTAACTACATTCTCTGTCCAAAAAAGTTTTTTACTTCTGTTTAATACATTCATAAAAGTGTAATACCTGAATCCTGTACAATTCTTTCACCTTTGAAGATTTGAAAACTTGTTTGCTAAAATGATTGCAGTATTATACAAATCGATCACTATGAGAAGGATATCAATTTATCCACAAATGCATTACTATATTTTGGGTCCTCTTTTTATATTATGGTCATACTAGTGAGTTTTCTTTTTATTATTTCTTAAACACTAAAGGGAAGCTTATTTCATATGTTCCTCCTATTGACTATTAAATTACATATGTTATTTAAAGAAATATCTTATTCAGGAAAAAATTTATATAGAATTAGAAGATAGAAAAATACTTAAGTTTCAGAATCACTATAGCATTAACTTTGTAGCATTAACAAATCTGTGCCCTCTGTTGGATATGTTTTCATTTCTGTTATACTGTCCCTTGAGTTATGAAATGTTATCACTTGATATAATCCACTTCTTGCTTTTCTTTAGCCCCTAATGTTTTCCATGTCAAATTTTTAGAAACCTTTACTGATCAATGTCATGAATTTTTACATTTAATTCTTATAGGTTTTTACAATTCACATTTAGTTTGATAATCATTTTTTATAAGATTTGAGGTAGGCCATGTGCCAGTGGCTCATGCCTGTAATCCTAGCTACTCAGGAGGCTGACATCTGAGGATCGTGGTTTAAAGCCAGCCTGGGCAAGAAAGTCCATGAGACTGTTATCTCCAATAAACCACTAGAAAACGGGAAGTTTTTGCTGTTGCTCAAGTGGTAGAGTGCTCACCTTGAGCTGAATAGCACATGGGCAGCGCCCAAGCCCAGAGTTCAAACCCCATGACCGGCAGACAAACAAACAAACAAAGGATTGAGGTAGTAGTCTAAGATCATTCTTTAAATGTAGAGAGGCAATAGTGCCAACACAACCATTTAAGTTTCTGTTTTTATTTCATAAAGTCATAGCATCCTTTTCAAAATCTGTGGATCATAAAACTAAGAATTTATTTTTGACAAATCTGTTACCTTCTTCTATGTGTCTGTTCTTATAGTAGAACTATGTTGTCTTCACTACTAAACATGGTAATACTATTAAAAGCTATTATGAAGGCTCAAGCTACACCATTTTACAAGATTTCTCTGACTGACCTGTATTCCTTGAATTTACATATGAGATTATTGAGCAGGTGGACCAATATTCTACAGAGATATCTAAATATTTGATAGTCACTCATATTTCACACCTTGTGAAAATACAAACCCCTGATATTATATATAGAAAATGTCTTAGAGACTGCTCAATGAAACTAAAATTAACTTAGGAATGAGTTAAGATTTAGATAGCAGTACAGCATAATAAAGCTGAATGATAACTACTTCAGCTGCACTGCAGAACAGAGTGAGAGGGAGAAGAATGGTGGACCACAGGGGAGCTCTATGTCATTGGTATTGTTTCAAAAAACAGAAAGAAATCAGAGAAGAGAAGGAGAAAAATAAAGTGTCCTGAATCTAGTTTCTTTTTAATCCACCTGATAGATTGGACTGAAAGTCAGATAACAGGGGAAAAATAAAATAGAAAATAAAGCATTGTATAGAGCTGTTATAATGTAAAGAAGCTGTACTAGGAATATAATTAATTTCCAAATAAATAAGAGAAAGAATAACAATAACAATTGCTAACGTGGATAGAAGATGGATCACATTTTATCATACATAATTTTGAAAAAACATACTAGGAATGAAAATTTCAAAGACATAATTTAAAATACAATTTGTATTATAAGTAGATAGTATAGCTCAGAGGTAAACCACTGGCCTAACATATGTGAAGCAATTGTGTGATCTCCCAAGCATTACAAAGTACACACAAAGCACACACACAAAAAAACACATAAACACACACACACACACACCACATACACACATTTGTTATTATCATATTAAACAGGAAATTTCCACAAATAGTAAAATTATTTTAAAATATGAAATCATAATATTGCTCATACTATTTAAAAGTTTAGTAGAAATAAAATAGTCACAAGATTCTTGGATTCTTTTTTTAAATTTTTACTTTTTATTGTGAACATATTGTACAGAAGGGTTACAATTTCATGGGGAAGATAATGAGTACATTTCTTATCAAGCATTGTAGCTTCCTCATTTCTTTACCTTCACATCCCTCCCCAGCCTCCCCCAGCCCCGCGGCACCAAAGTTGTAAAGTTCGTTTTCAACATGAAAACTTGTACTTCTCATTGTTGCAATGGGTCCACCTGTATCCTTATTTAAACCACTTGTTCTACCCCTCCCCCCCCAAATTATACCGACATCAAATACAGTGAAAGTAGGGGTTACACTGTGGGGGAGGGACATACAAAGAAACAAAGAAATAATCTTATAAATGCGTTAGAAAGCAATGCATCAGAGAAAAAGCAATTAAATACCTATCTAAGGGTTCATTTTCCTAACATCACCTTATCTGACCTTTTCTGCTTGACTCATACATATACGAGATATTGCAAATAAGGCAAACAATGGAAACTATGTTTCTTTGGGCTTGGCTTACTTCACTTAATATAATTTTTTCCAAGTCTTTCCATTTCCTAACAAATGGGGCAATGTCATTCTTTCTGATGGAGGCATAGAATTCCATTGTGTATATATACCACATTTTCTTGATCCATTCATCTACAGAGGGGCATCTGGGTTGGTTTCATATCTTAGCAATGGTAAATAATGCTGCAGTAAAATAGTTGTGCACGTAGCTTTAGTGTGGTCTTGTTTGTAAACATTTGGGTAAATGTCCAAAAGTGGGATTGCTGGGTCATAGGGGAACTCTATGTGAAGTCTTTTGAGGAACTTCCATATTACTTTCCAAAGTGCTTCAACAAGTTTACACTCCCACCACCAATGAAGTAAGGTTCCCTTCTGTCCACATCCCCTCCAGCGTCTGTTGTTATTAGAGTTCTTGATGTTTGCCATTCTAACTGGTGTGAGGTGGTATCTCAGTGTTGTTTTGATTTGCATTTCTTTTATGGCTAGGGACGTTGAGTATTTCTTCATGGGTCTATTGGCCATCATTCTTTCTTCTTCAGAGTAGTTTCTCTTTAAGCCTTTAGCCCACTTCTTTATTGGGTGGTTATTTCTTTGAGGATTTGTTGTTCTGGGATTTAATTTTTTGAGTTCCAAGTATATTTTAGATATGAGACCCTTGTCCGTTGTATGGCTATTGAAGATCTTCTCCCAATCCGTGGGCTTTTTATTGATCTTGCTAGCTACGTCCTTTGCCATGCAGAAGCTCTGCAACTTCATGCAATCCCATTTGTCCAACCTTCCTTTGATTTGTTGTGTTTCCGGGTCTCTATTAAGAAAATTTTGGCCTGTGCCAAGGAGACCTAGAGTTTCTCCTATTCCATCCTGTAATGTTTTCCGATTGTCTGCTTTGACTCCAAGGTCTTTGATCCATTTGGAGTTGATTCTGCTGCAAGGTGATATATATATGCATCTAGCTTTAGTTTTCTACAAGTAGTTAACCAATTTTTCCAGCACCATTTACTGAAGAGGCTGTTTTTTTTCCATTCTATTTTTTTAGCTCCCTTATTTAAGATTAGATGGCTCTAGGTCTGTAGGTTCATTTCTGGGTTTTCAATTCTATTCCATTGGTCCTGAGGTCTGTTCTTGTGCCAGTAAAGAGCTGTTTTTATTTCTATGGCTTTATAGTAGAGTTTGAAATTTGGTATTGATATTCCTCCAGCGGTGTTCTTTCTGTTGCGGAGCGTTTTTGCTATTTGGGGTCTTTTATTGTTCCATATGAATTTTTGGATTGCCTCCTCTATTTCCTTGAAGAATGAGGGTGGAATTTTGATAGGTATCGCATTGAATTTGTAGATAGCCTTGGGAAGTATTGCCAATTCACGTTGTTAACCTTTCCAATCCAGGAGCATGGGAGTTTTTGCCACTTTCTAAGTTCTGTTTTGATTTCCTTTTTCAAGTTTTTAAAGTTTTCATCATAAAGGTCCTTCACTTCTTTGGTTAAGCTAATTCCTAGGTATTTTAGTTTTTGTGGGGCTATCACAAATGGAGTTGATTTCCTAATTTCAGCCACACTATTCTCATTGTTGGGATACAGAAAAGCCATTGACTTTGGGGGGTTAATTTTATACCCTTGTAATTTGCCAAAGCTTTGAATCAGCTTGAGTAATTTGGGAGTGGCTTCTTATATATTAAGTAAATTGAAAATTAAGAATTAAAGGACATGAGAAATTTGTAAATAAAGTTTTAAGTAATAAACATTTTGAAATATGTGTCCTTTTATTTTGACAAAAGATTGATGTTACTAGTGTTTTAACTCAAGATTTAGAATATGATAACCAGGTGCTCTATATCTTGCTAGGGATGGCTATATCTCTAATCATTTCACTCTGGAAATTTTATGATAAGGTCTCATATTTTCTCAGTCTCTCCGAATAACAAACCCTATTTACACTTCCCCCAATAGTTAGAAAATGGAAACCACAAATCACTATGCCTAGCTCAAACATTTCCAAAAAGTGACCAAGTAATAAAGCCTTTTTAAATAAAGTATGTGCTTCTTGAAAATACAGTATTTGTTACATGTACAAATATGTACAAATATGTTTAGAACTATAAGAAAATAAATTTATTTAAATTCACAAACCACATAAAATTTAAGAAAATAATTTGTACATATTCACATGTTAACTATTTTGAAAGCAAAATATATATCTGAATAATTTACATGTGTTAAAATTATACAAAACTAAATTAACAAATCCTCCAACTCTGAAAAAAGAATTACCCTAAAGAAACAAAACAAAATAAGTTCAAAATTTGGAATTTAGAAAATAAAATGAAGTGTTCTCTTTAGTTGACTTAAGTAACTGTAAACCCTCTGTATATCAATTTTATAGTAAGAAATGCATAAACAAAGAAAGAAATGTACCCATTGGTCAATTGCGACAGGAAAAACATCAGTAGTTTTTTTTTGAGTGTGCAAAAATTCAATGGAAGAGATAACAATGTTCCTTCCATAATAAATGTACTCATCATCTTACTTATGTAACTGTATCCCCTCTGTACATTACCTTTACAGTAGAATTAAATTGAAATTAACAATAAACTAATTAATATACCAATTAAGAATTCGTAGGGAGCTAGGAAGTTGGCTCAGTGGTAGTGCGCTTGCCTTGCATGCTTGAGGCCCTGGGTTCGATTCCTCAACATCACATAAACAGAAAAAAAAGCCGGAAGTGCCGCTGTGGCTCAAGTGGTAGAGTGCTAGCCTTGAGCTAGCCTTGAGGGACAGTGCCAAATCCAGAGTTCAGGTTCCACGACTGGACCCCCCCAAAATAAAACAAAAAGAAAAACAAAAAACCCCACCAGAATTACTAGAAGCCATTGGTTAAAAACGTTTTAGAAAACTGCCCTAATTACCCAAGTAATATAATTTGATGATACTATTTAAATACTTCAACTTCAGCAGAGAAGCCAAAAGTTTAAAAATGTTACAAAGTAAAGTAATAAATCAGAATATATGACTATTAATAATAATCAAAAGATGAATTTATAGTGGTAGTCAAATATGTAAGAAATGAGGAAATTTGCCATTCGTTTGCACTTAATAAGTGAGAAGGAATTTTCTAGGTCTTTTTAAATATATAGTAAGTTTAATGAAGAAACTATTCTGTCACATCATATGATACTGAGATGAAGCTGATATTAGAACAAAGAGCAGATTGTACTAAGTGTTGGATGTTAATGTTTATACTTATTTTGGTTGTGGGAAATTGTGTTCAACTTGGGGTATTATTTTTGTTAACTGGTGTCATATCACTGGTTAATTTTAGGATAGGGGTTCCCTTTCCACAAGAACACGCACCTGATCTGTCTTTTTAGCCTTCCCATTATCAATGGCATAAGAGTTGCACACCAACTTGTCTAGATTCCTACCTTGGTTGGCCTGGATTCTGTAGTCCTTCCAATTTTATCCTGTAGATAGTGCAGGATGGTGGAAATAATCCAATGCACCCAGCAATAAATAGAGAAGGAAGTCCACTAAACTTTTGGCCTGGGTTCTGTTCTCAAGCCTCCTCAATAATTAAGAGTTCAGATGGGAGCCCCTGGTGCCATGCAGTAAGACTATTTTTTTAAAGCAACTACACATATATATGACTTAGTCATGTGAAAACCTCAGGACAAGAATAAAAGATCGGTGAAGCATAAAGGACAGGCCCAATTTTAACTAGCTACTTAGAGGCTGAATAAGCTTAGCTAGCTACTCAGGAGGCTGAGATATGAAGACCACTATTCAAAGCCAGTCCAATCATGAAAATAAATGTGATTATCTCCAAAAAAAAACCAGAAGTGGAACAATGGCTCAAGTGGTAAACCACTATCCTTGGTCACAGAAGAATAGGGAGAGTGCCCAGGCACTATCAAGCCTCAGGAATGATGAATGAATGAATGAGCACTTGCACATGCACGTGCGTGTATATGCGTGCATGTGTACACACACACTCTCTCTCTAACACACACACACACACACACACACACAAATGAGTATTTCAATGCGAAGTTCTTTTTTTACGGTGTTGTAATCTATTTCCCTGTATTAGTTTACAAATTAACAAAATCAGCTAAGCACCTACTTACATAAACTCATCATGTTTCTCTAAAGTCAACTCTCTTTTAGGAAGCATGCTTTTATTTGAACCAAATGTAAATTATTCAGAAGTTCGATTTATCTCCTTCAATTCTGTAGAATTAGATGACTGTTTAGCTTCTTCCAAGCAATATAATTTTGTGAAATCCTGCATCAAGCAACGTATTTCTTTCACTAGACGGGAAGCCTCTGTCAAACAATTAATAATAGGTTTTCTTCTCCTTGCTAGCATCTGTAGTTTTATTATCTTCTTATATTTCATGATCTGTCTGTGTATGACAAAGACTGCTGTGAAAATAAAAAGACCCTTCGCAGCACTTATCATTTATATACCATTAATAGATATGAAGGTGTTTAAATATTATTGAAATTGCTTTGGAATGAATCATGTTCACTTTGACTATCGTGAAAAAGAAGAATTGGTTTCTCAGAATTTAGGTAAGAACTTGATTGAAAGAAAGAAAAGGAAAAGGGAGAAACAACTCCACACATACATTCAAATGAAAAAAAAAACAACACAAGAAAACAAATTAATTAAGTACTGAAGAACCTGCAGGAAATGCAAAGACTTAAAAAAAATCAGCTATGACAAGCTTATGAAAATCCTGACTACATGGGAGTCTACTCTTGTGAGGATAGAGGTTAAAGCCCAGACTGGACAAAGATGTGTACATAATGCCATGCACCTGATATTCTAAATTCCAGAAAGAATAACATAATGTGGACTGAGCCCAAGATCATATACAAGTATCTGAAAAATAATCAAGATAATTTAGTCCTGGAAACCTGACAAAGCGGTAAGAACACCCATTTTTGGGGCACAAGACACTCAATTCAAACTCTAATATTATGAGTATTAAAGTAAAAAGCTATGATTTTAAATAATTGGAACAATTGTAAGATTTGAATATTTGAGTGGAAAATGCATGAGAGAGATAGAATGAACCCATGGTGCAATGCTTTCAACTTAAGTGAAAATATTTTCTGGTACTTCAGACAAAACAGAGTTACCTTGCAAATGAGCATGGTTGTGCATTTGTGTGATGGACATACTTTACTTACACAGGTATAAATTAAATAGATTTTATTTGGGTAGTTTGTACTTCTTGAACTAAGAGCCTTCATGATGTCCCTGAAATTTTTCTCTCAAGGCTACCACTCTACTACTTTGAGCCACAGTTCCAATTCTGATTTTCTGTTGATTGTTTGGTGATAAGAGGCTCCTGGACATTCCTGCCCAGGATGACTTCAAACCATGATCATCAGATCTCAGCCTCCCGAGTAACCAGGATGCCAGGCATGAGCCGTCGATAGTTTTTATAATTTAGTAAATTGTACAGTTACTGAAGTTATTCATTATCATTATAACCTGTGTAATATATGTGTGTATGTATATAACAATGCATATGGATAGAAATATTTTAACATATTTTTGTATCTACAGTATGAAATCATACATTATAAAATAAAATGGAGACAAAAGTTAATAAGGAATAAAAACAAAGGAAATTATCACATGTTTCTTGTTGTTGAATGGAATACGAATTGCAAAAATCTGTTTGGGAAAATCATCTGTACGTTAACAAAATGGATAAGAGCTATTAATTCCAATCCATCTATTTGCCCATGTTGTGCAACCTCACACATGAGTGTCAAAATCAAACCACAATTTTTCCTTTGCTTTTAACTCACCTGTTATAATTTACAGGTTAGATGAAGTAATCAAATAAAGATTAAAATAATATTATATGAAGCTATGAATTGGAGCTGAAAATTATATTAAATGTGATAATAGCTAATTCAATTGCATACTTCTTACTTTTACTTTGTGATGTCCCTCATTCCCACATTAGGAAAGTACATAGAAGGTTCTCACTAAATTATGGGAACAATGTGGTTTTAGCTTATTTAGACCTGTAGGGGGAAGTGTGTTTTTGAGGACTTGCAATACATTGTGATGAAGATGAAGGGAGGGATGTTCTTATTCTGGAAAACTGGCTAGAGGCTTGCTCCCATAAAGGTAATGATGAATTCTACCAAAAGATTACAATAAAATCACTTTCACAATCACTGCTGCACTATTCACCGTAGCCAAGTTACGGAAACAAACCAGATACCCTTTGGTGGAGTGATGGTTGGAGAAAGTGTGGCACATATACACAATTTGATTGCACCCATCCATTCTGAAGACTGTTACATTATTTGCAATGAAATGGATAGATCTAAAAATATACTAAGTGAACTAAGTCACTAAGTGAACTAAGCCAGACACACAAAAGACCCATGTTTTGTCTCATATTTGGAAGCTAGAACTTCATACAGGTTTACACAAATATATTAACCAAAGCGTGCTATTTGCAGAGGAGTATTTCAAAGGTGTAATTTCTTATAAAATTGAAGTTTTAATCCAACAAAATATATATCAGGAAACTATCACTTGGAAGATGTGAGGGGAAGTCAAAAGGAAGGAATAAAGAGAGCTATGGAGGAAGAGAGTGAAGGTATAATATTCAATGCAGATAGTATGAAACTAGAAAAAATTAAAGTGGGGTGAGGTTTGGAAGGGTGTGGAAAAGTTATATAAAGATACATTATACTTAAAAAAATATTAATTTGTTGAATGGAAATTCCATTATCCAAGTATTTAGGATAATAAAAATCTAATTAAAAACAATGGAGACATCTGATCTTAAATTCTATTTCCATCTCTTTTAAAAAATTAAATTATTTGCTCTATAAATTGATCAGAGGGATGGATTTTGTGGCTAGCTATATCATTTCAGATCTGTCTCTCTCTTCCTCTCTCCCTTTCATGGTTCTCATAGGTAATATGATTGCTCCATAATTATCTTAATTTATTTTGCTTTTATATTTTTGGTTGCATCATTTCACTTTCTGCTCTGCCATTTCACAGTTCATTTACATAGAAGGCATTATTTCCTATTTTCTCATTCCTAGAATAAGCTGCACATGAAGACACCACTGGTCCTCATTTTCAGTCTGTACCTTTGAATACGGAGGAAAATCTTTGCTCTCTACCAATTCCCTACTCTACAGTTAGAATAATTTAGAATAGTAAAAATTAAAAAGGAGAAAATAAATAATAGTGAAAAAAAGCAGATGCAGAAAATTTACTGGATTTTTCTGACCAGTTCATCCGATGTGAACTATTGGAGAAATACATGGACACCTCATTCTCACTGGCACTCAAAATCTCTGGCTAGGCAATTCTGATGAAGATGAGGAACAAGATGAAAAAGTAAGAAATGGTATCAATTGCAAGAGAAAAATGGAGAAGTATTCATGTAAATTTATTCTTTGGTCTGACGAAAATAATCGCCTTCATACAGTGTAGAGACTACTTTCCAAAAAGGCCACTCATGTGAATGCTAGGGATAACGATGAATATACCCCTCTTCATCGAGAAGCCTACAGTGGACACTCAGATATTGTCCATGAGTTGGTGGCTCAAGGTAGATATTCATGCAATAATCGTGAATGTCTGGACAACCCTGCACAGTACTTATACATGGAATAATACCAGAGTGGCTTCTTTATTTCATCATGATGCAGATACAAATGGCCAAACTAAAGGCTTCTTGAGCCCCGTTGCATCTTTCTGCTGAGAATAGAAATAGCAAAGTTATGCTAGATCTCCTTCTGTTGAACCATTATATCAAACCAGGTCTGAAGCACAAATTGAAAGAAACTGCATTTGATATTGCCAAAAGAATAATTATGTATCACTACCTCTTTGAAGTTGTGGAAGGCTGTACAAATTGTTCTCCTAAAGACTAATGGTTTGGGTAAGTTTCTTAAATTTCAAAATTGCCAGTCCATCCTATGTGTCCATACAAAATATTTTTAAAATACAACAGCAATATCTTACTTTAAAAATTCATGGATTCCATGGTATTCTTCCAAGTGAACTGCCTGACTTTGATATCAAAATATATTTGAGTAGTTTTTATACACCTATAATGATTTTTGTGATTTTTTAATCAGAAATAATTTTAAGTTGTCTGTTGAAATGAGTAGTACAGAAACTAACGATAATTCTGGTGCTTGTCTGAAACAGTATATTTTAAAATATTTAGTTTTCTGTTTGTATAATGTCCATAATCTATTTCATTCTCTCCTAGATATAATACTTTGAATTCGACATTGTTTTTACAATATATAGGTTCATTAATAAATGTGGCCTTTCAGATTGCATTCCATATAGAAACAGTTTAAGATTCCTTTAATTCCTAGGTCCTTATAGAATTTTATTTCTTTGGGATAAAATGACAATGTTATCATATTTCAAAAGTTTTATAAAAGTTATGCTATGTAAAGGCCTTTCTAAAAAGGTAAAGATTGAATACACTGATGTCAAACTAACTTTTATTTCTATTAATTACATGTATTATTACACTTGTATATTTGTAATCAATTTTTTAATTACTGTTTAATTTCTTGCATCTGAAGAATAAAAAATATGGAATACTTCACAAATTTTCATATCATCCTTGTACAAGAACCATGTAAAATTCTGTATTGTAATTTGGGTGGACGTGCTGCTGAAGCATGTAGTACCCTGTAAATTTAAGTAGTTAATGATGCAATCTTAAGACAGGCATATATCCTTGGTTGCCTATTTGTAACAAGGAAACCTTATTGTTCCCAAAATTTCTATTCATCTTATTTCTGTAAAATTCTGTGTATGGTGGAAAAAACATATTGTTTGTTCGATTGCTCACATTTGCAATTTTTGTCAATGATTATTTTAAGTCTTTTTCATTTGAAATTTGATTATACTTTGGAGCCTTTATAGCTAGGTCCAAAGGTGATGGCTTTTCAAATACTTATTTATCAACTGAATTAGCTTTGTGGAGCTAATGGATTCAAAGTAAGGCTTACGTAAGAGCTACTTCTAAACTTCGGCAGCATAAAATTTCCCAAATGACTTAGAGCTTACTGGCACAAATGTCTCCCTGACTCTTTACCCTTGCTCCATGTAGGAACAGACCAACCAGAATATCTTACCCTGATAGCATAGATTGTCTAACTGGAGCAAAACTAATCTTAGTTACAAGGGATCATAGAGAGACGAACAGTTCAGACAGAAATGTTCAGACTAGAAGGTATTTTTTCCAAATATAATTGTTCATTACACCCTACTATTTCAAAAGTAGCTAAAGCCAAGAAGGTGAAAAAATTGTTCATATGCATGATTCCCTAATGTCCTGGCCTGTCTACCATCCAATCAGGCAGGAACTTATACCACTAATTTTCTATCACCAAATATATTCCATAGCGCCAGGAGAAGTCCATATGCTTCTCCTCGTTATTAGGCCTTAATTTGGTAATGTTTTAATCACAGTGTTTCCTCTTGTCTCTAGGCTGTACATCTCCGAATGGTAATGCTTTAGTTCTAATTCTACCAAACACTGAGGTAGAGGTAATGGAATAATACTTTCAAACAGTTGCCTTTGATACCATAACAACACAGAACAATGCAAAACATTTTCATATATTATATATAATTATATATTTTATATTTATATGTTTTGATTTTATATTTCACACAGTGAATTTTACTAGAATTAATTGATAATTTGACAAATTAATTGATATTTATTCCAATAAATAGATTGGAATATAAATAATCAGGATTAGAATATATATTAGAATATAAAAAGGATCAATGCAATGTTTTCGGTATAAACTTGTGATACATTCTAAGTATTCTTGGTTTCTGAATTCACATGGTAAAAAAAAAAAAACAACAATGTTGTTTTCCTCTAATCTATAAGGGATTTTACTCTGCTGATGTTTATTGTTTAACTCGCTTGTCCCAAACTGTTTTTCTCCATATTTCTGAAGCATTCCTACTGATTATACTCAAATTTTATTGAAATGATGTATAAAAGCTATTATTCTTCTACAGGATCCACGGGTCCTAGGATCCCAGGTCCCAGTTATCCGCATCATCAGATAACTAGGGCAAGAGTTCTCACCTAGGCCCAAGCAACATGCCAGCAGAAAGTAATTGAAGACCCATCTCAATTTCTCATTTCCTATATTTCAGGGCCCCAATTCCTTGAAATGCAGGAATTAGCAGTGAGCAATTGGGAAATGCAAGGCAACCTAAAATGCAAGATGAAATCACAAAAGGTGAAAGTACAGTAATTCAAACTTTCAGTTTTCAGATGACCATCCCATATGAGTGAACAAGACCACAAATGTCACAAGATTATTTGTAATACCCTTCTCCTAATGATTAATAAATGATTTCAGTCCAACATCATCAGGCCAAAAAAATAGTTCCTGGAATGATAGATTCATAATTGTCTACCAATGCCAGGAATACTTGACATAGAGGTCAAATATAATTCAGAAAAACATTAATTGAGAAGATCCTTAGTGCTTCAAAACACTGGTACTTCAGTAAAACTTGCTTCTGTAGTAGAAAAATGTTAACATTCTCAAACAAATGATAACCTACATTGAATCTCCTGAAAGTATATTCCTTTTCAAATAAACTTTTTAAAATCACATTTGCCAAAATAACACTTTACAAATAGATGATATTTAGTGACGTTACAGGTTTTTCAAGTGTAGGGAGCAAGTTACAATAGAGTTGATTTATTTACTCTGCACTAATGCCAAACAGGTTCAACCATTCATTAAAGTGTAGAAATAGTACCCCCCTCCATTTGTGCTTTTCAGTAGGTGCCTTCGAAAATTTGTTAACTAGATCAGCCTCCCATATTTCAAACCAAAACATTAGCTAATAAAGTAAATTTCATCACATAATAAATACATTTTAAAAAGTCATGAATAGTTGCTTTATCATATGGTGTTTTATGTTTTCCCTATCTGTCTAACATAGTAAGAAATATGACTTTAAGTCTTGAATATGGGTACTCATCAGAGATTTGACAAACATAAAACTGTCTTCTATTTCTATCATATTCCTCTACAGTAGTAAATTTTTAGTTTTCTTCTTTTGCCAAAACTTATAGTAGTAGAAAATATTATCCCATGTAAAATAATCACAAACCACTGTACAAAGCCATTTATAAAACTGGTGGTTAGGAACACATTCTAAGCCATTTTTAAACTTCCTTTTTGACTACAGATTAGTCAAAAAAAAACAATACTGTTTGGCGTCTAATTTAAATTAATTATCCATTTTTAATCAGAGGACCATCAACTTGAATGCTATCCAACTAGACAATATTTTCACAATATACTTACCAATATTTTGAAAAAAGAATAAATATAGTCCATTCTCATACTAAAAGGGAAAACAGTTTAATTCTATGGAAATTTATAACTTTTAAAAGTAAATAAGTTGTTAAGAAGACAGAATGTATGTGTTCTTCAACATTCCAATGACTAGTAACTGCTCATTTTTAAATTCGGAAGATTCCATATCTGAGATATTCAAAAAAGTACCGGCTTGCATGTTATGTAATTCTGCAATAGATGCATTTTCCAAAGGCATGTTACAGACTGAAGGTCAACAGAAAAAAACACATTCTGGTAGAGGATAAAACGATGTAGCAATGGTAATAATTAATTCTTCAAGAGTAAGCAATTGTTCATCACAGTAAGCTAGTATTTTTATGACCATCAATACCAATATTTATGATATAGAGTCATCCTAGCCCAACAGTTTCCAAATTTTAGGGTGCACCTCAAACTTCCCTTCATTCACATCATGAATAGCTTATCTCTATTGTGAAAAAATAGAACTCTACTGATGTGATGCCATACATGTTCTGGAAAGAATACCATAATAAACTGGGTTGCATCATTTCACACCCCCACCACCACCACTGGTATTCTTGAGATTGGAACACTTGCAAATATTATTTATATTTATACTTTTTAAACTATCTTTTAAATTCTGGATGCTAAGATCGGAACATTACACTTCAAAGCGCACCCAGGCAGAAAGATTCCCTAGATTCTTATCTCCAATAAACTTCTCAGCAAAAGCCAGACGCAAGTGGCACTGAGGTTGAAGTGGTAGGGCACGAGCCTTGAGCATAAACAAGCTCAGAGACAGTGTCCAGGCCCAGAGTAAAAGCCCTAGGACAAACCAATAAAACAAAAACAAAAATATAAACAAATCCAAACCTAACATTTTTCTCAGTGTATACAGTAGCAAATAATTAAGGAAATTGCTTCCTATGTTACATACAGGTAGAAGAAAGAAGATGTCACAGGATTATTCTCTTCATACCATGTTATACCAAAGACTCCAAAAATTGCTCTTATTCTAAATTTATAAATTAATATCATCAATTTTTTGGCAACTCTGTCTACAACGTTCACATTATCATTTTATACATGAACTGTTGGAATTATCTATTAATTAAGTTCTAATTATAACTCTCTTGAAATAATATTCTAGGGAAATAGAATGCAAAATCATTTGTGAATTTGTCAATTAACTCTCTACTTAAAAAGAATTTCGTAGAATCCTATAGAATATAAAATTTCAAGCAAAAACAAATTATTTTAAATCTAAATTCTAATTTAGCAAGATCTTCAAAATCCTATATTAGACGAACTTTGCTATTTTTCCAGGCTTAATCTTTTGTAATCCTTCATCATTTCTTTGGTATACAACAGAATGATGATAACTTATTTTTCAAATTTTGGATGGGAATCATAAGTCGTTTTACATCTAGGAATGTTCTGTAATGAAGAGAGAATTTGAAACACAAGTGAGGATTAAGTATGAGTTGTATTTCAACAGGAAATTTGCCTCCTCAAAAGATAATGACAAAATTAGCCCAAATGTGCAAGTATGTATTCCTTTCTTGTTTGTTTTGTTTTATTAAGACAAAATAACCTGGTCCAGGGAACATATCACTATGTAATTCCATTCTCTAATCTCCTGTCTTAATCTCAGTGCTAGAATTCTAAGCTTGTATCACATTGCCCTGCCATAGTTTCTTGGTTTATTTAATCTAGATATAGACTACTATCAAATTTTAAACTACAAACATTTTTGAGGGTGATGTCTAAGCTGTAGCCCAGATTTTTAACTCAAGAATTATTTTTTGGGTAGAGTTGTGGCCTTTATCACCTCACTCCAGTTAGAACAGCAAAAATCAAGAACTCTAACAACAACAGATGCTGGAGGGGATGTGGACAGAAAGGAACCTTACTTCATTGTTGGTGGGAATGTAAACTTGTTCAACCACTTTGGAAAGCAGTATGGAGGTTCCTCAAAAGTCTTCACATAGATCTCCCCTATGATCCAGCAATCCCACTTTTGGGCATTTACCCAAATATTTACAAACAAAACCACACTAAAGCTACCAGCACAACTATGTTTATTGCAGCATTATTTACCATAGCTAAGATATGGAACCAACCCAGATGCCCCTCAGTAGATGAATGGATCAAGAAAATGTGGTATATATACACAATGGAATTCTATGCCTCCATCAGAAAGAATGACATTTCCCCATTTGTTAGGAAATGGAAAGGTTTGGAAAAAATTATATTAAGTGAAGTAAGCCAGGCCCAAAGAAGCATAGGTCCCATGGTTTCCCTTATTTGCAATATCTAGTATAGGTATGAGTCAAGCGGAAAAGGTCAGATAATGTGATGTTAGGAAAATGAACCCTTAAATATGTATTTTAATGTTTTCGTTTCTTTCATGCATGTGTTTCTAACGCATTTATAAGATTATTTCTTTGTTGCTTTGTATGTCCCTCCCCCACAGTGTAACCCCTGCTTTCACTATATTTAATGTCAGTATAACATTTGGAGGAGATAGGGACAAACATGTCGTTTAAGGATTCAGGTGGACCTGTTGCAACAATGAGAAGTACAAAATGTCATGTCAAAACCAACTTTACAATGTCGGTGTGGGGGGGGAGGGGGGTATAATTGTGTCGGGGGAGGGGGGAGGCTGGGAAGGGATGTGAAGGCTAAACAAAGGAGGAGGGGGCAATGCTTGGTAAGAAATGTATGCATTATCCTGCCCATGTAATTGTAGCCCCTCTGTACAGTATGTTCTCAAATAAAATAAAATAAAATTAAAAAAAAAAGAATTATTTTTTGTTTGTTTGTTTTGGTGGGGGGTCTGGTCATGGGGCCTGAACTCTGGGCCTGGGCTCTATTCCTCAGCTCTTCAGCTACGGCTAGCCCTCTACCACTTGAGTGACAGCGCCAATTTTGGCTTTTTTCTTTTTTGCTTAAGTGGTGCTGAGGAATCGAACCCAGGGCTTCATGCATGCAAGGCAAGAGCTCTACCACTGAGCCACCTTCCCGGCCTCTAACTCAAGAATTCTTATAAAGATAGATGAACACACACATTACATATCCTGAGTGTATACTGTTAGGAATGTGATCATAAGCTGGGTCATGTTGAGATATGAGGATTGAGGTTCAAAGCCAGGCCAGGTAGGAAAACCCAGAGACTGTTTGCTCAAATTAACTAAAAGAAAACTGGAAATGGCACTGTGGATCAAGTTGTAGAGTATTAGCCTTGAGCTGAATAGAAGAGAGACAGCTCGCAGACCCACAGTTCAAGTGCCAAGACCACCGCCAACAAATATGTGTGTGTGTGTATGTATGTGTGTAAATACAAAAAGAAATGTGATCTTAGCCACCAGTTCATTGCTAGCATAATCGCGGCTCTCACAAGATGGATATTTTTTTACAGTTAATTCCATGTTGTTACATTTGACTTGCATTGAAAACATAATTATTCTTCCATTCTACTTTCTACAAAGTTGCATGATTACCAAGCATGATTTACAATGGGATTGGCCTAATACTTCATGTTCCACATAGGAGTCTTGCTTTCTGTATATCAGTCCCATAAATCTACATACTCGGCTTGGCTTTATTGTTTCAATGTTGCCTTATTTGTAGTCTTCTATATCGTATTGAGCCCTTATACTTAAACAGAGAACTTCTCTTTCTCCTATTATTGCTATTGTTTCCTTACTGTTAGCTCATGTACACTTGGGAAATAATGAAAACACATACACTCACAAAAAGAATGTTCTGAAAACCTTCTTCCCATTTAAAATTCACCTTAATTTACAGAGAACTTACAAAGTTTGAACTCAATGTACTCATGTATAATGTATTTATAAGCAATATAAATTTCTTATTTTCCTTTTACCAAGCTGTCTCTGAAACACGTGTTACCTCTCAGGTCCATAGGTGTTCTAGTGTTATTTCAGTGAAGCCAGAATACATTCATTATACCTCAAGCAGCACCATCGATTGTTACTGGAAGTAACTGTTACTGAATTTGGAAACTGACCCCAGGAGAGGAATGGAACATAGAGGAATAACAAAGTCAAGTTATCTTGTGCTTTCCTTTTTACTGTACAAATGTATCCCAAGGCTTGAAGGAAACTCTGCCCCTGGCTTTTTGAGTGTGTTCTTTACTCATATAAAATTTGTCTGTAAACTTCTAGTTCAGAGTATTACAAAAAGAAATAATGTACCATTTGAAGGTCAGCATAGAACAAAATGAAAAAAAAACGTTGTTTTAAATGTGTTCTCCAGCAAAGGAACAAAGACATGGAGGTTTTAAAGTGTCTTATGGATGGCTATTTCAATCCTGAGATGATTCTCTTGATGCAGGAGTCAGTTATCAGTTCCTTTGGTCTGGTCCTGAGTTCTCCAGAGCAACAAGGATTCCAAAAAAGCAGGATCCAGTGAGTTTGATCAGCAAAAGGAGCATGTTCTCTGGCCAGTATTCCTTTAAGGAGGGTCCCAAAGAAATATCTGGGATTTTTGTTTGCTTGTTTGTTAGTTTGTGGTGGTTCTGGGTCTTGAACCCAGAGGCTGGATCCTGTCCCTGAACAGTTGTCTTTCCTGCCCACCTGCCCCCAAAGCTAGTACACAACTGCTTGAGCCAAAACCCACTTCTGGTTTTTTGGTGTTCAATTTGTGATAAGAGTTTGACAGACTCTCCTGCCTGGTTTGGCTTTGAATTAAGATAGTAAGAAAGCTAATTGACATCAACTGTATAGACTTCTTTTTTGAAACAAAAAATATTAGACGAAGTTTATTGTAAAGCTAGTATTTGACAATTTTTAAAGGAAGACAATATGTCTAGCAAAGAAGCCATAACTTAAATAATTCAGCAAAAGTAGATGCACTGAATCATTTTGAAATTACTTTTTTCTGCTTGAGAAGATTATTGATCTTGTTCTTCCTTTTGGGGAAACTTAAGGTAATATTTGCAATTTTTGTTGGTTGTGGGGCTTGAACTCTGATCCTGGGTGCACTCCCTCACCTCTTCACCTCAAGTTGAGCACTGTACGGCTTAAGCTACTGCACCATTTCCGGGTTTTAGGTGGTTAATTGAAGATAAGTGTCTCATGGACATTCCTGACCAGGCTTTCTTTGAACCACAATTCTCTGGTTTCCTGAATAGCTAGGATTACAGGCCTGAACCACCAACGACCAGCTCATATTTGCGTTTATGTGCACTGAATGACACTATGTAAACAAATAATGGAAATTTGAATCAAATGATGGCATTGCAGCTTTTCAGAAAATTTGAGGTAACAATAAATATGCCCTCCTTGTCCATGTGGTTTCATTAATAACTCATCAGTTATGGGACCCTTAAATGATCATTCTCTGCCATCTGTGTAGGAATTTAGTATCAGGAAATGTTCATAGAGAAATATAGAAAGACTGAGATTTTTAGAAAGCAAAGAAGATAAAGTAAGAAAAAATAGCACAGAAGGAGATACATTTTTAAGAGGTAACATAAGAGATTTAGAATGTTAAAGGTAATGAGGAATAAGACTAGTTGATAACTATTTTTTCAATAACCAAAAATGGTTCTCTAAAACAGGTTCTGGTATACCTTAGTTATTACCATTTATTAACTCTGGAATTATTCCTTCTCTTCTGTCACAACTGTTACTTTGCCTCTGTGTTTTGGTGCCATGAATGACCAAAAATATTTCCAAATCTCACTTAGACTACCCTTCTCATTGTGATTAGCAGTGCCATTCAAAAACCTGGAATCTTTGAATTTCCAGAATTAATCTTCACCTGACATCTAAGCACATTCAAGACATTGTTGTGAGCTAATGAACAAATTTTTTTTTCAACACAATATCCTAATATAAGTAAAGTTCATGAATTAGGGACTATTGTCAGGTGTCAGTAGGCAGGAGCAATTATATATTCCAAGTATGGGTTCTTTATTTTGCATTTGCTAATTAAATGTTTTTTGGTTTGGTTTTGGTTTGGGATTTTTTTTGTTTATTTTGCTCAAGGCTATCACTGTACCACTTGAGGCACAGCTCCACTTCCAATGTTTTTCTGTTTATGTGGTACTGAGGAATTGAACTCAGGGTTTCATGCATGCTAAGCAATCACCGTATCATGAAGCCACATTCCCAGAGCCCTAAATGACTTTCTTAAGTTGAAATTACATTTTCATTCAGTAACTATGTACCATAGTATTGTCCAGGTGCTAGAAAATAATGTAGAAAAGAATACAATAAAATAAATCCAGTAAGGCAAGATGGACAATGAATAACCTTCACAGTCTTTCAATGGCACAGAGGGTTTACCTCATGGAGATCTATCAACACGCTGAATGAGACAGCTCCTGACACACAGCCCACCTCCAGAATGAGTGGGCCATCTTCGGTTCCAGCCACCTGGGGACGTTGTGCCACCTCCTACAGCACCCATTGAACCAGTTCCTGAGAGAAAGTGAGAGAAATCAGAATTACACTTAAATCGGGTGCCAGTGGCATAAAACTCTAATCCGAACTACACAGGAGGCTGAGATATGAGGATCATGGTTCATAGACAGCCCAGGCAGGAACGTCTGTGAGAATCTTATCTCCAAAGAACCACCAGAAAACTGGAAGTGGCACTGTGATCTCAAGTGGTAGAGCGCTAGTGTTGAGCTGAGGAGGTCAGGAACAGTGCCCAATCCTAGATTTCAAACGACTGAAAAGAAGTGGACTACCCATCACAAGAAGTGGACTGAATAGCACCCATTGTCCTAGGGAGCATAGTAGAGAAGTCAGGCCGAGCTTCCTGTGAACTTGAGGTCATAAATAGATCACCTGGCTTCTCTGTGCCTCGGTTTCCCCAGCTGCAAAAAAGTGAAGGATCCCCTTCCTCATGGGGATAGAGTAATAAAAGAGACATGTTTCAGTTCATAATCCCATACCTGTTGCACTATTAATAACAAGCCCCACCTGAGCCCTTTCTGGTATCTTCCTGTCATATGCTCACAGAATTGCCAAAACCTTATCTGAAGGTCGCTCCCTCTCTGCCTAGCCATTCTCCAGAGATCTCTCTGTATAAATCCCTTGTTTCCTCACAACTGTCCTGTGAGGAGACTGAGGTCCAACGGTTGAGGCCCTACAAAGAGCTTCACGTGTGGTCAAGAATCCGCTGCTATGGACTGAGTTTAGGATAATCCATGTTAACCGATGACTGAGCATGACACCACATGTCTACCATCCCAATTACAGAGGACCAGGCCTGGTGGAGCATACCTTTCACAGGAGGACCGTGATGCAGCCCAGCCTGAGCATATTTGTAATTTCTATCTCAGAAATCCTCAAGACAGAAAGGTGGCTCATCAGCGCCATGGAGAGGAAACAAGAAGGGGGGACATGGTGCCCCCAGAGGGGTGTTTGACCCAGGGTATGTTGTTGTTGGGACAGAAACTCACCTGTGCTGCTGGGAGAAGCTGTTGGCAGCTGCTCCAATTGGGGCAGCAGCAATGGAAGCAGCATCGCGGACACATGGGCCCAGAGCAGAAGACTAGGGGCAGGGACCAGGTCGGGGATTTAGGCCTGCTGGCAGCACAGCCTTTCCTGAGGTTTGAAACCTGGCACCGTGTGAAGGGAGGGAAAGGGCCAGGTGGGGGTGGGAGCATCAATTTTCTACTATACTCCAAAGTCACCTCGAGTCTCTTCCTCACCACTCAGACACTGCTACTTTCCTCAACTGCTGGTAATGGTGTAAACTAACAGAGGGAATCCCAGTGCTACCTGGCAACATGGAATGTGGGCGTGGCCACCATTCTTGTATCCCATTGTTCAGAAAGAAGCATGAAAGAATGGGGGTGTGGCCATAATCCTGTGAAGCATGCAGCATGGGCGGAGTCAAGAACACAGAGGTTCTCCCAGCCCTTTTCCCAGGGAATTCTGTCCAATTCAGTTGGGGACAAGAGGGTGACCTGCTATAGCTGGATGGCTACACAGATTGTTGTGTATTTCTGTTTGTTGCCAGTCCCAGACCTTGAACTCAGGGTCTGGGCACAGTCCACAGCTGCTTTTGCTCAAGGCTGGTCCTCTACAGTAGAGCCACAAAGCTTGTGGCTTTGTTGGCACTGAAGTTGGACAGGGGTCTCAAGAATTTTCCTGCTTAGGATGACTTTGACCATGATCCTACTATCACAGCCTTGTAAGTATCAAGGAGGTCTGCTGAGAGCCACTGGTGCCTGCCTAATCACTGGTCTTATTTATGTGCTTGGACAGATTGGTGAGTTCCCTATCCTCAGGTTGAAATGGTGGGAGCTGGAGCCCACTATTCGAATCCTGGTCCTGCCACCTCTAAATGGTAGGAGATCCTAAGAAACTTGTTCCTATCCATATGATTACCAATGGAATGTGATGTAAGACATGATTGAACAGTTCTTGAATAATTCTAGGATACAATTATACACAATTATATTACACGACATTGATCGATTTAGTTAATATTTTATTAAGTATTTAAACAACCACATTCATTAAATGGAGGCATAATGAAATACCTAAGAATTGGGCCTCACATACTATAAAGGTGACATTTTTTCTACCAGGACTGGGATTGGAGCTTATAGTCTGGGTAACTCTATTGCACTGTGTGGGAAGGGGAAACTTGCTTCCTTGAAGTCAAGAAATTCAAGTCTGTTCCTTAGGCTTGAAATCGATCCCCAGCAATAGAAAACACCCTATTCATGTACAATTTACATATATGTTTTATAGTTATATATATATGTTGACTCCATATTGTGTTCAGTGTAGTTTTTTTTTTATTTTATTCATGTATTGACCATTTATTATATTGACTATTATAGCAAATAGAACATTGACTACATAGGATATAGGTCTCCATATGTATTCCACCTCATACCTAACACGCAGAAGATTCACAGTAAAGGAAACCAGGTGTCACCATCATCTTCTTACTCCACGATTCATTGTTTGGAAGTGCTGGCATCTGAACTCATGGACTACAAGGCCAAATTCATTAATGGGTGAGTGTAAACACGCCATCCTGGGGCAAATTGAGCTGACAGGTTGTTCCCAGGACCTGAGAACAGGCCCCAGGGGTTAACCCAATAAGAACAGATTGGCATGCAAATGGCAGTATGCTAATAAATATATATCTTTATAGAGTGCCAGAGATGTCTATACATTATTCGGTTACATAGACTATATTCCTACCAATTCCTGGGTATTTATTATGCGTCCATGTTATTAATGTTATTGCTTTCATCCTTAAAATATTAATGAAAGCACTCAGTGTCCTGAAAATATTGCATTCCTTTAAGTAATAATATTTTTTAATGCTTCATAAATATTAAATAATATCCACCAGCCTTCTGAAATTATGCTATTTAATTTTATAGGATCATGATTCACGATCAACTCATTCAACTGTGAAATTGACAAAATTCTAGTGTTATTCCTTTGGATGGAAACCAGTTTCTTAGTACCTCCTGCCATTGGTTGGTGTCAGGACGGGGATTCGAAGTGAGGGCCTAGGTTGCCACGTGGGCTTATGGCTTCCCTGATAGTCTGCAAGCCTTCAGCAATGCAACATGAAGTAACCTTTGCAACAGTGTCATTCAGACCCAGAAGGGTCACTGTGCAAAGGAAGAAAACATGAAAGGCCACATTTTCCTGTGCATTGTTTTCCCTACAACACCTGGGGGTCTAGAACCCCAGTAGCACCTGGGTGTCCAGTGGCTGCACCCGATCCTAGGATTATCGAAGCTAAGGCGGACTTGCTAAGACCTGAGTTCAGGCCACATGCTGAGAAAAAAATTAACTCACTGGCTTGCAATTCACAAAGTTTATACTTACAGGCTTTGGATTTGTACTCAGGATCTGGGTAAATCTGAAGCAATGTGGATAAAGGGGAAGATCACCTTACATGAAGATAAAAAAGTCAGGCATATTCACTAGTCCTGAATTCAAGACCCAGCCCTGGAAAACATACTATTTATATGTATTATAAAGATAGGATTTATACTTACCTATAGATGTTCAGTCCATACATGTTTGCTGTGTTTGTTCCTTGTATCTATTGTTTTATTCATTTATTTACCATTGATTTTACTATGATGAAATACATTCTGTTTAATACATTGATGAAAAACTATCACAGATCATTTAGATTTGGAGAAATGGTCTCCATTAGGCTTGACCCACAGAATTCTCAGAGAAAAGGAAAACAAGTTTCACACTCTCCTTCTTACTCCACAATCCACTTGTTGGTAGTGCTGGGATCTGAATTCAGGGCAGAGCAAAACAAATTGGCCAATCAGTCAAGGTGATCATACGAACCTGTGAGCAACTAAGGAGTGTGGCCATTCCCAGAATCTGACATTGATCCCCAGGGTGGTCCATTATAGTCATAAATTCATAATTTAAACATAGGATCTATATTGACGTACATGTTTGGACAGCATCTTGTGTTCAATGCAATTATTCTCCTTATTTTGTCTCTAATTCATGGAGGTATTGTGTATTTTAATAAATATGGGGACAGGTATAAATGTGCTGACATGGATGACAACCTGTTCTGATAGTTACAGGGTTGTCTATCGTGTTCTCCATCGTATTTGAGGCACAGGACTTTCAAAGGAGAGGATAAAAGGAACAAAGACTGGCTTCTGACATCAGGATAAAGCTTTAGTCAGTGCTGGGATTTTAGCTCAGGTCTGGGTAACTCTGTTGCACTGTGGAAGAAGGGGAAGCTCACCATCTTTGAAGAGAAGAATGTCAGGTCTGGTGCAGGACCTGATTTGAAGCCTCAGCACTGGACAAAATAGCAAGCCCACCTTTTTAAAACATAGGATTTCTCTTTAACTGCAGGTATGGTATGCATCTTGCATTCAGTGTAGTTATTGTTTTTATTTTGTGTCTTTTTCAAGGATGTATTGTGTATTTTATTTCGTATGGGGTGACAGATATAACTATGCTGACATGGATGACAACCTATTCCCATGGCTACGAGTAGCCTATATAGCATTTCCCATCCTCAATGAGACCCAGGACATTCACAGGACAGGAAAACCTGTGCCACCATAGGCTTCTCACATCAGATTGAATCTTTTGGTAGTGCAGGAATTTGAACTCAAACCTAGCAGGCCCAATTGGTGAATGTGTCATGGTGAGCACACCAGGCTTTGAGCCACTAAGGAATTAGGCCATTCCTGGGACCTGAGATGGAGCCCTGGTGGGGGCCAATATAGTCATAAATTCATAACTAAATAGAGGATCTATATTTCCAAACATGGGTGGGCGGCATCTTGCATTTGGTGTAGTCATTCTCTTTGTTTTGTGTCTTATTCATTGATGTATTGTGTATTTCCTTGAGTATAGGATGACAAAAATAACTGTGGTGAACTGGATGACAACCTATTCCCATGAGTATAGAGTTGCATATACATTCTCCTTCCTAGCTAAGCCCCAGAACTTGCACAGTACAGGAAAACAGGTGCAATGACTGGCTTCTCACATCAGGTGAATTTTTGGCAGTGCTGGGATTCAAACTTTGGGCCTAGGAGGCCAAACTGCCCAATGGGTCCACGTGATCACACCAGACTGTGAGACACTAAGGAGCTGGGCCGTTTCCAGGAACTGAGATCGAGCCCCAGGGAGGCCAAAATAGTCCTCAATGATCATTGAGACATGGGATGTACATTCATATCCATGTGTGGACTGCATCGTTCATTGAGTGTAGTTATTCTTTTTATTATGTATGCTATTCATGGGTGTATTGTGTATTTTCTTGAGTATATGATGACAGGAATAACTGGGCTGACATGGATAACAACTTATTCCCATGGCCACAGGGTGGCCCATGCATTCTCCGACCTAGCTGAGATCCAGGACTTGCACAGGAAAGAAAACAATTGCAATGATTGACTTCTGACATCAAGATGAATTTTTTGGCAGGGCGGGGCATCTGAACTCTGGACCTAGCAGGACCAAGTGGTGAATGGGGTCATATGAGCACACCAGCCTTTGAGCCACGAAGGAGCTAGGCCGTTCCAAGGACCTATGATTGAGCCTCCACCCCCGAGGGGACAGCGGGGAGCCCAACAGTCATCCATTCATAAGGTGAAGGTAATATGGAAATGAGTACACATTAATATAGAGTAGGAGAGATGGTTACCTGTGGTAGAATCCAATCTGTGTGACTACCGATTCTTGGATCTTTCCTGATACCTCCATTTCATACTGTGATGATAATTGTCATGCTTCATCAACTGTTCTTTACAAATAATCAATACCCCATGAGTCGTGCCTATCATTTCCTACTTGCATCATGCACAAACTACTCATTCAAGGATGAGATCAATCACATTCCATGAGTCATCCCAGGTCCAGAAATGAGTATCTCAGGATCTGCTGCCATTTCTTCTGCATAGAAGGGCTAAATTCAAGCCTCAGGCCTGGAAAAGTTACTCCATATATATATATATATATATATATATATATTTTGGTCCACTCGTGGGCCTGAACTCTGGGCCTGGGCGCTGTCCCTCAGCTCTTCACCTGAAAGGTAGCGCTGTACCACTTGAGCCACGGCGCCACTGCCGGCTTTTTTTCTGCTTATGTGGTGCTGAGGAATGGAGCCCAGGGCCTCATGAATGCAAGGCAAGCGCTTTACCATTGAGCCACCTTCCAAGCCCTCCTTGTATATATTTTAAAGATAGGATTTATACTTCCCTACAGATGTTCAGTCTATATTGTGTTTGGTGTGGTTATTTATTTTATTTCTTGTTTCATTCATTTATTTAGAATTTATTTTATTGACTCTGATGACACCTATACCATTTATTACATTGTTTACATCCTGTCACATAACATCCAGATGTAAGATGTGTTCTCCATCATGCCTGGCCGTGCTAGGATCTGAACTTAGTACCTAGCAGGCCCAATTCATGATTGTGTGAGTTTGAGCATGGCAGCCTGTAGCCAATGAAGATGTCAGGTGTTCCCCAGACTCTGAGATCAACCCCGGTTTGGCCAAAACAGTGATACATGGATAGGCAGACAGAGGTATACAAATATATATATATATATATATATATATATATATATATATATATATATATATATATATATATGTATATATATAGGTAAAGAGTTCCATAATCGTCTATGATAGAATGACACCTACTATGTTCCTACCAACTCTTAGGTATTATTATACCCCAATTGAAGAAATATTATTCTTTTCATGCTTAATAAACTATTAATTATGCTCAATCAGCATTCTAGGATTATTGCATCCAATTTTAGCCTAGACCGATGTATAAAATATTCTTTCAATCAGTATTCCTATGCATAGGAATGAGTCCCTTGTATTTTTCTGCGATTGATATCAGGAATGCAATGTGAACCCAGGGCCTATGTTAACAGGTTGGACTATGGCTTCACTGATAGCCCACCAGCCACCAGCAATGGCAGCTTAAGTCCATATTGCAGCTTTGTCATTCAGACACAGGATGGTCACTGTCCAAAGAAAAAAATCGTAAAACCCCACCTCTCTGCAGGTCACCACTTTTTGTGCTTTCCAATGATTTTTTTCTTCCTGAAAGCCCTCTGGGCCCAGGATCCGAGGATGGGCTATGGGACCAGAGACTGCACACCAGCAAAGGGAGATCCAACATGAAGTAGAATTTCCACGACCTGTGTTCAAATCCCATGCTTGGTCAAAAAAAAACTATATATATATATATATATATATATATATAATATATCTATATCTATCTATCTATCTATCTATATATATATATATATATATATATATATATAAATTATTTAACTAAATTAAAAAAGTAAAGCTCTCTGGTTTGGAATTTCTGCCAGTTTTCTTTTCTAGTCTGGGATTTGAACTCAGGGTCTTGGTAAATCTGTAGGAATGTGAGTAAAGAGTTGCCATTACTTGAGTTCAGCCTTGTGCCAACCAAAAATGAAAAACTAAGTCACTGACCTCGGCAGGGGGAGGTAGTAGTGGAGATGGGAAGGAAGGGATGGTAGGGGAAAAACACAGGAGTAGTAAACAATGCTCAATAAGAAATGTACTCATTACCTTGCTCCTGGAACTGTAACCCCTCTGTAGAATATTTTTACAATAAAAATATACAAAAAAAGAGAAACAATGTAGTTCTCAGAGAAGCACTTTGGAGGTAAGGGAAGGACGTTTGAATAGCTGTACAAAACTCTACACTGCTTTTTTTAATGTCCAGTATGGAACTGAATAAACATAATTGCATCCATCAAAAAATTAAGTTACTCTCTTGGAACTGGGGCCAGTATTTCTGCCATTGCTACTTTTTGAGCTCACCGTCCAGGTAACTCTTTTGCAACAGGGGTGAATGCGAAGCTCATTGTCCTTGAGGAAAAGAAATTCAGGATAGTGTTCCCAGGGCCTGAATGAAGGCCTTGCAATGGAAGAAATATTTCTATACATGTGTAATACATGATATATACATATATATGCATGTTAATTTCATATTATGAATTTTATTATAGTTTTTGTATTGTATTTTTCTTTGATTCAATTATTCATTATGGTATTTAGTATTATTATACACATAATATCATATTTTGCACATCTATCATAAAATTATACAGAATAATTTAGGGCATTGACCCATTTTAATTAACATTTTATTAAGTGTTGAAACATGATACATAATTGAATGGAAGCATTTGTCCCAGTCTTCACATATTTAGAGTCCCTCCTAAGTATGAGCTTTGAGTTCAAGCCCAAGTCTGGCAAAAAAAATTGAGCCTGGTGAGATATATTATTCTGGAACTCAGAGGAGGGCCGAGGTTATAGTAAGAGGTAGGATAGAGAGCAGGTGCTGGAGGCTCACCTCTGTAATCTACTCAGGAGGATGAGATCTGAAGATTCCAACTGCAAGCAGGAAAGTCAATATGAGACACTTTTCTCCAATTAAACACCCCAAAAGCCAGAAGTAGAGCTGTGGTTCAAGTAGAAGAGTGCTAGCATGGAGCACAAAACCTCAGGGATAGGATATCATCCAGGCCCTGAATTCAAACCCCAGGACTGGTGCACACACACACACACACACACACACACACACACACACACACACACAAAAACACACACACACCAATATAGAGCATTTGCCAGTCAGCCTGCACAAGTTCCCTCTCTAGCAACTCAATATTAAAAAAAAAAAAGATGGAGAAGGGAAGGAAAGATTTGCTCCAGGAAGTCATATAGCCAGTGCCAAAATTCCACAGTAGTTCTAACATGTGGGTACAAGACAGAGAGCCTCAGGCAGAAGGTATAGCATGGGCAAAGGTCCTGAAATGTGCTGTAGATCAGGTGGTATGAGTGGTATGAAGGTTTTATGGCTTCAGAAAAGTCTGGCAGGAAATTCAAGGCTGGGTCAACGTTGACTTGAGTCATAGGGCAGAGGGTGGGAATGGTGGGTAGAATGGTGCCCAGGGGGAAGTTTAGCTTGGCTTTTCACCAGGGACCCAAAGCCATTTCCTGTGGTTTGGAACCTGTTTTCCTAGCTCCTGACCCTCAGGCCTCCTTTGCAGGGAGGAGTCAGGGCAAACGCAGGGAAGAACTCTTGCTTTAGAAAAGCTTCTAGCCCAATGCCACCAATGGCTCAACCCCTATAAATCCTAGCTACTCAGGAGACTGAGATAGAAATCAAGGGTCATGCCAGCTGTGGAGGGGAAAGTTAATGAGACTCTTCTCGCCGATTAACTACCAAAATCCAGAAATGGAGCTGTGGCACAAATGGTAAAGTGGTAACCTTGAAGGAAAAAAGAGACCAGAGCCAAGACCCTGAGTTCAAACCCCAATACTAGCACAGGAAAATTAAAGAAAAGCTTTCAGGAGCTCCTAGTCCACTGTGGTGTAAGGCCAGATCACCAGGCACAGGTGGCTCAGCCTGTCCTCCTAGCTCCTCAGGAGGCTGAGATGTGAAGATCACGTTTCAAAGCCAGCCCAGGCAGGAAAGTCTAGGAGACTCAGATCTCCAAGGAACCTACAGAAAACCAGAAGTTGCTCTGTGGCTCAAGTGGTAAGGTGAAGAGCTGGGGGACAGCGCCCAGGCCCAAAGTTCAAGCCCCATGACTAACACCTGGCTTGCTTAGACCTTGCTCTGTAGCTCTAGGCAGAGTTCTTTCCAGTGGGTCCCTGAGGGTCTCCTAATGTCTAGGTGTCCTACAAGTCTTGATAGCAGCCTGTTTGGAGGCCATTGCCTACAGAGCAGGACACAGTAGCAGAGAAGTATCCAGCCGTGGGGCATGAAGATCATCAGAATGGCATCTGTCATGGGTGCAATGTGGATCAGAGCAGTAAATCACTATCTCAGACCACAGTTCTGGGCCAAGAGGGGCAGGAGCTGTAAGATGTCACACCAGATAATGCCCATCACATGAGTATCATAAGAGTGCAAATTTGTCAGTCAGACCTTGGGCAGGTGTTGAGTTGGGCTCATGAAAGTTTTGTAGGCTCAGGAGTCCACAGCCAACTGGCTGCTCCTTGTAGCAGTCACTAGTCCAGGAGTCCGATGGCTCAGTGCCCTGCTTTCCTCATCAGTGCTTGGGGAAGGGGGCCAGAGGAAAGTCTGGAATCATGGGCCGACTACCAAAAGCAACCCTAATGTCCTTCACTTGATCCTGTAGACCCATGTTGAGATAGAGGGGCATGTTCCATGGAACTTACTGCCATGGCCCAAACCCCTCAGCCCAAGAAGGACTTAGGGAGAAACTACTTGATCTGGCTTGAGAGTTTACTGTGACTATGACTCAGGACTGCCCCCCAATTGTAGCTCAGCTAGCTCATCCAGGGCAAAACTAATGCCCCAGAACATTGAGGTACTGGTTATACCAGGCTCTCATCCCCCAGTTCCCTGGGCCTGGAATTTAAAGTTTATGCCTCTGTATTCTGGGAATCCAGAATTGTATAGAAGGACCTAAGAGGCCCAGCTGTTGCCAGAAGATAGATTTGCCTACAATAAGGTATGTTGACATTTCCTAGACATCGAACAATACATCCAAGCCACCTTGGCCTCACCTCTCATGTAGCCCCAGATTACCCTTGTTTGGGGAGCCTTCAGTCAGATATCAAGGTCGAGTTGGCCAGAGCCACTGGCAACCACCCTTCCCCCACACCACTGCCAGCCTGCTGGGAGTGGGAAATGCAGCCAGGGTCCCAGCTGAGAGAAAGACAGGACACAGCATGAGTCACCCTGGCCCCCAGAGGCAGGAGAGAACATATGCCAGCCGGCCCTGAGGATCCAGAATCCCCTGGATGAGGACAAAGATATGGACAGCCAGACTTGTGTCCCAAGGAAAAGTTGGAATAGGCAGGTCTCTGGCAATTTGGGACTCATTGTAGACCATGATAGGGGACTAAAGACAAGGTTGCTATTGAGGAAGGGCTCCATCCAAGGTCAGGAAGAGGCAGACAAGCACCCAGGAAGTGGGTAGAGAATGATCAGGGAAAAATACACACACATAGAAACACACACACACACACACACACACACACACACACACACACACACGGGTAGCCCAAGGACTCAGCAGTCCCTGAGCAACTGAACATCCCAAACTCCAAGAAGATGGCACTACCAATCTCAGACCAAATGTTGACAAAACTCAGAGTCTCTCACACATCTGGAATGGCTCATAAAGCAGCATGGCATTTCCTACTGTATACCCCACTATGAAGAAAACTCAGCCACAGCATTTTGGTTGTCAGTCATGGGGTTTGAACTGTGTGCCTGCGTGCTATCCCTCAGCTCTTCAGTTGAAGGTATGCACTCTACCACTAGAGCCACAGCACCAATTCCAGTTTTCTGGTGCTTCCCTTGAGTTAATTTCTCACAGACTTTCCTGCTCAAGCTGGCTTTGAACTGTGATCCTCAGATCTCAGCCTCCTGAGTAGCTAGGATGACAGTTGTGGGACACTGGCAGTGCCCAGTTTCAGCCACCTTCTTACAACCAGGGGAAATCCAAATTGTCAGGCCATAAAGCACATGTGACCCTATTCCCATTCTCCCACTCCCTGCATAAGATAGGCCACAACCTCTGGAGTTCTTGGTAAGACAACGCCCAGGCTGCTGTAACTTTACACTTGGGCAAATGTGGGGAGTTCTTAGAAATGGCTGTACACTGAGGCCAGAACCTGGTGTCCCAACAACAGCAACCCCACTCCTTCACCATTTCTGGCAAGCAAAGGGTGTCTTTCTTTCTTGTTTTTCTGGATGAGGGGCTTGAACTCAGGGCTTGGGTACTGTCCTTGATGATGAATTTGCTCAAAGCCAGTGCTCTACCACTTGAGTCATGGCACCACTTCAAGTTGGAGATTGGAGATGAGAATCTCATCGGAATTTCCTCCTTGTGCTGGGAAACAAGACCCTCTGGATCTCAGCCTCCCGAGTAGCCAGGATGAAAGGAGTGAGCCATCAGCGCATGGCCTATGATGTCTCATTCTTTACAATTTCCATCTAGTCTTCCTGTAGACACTACCACCTAGAACCTCCTCTACCTCCCTTAGGGACAGCAAAGGGAGGCTCAGAATCTGGGAAGGGCCATGGGCATAAAAGGGGCCCCTTCACATCACTAATCCTTTCTAAGCTCCCATCCACTTCCTCTGGATGGCCTGGATGTCTGGCGTAGATCAGACCTACTAGGACTTCTTAGGCCTGCCCTGTATCCCCCCCGCCCCCCGTCACACCCAACCAGTACCTGAGAATTTCTGGGGGCAGCTGCTCCATGTCCCAGTGGAAGACGTTGGAAGGTTGCTGATAACCAAGTCCAGGGGTGCCCAGGGAAGAAAGAGTGTCCAGATCCCCTCTGTCAAAGAAGGAGACACAAAGCATGAATGGATCTACTAAGTGCTACAGGGCACACCATCCACCTGTCACCCAGGTCCCTTGGAGTGAAGTTTTACCTTGACAGAGCTGGGGCTTAAACTCAGGGTCCAGGTGCTGTCCCTGAGCTTCTTTTGCTTGATGTGAGCACTCTTCTACCTGAGCCACAGTACCACTTCTGGCTTTTTCTGTGTATGTGGGACCTAGGAATCGAACCCAGGGTTTCCTGTGTGCTAGGTGATCCCACTACTGCTAAGACAAAATCCCAATATTGGATAGCTGTTCTTCTGTGACCCCTTAGGCCTGACCCGGGACAGTCTTGCACATCTTTACCGAGTATATAACCAGCAGCCTTGGCTGGAAAAGAACACGCTCTTGCTATGTTGTCCTTTATCTATGGCATCTTTTCTCTCTGTGCTTCCTGTCCCATCCTCCTTCTTAAGCAAGATCTCCTTTCAAGTGCTGCCTCTAAGAAGCCCACTCTAATCACCTTGGCAGAGGGGGATCTTCTCCACTCTGCAGGCTTTTGGCCTTGTCATGCTCTGCCTCAAGCTGTTGTGGTTGAGAGCGCACAAAGGCGAAGGCCTGGCTTTCACCACCCAATTTCTGAAGGCTCTGATACACTACCTAGGGACCAGTGTGGTATCACATTCTGTGAGAGGGCACTTGAGGCCCAGGCAGCCAAGGAGCAACAAATGGGGCCATTTCTTATGTGGGTTGGAACTGAAGATCTGGGAGCTGTCTCTCTGAGTTTTCATGCTCAAGGCTGCTACTCTACCACTTGAACCACAGCTACACGTCTGGATTTTTGGTGGTTCCATGCATAGAAGTGTCTTATCACCTTGCCAGCTTATGGCTGGCTTCGATCTTTGATCCTCAGATCTCTGCCTACTGAGGAGCCAGGATGTCAAGTGTGAGCCTGAGCCAGACAGGCTCCAGAACCTTTCCTTTGAGCTTCTGTTTATCTTGTGTCAACTAGCAAGCCCTAGTTAAAATAGTCATTTATAGAGGATCATGTTCCTCTCCTAGGTCAGTTAACCCAAGGAGATAAAGTATCTTTGGAAAAGGCTAGTAAGAGTTGGCCTAGGTGAGTGTGTGTGTGTGTGTGTGTGTGTGTGTGTGTGTGTGTGTGTGTGTGTGTGTGTGTGAGTGTGTGTGTGTGTGTATGAGTTTCAGGGATACCTACCCCCATCTCTCTGGTGCTTCTTTCACCCAGAGGTGAGTACATCCAGGATCCCCACCCCATGAAAGGCGGGTAGGGGAGGGTACTTAAGGTCACATCAAGTGGGATGATCTGAATTCTATCCTGCAACTGAAGCCAGGAGAGATAATAGAGAGAAAGAGAGCTTTAGAGGAACATCAAGGGAAGCCCCTTACCTTTGGCTACAAGTACCAGAGAAAAGAATGTATCCATCCTTTTTGGTAGTAAGATAACAAGTGTCCACTGTTCTTTTTTTTTTTTTTTTTTTTTTTTTTTTTTTTTTTTTGTGAGTCCCAGGTGTTGGATTCAGGGACTCGGTTTCATCCCTGAGCTTCTTTTACTCAAGGCTGAGGCTCTATAACTTGATCCACAGCACCAAAACTGGCTTTTTTCAGGGTGGGGTGAAGGAGGTCGTTTATGGGAGATAAGAATCTCGCAGACCTTCCTGCCTGGGCTGGCTCTGAGTCACGACCATCAGAACTCAGCCTCCCAAATAGGCCGGATGACAAGCGACAGCCACTGGCACCTTGTTGGGTCTTCATCTGCACAAAAGACGGACGGGGTCTGAGGAAAGGAAAGGTAAGTGCTGTGCTCGCCCGTTCCCCAGCCTCCCTCAGCCCAGGAGACAATCAGATACAGCGGGGAGCCAAATCCAGCAGGTAAAACACTCATTTATTAACAGAGAGCAGCCCCTTTTAAAGACAAAAAGGGCAGGTGGCATGGTATGTGAGGAACCAATCACTGTCAAGGTCACACCCTATCATTCACCTGAGCCTTCATGGGCTGGTTAGGCACTGATCAGCAGGTCAATTGGGCTCTGCCCACTCTACTCTCTCCCAGCGCCATCTTGGCTGCCCATGTGCTCTACAGTAAATTAGGCTCTGCCCACTCAACCCCCTCTCAGCGCCATCTTTGCTGCCCATGTGCTCCACAGATTCCCCCCTTTTTCTTTGTTTTGTTTTAATGGCAGACCCACCTAGCACAATAATAAACATCAGTCCCACCACAGTTAGAAATGTCTGCAGCAGTTCATGGCTGGGCACTGGTGGCTCACGCCTGTAATCCTAGCTACTCAGGAGGCTGAGATCTGAGGATCGCGGTTCAAAGCCAGCCCGGGCAGGAAAGACCATGAGACTCCTATCTCCAAAAAACCACCAGAAAACCGGAAGTGGCGTTGTAGCTCAAGTGGTAAAGCGCTCGCCTTGAGCTGAAGAGCTGAGGGACAGCGCCCAGGCCCAGAGTTCAAGCCCCACGACCGACAAAAAAAAAAAAAAAAGAAATGTCTGAAGCTGTTCAATTAATTCCTGGGCACCTGGTGTCTTTTAAATAAGCCAATTCCTTGTACATGCCTTTAAGCTAGCACAGGGGTCAAGATAAACTTTGAGCTTTACTGTCAGCTCCCAATGGCTCCCAACATCATCTCTCCCCCCCCCCCTGTCTTTGTTTAAAGAAGCGAACCCACCTGTCTTAGGTTGGGTGGATCGCCTTGTCTGCCTTCCCTGTAATCGGGAACTTCTTCAGAGAGAAGCTGAAGGCCCTGTCTTAGGTTGGTCACACTGACACCCCCTCTTACCCGTCTCTGGCTGCGATTCCTCTGGGGGGGGGGGGAATTCATTCATTTGGAGCTTGATAACTGGCTGGCTAAGCTCATAAGAGTTTTGCAGTGCACGTATAATGCAAGGAAAGCATAGAAAAAACCATCAGCAAAAGCATTACCAGGCCAGGAAATGTCACTACAAGTCCTTTAACCTTAGTGAAGGATGGGATAGCAGTCTTTGCCACTTCAGAGTCCGGAGGTGGGGATTGTTCTAATCCAGCTATTTGTCTGTGGGGTTGGACAAGATCTAAACTGCAAGCATAACAAAAGGTGGTTGTTTAACAATAATTATGGATAATGCTGCTATACAAGCAATTAGTAAAAGAACAATTAAAGCAGGTAACATTGAAATAATTAACTCCTACAAAAATATTAAACAGTCCATAGGGTGGGGAGCAAAATGAAGGTCAGGCCACCAGGTCGAAGGGACAGATTCTCTTGTGGTGCTCCCGACGATTTTTGCATTGCCAGCGTTGATCACTGCCCAGGTCACCCATTGAGGTTGATGCAGAATCTGTGAATCAGGGTTGGGAGAGTCAGGACAGCCAACAGCTGGAGTATCGCCATCTGCAATTGTTAGAGAACACAAGAGTTTCTCAAGGGCTGTTTGCCCTTGGGTATGGTTAATAATTGTCTTTCTGGCTTTTGTCTTTAAAACACAAGCCTAGGCCATGGCCATTTTTCTTTCCTTGTTGGTTAGCTTATCCTTTGGCATCCTCCTGTAGAGAGGAAATGGGTAAAAACTTAAGGTTCCTGGCAGGGATCCAAATGGGAGTGTACTCCCCTACGGGAAAAACGCATCCAAATCCCCTGCTCATAGTAACTAGGGGGTCAGGTCCTCTCCATTGTTGTGTCTCCACCTGACTTGCACTTGGGGCTTAGGGTTTAGTTGTCTCCAGTGCTTCTGAAATCTGGATTTAGTTGCCCCTTTTGAAAAATTTAAAAACAAAGCTATCTGTAACTGTATATGGGGGCTAACTCCCCCTTTTTTGTTTTATAGGCTATCAGAATACAAATTAAAGGCCAGCATTTCCTTATATTGTAATTGTAGGGACAGAAACCCGTGACAACAGCCAATTGATTTCCCCTAAAAGACTCTGAAGTTGGGTTAAGGTTAGAGAGGCTGGAATATCCAGCAAAGGCTTAAGGTGGCTGGCCTGAGTCAAGGTAAGGTGGGTCCTGAGCACCTTAAAAGGAGCTACCTTTTGAATTTTATTAAGGGCTATGGTAAAACCCCCCTTTTTTAATATGGGGGGAAGCTGGGTCAGAAGGCCCTCAAGGCAGCTTGGGTCTCGGTGCCCCAGAATCATATCATCCATGTATGCATAGACAAGGGAGGTATCTGAACCCAGCACAGGCTCTAAAAGTGTGGCCAAGTATGGTTGGCAGAAGGCCGGGCTATTGGCCATACCCTGTTGCAGCACCGTCCATTCAAACCTCTGATCAGGCTGGGAAAAATTAAGAGAAGGTATAAAGAAAGCAAACTTCTTGCAGTCATCTGGATGCAGAGCAATAGAAAAAGAAAAACAATCTTTAATATCAATCACAACCAAAGTATATTCTGAAGGTATAGCAGGAGTCCAGGGCATGCCTCTTAGGGGCATTCCTACTAGCTCCATCCTTTCATTTACCTTATGTAGGTCTTGGAGCATATGCTAAGCCCCGGAGGCTTTTTGAATAACAAATACAGGTATGTTCCAAGGACTTATAGAAGGGCTGATATGCCCAAGGCTTTATCTGTTCCTCCACCAGAAGGTGGAGGGCTTCAAGTTTAGGTTTGGTCAATGGCCACTGCTCCACCCAGATTGGGCTTCCCGGCTTCCACCTAATGGGAGGTACTCGGGGGGCAGTGGCCTTTAGGATTGGGGATGCACCCGGGAGGGTCCCCTATGTTCTTCTCTGTAATTATGAAAGTTAAAAAAATCCCTTTCCTTAACTCCCTCTAGATCCTGTTTATGCCTTTGTGCGTCTTCCCCATCCAGGATATCATCATAGGATGCTTGATGGTCTGTAGTGACCACGGCATCCATTTGTCTTAGCATAGCTTGCCCTAGTATATTGGCAGTGAGGTTCTTTGCCACTAAATGGCGTATCTTTCCCTGTTCTCTTTCTGGGCTAGTCCATGTCATAACGGAAACAGTCTCTTTGGTCTGGGAATTGCCCCTACCCCCAATATAGGAGGCCCAGGTGCAAGCTTCCAATCCAAGGGCACTTCCTCCTCCCTGAGTATGGTTCGGTCTGCCCCACTGTCAATTAAGCAGTGAAACCTCTTTCAGCCTATGAGAATACTCTTTTTAGGGCAGAGTCGGTCCACCAGGAGGATGGTCCAATGGAACTGGGCTGCCCTGCCATGAGGCTGCCTGGGCTTCACAGCAGAGGGAGTTCCTCCTTGAATTAAGGGGCTAGAGAATACCCCTCTCTAAGTTTAAAGACTTCCCATCTAAATTAAACTTGTATCCCTCCATGTCCCTGGGGCAGGGTGTAGGGGGCAGTTTGCCCTCAGGCTGGTTGGCAGGGGATTGTTGTAAACAGTCCCTCTTAAAGTGCCCCTCCTGCCCGCATTTAAAACAAGTCCCTCTCCTCGATAATCTCGGGGTTCCTTGGCCCTGGGCTGCCAGCACCTGAGAAATAGCCTCAGTCATTGCAGACGTCTGAGCCTGTAAAGCTAAAGCTAGTGATTGGGACTGGTGCTGTTGCGTTCCCACATCCTGTGAGGCCACCACCCATCTGCTCAGGGAACTCTCTCTCAATCCTGCGCAGGCCATGCGGTGGTCTGCATTCATCTCTTCCCAGACCAGCAGCTTTACAAACTGATCTCAGAGGTTCCCTGCTGGTAGCTTGCAGTGAACACTCTGTTGGACTCGGTCTATGAAATCAGGTAGAGATTCACCCGGTTTTTGTCTCACTCCTGCTATGGGGAACTCAGTAGGTCCATCATCTAGTTTGTACTACGCGGCAAGTCCTGCCTGCCTCACCTGGTCATGGTACAAGCCACGTATTGCGGCCTGTTGGACGCTGGTGGAGTACCCTTCCCCCATCTGTGCTAGCATGGCATAAGTAATGGGTATCGCGGGTTGAGCCTACTGGTTACTCTCTGCTCACACTCTGCATTCTTCCTGAAAGAAAGCACAGCATTTAATAAACTGAGAACTAGTAAGAACGGATTTGGCCACATCCATCCAGTCCTTAGGGGCACACGGGTGATAGGCAATGTCTTGTAATAGGGTCTGGGCCCAGGGAGAATTTGGGCCATCCTCCGCCACCGCCTTGCGGAACTCTTTAAGATCCTTAACTTCCCATGGATACCATTCCAAGGGCCTGTTAGCTCCTGGTGCCAGGTTGACCAGATATGCTTGGGGAAGTGAATCCTGTGGCCGAGAGTCTGGGCTCTTGAGTGGCCCTTCCTTTCCAGAGGAGGTCTCCGAGTAGGTTACTTTCCCAGCCCTCGGCCCCTCCAATGAAGGTTGGTAGGGGTCTGGGTCTTCCAAGTCCCTCTCGCAGGTCTCGTAGGGCGCCGTACCTCCTCTCCAATTGGGGGAATAGGGAGGGGGCCTAGGACCGTCATTATCAGCTGGGTCAGAGCGGGTAATTTTTACCCTCCTTTTAACTTCTACTGTGCACATTTCAGTGCTTTCTCGATCGGATTTGACCGTTTCCTTTTCCTTCTCATTTCCAAGTCATCCTGTACTTCTTCTAGGCCTAATGTTGCCTCCTCCTTCTTCTGTGATATAGCATTACCCAAATTTAGGGTTTCACTTACCCCGAGAGACCACTTAGCCTCGGCCGGTATCTTTTCCTTTCGTGCCCCACGTTGGGCACCAGATGTTGGGTCTTCGTCTGTCCCACAAAAGATGGACGGGGTCCGAGGAAAGGAAAGGTGAGTGCGGCGCTCGCCCGTTCCCCAGCCTCCCTCAGCCAGGGAGACAATCAGACACAGCGGGGAGCCAAATCCAGCAGGTAAAAACTAGTTTATTAACAGAGAGCAGCCCCTTTTAAAGACAAAAAGGGCGGGTGGCATGGTAAGGGAGGAAGAGGAACCAATCACTGTCAAGGTCACACCCTATCATTCACCTTAGCTTTCATGGGCTGGTTAGGCACTGATCAGCAGGTCAATTGGGCTCTGCCCACTCTACTCTCTCCCAGCGCCATCTTGGCTGCCCATGTGCTCTACAGTAAATTAGGCTCTGCCCACTCAACCCCCTCTCAGCGCCATCTTTGCTGCCCATGTGCTCCACAGTAACTGACTGCCACCATCCATTCATAGTCCCCTAGATCCAGTGCTAGGCTACCTGCACTGCATCCTCCTTTTTGTGAGTTGGAAGCAGACCTGTGTGGGTTTGATTCTTCAACCGCCTACCTACCTTTGAGCATTGTTCTGGCTCAGTCTGATGCCGGCTTCCTCCTTATCTACATCAATGACTTCGTGCTGTCATGGAACAATTGTCCCCCAGGAGGTGTCGGACCTGGGGTCTTTCCTCTGCACACTGACTCTACTCCCCGAAATGACACACTGCAGCAATGTGAAGTTGACATAGAGTGAATTCAGTTTCTTATAATCAGGGTCTGGCCAGATAGGTGGCAGTGAGGATCAGAGGCTCAGGATAGTGCTGTGCATTTGGACAATGTGATGCCTCCTCATCCACTTTCCTTTAACTGTCTTAGAAGAGAGTAGTGGGGAAAGATTCACCAGACAGACTGACAATGAGTAACCATCACGGTCTACACCGGGCATAGAGGGGCTTACCTAAGGGAGCTAGTTCCACAGTCCAAGTGGGAATGATCCTGACACAGCCTACCTCCAGAATGAGAAGGTCACCTTGGGTCCCAGCCACATGGGGACGCTGAGCCAACTCCTTGAGGACAAATTCAACAAGTTACTGAGAGAGAGAGACAGAGTCAGAGACAGAGAGAGAAAGAGAGAGAGAGAGAGGGAGAGAATTACACTTAAGCAGGCTGCCGGTGGCACAGGCCTACAATGGTAACTACACATTGAGATATGAGGATCATGGTTCATAGCCAGCCGAGGCAGGAATGTCTGTAAGACGCTTATCTCCAAAGAACCACCAGAAAACCAGAAGTGGTGTTATGGCTCAAGTGGTAGAGCCCTAAACTTGATCTGAGCAGCTTGTGGACAGTGCCCAGGCCCAGAATTCAAGCCCCACGACAGACAATAAGTGGACTTCCCACCACAAGAAATGGACTGAATAGCACCCATTGTCCTAGGGAGCATGGCCAAGAAGTCAGGCCAAACTTCCTGTCTCCTGGGGGTCATGAGTAGGTCACCCAGCTTTTCCGTGCCACATTTGCCCCAGCTGCAAAGCTGAACAGTGAAGGATCCCCTTCCTCATGAGGATAGGGTAAGGATGAAAGAGAGCCATGTTTTGTTTCATAATCCCATACCTGTAGCATGATAAATAACAGGCCCCTTCTGAGTCCTTTCCAGGTATCTTCTTGTTATATGCTCACAGAATTGCCAAGAAACTTATCTGATGACAGTTGCCTCTATGCCTGGCCCTGCCGCAGATTTCCCCTTGTATTGATCCCTTGTTTCCTCACAACTGTCCTGTGAGGAGGACCAATGGTTCCAGGCTGAACCCAGAGCTTCAACTGTGGTCAAAAATTGGCTGCTGTGGACTAAGAGTTTGGGACAGTAATCTAAACCGATGACTGAGCATGGCGCTACATACCTACAACTACAGAGGACAAGGCATGGTGACACCTGCCTGTCATAGGAGTACCATGATCCAGACAAGCCTGAACATATATGGAGTCTCTATCTCAGAAATGCCCAAGACAGAAAGGCTTGGCTCCCATGGAACAAGACCTGATTGGAAACCCTAAGCTCTTGAGTTCAAACCCTAATATACCAAAAAGAATCTGAGGCCTGGTGCCAGTGGCTCATGCCTATAATGCTACCTACTCAGGATGCTGAGATCTGAAGATCACAGGTCAAGATTTAAAGTAGGGTTGGCCTTGCCCATCAGACGTCATGATGAGATGACCCAGAGTCTGACCCATGCCAATAAGGTCCATACTAACAGGGCTCACAGCCTTAATAAGTGCTAACCACCCTTTCTATCCCCCTGGGGAGCCAACCCCTAAGGGCCCCACCCCCAGGTCCTCCCGTGCTCCCTCTGCCACCAACCAGGCCCAAGAGAGTAGACAGTTCTGGATCACAAAGATCCCTTGTTCTTATAATTAAAGGTGCTGAGTCCCCTTCAAACGTCTCACCCTTCCAAGCCCCCAGACCTCAGCCACAAAGTCCATGCACCCCCCCAAAGACAGCAGATAGAAGTTACCAAAGGTTCCAGCACTCCTTGTAACAACCAACTTCTACACACACACACACACACACACACACACACACACACACACACACACACACACACGCACACACACACATACACACACACACACACACACACACACACACACACACACACACACACACACACACACAGAGCCATCACGGGTGGCTCCTGTCTGTAATCCTAGTTATTTAGGAGGCTGAGATCTGAGGATCACTGTTCAAAGCCAGCCACTCAGGAAAGTTTGTGAAGCTCCTATCTACACTGAACCACCAAATAGCCACAGGTGGAGCTGTGGCTCAATTGTCAGAGCTCTAGCTTTGAGCAAGATATCTCAGGGACAGCACCTAGGCCTTGAGTTCAAGGCCCAGTTCTTCTACATCCAAACAAACACAATCACAGACACAGACAGTCAGACAGACAGACAGACAGACAGACAGACACACACACACACACACACACACACACACACACACAGGATAAACCAAGGATTCCGCAGTCCCTGAGAACAGAAACATGAACTCCCTCAATTAGGATCAGATCCCACCCACTAGAAGGTGGCAGTACCAACATCAGACCCACTGTAGACAAAACCTTGAGCCGCACATATATCTGGAATGTCTCATAGACCAGTATGGCATTTCGTATCATGCACACTGCTATGTGGAAAACTTAGTCACCTCTTTTTTTTGTTGTTGGTCAAGGTGTTTGAACTCTGGGCCAAGGTGCTGTCCCTCAGCAATTTAGCTGAAGGTGAGCACTCTCCCACTTGAGCCAAAGCAACACTTCCTGTTCTCTAGTGGTCTATCATCAAGTCTCACAGACTATTCTGCCCAAGCTGACTTGTAACCATGGTCCTCACATCTCAGCCTTCTGAGTAGCTAGGATGAGAGTTGTGAGCCACGGGTGGCTTCTGGTTTCAGCCACCTTCATATACACAGAGGAAACCCATCTTGTCAGTCCAAAAACTTTTTGCAACCATTCACTTCAGATTTTGATACCCAGCATCCAAATCTATCCTTCAATGGAGAAAAAAAAGACAAAACAATCACACCTGCACCCCTTCGCCCACTCCCTGCCTGTCACAGGACATGTCCTCTTGAAGCTGTGGCTTCAAACTTGGGCAAACTTGGGGACTTCATACAAATATCTTTACAGTGAGGCCAGCACTTGGTCTCCCAAACACAGCACCCTCCCCACACCCCCACACCTCCACCATCATTTGCAGGCAAAGATGTCTTACTTTCTTTCTTTTTTATGTTGTGGGGCTTGAACTCTGGGCCTGGATGCTGTCCCTGAGCATTTCAGATTAAGGCAAGCACTCAATTGCTTGAGCCACAGCACAACTTCTGGTTTTCTGGCAATTCCTTTTAGGTAAGAGTCTCAGGCCAGCTTTGACCTGTGATCCTCAGATCTCATGTCCTGAGTACCTAGGATAACAGCCATGAGCTACTGGCACCCAGCCAAACAAACTTCCATTCCTGTCATCCTCTCCCCCTAGGAGACTGAAATCTGAGGACTGCAGTTGGATGCCACTTAGCAGCAAGGCCCGTGAGAACTCTTTATCTCCAATTAAACACCCCAAAAAGCTGGAAGTAGAGCTGTGATTCAAATGGTAGAGTGCTATCTTGGAGCAAAGAAGATAAGATCCATGCCCTAGTTTCAAACTTTTTCTAGCATAGACCCACCCAAGAAAGGGAAGCAAGTGGGCACACGGGAGCTCAAAGCTAACACATAATACTCAGAACTCCCACAACAGACACCATCCAGCTCTGATTCTCTAGATTCTATGTCCTACACCATGGCAGTCTTAGATGGTACTGACCATGCACCAAGTTGGGACATTCAAGTACAATCTCATACTGAAGATCCCCTGACCTTATCACTCAGGATCTCTCGCTGTCCTTTCTGAAAACTAGGCAGTGAGGTAAGATCTAGTTATCCACTACATGATATGGGAACCAAAGGGATTCCTGGTCAAGGGACGGAGACTGGGGGAATCTAGTTCCCTCTTTGGGAGGTGAAAAGGGAGGCTCTATCCCAGAAATTTTCCTATGTTGTGAGTATTATCAAAGAAACAACCCTGCTCAGACCACAGTGCCTCTGATTTTTCCACCAGCCTCTATCCAGCTCTGCCCCACCTTCAGCCTGCACTCTCTGAATCCCAGATCTGCCATCTATACTAAAGAGTGAGCCAGCCAAGAGACGCACTTCCTGCCCTTATTCAGAGGCTGTCCTGTGTCAGTGGCATGCATTCCTCAGTCTTTGTTGAAGGAATGAACACCGGGAGTGGTATCATCAGATTGAGCCCTGGAAAGTCCTAGTCCCTAAGGGTGTACTGCACAGGCATCCTGCAGTGAACGGCAGCCAGGTTGTCAATGATGAACCCAAGGTGCCAGGACTTTTAACAGCAGTGTGGCTGGATCAAAGGCAGGTAGTCTATGTTGTCAGGCGAGGTCATAGCTCCAAAGGCCTGACACACGTGACCCAGGATCATTCTCCCTCTTCAAATTCCTACTTATACTTTGATCCCCCCTTGAAACTGTCTCACTCCAATACCTCCCTAGCCCTTGGAAACTTTCTTTTTATCTGACCAGAAAATAAACTCAATGAGGCTGGGCATAATTGATACCTGGTGACCCACTTTGAGCCTTAGGTTCTACCCAAGGCTGGTTCCCTATATTGTCAGTGACCACACAGCTCCTGGATGGCATGAAGTTTCTGAGGGGTCAGTGGCTTGGTCCTCCATACTGGCTTTAAGCTCTGAAACTGTCCCAACATAGATTGTGAATAATTGGCTCCCTTGATCCAGAGACTCCAAACCATGGCTTGCATGTTCTCCCTTCTTCCTTCCTTTCCTTTTTTTCTCCCTCTGTCCTTCCTTCCTTTCTCTCTTTACTTTCTTTGTGTCAGTTCTGGGACTTGTACTCGGAGCCTAGGTGCTGTCCCTAAGCCTTTTTACTCAAGGCTAGCAGTCTATGGCTTGAGCCACACATCCATTTCTGGTGTTTTGTTTTTGGTAGTTAATTGAAGACAAGAGTCTTACAGGCTTTCCTGCCTGGGCCAAAAGCCTCAATCCTCTGATCTCAGCCTCCTAAGTAACTGGGATGACAGGCTTGAAGCACTGGCATCCAGATCAATCCAAGGTTTCTTCATGGGTTGTGGAACCAGTCCTGGAACTTTTCATTGTCTATGACCCCCCAGAGCCTCGTGCACACTGTAATGGTTTGTTGGTTAAATAAATGAGCATCTATGACAATACTACAGAAAATCCCATCTGATTCAGGTAAGAATCCTCTGTGGGGGAGTGGGGAGAAAGCCTGTGTAGCTCTCCCACAGTTCTCCCTCCTCCCTCTTACCCACTCCTGGTGCCACAACACTTAACTGTTTTGGCTCTGAGGGTGTGAGCCACTATGTACTTGCTACATTCCAGAGCCTCTGGGATGCCTGTCTTCTCAACGATCTCTGTCCAGCAGCTGACCAGCTCTGTGGCACTCAATTCACCATGGAGGTGTGAATGAGTTTGCTGTGAGCTGAATGGCTGGCTCAAAGGGACTCCTCTCCTCCCCGTGGGGCCAGGCAGGATTGTCCACCACATGTGGCCCCTAAATTTCATGTTGTAGATGAAGGATTCTTGAGGTAGCCTGGGTTCTCTGAATCTCCCAGAGTCCAGTACAGGTGCTGGGAATCATCTCTACTCATTGCTGGCAGGCTGGGGATGGTGAGGTCACAATGTCTGCTCCCCACAATGTCCTCAATTGGGGTCATCACCCTAGAGAGATGCCACAGCTGCCAGAGAAAGGCAGTCAAGGCACAACGTTCAAAGCAGGAGACTATCTGGCTTGGGAACTCTGCGTGTGCCACTTTGAACATCATTGTTTGATGGCTGAAATCATCCATCTAATTTGATCCATTATCCCAGGTATTAGTGGAAATTGCCAGCTTAACTAAAAAAAAAAACCTGGAAAATGTGGTATTTAATTTGTCCCAATCAAACTTAAAGGGTTCCAAAATCAGTGGTCCCCTTTTCCTTCCAGACTGCCTATAACAGGTTACAGAAACTGGCATTCAGCCAGCCCTAGCTAACTGCTACCTCCTGATACTAAGCGGGCTCCAGCAAGGGAAATGGACTTGACTACCACTGCCCAGCTGGAAACAGCCCAGGCGGGACACAGACTGGATTCTGCAGGACTCCAGGGAGGATTGACACTGAGCACTGCCCCAGGAGGGTGTCCTGACCATCGGGGGGGTCCGCAACCCTGTGCCAGAATGCCCACAGAGACAGTTAATGCCCTAGATATGGTTCCCTTCTCACCCACTGTCATGGTGAACCATCTGCCATGTCACACCATACGCCAGTCCCCAAAACCTCATAGCTTCACAGCCCCTGCCTTATCATTTCCCTCATCTCGTTCCCTAATTATGTTGGGCAAACATTCCAAACCCTTGAATTCCCTCCAACTAAACACACAAGAGCAGAGTATCTGGCTTGGAGAATGTGGCTGTGATCTCATTCACCTCATGAAACTTCTGGCTGGGGATAGAAGGACAGGCATCCACTCCAGTCCAGGGTTCGCAAAGTTCTTCTAGAGGAGGCCCACTCTGGCCCAGCAGCTCCTGTGGGCTAAAAGAAAGGGGGAAGAGAGAGGTGGAAAGAGGAAGAAAGTAATGTCTACTTAAATCTTCCATAAAGGAGCCATGAAACTGTGAAGGAGAAAACAAAAATTGTGGTTTGGCTTGTACTTGGTATTGATGAAGAACAACAACAACAAATACACACACATACAGAGAAATAAAATGTTTTTGCTGTTTTTAGACATGGTGACTTAAATATATTTTCATTGTTCTCATCTCCCTGCTCTCCCAACACACACACACACACACACACACACACACATACACACACACACACACACACACACACATACACACACACACCTCCAGAATGGTGACAGATGACACTTCCATGCAGCACCTGCAATTTGCCAACTGATCACTCACCTGAGGACAGTCAGGCTGTACAAGGAGAAAGATTCTCTCTCTCTCTCTCTCTCTCTCTCTCTCTCTCTCTCTCTCTCTCTCTCTCTCTCTCTCTCTCTCTCTCTCTCTCTCTCTCTCTCTCTCTCTCTCTCACACACACATACACACACACACACAGACTCAGAGTAGTACCTCTCCTAAGTTTGTTGATTCCTCCTCGGAGCACGTGGCTTCCCATTCTCCATTCCCTTGTCAGAACCAAGGGCTCCCACACAAGGGGAGCACCACTCTAATGACACAGCACAAACCCGCCTCTCCCCTTCTCCAGGGACAGACCCTTCCCCTTGGGAACAGCCAGCCTTAACTTCTCATTCACCAAAACCCTACGCCAGGATGGTGGGTGAAGGAATCCCCAGACAGGTGGGTCCTCAGAGCAGGACTGAAACAAGCATGGGTCATGGGGTGCCAAGGGGGGTTTCTGACCCAGGGTGGGGGCGGTGTTGAGGAAATGGATGGGGTCCTAAAGGCTACATACATGCACAGACTCCTACTTCCAGCCTAGATACTTCTGGGCAACTGGGCAGATTCTTGGGGAGGACAAGGAGACCAGATGGACAGGGAACACTGGCAGACACTGTCAGAACTGGGAAATGTGATCACCCTGTGAGTACTGTTGACAGCTGGGGTGGGGGGATAGGCCGGGTATATGTGTGTCTGAGGGCGTGTGTTCCTCCCATATATTCACCTAGTATCTGACCCCCAGTGCCCTCACCTCCCTAGTGGGCTTTTCTGGGACCCTCCTCAGATGAAAGGGTGACTGAGCACAGAGGACAAGGGCTCACATAGCAAGGAAGGCCTATCTGCTGCATCCAACATCCCCCACTCCCAGAAAAAAAGGAAAAGACCCAATAAGGCAGGTGCAGAGGTGATGTTCCCCACCTCTGACTAAAGCCACCAGGTTCCCACCAGGGAGAAGAAGGGTGCAGATGTGGGACTGTGTAGCTCCCACTGCTCCATCCAGGTGCTCAGTGGTCACCCCTTCTCACCCATTCTTGCATCTCCCCATTTCCATGGATACTGGCCACTAGGGATGGGGGTGAGTTCCCAGAGTCAACACCCACTCCCCAACCCCCCACTCCTGGGGCGCATTTGTGGCAGAGTCAGGGCTGGCCTGCCTGGTGCTGGGGAGGCATGGTTCTGACACAAGAGGGTTTGCAGGGGGGGGAGTGGGAGTGGTAGGGGGAGGTAGCAAGGTACTGACCTGCGATCGGCCACTTACTTGTGCTGCTGGGAGAATCTGTAGGCTGTGGTCTGTGTGCAGCGTGCAGCAATGGTGTGAGGGATGTGCCTGATGTGCTGGCTTTCTGTGCTCTGTACTCCTGGCCCAGACCAATGCTCCCACAGCAGCAGAGGTTTTGAGGCCGCCATCCCTGGTGTATGTGCCTGCTCTTCTCTCTGCTCTCTCTGCCCCCACTTCTCTCCAGGGCTGCCCTGCCCCTGTTTCACAAGTGCTGCAGTCCATGTGTGCCCCTGGCTGCAGTAGATATGTGCCCCCTCAGCCACGCCCTGTCCTCCCCTGGGTCACGCCTCCTCCCTCCCTCAGCCACGCCTCCATCCCTGGCTTTGTGCTGTCCTGACTCTCCCCTAAGTCTACCAGGCCATGGCAGAAGTAGTCTCACCTCAGGTCAGGGCTTCCCCCTAACCCCAGCAGCTGCCCGGGGGGGGGTGATCGAATCTCCACTCAGCCCAACGGAGGAATCTTCTCCATCCACCCCACACCAAGCTGGTGCACGGTGTCTCTGTATGTTTGTGTGTGTGTGTGTGTGTGTGTGTGTGTGTGTGTGTGTGTGTGTGTGTGTGTGATTTTTGGGGATACCAACCTTGCAAGGACTCAGAACGATTTTAAAAAATAGCACAAAGAATCCTGTGTAATGGACTCAGCACAATAGCAACCTTTGGGATCCTCATGGTAATCTAATGACTAGTAAGATAAGACATGCAATTTTAACATCACTAAACTTACATATCATAGTATTATGACATCATATGTCATAGTGACATTATAGACATATTGTGAATGCCTATTCTGTGATTTCATTCTATTTCAAGTGAGCAATATTGGTGGATTTCAGAAATCCATTGTGACCTCAAAACCATTGTGATGAGAAAATCCCTTTTTCACATCACAGTGCCATTGTGATAGTAACCTGTTGTGACATTACAAACTGGTCCTGTCCATTGTTACCTCATCACCAAGGTGACATCATAAAGCCATTATCATATCACATTGCTGTTGTGACATTACAATCAAGTTGAGACCTCCCAAACCCATTATGACATCTTTAGCACCTTTGAAAAAACACATGGCCTTTGTGACATGACAGTCCCTTTGTGGACCCATATCCTCATTGTGAAATGTCAATTGAGATCAGATATGCCAGAGGAATATCACAAAGTATTTACAATATAATCATAGGTGTGACATCACATTGTCATTGTGACAAAATCAGCTCATTGTGACATCACAAATCTGTAATGACATCATACCACTATGACATCACATTGTCATTGTGACATCATATATACATTATGAATGCCTATTAGGTGATTTCATTACATTTCAAATGTGGCATGTGGATTCATATCAAAAACACATTTTGACTTCATAACCATTGTGACATCACAATCCCTTTGTGATGTAACATTGAAATTGTGATATCTCTAAACAACTGTGACAACTCAAATATATCCTGTCCTCAAAAGTTTTGTGACATGTTGCCACTGTGTTAGGCACATTGATAGCTCAATCTATTTTCGACCTCAAATTATTTCAGGAATGACATGAAATATTAGAAATATACTTTGACATCATGAGCATAGTGACATCACACTGCTAGATGTAATGACCATTGTGTCATATTGTCACATCACAAATCTGTTTTGACTTCATTACATTTGTGCCAACAAATGCTTTGGAATCCTCACAAGCCCATTCTAAATTTATATACTCATTGTGAGTTAGTGACAATTGAGGTCTGGAATGCCATTGTCACATCATCAATCTACTGCGACATCACAAAACAATTTTGAACTCATCACTATTATAGCATCAACAATTAATTGTAATTTGACATCATATTGCAATTGTGATATTACTGTAACATCATGCTTTCACAAACCTATTATGTCCTAATCACATCTTAGAAAATGCATGGCCTTTGGGACATCAAGCTCCTTCTGTGAACTTGTATCATTGTGAACTTGTAGCAATTGAAATTTGAAATAATATGTGATATTACAAACTAGTTTTGACATCATTAACCCATTTTTATATCATTAACGTTTTGACAACCAAAACCTGTTAGGAACTTTAGCACTTTTGACAAAAAACATGGCGTTTGTGTCATCACAGTTCATTTGTATATGTCATGGTGACTTCATTCTCATGTCCTCATTGTAAACTAATAGCAATTAAGATCTGACATACCATTGTGACATCACAAACCATTTGTGCCATCATCACCAGTGTGATCTCAATCATTATGACACCATCAGCACATTGTGACATCAACAAGTTACAGTGACCTCATAGCATTATGACATCACATTGCCATTTTGCTGTCTTAGACACATTGTGAATGTATATCCTGTGATTTCATTCTATTTAAAATGTGGCATGTCAGTTGATATCAGTAACACATTGTGACCTCATAACCACTGTAACATTATAAACCCTGTGTGACGTCATAACTGGTGTAACATCACATTGTTGTTATGACATCTTTAGCTTATGGTGACATCACAAAATGGCAATGACATTATAACATTTGCCATTATGTCATTGTGATATCATAGTCACATTATGAATGCCTAATTTGAAATGTGGCATGTGAGTTGATATCAGAAACTCATTCTGATTTCACAACCGTTGTCACATCAAAATCCCTTTGTGACATTAATTTGGCAATGTGACATCACAATGGCAATGTGATGGAACTAAGACATCATGATATCAAAATGGTCATGAACACATAATGTGTTTCTGATAACCGACATGCCACATTAAAAATAGAATCAATAACATAATAGGCAAACACAACGTGTCTATGACATCAGAATAACAATGTGATGTGGTAATGCTATGATGTCATTGTAGTTTTACATGTCAAAATGAGCTGATGGTGTCATAATGGCAACATGATGTCACAATTATGATGTCAGAAAGGATTTGTTATGTTTCCTTGGTATGTCTGATGTCAGTTGTCATTTGTTCCCCATGAAGTTATGGATACAAAAAAGGTTCTGTGATGTCACAGAGGCCATGTTTGTTTTCAAAGGTGGTTATAAGTCATAATAGTTTTGGAATGGCACAATGTGATCCATAATGTCACAATGGACTGAGATGTCCTTTTGGGTTTTGATGTCACTGTGGTGATGAGGTCACAATGGCTTTGTGATGTCACAGTTTGTTTGTAATATCAGAATGATCCAATTTCAATTACTCATAATTCAATATGAGGATACCATTTGATAGAAGAAGCTTCATAGTGTGAGGTCATACTATGTGAAAACCAAACGGGACAGTGATTTCACAATGACAATGTGATGTCTCAACATCATGTTATAATAATGTTCTGATGTCACAATTCGTGATGCCATACTGATGAGGAGGTCATAACTTAGTCATAACTTGTGTGAAATGCTGCCATTAGGATATTTTGGCTTTTAGTAAGCTTATAATCTGTTTTGAAACATAATAATTCAGGTATGACATATGATATCAGAAATTGACTCTGACATCATGAACATTGTGACATCATGAACATTGTGACATCACATTGATAGATATCAAGATCATAGTGGCACAATATGAACTCACAAATCTGTTAGGACTTCATCATATTTGTGAAACACATGACTTTAGAGACAACACAGTCCCTTTGTAAACTCATATCTTCATTGTGAATTAATGACATTTGAGATCTGGAATGCCATTGTGACATTTCCAACCAATTGTGACAGCACAAACCTATTATACTAGAAACACATTGTGATCTAATAGCCATTGTGACAGCACAATCCCTTTGTGACCCCACATTTCCATAGTGATAATACTAACCCACTGTGAAATTCCAATCCTCTCAAGCCCAATCCAGGTATGAAATGTGATACTCGAATCCAGTGTGACATCTAGATCATGGTGACATCACACTGATAGATGTTAGCATTTTGTCACATTCTGACAACACACACCTGTTAGGACTTCATCACTTTTGTGAAAATACATGCCTTAGGAGACATCAGAGTCCCTTTGTGAGCTCATGTACTTATTGTGATTTAATGAAAATTGAAATTACATGTGTCATTTTGATATCACCAACCCATTGTGACATCACACACTTCTTGTGAACTCATCAGTGTGGCATTACAAATTATGATATCAAAACATTATTAAGTCAACATATCGCAACATCACATTGTCATCATGATATCACTATCCCATTGTGTTTTCACAAACCTAGTATGTCTTCATAGCATTTTAGAAAATTCATGGCCATTTATACGTGTCTTCTTCTGTGAACTCATATCCTCATTGGACATGTGAAACAGGACATGTGATTATGAGATGTGACTTCACAAAACTATTTGATATCATCACCAATGTGTCATCACAAAACCATTGTGAGCTTTCATTGCCATTTGACATCACTATCACATTGTGACATCGCAAACCTATTAGGACCTCTTATCACCTTTGAAAAAACACATGCCCTTTGTGACAAAACAGTCCCTTTGTGGAACTATACCTTCATTATGAACTGACAATTTATATCAGACATGCCAATTTAACATCATGAACCTTTTGTGACATCACCAGAGTGACATAACATTTTCATTATGACAGCATCAACTACTTTTGACATGACAAAACTACAAGGACAAGAGAGCATTATGAGATCATATTGTCATTGTGATGTTATAAAAAGATTGTGTATGTGCCACGCCGACCCCAGTAGAGTCTGCTTAGCATGGGAAACCATCTATCAGACCATGATAGGGGCCTCGAGACCTATCTCTGAGTTTTGGGACTTCACCGAAGTCTACCTCAGAGAATGGGGTTTTACAGAATCCTATCTCCAAGTTTTGGGACTTCACCGAAGTCTACCTCGGAGAATAGGGCTTCTAAGAGGCCTACTCCTGGGAAAAGGCTGGCAAAAACCCCTGGAAAAGATGTGTTTCTGCCTATCTTTTCCTCATAAGAGTGCCTATTAATCTTTTACTGTTTCTACTGCTCTTTGTACTTGCTCATTGTCAACGTTTCCCTTATTCAAAGCTCTTTCTTAAGAGTGTTGATGACTCCAATATCTGATGAGTGTCTTAAAAATATGACTAACTCACCAGAGTTAAGTGCTACCCTGAAACCCCTCTTATGGAGGCTAGTAGACAAGTTATAAGTAAATATAAAAGTATTGGAGGTTTCACAAAGTCACTCCAGCAGAAGGAATTGTAAGAAATTTACAAGAAGCTGTAGGCGCGGCTAGAACAGAAGGAATGTATGGCAGTTGCTGAGATAACTACTTAGGAGAAAGAACTTCCTGGTACTCTCATTTACTAAGAGACTTGCTAGATCTAGGCCTCCGTGACCTTACTATTAAAGAAGGAACAGGAAAGATCTTATGGGATAATTAAGGCCTCTATAGAAATAAGGTAATGGTGAGATGGTGACAAACGTCGAAACCCATTATATTTCTTAGAGATAAAACGGAAACAAGTGCCTTTCAGGCGACCAGCTGGTGACCACCTAAGAATGAAGCCCTGCAGCAAGATTGTGTAAACTTTTGCCCTTTCAGGCGACCAGCTGGTGACCATCCAAGAACGAAGCTTTTCAGCAAGATTGTGTAACCTTTTGCCCCTTTCTTATGAAGACTTCTGTTATAAAAGTTTGTTATCCTCTGCATTAAATCGCACTCAGCACTCAGCATCCACTCCTAATGTGTGTGAGTTGTCTGTTTGCCATCTCCCCATCCTATTCCAGGTTCCTCCCCTAGGTATCCTCTGTCGTCCTGACAGAACCTGGTCCGCGGCAGGTGGCGCCCAACGTGGGGCTCAAAGCGGGGCACGAAGCAGTTTCTTCAGTCAAGGAACCTTGGGAGGTAAGCATCTCTCTCTTTTCCTTTCACCTGGAATAGTAGTCAGAAGCTCGTTGGGGTGCTGCAGGCCCCTCAGTTGTAGCTGAGAAAGATAACGAGTAAATCATGGGGAGTTCATCTTCTAAGAATAAGGATAGTTTGTCTCTATTTTAAAACATATACTCCACAGCAGCAGTGGGAGAACAAACTAATCCTTGGTTCCTGCAGGAAAAAGGAAACCATTGAAAAAGTGAATGTAAATCTAAGTTCCATAAAGACGGAACTCCTCCTTCGAGAGGAAACAAAAAACGGAAAAAGGAAACCATTGGAAAAGTGAATGTAAATCTAAGTTCCATAAAGACGGAACTCCTCCTTCGAGAGGAAACAAACAAACAAACAAAAAAAAAAACGGAAAAAGGGAACCACTGAAAAAGTGAATGTAAATCTAAGTTCCATAAAGAGGAAACTCCTCTTCAAGAGGAAACAAAAAACGGACAGAGGGGCAACCAGCCCCTCCCCAAGAGAATAAGAAACAGTTAGATCATTTGATACAATTTTCATATTTCAGGAATAGTGAAAGCCTGCAGGTGTGGTCTTGGGGCTGGCGGAAAGTCTTGGCGGACGCGCTATAAGACTGCCAGTGGGGCCAGTGGGAGACGTCCCCTGGACCCCTGGGTGGGGCTGTCCTCGAGATCGGGTAGAGGGGGTTCGAGTCCCCCTGATTACCCTATTCTCTCTGGTTGGAAGCCCTTCTGGACAGACTGTCTGACCAGCAGTCTGATGCGCTTGCTGTCTGTCTTGAGTGTGCGTATATGTCTTCTGTTAACTCTAATTTGAATCTTAGGCACGCAGCCCGGGGGCTGGTGGATGAGGGGCTTACTGATCCCCTAGACCAGAGGAAGAGTGCGCATTTCCCACTTAATTGCCCCTTCCACCCTTTTAGAATTCCAGGAGTGCCCGGACCAGATTGCCCACCTCCCCAGAGAAAGCGTGACCAAGTGCACGTACATTACCAACCCCCGTATGCAGCAGTGTGTGTGTGTGTGTGTGTGTGTGTGTGTGTGTGTGTGTGTAATTTTAACTTCTTTTTCTTTCTTATCTCGGTTTTATTAATTTGGACACTCCTTGTCCCAGAGATGGGGCAAGGACAAAGCAAGCTTACTCCTCTCAACTTCCTGCTCAGTCATTTCAAAGAGGTAAAAGATAGGGGGTATAATTTGAGTATAATTGAAAATCTCAGAAGAATCTAAAAAGAAAAATTCTCTAGAATAAGTAGAGGGGGTTCGAGTCCCCTGGTAAGTGGTGAGATGTCACCCCATTCACTGGGACCTGATTTTGTCTTTGTGGCCACTTGTTTGTCTTGTTTAGTGTGTGTGTGTGTTCATTTTATGTTTTCTGAGGTAGGAAAGTTTTGGGTGAGTGTGGCAGGCTCACTCAGCCGACTCTGGATTCAGCTTGCTGAATGAGAACAGCACAGAGATTCAAAAGACTAATTAGTGAATTGCCTTGCTAGATAAGCAAGCTCTGGGAAAATGAAGCCCAGCAAAGGTACCTAGTTTAAAAGAAATACTGTCTTAAATTTTTGTTTAAAACCTTTAGAAAGTGTACGTACAACTGATTTTGATTTTTGCGTGCTTTAAGATCTGTGTGTTTTGTGTGTGTCTGTGAACGTGTTCAAAGATAAAAAATTGTCAGCATGCTGTAACAATTGGGTGAGTTTAAATTTAAAAAATTCAAAAGGTTATGAGTTTTGGACATTACCAAAAAATTTTAAAAATCTTCACATTGTTTTAAATGGCTTTTTAAAAGGTTCTTTAACTTGTAAATTAGAAAATCTGGTATTTTAAAAACTAATATTTTAAAATGCATAAGACTGTTTATACTGTAATCAAGTTACCTGGCTTAACAAAAATGCATTGGCAGTTCGGGATTTAATTCCCTTGGCTAAAATTTGGGATAAATATTAAAAATTTAAATGTAAAAGTTAGTTTAACACTGTCAAAGAAGTTACCTGTTCTGTCTGTCAAAAACTGTATTTCATTCGAGAACCAAGAGAAGAGACAGGGGGAAAAACTTAGAAACCAACAGAAAACTTTTAGGGGTAACGGGTGAACAAGCAGAAGTGCAGTTCAGCTGGTCATGCAGTGGGACAGGCCCTGGGAGGGGTCCACGCATGGTGAGGCAAGCTGGCACAAACGCAGTTCATCTAACCCTAAAGAGTCAGATTGAGTGTGTGGCCATTCCATAGGAGGGGCCAAGTGGCCCATCGTTGTTCTGTCTCTTTTCCCTGCAGATAGACACTGAAAACATGATGGTTAAAATGAATGATGTGATGATCTGATTAGTATTGCTAAAACTTTCCCTTGGATGTGTTAACATTAAAATTAGGAAGGCTTTAAAAAGAGGGTAAAAATTATTTGTATAATGTGGCTTACTTTCAATTATGTTCTACAATTAGGATGTTTTTAAAAGTTATAAAGATGTTAAATCTAGCTTTGTGGTATAGTAAAGGTGACTGTAATTCTTGCATTAAGGAAAATTGTCATTTGAGTTTAAAAATCTTAATGTGTGTCTGTTTTAAAACAAGCAGCCAAGAGACAATGAGTGACACTTGGCCTCAAGATTTCAAGGGATCTTTTCAAAATGCAAATAAAAACTAAAGTATAAAATATTAAAGGTGATTAGTAAGAGGTTTAAAAAAATAGGGAATGGATTTTTGGATATAAAGTTTAAATGTAAAATCATTCTTGACATTGGCCTCAATGTGCAAAAAAAAAAAAAAAATTGCTATTCTAGTTTGCTCTTATAGTTTCTTTCAGTTTCCAGCAAAGTCCAGAGCAAAGCACAGAGGATTCTCACAGTTTGTCAGATGTAACTTTGACTCTTAATAAGTGTCAGGTAAGTGCATGCTTAAAAGCTACTTCTATGTTGACCACCTTGTTGCTTTTAATTGGAGTAAAATGGCCTTTTATAAGACTCACTGATCTGCAAACTGGTTCAAAGCCAGCCCGGGCGCAAAAAGGTTCCTGTGAGACTGTCACCTCCATTCAGCCAGCAGCAGAGTACTAGCCCTGGACTGAAGAGTCAGGGGACAGTACTCAAGCCCCAAGCTGGAGACTCACAGTGGCAGAGCACTAGCCCTGGACTGAAGAGTTAGGGGACAGCATTCAAGCCCCGAGTCTGGGACTCAAAGTGGCAGAGTGCTAGCTTTAAGCTGTAGAGCTGAGGGACAGTGCTCAGGCCCCGAGTTCAAGTCCAGCGACCAGCTAAAGGGAAATGCCAATGAGGCATTTATCCAGTGTAGAGAAGACACTCCTGGGACAAAAGCAATGGAGGAGCATCCAGAGGCAGTAAGCCACTGCTTGGATGGCAGAAATGTCAGATCCTAGAGTCATTTGTGAGTGGCCCTTCAAAACTGGTCAGAGCCGGGAGGTAATGGGAAGAGTTTATAAGCATGCCTAATGTTCATGACTACCTTGTAAGGGACAGGAACTTGCCAGTCCTCTGTGATAGTAAAAAGCTAATGTTATAAAATGTGGGACATAGCTTAAATCTTAACCCCTTTATGTGCCAAAAGCTCTAATTGGCAGTAACTATTGAGCTGACACTAGTTACATGAAATTCATCTGCCCAGGAAAAAGTTTGTAAACCTGAGAGACTGTTTCTATTGGTATCTGTCTTAGGCATTATTTGGGATCATTAGAGATCACATTCCTAAGCCATCTAAAAAGATGCTTTTACAAACCAGAGTGCTAAACAAGCTACACTACTGTAGCCGGAGAAAAGGTCTGTGCAGTTGTCAAAAGTTAAATATTGTTCTTAATGACATCTAACCCTGATAGCCTCTTTGTAAAATAGGCTAAGGTTATAGGCTCCTGTCTAGGTAAGATCAACGCCCCTAAAGTCAGCTTGAAGAAGTTACAGAAGATGGACCTTCACCCATCAATCCCCTTTTAAGATCAAGAGTCCAGAGTCAGTTTTGAAAAAATGAGGCAAAATAGATAAAATAATTTTTTAAAGGCATAAAGAATAGTGTTAACAGCTGTAGGTGTGCAAGTGTGGAGACTGCATCTGTCAGAGATGGTTACAAGACTAAGCCTTCTGTGTCTATTTATAAAAAAAAAAATCTGGTTAGTAAAAAAGGTTATTTTGGTAAATTGTCCTGGTCTATTGTCTAAATGTTCTTAGAAACCAACGGAGTCACGGCCTGCCAAGCCTATGTATTACTTGCAACCTTAACCAGTCTGTGTAGGAATTTACAGCCCAGCATGAGGTGTGACAGTCCCTTGGAGCCACTGAGAGACCCAGCTGTTGCGGTTGCTGCTGCTGCTGCTGTTGCTGCATACCCTAATGGGTAAAGTTCAACGACGGCCTGACAGTCAACCGGAGATACTCCTGCTTGATTCCATCACCTGAATCTGCTTCCTGGTTGAAAGCTGCTAAATCTAAGATCTTGTGGGACATTCTTTTGGGTGATATACAGAAATCCTCTCTATTCCCACAGTGGATATTGGGGAAAAGAATATCACTGGCTTGCTTGCCTTAGGCACTTCAGTGCATAGTGACTGGAAATCCACTCTATGGTCACAGCCTAGTTTGACTCTGGTATGGAAATAACCTGAGTGTGTTATCAATAGTGGTAATACTCTTAGCCTTAAAATCTAGCAAGCTTCTGCATCACGGTGGTGCCTTAAGGCTGTTCTAAGATAAAGGTTCCGCAAGCCATAGGAAAATTGGGCAGTTTTAAACTACAGCCACAAAGATGGTCAAGAGATTGTAAAGAAAGAGGGTGGTAAAGAAAGTCTTGGGAAAGGAATTGTAAAGAAAGAAGGAAGTAAAGAAAGCCTTGGAAAGAGAATTGGGGAAATTTGAAAAGTAAGGATTGTCTTTAAGACAAACCTCAGAAAGTTTAAGTATGTCGCAAATGGTATGAGTATGTCTTAAAATTGGAGCTTACAAGTACAGCTGGTATAAAATTGATACACGGAGTCAGGACTGGTGAAAATTAAAATAAAAAAAAAAAAGGGGCAAATGCCACGCCGACCCCAGTAGAGTCTGCTTAGCATGGGAAACCATCTATCAGACCATGATAGGGGCCTCGAGACCTATCTCTGAGTTTTGGGACTTCACCGAAGTCTACCTCAGAGAATGGGGTTTTACAGAATCCTATCTCCAAGTTTTGGGACTTCACCGAAGTCTACCTCGGAGAATAGGGCTTCTAAGAGGCCTACTCCTGGGAAAAGGCTGGCAAAAACCCCTGGAAAAGATGTGTTTCTGCCTATCTTTTCCTCATAAGAGTGCCTATTAATCTTTTACTGTTTCTACTGCTCTTTGTACTTGCTCATTGTCAACGTTTCCCTTATTCAAAGCTCTTTCTTAAGAGTGTTGATGACTCCAATATCTGATGAGTGTCTTAAAAATATGACTAACTCACCAGAGTTAAGTGCTACCCTGAAACCCCTCTTATGGAGGCTAGTAGACAAGTTATAAGTAAATATAAAAGTATTGGAGGTTTCACAAAGTCACTCCAGCAGAAGGAATTGTAAGAAATTTACAAGAAGCTGTAGGCGCAGCTAGAACAGAAGGAATGTATGGCAGTTGCTGAGATAACTACTTAGGAGAAAGAACTTCCTGGTACTCTCATTTACTAAGAGACTTGCTAGATCTAGGCCTCCGTGACCTTACTATTAAAGAAGGAACAGGAAAGATCTTATGGGATAATTAAGGCCTCTATAGAAATAAGGTAATGGTGAGATGGTGACAAACGTCGAAACCCATTATATTTCTTAGAGATAAAACGGAAACAAGTGCCTTTCAGGCGACCAGCTGGTGACCACCTAAGAATGAAGCCCTGCAGCAAGATTGTGTAAACTTTTGCCCTTTCAGGCGACCAGCTGGTGACCATCCAAGAACGAAGCTTTTCAGCAAGATTGTGTAACCTTTTGCCCCTTTCTTATGAAGACTTCTGTTATAAAAGTTTGTTATCCTCTGCATTAAATCGCACTCAGCACTCAGCATCCACTCCTAATGTGTGTGAGTTGTCTGTTTGCCATCTCCCCATCCTATTCCAGATTCCTCCCCTAGGTATCCTCCGTCGTCCCGACAGAACCCGGTCCGCGGCATGTATGCCTGTTTTTAACATTTTTTTGTCTATCGTAGGGCTTGAACTCTGGGCTTGGGTGTTGTCCCTGCTCTTCAGCTCAAGGCGAGTGCTCTATCACATGAGTCTCAGAGCCACTTCCGGTTTTCTAATGGTTTTTATTGGGAATAAGATTCTCATAGACTTTCCAGCCTAAGCTGGCTTTGAACCTCGAACCTCAGATCTCAGCCTCTGGAGTAGCAAGGATTACAGACGTGAGGCACCGGCGCCCAGCTTTTTCATTTTATTTCAAATTTGACATGCGTGTTAATATCAGAAACATAATGTGAACTCATAACCATTGTAACATCATAAATCAGCAATGACATCAAATTGTCATTATGACACCATCAGCTCATTGTGACATACCAAAACGACAATGGCATCACAGCAATATAAATCACAGTGACATTGTTACATCATAGACTTAACAGTGTGAAGGCCTATTCTGTGAATTCATTATATACCAGAAACCCATTTTGACCATATAACCATTGTGATATCACAATCCTTTGTAACATCACATTGCCATTGTGATATCATTAACCTGCTGCTCCATCACAAACCAGTCCTGTCCTTATAAGTTTTGTGACATACTGCCATTGCCATATATTAGGTCCTTTCTCAGCTCATAATCTGTTTGCAATCTGATCTTTCTGGTATGACAGGTGATATTGGAAATCCCCGGTGACATCAAACTGCCAGATGTCATGACCATTTTGTCATATTGTGACCTCACATTTCTAACAAAACATGCCTTTGGAGACATTACAGTCCCTTTTTGAACTCATATATTCATTGCCAATTAATGACAGTTGAGATCTCCCATTCCACTCTGACATCGTGAACCCATTATGACATCACAAACTTATTGTGACCTCATCACGAGAATAGCATCAACAACTAATTGTTGTATCAAATCATTATTTTGACATGATATTGTGGTATTGCTGTTGTGATATCACTCTCCCATTGTGGTTTTACAAACCTGTTATGGCCTCATCAAATCTTAGAAAATTCATGGACTTTGAGACTTCAAGCTCTTTCTGTGTACTCATGTACATATGACCTCTAAGGCAAGGAGAAAATCCATCGAGTCACATTTAACATAATAAACCATTTTTCACTAGAAAGGGGACTGTGATTAACTTATTCAGGACTTGATACCCAGGTTCAAGAGCAGCCTTGACCACCAAACCTCAGACCTCCAATGGGCAGCTCCACCCTTTCTTAATTGTTCTGCAAACCACCAATCACAAAATTATGATCTCCAAAGCTCCAAAGCTCAATGGGCAAGGCTTTTTTTCTTTTCCATTCTTCCCTCCTTCTCTACAGACCTGTCATTCCTTCCTTGTCTTTCTCTTTTTCCCTTCCACCACTTCCTTCTTCTCTTCAGGCCTCTCGTCTGCACAGGCCTGCCCTACTCGGCCCCAGTGACCAATTGCCAACCTTCTGCTCTCCCTCAGCTTCCCCCTTCTCAGGTTTTTCCTTTCCTGCTGTCTCAGAACTTTCTTCCATCCAGGTAACTCCCATTTTTATCTCCCCTAACAATGCCCTGAAAATGCAACTTATATATAGGTTGTACCCCTCCTCCCTCCAACGGATCTCAAGACTAACAGTTTTCAGCCATCACTTCCAAAACTGCCCAATGCTCAATCACTTCTTGACAGCTCACTGTGTGAGGCTTGACACCTCCACCTTTGGCACCATTCCCCACACTCTCCGGTGGGCCAAGCCAAGAATTTACAATGAATATCGGCACCCACAGATAATCCTGGCCCCACTGGTTATTATAGTATCCTCATAGTGAATTAGAAGAAATTGAAATTGTGTATGTCACTGTTATATTAAAAACTTGATAAGACATCTTTAACTCTTTGTGGCCTCATCACCTCGGAGACATCACAAACTCTTTGTGTTATCACATTGCCATTGTACCAACATGATCACATTGTGAAATCCCAAAACTATTATGACTTCAGAAGCTTTCAAAGAAAGCATGGCCTTTGTGACATGACAGGCCTTTTGTATACTCCTATCCTCATGTTGAGCTAATGACAATTGAGATCAGGCATGCCATTTAACATCGCAAAACCTTTGTGACATAATCACCAGTGTAACATCACATTGTCATTATGATAACATCAGCCCATCATGACATCATAAAACAACAATGACATCAAATCACATGTAATTGTGATGTCACAGATACATTGGAATGCCTATTCTGTGATCTCATTCTATTTCAAATATTGCTGGTGGGTTGCTATCAGAAATACATTGTGACCACATAAGCATTATAATATCACAATACTTTGATGACACCACATTGCCATTATTATATCACTAATGCACTGTGACATCACAAAACAGTCTTATCCTCATAAATTATTTTACATGCTGCCAGTGTGATCTCTTTGGCCTCCCTGAGTTCATAAATTGTTTAACTCATAATACTTCAGGCATGACATGTGATATCAAAAATCCACTGTGATATCATGACCACTGTGACATCACACTGCCAGATTTCTTGACACTGAGTCACATGAGAACAACACAAACGTGTTAAGACTCATTACACTTGTGCCAATGTATGCCTTAGGATACATGATTATCCATTGTGAACTTATATAGTCATTGTCAATTTGAGATCTGGCATGAGATTGTGACATCACCAACCCATTTTCAAATCACAAACCTATGTGACCTCATCACCTGTATGGCATCACCATTTGTAACTTCAAAACCATACTATCTCATGTAATGGTAGCATCACATTGCCAATGGGATATCTCTGTCTCATTGCATTTTCACCAGCCTATTATGTCCTCATAATATTTTACAAAATTCATGGCCTTTCTGACTTCTAGCTCCTTACGTGAACTCGTATCTTCATTGTGATCTAGTAGAATGAAATTGGACATGTAATGGTGATATTACACATTCATTGTGACATCACTATCCAAGTGTGACCTTATCATCACTTGACATTACAAACCCATTATGACATCATATTGCCACAGTGATATCATGATCACCGTGTGATATCCCAAAACTGTTGTGACCTCTTAGCACCTTTGAAAAAGCATATGGTGTTTGTGAGATCATGGTCCCTTTGGGTAACCATGTTGTCATTATGAACAAAGACAACTGACATCAGACAGGCCAAATTACCATTACAAACGCATTGTGACATCACCTCCAGAGTGAGATCACATTGTTGTTATAATACCATCAGCCCATTGTTACATCCCAAAATGACAATGACATCATGGCATTATGACATCACATTTTCATTGTGAGGTCCTAGAGACAATGTGATTGCCTGTTATGTGATTTCATTCTATCACAAATGTGGCACAAAGGTTTATTTCAGAAACCCATTGTGACCACACCATCATTGTGACATTACAATCCCTTTTTGACCTCATATTGACATTGTGATATCATTAATGCAATGTAACATTGCAAATCTGTCTTGTCCTCATAAATTTTGTAACAAGCCACTACCTTGGCCAGGCTGGATGCGGAGAGCTAAATTCAGTCTCAACCATGAACCCTCAGACCTCCAAAGAGCAGTTCAGGCATTTGTTAACTGGTCTGCAAACAACCAACCGCCAAAATAATGATCTCCAATACTCCACACTTCAAAGGCCAAGGCTGTTTTCCTATCTCTTCATTATCCTTCTCTACAGATCTGTCCTACCTTTCAGCTCTTTTCATTTTTTCCTTCCAGCATTCCATTCTTCGCTTCAGGCTGCTCTGCTCTTGACAGGCCTGCCCTGCCTTGTCCAGGTGGCCAGTTGCCATCCTTCACCTCCTTCTCTCTCTCAATTTCCTCTCCTCCCAGGTCTTTGCCCTCCAGCAGTCTCATCATTTCTTTCCATCCAGGCCTTTAACCTTTTTATCTCCCCTTATCTTGCTCTGAAAATGCAGCTTATATATAGGCTGTACCCTTCCCCAACTGCAATAATTTCTTGCCTTCCAGTTTTTAATCATCACTTACCAAATGTCCATGCCCAATCACTTCTTGGCAGCTCACCATGTTAGACTTGACATCCTATCTCCTTCAGCAGCATGTCTTGCCCCCTCCAGTGTCATGCACCCCCTTTCAATTGGTCCAGATTAGGAGGCCATGATGACTATCTGTTCCGGTGGATTATAGGGGCACTGCTGGTTATTACAGTGTCCTCATGGTCAACTAGTAGCAATTGAAATTGGACAAATAATTGTGATATTACAAACTCGTGACATAACTAACCCATTGTGACCTCATCACCACTGTGACATCACAAACCCATTGTGACTTCACATTGTTGTTTTTGATACCAAGATCACATTGTGACATTTCAAATCTATTATAACCTCTTATAACATTTGAAAAATGCATAGCTTTGTGATATCAGAGTCCCTTTGTGTACCCAAAGCCCCACTGTGAAATATTGACAATTGAGAATCAGACATGACATTTTGACATCCAAAACAGTTTGTGAGATCATCATAATTGTGACATCACATTATCATTTTTATACCATCTACTCATTGTGAAATCACAAAACTATAATGATAGAATTATAACTTCACATTGTCATGGTGATATCATAAACACATTATGAATGCCTTTTCTGTGATTTCATTCTATTTCAAATGTGGCATATAGGTAGATATCATAAAAAATCAGGAACTCATAATCATTGTGAGATGACAATCCCTTTGTATATCATGTTGCCATTGTGATATTACTAAACCACCGTGATATCACAAACCTATCCTCTCATGATAACTTTTGTGACATGCTGAAATTCTGATACCTTAGGCCTCATTGTCCTCATAATCTGTTGTTGACCTCATTAAATTTCATATATGACATTTGATATCACAAATTCCCAGTGACATCATTACCATGTTGGCATCATACTGCCAGATGTCATGTCCATTGTGTCAAATTATGACATCACAAAACTTTTAGGATTTCAATATATGTGTGACAACACATACTTTTAGAGAAACCACAGTCCCTTTGGGAACTCATATACTCATTGTAAGTTAGGACAATTGAGAATCATAATGTCATTGTGACATGCCCAACACATCACCAATATTTTGTGACCTCACAACCAATGTGGAATCATCAACTACTAGTGACACCAAAACAATATTTTGACATGATGTAATGAGTTGACATTGTCATGGTGATATCACTCTCTCATTGTTAATTCACAAACCTAAAATGACCTCCTAACATTTTTAAAAATTCATGTCCATTAGTACTTCCAACTCATTCTGTGAACTTGTATGCACATTGTGAAATAGTAACAATTGAAAATGGACTTGTGTTTAGATATTACAAATCATTTTGACGTCAAAAGCCCATTGTGACCTCATCACAACTGTGTATCATAAAGCTATCATGACCCCTATGTACCTTTGAAAACACACATGGCATATGTGACATCATAGTCCCTTTGTGTCTCCATATCCTCATTGTGAATACATGACAATTGAATATATATATGCCATTGTAACATCACAAACCTTTGTGACCCCATCACCAGTGGGACAACACATATTCATTATTACACAATTACCTCCTTGCAACATCACCAATTTACAATGACCTCATAGCATTATGACATTTATTGTCACTGTGATGTCATAGTCACATTGTAAATGCCTATTCTCTTATTTCATTCTATTTCAAATGTGGCATGTGGGTTGATGTCAGAAATATATTGTGATCTTATAAATATATGGCATCACAATCACTTTGTGACATCACAGTTCCATGGTGATATCACTAACAAACTGTGATATCACAAACCTGCCCTGTCCTCATAAGTCTTGTGATGTGCAGCAATTATGATGTCTTAGGCCCTTTATGAGCTCGTAATCTGTTTTCAACCTTATAATATTGCAGTTATGATATATGATATCAGAAATGCACTGTGACATCATACCATTGTGACATCACACTGACAGACATCATAAACATTGTGTCACACTGTGACATCACAATCCTCATCTGACTTCATAACGTTTGTGAAAACACATGACTTTGGAGATACCACAGTCTGTTTTGAACTCATATTCTCTGTGATTTCATGACAATTGAGATCCGTTTTGCCATTTGGATATCACTAATCAATTGTGACATCATAGACCCCTTAGCGTATAGCATCACCAATTAATTGTAACATCAAAACCTTTTGTAATGTCACAATGTGACACGATGATCATGACATCTGTCAATGTGATGTCACAATGGTCATGATGTCACAGTTGATTTCTGTTATCTCAAGTCATACATGAAATATGAGGTTGATAACAAATTATGAGGGCAAAAAGGTCTAAGATATCACAATGTCAGCATGTCACAAAAGTTATGAGGACAGAGCTTTGTGATGTCACATTGTGTTAGAGATATCACAATGGTACTGTGATGTCACAAAGTGATTATGATGTCAAAATGGTTTGTAGGCACAAAATTGCGTTTCTGATATCAACTCTCATGCCACATTAGAAATACAATGAAATCACAGAATAGGCATTCACAATGTGTCTATGATATCACAATGAGAATTGTTGTCATAATGCGATTCTGTCATTGAGTTTGGTGATGTCACAATGAGCTGATGCTCTCATAATGAAAATGTGATGTCACACTGTTGAGGATGTATCAAACACTTTTTGATGTTATAATGGCATGTCTAATCTCAATTGTCATTACTTAACAACAAGGATATGGATACATAAAGGGACTGTGATGTTGAAAAGGGCATGTGATTTTCAAAGGAGCTAAGAGGTCATAATAGATTTGAGATGTAACAATGGAATCATCATGTAACAATGACAATGTTGTCACAATGGCTTTGTGATGTAATGGCGGTGATGATGTCAAAATGGATTTGTGATGTCACAACGAGTTTGTAATACCACAATCAAATTTCCAATTTCAATTGCTACTAGTTCACAAGGAGGATACTGTAATAATTAGCAGTGCCCGATAATCTATAGGGTCTGATAATCAGCATGGGCCCATCTCCTGGCCAGCTGGGGAGGACAAAGAATGCCACCAAAGAAGTTGAGGCATCCTGTGGGAGGGACTGGTGCATTAATCACCATGTGTTGAGCTGTTAAGAAGTGATTGGGTTGTGGGCAGTTTGGGATGTGATAGTCAAAAACAGGCAGTTGGAGTGGAGAAAGGGTACAGACTTTATATAGGCTGCTTGTTCAGAGCAATAGAAGGTGAGAGAAAAAGGAAAAAGTCTTGGAAGGAAAGAACTGGTGTGATAGCATAAGGGGAAAGACCTGGGTGGAGAGGAAGTTGAGAGAGGGCAGAAGGTGAAGGATGGCAACTGATGAGCCCTGCAAAGCAGTTCAGGTCTGTGGAGAGTGGAGATCCCTAAAGAGAAGAAGGACCTGGTGGAAGTGAAAAAAGAAAAGACCTCGAAAGAAGTATAGGTCTGTAGCGAAGGAGAGATAAAGAGAAGAGGAAAAGAGGCTGTCCCTTTGATGCTTGGATTTTGGATATCATAATTTTGGGGGTTGCTGGTTTGGAGAACATTTATTATATAAAACGTATCTCGATGGATTTTTTTGAACTATAGAGGTCTTAATTTTTGAAGACTCCATCGAGATAATCCATTTGGATTGTATCAGGCCTTGGCCCCAGGGAAAAATCCCCATAGGTGTGAGTGTCAGCCTTCAGGGTTGAGAGTCTACCTCGAGTGTTTGTCTCCGGAGGTCCAACATGGAAAAAAGTCATTTATGTACCTCTAGAGGTGCATCTTGGCATGCTTGCCAGCTTGTTTAGGACCCCTCTGGAAGCAATTTGTGGCTTCCTTGGGACGCCATCTGGAACCTACTTGAGAGATAATGTAGGGCTTCCATGGGAAGCCATCTGGAACCTCATCAAGAGTACATCTGCAACTTCCTTGAGAAGCCATCTGAGACCTACGCTGGAGGTCATCTGCGGCCTTCTCCAGGGGCCATCTTGGACTTTCTCCAGAAGTCATCTGGGGCTTCCTCAGGAGGCCACCTGAGACCTCTTCAAAAGTAGTCATTGGGGCTTTCTTAAGAGGCAATCTAGTACCACCTCCTGAGGTCATCTGGAGCTTCTTTGGGAGGTCATCTCAGGCTACCATGATGAGAAATCTATGACCGTCTTTGGACATCATCTGGGACTTCCTTGAGAAGCTATATAGGACCTTCCCTGGAGGTCATCTGTTGCTTTCTCAAGAGGGTTATTTGGAACTTCCTCTGGAGTTCATATGTGGCCTCCTTGAGTGGCCATCTGGGAGCTACTTGAGAGGTAATGTCAGCCTCATTAAAAAGACATCTGGAAACTCCTTTGGAGATTATCTGACACTTCCTTGGGAATCAATTTGGAACCTCCATGAGAGGTCATCTAGGGCCTCCTAGGGAGGACATATGTGACATCATCCAGAGGTCATCTGTGTCCTCCTCAAGACACAATCTGGGACGTTCTCTCTGTCATCTGGGACCTCTTGTAGAGGTCAACATTGAGAGGTATGACACATGTGGGTTAAGTGTCTGTGGCTCTTGGTCTTTGTATGTATGCTGATAGTTCTATCTGTGTCCTGCATACACCTGTTTACTCCTTTTCTCAGGATGGGAGAACAAGGCCTTAGGTTGTCATATCCAAAAAATATTCTCCCCCAGGTTTACAGAATTCCTCAGTGGAAGATGCACTGATGTATTCTCTCTCCTATTCTTTGCCATCAGCACCTCTAATGTTAAGTCTTCCCATACCAAAATGGTTACTTGTACTAGTATGAGGTGGTACAAAGTTGTATGTTACCCTTATTACCTTTGAGACAGGAACTTGGAGGAGATGGTGGGCAAGCCCTGTTTCTAGTATATGTTCCCTTTACAACTAGTGACCTGTATAACTGGAAACAGCAAAATCCATCTTTACAGAAAAAAAGGGGCTCATTACTTCATTAGAGACAGTAATTTTCACACACAAGCACATCTGGGATGAGTGTCAGCAAATTTTACAGGCACTTTTCACCTGGTAGAAAAGGGAGTGAATCCTGCTTGGTGACTTGAAGGTGGTCCTTCGACCAGAGAGTAGCCCCATTATTGATCCAGAAAGTCTTTCCATAGACTTACCCAAGCTGAGACTAACAGCAATTGAGGTATGGAGGTGGTTACCTATTATTACCAGGTTCTGTTAGCAGGGATACCGCAGTGGCTAAAAAGCCAAATCATCAATCTAAGTTGGGTGAGATGGTACAGTTCCCCAGTGAGCACTCTAATGCTTTTCTGAAACTTCTCCCAGAAGCCTATAGGACATATAGGCCTATTGATCTTGAAGCCCTGGAGAATGAAAGAGCCCTAAATATGGCCTCTGTTACCCAGACAGCCCCAAATATTAGAAGAAAGCTTCAAAAGTCAGAAGGTTTTGAGGGAAAAAGTTTATTCTAATTTGGAAGTAGTTGCCCAGAGGGTGTTTGTTAACAGAGATACCCAGGAAAAAGAGTCTAAGAAGAGGGTTTGAGTTTTGGTAGGAGCACCAGAATAGGGATCAAGAAACTCTTGGCAAAAACAGTACAAGTCATTTCCAAATGGCAATAGGGAACCTCTAAGAATACATCAGTGTGCTCATTGCAAACAAAATGGACATTGGGAAAAGGAATGTCCAAGGAGGAGAAAGATAGAAAATGACAGGTTAATTAATCACATTAACCACCTGGAAAATGTGTTTATATCTCTGGAGAAACATGCAAAGGAGCTTGGGGCTCTGAATTCCAACTATGTTCAATTTAAAAAGCAGCCCTCTGAACTTCAGAAATGTGGCAAAGAAAAAATTCCACCCTTCTATCTCAAAACATAGTCTTATAAAAGACTGTGTCTCCAATATGTGTCAGTCAAACCCACCAAGAGATTAAAAGCACATAGAAAAGCACATTGGAGAAAACAGAGAGAATTATTTGACGTGAAGAAAAGATTTGAAGATATAAATTAGGAACATCTGACAGTCAAAAATGAGAAGAAAATCCTCAAAGGGAACCTAGAAAACACTCAAAATCAAATGAAATTCAAGTACATTAGCCTGGGTGAGCATGAGGCAAATTAGGGGACCACAGGTCAGAGGCAAACAGGAGCACAGGACAGCAATTTTACCATCCTTGCGAACCACAAGTGAGGCCAAAAAGAGATCCTGATGCTGCATTAAGAAATCATTGCCATGAAAAAGGAGCTGGACCTCATATAAGAATGTATTAGGCTGAAGTACATGTCAATTATCAGCTTTGAAATGTGTCACCAGAAATTCAAAGCAAAAGAGAAAGAAGGAAAGGGTAGTTAGCAGAGAAGATGGGGAAGTGCTGTGTCATAGAAGATGAGGCCAAGAAAAGTGAAAAGGAAAATATCAGGCCCAAGTTCTCAATTATTAACTAATGCCCTAGGAATAAATTGGAAGTTACAATCCATTTATAAGCCTCACAGTTCAAGCACTAGAAAGAATGAATATGACCTTAAAGGAAACTTTAACTAAATTAAATACAGAAACTGGCAATAGCTAGGTAAGCCTCCTACTCTTCACTCTCCTTTGAGCAAGATGTAGCCCATATGTTAATGGATTCAATACCTTGAAATACTTTAGTGTAGAACACCCACTTGGGTTCCTAAAATTAGGAAGGCTATATTAACAGAAATGTCTAACTACAATCTGCAGGTTTTACAACATATTCTTTTATGTACCTATCCTTTGGTAACCAAGGCCCACCGGCCGGATAAGAAAAAGTCCAACTGAAGGGGAGGGACCAAGAAAGTGATGGAACAGCAGGGAAACACCACAGCTCTCTCCAACCAAATACTGAGTTTGGATTTCAATGCTCTGTTTCTCCAAGTGACCCACAAAAAAAGGCAATTACTCAGAGAGATAAAGGAAGTGCAAAAAGAAAAGGGAAAAACCCACAGAGACAGTAAAGTGGAAAGACCCTTCCCCCACCCTTTGTTGGTGATGGCGCTCCATGTTGCGCAGCTTAAGTGATGGGGTTTTGTGCCAAGCTGCTTAAGTGCCCCGGGACTGGACCCTATGAGGACCACACACCCACAAGCATCCCAAGTCCCAGGAGACACCCAAGAGCTGGGCCAACCCAGAATATACAAACAGAAATCTCAGAAGGCAGAGCTGGAACAAAGACTCCCCTCACCCTCCCTGGTACAGCGCCTCTGCCTGGCTGGTACAAGTAGCCCATCCCAGTCAGGAGCAGTAACAGCTGTCAACAGTGGCAAATGACCCTAGTCTCTCAGGGTGGCACCTCTGTCCTGCTGGTGTAAATAGCCTAGCCTAACCTGGAACAGCAGCAGCAGCTGGCAGTGCTGGCAAACCACCCAGAATTGGGGCACAATGCCTCTTGGCAATGGCCAGACCAGCCTGGGGCGGCAGCGGTGGCTGAGGTGGGGACAGCTACAGTGAACAAGTCCAGACCTGTGGTGGTTTGTGCCTCTCCATAATGGCCTGCATAAGTGGCCCAGCCTAACCTGAGACAACAGCAGTGGTTAACACCTGACTTGTGGTGGGGTGCCTGGCTTGCATAAGTGGCCCAACTGATCCTGGGGCAGTGGCAGCAGCTGGGGTAGTGGCAACAGCTGTGGCAGCAGCAGTGGCATCAACAGTGGCAGCAAACAACTCTGGACCCGTAGTGGGTGTGGCACCTCTCCATACTGGTTTGCATAAGCAGCCCATGGTGGCAAAGGTGGTGAACAACCCTAGACCTGAAGCAGGGTGTGGTGCTGAGCAACCCCAGAAGAGAATCCCTGGGCTGGCTTTGAACCTGAATACACAGATCTGAGCCTCCTGAGTAGCTAGAATTAAAGGTATTCACACCAGTAGGGTCTTCCTCTTGCAACCCCCCTAACTTTTTCTAAAATAGATAATTTCTTAGTTCAAACATGGAATTTAAGCAAATACAAGAGGATCAACATAATACTCTGTATTCTATCTGAGCATAGTGGAATCTCCCAGACTTTCCTGCCTGGGCTGGATTTGAAACGTGATCCACACATCTCAGCCTCCTGAGGAGCTAGGAGGACAGGTGTGAGCCACCTGTGCCTGGATGATCTGGCCTTACACCACAGTGGAATAGGAGCCCCTGAAATCTTTTCTTTAATTTTCCTGTGCTAGTTTTGGGGCTTGAACTCAGGGTCTGGGCTCTGGTCTCTAAAAATTTTCCTTCAAGGTTACCACTTTACCATTTGTGCCACAGCTCCATTTCTAGATTTTGGTAGTTAATTGCCAAGAAGTGTCTCATTAACGTCCTCTCCTGAGCTCGCTTGACCCTCTATCTATATCTCAGTCTCCTGAGTAGCTAGGATTTACAGGGGCTGAGCCACTGGTGGAATTGGGCTAGAAGCTTTTCTAAAGCAGGAGTTTTTCCCTGCGTTTGCCCTGACTCCTCCATTCAAAGGAGGCCTGAGGGTCAGGAGTTTTGAAAACAGGTTTCCAGCTACAGGAAATGGCTTTGGGTCCTTGGTGAAAAGAAAAGCTAATCGTCCCCCAGTGCGCTATTCTGGGACCCCACCCTCTGCCCTGTGACTCAAGTCAACTTTGACCCAGACTTGAATATCCTGCCAGACTTTTCTGAAGCCATAACACCTTCATACCATTCACACCACCTGCGCTACAGCACACCTCAGGACCTTTGCCCATGCTATACTTTCTGCCTGAGGCTCTCTGTCCTGTACCCACATATTAGAACTACTGTGAAATTTTGGCACTGGGTATATCACATCCTGGAGAAAGTCTTTCCTTCCCTTCTCCATCTTTTTTTTTTTTTAATATTGAGTTGCTAGACATGGAATTTGTGCAGGCTGACTGGCAAATGCTCTATATTGGTGTATGTGTGTGTGTGTGTGTGTGTGTGTGTGTGTGTGTGTGTGTGTGTGTGTGTGTGTGTGTGTGTGTGTGTGCCAATCCTGGAGTTTGAATTCAGGGCCTGGATGCTTTCCTATCCCTGAGGTTTTGTGCTCCAGGCTAGCACTGTACTACTTGAACAACAGCTCTTCTTCTGGCTTTTTGGGTGTTTAATTGGAGAAAAGTTTCTTAAATTGACTTTTCCACTTGCAATTAGGATCCTTCCTCCTGAGTAGCTTACAGGGGTGAGCCACCAGCACTGCCCTCTACCCTACCTCTTACCTATAACCTCGGCCCTCCTTTGAGTCCGAGAAGAATATGTCTCACCAGGCTCAATTTTTTTTGCCCAGTCTTGGTGCGTGAACTCAAAGCTCATACTTGGGAGAGACTCTAAACATGTGAAGACTGTGACAAATGTTTCCATTTAATTATGTATCATGTTTCAACACTTAATATAATGTTAATGAAAAATGAGTCAATGTCTTAAATTTTTGTGTATAATTTTATAATAGATGTGCAAAATATAATGTGTATAATAATACTAAATACAACAATCAATAAATGAATCAAAGAAAAATACAATACAAAATCAATAATAAAATTATAATCTGAAATTAACATACATATATAAGTATATATCATGTATTACACATGTATAGAAATATTTCTTCCATTGCAGGGCCATCATTCAGGCCCTGGGAACTCTATCCTGAATTTGTTTTCCTCAAGGACAATGAGCTTCACATTCACCCATGGTACAAAAGAGTTACCTGGATGGTGAGCTCAAAAACTAGCAATGACAGAAATACTGGCCCCAGTTCCAAGACAGTGACTTATTTTTTTTAATGGAAGCAGTTATGATTATTCAGTTCCATACTGAGCATTAAAAAAATAGTGTAGAGTTTTGTACAGCTATTCAAACATCCTGCCCTTACTTCCAAAGTGCTTCTCTAAGAACTACATTGTTTCTCCTTTTTTGTATGTTTTTTATTGTAAAAATGTTCTACAGAGGGGTTACAGTTCCAGGAGCAAGGTAATGAGTACATTTCCTATTGAGCATTGTTTACTCCTCCTGTGTTTTTCCCCTATCATCCCTTTCCTCCCATCTCCACAACTACATCCCCCTGCTGAGGTCAGTGACTTAGTTTTTCATTTTTGGTTGGCACAAGGCTTGAACTCAAGTAATGGCAACTCTTCGCTCACATTGCTACAGATTTACCAAGACCCTGAGTTCAAATCCCAGGCTTTAAATTAAAACTTGCAGAAATTCCAAACTAGGGAGCTTTATTTTTTTAATTTAGTTAAATAATTATACATATATATATATATATATATATATATATATATATATATATATATATATATATATATACACATATGTGTGTGTATATATATATATTGATTTTGGCCAAGCATGGGGCTTGAACACAGGTCATGGAAATTCTACTTCAGCTTGGATATGCCTCAGCTGGGGTACAGTCTCTGGACCCATAGCCGATCCTGGGCCAAGAGGGCTTTCAGGAAGAAAAAATCGTTGGAAAGCACAAAAAGTGGTGAGCTGCAGAGAGCTGGGGTTTTATGATTTTTTTTTCTTTGAACAGTGACCATCCTGGGTCTGAATGACAAAGCTGCAAAAGGGACCTGACCTGCCATTGCTGGTGGCTGGCAGGCTATCAATGAAGCCATAGGCCACCTGTCAACATAGTCCCTGGGTGAATTCATAGTTCTGACATCAATCACAGGAGATCACAAAAGACTCATTCTTATGCATAAGAATACTGATTGAAAGAGTAGTTTATTCATCAGTCTACTCTAAAGTTGGATGCAGTAATCCTAGAATGCTGATTGAGCTTAATTAATAGTTTATTAAGCATGAAAAGAGCAATATTCCTTCAATTGCGGTTTAATAAATACCTAAGAGTTGGTAGGAACATAGTGGGTGTCATTCTATCATACATAGATGGCTATGGAACTCTTTACAAATATGTATATTTATTTGTATACCTCCGTCTGCCTATCCATGTATCCCTGTTTTGGCCAAACCTGGTGGTCGATCTCAGATCCTAGGAACCACTTGACATCTTCATTGGCTAGAGGCTGCCATGCTCAAACTCACCCAATCATGAATTGGGCCTGCTAGGCAGTATGTTCAGATCCTGGCACTGCCAGGCATACTTGAGAACACATCTAACATCTAGATCTTATGTGACAGGATGTAAACAATGTAATAAATGCTATAGGTGTCATCAGAGTCAATAATATAAATTCTAAATAAATGAATGACACAAGAAATAAAATAAATAACCACACCAAACACAATATGGACTGAACATCTGTAAGGAAGTAAAAATACTATCTTTAAAATATATATAAGGAGGGCTGGGAAGGTGGCTCAGTGGTAGAGCTCCTGCCTTGCATGCATGAGGCCCTGGGCTCAATTCCTCAGCACCACATAAGCAGAAAAAAAAGCCGGCAGTGGCGCTGTGGCTCAAGTGGTAGAGCACTAACCTTGAGATGATGAACTGAGGGACAGCGCCCAGGCCCAGAGTTTAGGCCCACAAGTGGCCCCCCAAAAAATTATATACGGAGAATCTTTTCTATGCCTGAGGCTTGAATTCAGTCCCCCTATGAGGAGGGAATGTCGGGAGATCTTGAGGTACTAGTTTCTGGCCTGGGAAGAGTCATGGAATGTGATTGATCTCATCCTTGAATGAGTAGTTTGTGCATGATGCAAGTAGGAAATGATAGGCAAGACTCATGGAGTATCGATTATTTGTAAAGAAGTTGATGAAGCATGACAATAATCATCACAGTCATGAAATGGAGGCATCAGTAAAGATCCAAGAATCTGTATTCACACAGATTGGATTCCACCACAGGTTACCATCTCTCCTACTCTATACATGCATACTACCTTCAGCTTATGAATGGATGACTGCTGTGCTCACTGCTCTCCCCTGGGAGGGGGGCTCAATCGCAGGTTCCAAAGGCTGGTGTGCTCATGTGGACAAATTCGCCACTTGGTCCTGCTAGGCACCGAGTTCAGATTCCCTGCCCTGCCAAAATATTTATCTTGATGTCAGAAGTCAATCATTGCACCTGTTTTCTTTCTGTGCAAGTCCTGGATCTCAGCTAGGATGGACAATGCTTGATCCACCCTGTGGCCATGGGAATAAATTGTTATCCATGTCAGCCCAGTTATTCCTGTCATCATATACTCAAGAAAATACACAATACACCCATGAATAGCATACAAAATAAAGAGAATAACTACACTCAATGAACGATGCAGTCCACACACGGATGTGAATATACATCCCATGTTTCAATGATCATTGAGGACTATTTTGGCCTCCCTGGGGCTCGATCTCAGTTCCTGGGAATGGCCCAGCTCCTTAGTGGCTCACAGTCTGGTGTGATCACGTGGACCCATTGGGCAGTTTGGCCTCCCAGTCCCAAAGTTTGAGTCCCAGCACTGCCAAAAATTCACCCTGATGTAAGAAGCCAGTCGTTGCACTTGTTTTCCTGTACTGTGCAAGTTCTGGGGCTCAGCTAGGAAGGAGAATGTATATGCAACTCTATACTCATGGGAATAGGTTGTCATCCAGTTCACCACAGTTATATTTGTCATCCTATACTCAAGGAAATACACAATACATCAATGAATAAGACACAAAACAAAGAGAATGACTACACCAAATGCAAGATGCCGCCCACCCATGTTTGGAAATACAGATCCTCTATTTAATTATGAATTTATGACTATATTGGCCCCCACCAGGGCTCCATCTCAGGTCCCAGGAATGGCCTAGTTCCTTAGTGGCTCAAAGCCTGATGTGCTCACCATGACCCATTCACCAATTTGGCATGCTAGGTTTGAGTTCAAATTCCTGCACTACCAAACGATTTATTTTGATGTGAGAAGCCTAAGGTGGCACAGGTTTTCCTGTCCTGTGAATGTCCTGGGTCTCATTGAGGATGGAGAATGCTATATTGGTAACTCTTAGCCATGGGAATAGGTTGTCATCCATGTCAGCACAGTTATATCTGTCACCCCATACACAATAAAATACACAATACATCCATGAAAAAGACACAAAATAGAAAGAATAACTACACTGAATGCAAGATGCATACCACACATGTAAGTAAAGAAAAATCTTATGTTTTAAAAAGGTGGGCTTGTTATTTTGTCCAGTGCTGGGGCTTCAAATCAGGCCCTGCAACAGGCCTGACATTCTACTCTTCAAAGATGGTGAGCTTACCCTTCTTCCACAGTGCAACAGAATTACCCAGACCTGAGCTAAAAATCCAAGCACTGACAAAAGATTCATATTGATGTCAGAAACTAAAAATCCCAGCACTGACAAAAGATTCATACTGATGTCAGAAGCCAGTCGTTGTGACTTTTATCCTCTCCTGTGAAAGTCCTGGGTCACAAATATGATGGAGAATGCATGGACAACACTGTAACCTTGGTAACTGTTAGGTTTTTAAAAAGAGGTAGCCGAGTAAGAACAGCACCAGCACACACGTGGTATTCAGATAAGGGGTAGGTTTATTCAGTAGACCTGCTGGGACCAGGCAAGGTTGGCACTCCACGTGGCTGGGAAGGCCTGGGAATGAGAGAAAGCTAGGAAGAGAGGAAAGAGAGAGAAAAGAGTAGAGAGAGGGGTAAGAACAGTAGCACTCACGTGGTATTCAGGTAAGAGGTAGACCTGCTGGGACCAGGCAAGGTTGGCACTCCACGTGGCTGGGAAAGAGAGAGAGCAAGAGAGCAAGAGAGCAAGAAAAGAGCAGCAAGAGCTAGAAAGAACAGAGAGAGAAAAAAGGGAGAGTATGGGCCTGGGCTAGCCCTTATGTAGGGTATGGGTGGGGAAAGGTGTGGCCACATCAAATTCAGATGTGACCTCAGCGGATGCAGATGTGACCTCTTCCCAGTGTACCAGTTGCCTAGGTAACGCAGGTACTGGGTGGAGACTTTGCTGCGAGGAGGGTGGAGTCTGCTTGCCATCTAGGAGCGGACCTTACAGTAACGGGTTCTCATCCATGTCAGCACTGTCATAGCAGTCACCATACTTATTAAAATACACAATACCTCCATGAATTAGAGACAAAATAAGGAGAATAAATGCACTGAACCCAAGATGCTAACCAAACATATATGTCAATATAGATCCTTTGTTTAAATTATGAATTTCTGACTATAGTGGACCACCCTGGGGATCAATGTCAGATTCTGGGATTGGCCATACTCCTTAGTTGCTCACAGGTTCATATGATCACCTTGAATGATTGGCCAATTTGTTTTGCTCTGCCCTGAGTTCAGATACCAGCATTATCAACAAGTGGATCGTGGAGTAAGAAGGAGAGTGTGAAACTTTTTTTCCTTTTCTCTGAGAATCCTGGGGGTAAGGCATGAGAGAGAACATTTCTACAAATCTAGATGTTCTGTGATAGGTTGCCATCAATGTAATAAACACATTGAGTACATAAATGAATAAAACAGAAGATACAAGGAACAACCCCACCAAACATGTATGGACTGAACATCTATAGGTAAGTATAAATCCTATTTTTACAATATATAGAAATAGTATGATTTCCAGGTCTGGGTCTTGAATTCAGGACTAGTGAAAAGACCTGACTTTTTTATTTTCATGAAAGGTGATCTTCCCCTTTATGCACATTGCTGCAGATTTACCCAGAGCCTGAGTTACAATCCAAAGCCTGTAAGAATAAACTGTGTGAATTGCATGCCAGGGAGTTAATTTTTTTCTCAGCATGGGTCTTGAACTCAGGTCGTGGCAACACTGCCTCAGCTTTGATCACACTAGGATGGGGTGCAGCCACTGGACACACAGGTGCTTCTGGGATTCTACACCCCCACGTGTTGCAAGGAAAACAATGCACAGAAAAAATGTGGCCTTTTATGTTTTCTTCCTTTGCACAGTGACCCTACTGGGTCTGAATGACACTGTTGCAAAGGGTACTTCACCTTGCATTTCTGAAGGCTGGCAGACAATCAAGAAAGCCATAGGCCCACGTGGCAACATAGGCCCTCATTTCAAATCCCCATACTGACACCAACCAATGGCAGGAAGTACTAAGAAACTGGTTCCCATCCAAAGGCATAACACTGGAATTTTGTCAATGTCACAGTTGAATGAGTTGATCGTGAATGATGATCCTATAAAATTAAACAGCATCATTTCAGAAGGCTGATTGATTTTATTTAATATTTATGAAGCATTAAAAGAATATTATTACTTACAGGAACACAATAATTTCAGGACACTGAGTGCTTTCATTAATATTTTAAGGATGAAAACAATAACATTAATTACATGGACGCATAATAAATACCCAGGAATTGGTAGGAAAATAGTCTATATAACTGAATAATGTATAAACATCTCTGGCACTCTATAAACACACACACACACACACACACACACACACACACACACATATGCCATCTACATGTCAATCTGTTCTTCTTTGATTAACCCCAGGGGTTCTCAGGTCCTGGGAACAACCTGCACCTCAATTTCCCCCAGGATGGCATGTTTGCACTCACCCATTCATGAATTTGGCCTTGTAGGCCATGAGTTCAGATGTCAGTAGTCCCAAACAATGAATCGTGGAGTAAGAGGATGATGGTGACACATGGATTCCTTTACTGTGCATCTTCTGTGTGTCAGGTATGAAGTGGAATACATCTGTAGACCTATATCCTATGTAGTCAATGTTTTATGTGCTATAATAGTCAATACAATAAATGGTCAATACATGAATAAAACAAAAAATAAAATAACTACTCTGAATGCAATACGGTGTCAACATATGTATAAGAATATAAAACATATATGTAAATTGTACATGAATAGGGTGTTTTCTAGTGCTGGTGATCGTTTTCAAGCCTAAGGAACAAACTTGAATTTTTTGACTTTAAGGAAGCAAGCTTCCCCTTCCCACACAGTGCAACAGAGGTACCCAGACTATGAGTTCCAATCCCAGTCCTGGTAGAAAAAACTCACCTTTATAGTATTTGAGGCCCAATTCTTAGGTATTTCATTATGCCTCCATTTGATGAATGTGATTGCTTAAATGCTTAATAAAATATTAACTAAAATCAATCAGTGTCGTGTAATATAAGTGTGTATAATTTTATCCTAGAATCATTCAAGAACTGTTCATTCAATCATGACTTACATCACATTACATTGGTAATCATATGGATAGGAACAAGTTTCTTAGGATCTCCTACAATTTGGAGGTGGCACGACCAGGATTTGAATTGTGGGCTCCAGCTCCCACCACTTCAACCCGAGGATCGGGAACTCACCAGTCTGTCCAAGAACATCAAAAGGCCAATGATTAGGCAGGCACCAGTGGATCTCAGCAGTCCTTCTTGATACTTACAAGGCTGTGAATAGAGGATCATGGTCAAAGTCACCCTAAGCAGGAAAATCCTTGAGACCCCTGTCCAACTGCAGTGCCAACAAAGCCAGAAATCTTGTGGCTCTAGTGTAGAGGACCAGCCTTGAGCAAAAGCAGCTCATGAACTGTGCCCAGATCCTAAGTTCAAAGTCTGGGACTGGCAACAAACAGAACTATACAGCAATCTGTGTAGCCATCCAGTTAAAGCAGGTCACCCTCTTCTCTCCAACTGAATTGGACAGAATTTCCTGGGAAAAAGGCTGGGAGAACCACTGTCATCTTGACTCCGCCCATGCTGTTTGCTTCACAGGATTCTGGCCACACCCCCATTCTTTCATGCTTCTTTCTGACCAATGGGATACAAGAATGGTGTCCATGCCCACATTCCATGCTGCCAGGTAGCACTGGGATTCCCTCTGTTAGTTTACACCACTACCAGCAGTTCAGGAAGGTAGAAGGGGCTGAGTCCTGAGGAATAGACTCGAGGTGACTTTGGAGTTTAGTAGAAAATTGATGCTCGCACCCCACCTGGCCCCTCCCCTCCCTTCACGCAGTGCCAGGTTTCAAACCTCAATCAATGTCTAGCTGCCAGCCGGCCTAAATCCCAGACCGGGTCCCTGCCCCTAGTCTTCTGCTCTGGGCCCATGTGTCCACAATGCTGGCGCCATCGCTGCTGCCCCAATTGGAGCAGCTGCCAACAGCTTCTCCCAGCAGCACAGGTGAGTTTCTGTCCCAACAACAACATACCCTGGGTCAAACACCCCTCTGGGGGCACCATGTCCCCCCTTCTTGTTTCCTCTCCATGGCGCTGATGAGCCACCTTTCTGTCTTGAGGATTTCTGAGATAGAAACTACAAATATGCTCAGGCTGGGCTGGATCATGGTCCTCCTGTGAAAGGTATGTTCCACCAGGCCTGGTCCTCTGTAATTGGGATGGTAGACATGTGGTGTCATGCTCAGTCATCGGTTAACATGGATTATCCTAAACTCAGTCATAGCAGCGGATTCTTGACCACACGTGAAGCTCTTTGTAGGGCCTCAACCATTGGACCTCAGTCTCCTCACAGGACAGTTGTGAGGAAACAAGGGATTTATACAGAGCGATCTCTGGAAAAGAGAGGGAATGGCCTTCAGATAAGGTTTTAGCAATTCTGTGAGCATATGACAGGAAGATACCAGAAAGGGCTCAGGTGGGGCCTGTTATTAATCATGCAACAGGTGTGGGATTATGAACCGAAACATGGCTCTCTTTCATTACTACCCTATCCCAATGAGGAAGGGGATCCTTCACTTTGTTCAGTTTTGCAGCTGGGGAATCTGAGGCAAAGAGAAGCCAGATGACCTACTTATGACCTCAAGTTCACAGGAAGCTCGGCCTGACTTCTCTACCATGCTCCCTAGGACAATGGGTGCTATTCAGTCCAGTTCTTGTGGTGGGAAGTCCACTTCTTTCAATCGTGGTTCTTGAACTCTAGGATTGGGCATTGTTCCCGAGCTCCTCAGCTCAAGGCTTGCGCTTTATCACTTGATCCCACAGTGTCACTTCCAGTTTTCTGGTGGTTCTTTGGAGATAAGATTCTCAAACACGTTCCTCCAGGGCTGTCTATGAACCATGATCCTCAAATCGCAGCCTCCAGTGTAGTTAGGATTAGAGTTTTATGCCACTGGCACCTGATTTAAGTGTAATTCTGATTTTCTCTCTCTCTCCCTCCCTCTCTCCCTCTCTCCCTCTCTCCCTCTCTCCCTATCACCAACTCTCCCTCCCTCCCTCTCTTCCTCTCTCTCTCTCTCTCTCTCTCTCTCTCTCTCTCTCTCTCTCTCTCTCTCTCTCTCTCTCTCTCTCTCTCTCTCTCTCTCTCTCTTCTCTCTCTCACTGTAGCTCTCAGGAACGGGTAGAATGGGTGCTGTAGGAGGTGGGCCAATGTCCCCAGGTAGCTGGAACCCAAGATGGCCCACTCATTCTGGAGTTGGGCTGTGGGTAGGGAGCTGTCTCGTTCAGCATGTTGATACATCTCCATGAGATCAACCCTCTGAGCCCTTGCAAGACTGTCAGGGTTATTCATTTTCCACCTAGCCTTACTGGATTTTTTATATTGTATTCTTTTCTACATTATTTTCTAGCACCTGGCCAATATTATGGTACATAGTTACAGAATGAAAATGTAATGTTAACTTAAGAAAGTCATTTAGGGATCTGGGAATGTGGCTTCATGATATGATGATTGCCTAGCATGCATGAAACCCTGAATTCAATTCCTCAGTACCACATAAACAGAAAAACACTGGAAATGGTGCTGTGCCTCAAGTGGTACAGTGATTGCCTTGAGCAAAAAAGGAAAAAAAAAAACCCAAAGCAAAAAACATTTAATTAGTAAATGCAAAATAAAGAACCCCTACTTGGAATATGTAATTGCTCCTGCCATACTGACACCTGACAATAGTCCATAATTCATGTACTTTTTCTTATATTAGGATATTGTGTTGAAAAAAAGTTTTGTTCATTAGGTCAGAGCAATTAATGTCTTGAATGTGCTTAGATGTCAGGTGAAGATTAATTCTGGAAATTCAAAGATTCCAGGTTTTTGAATGGTCTCTGCTAATCACAATGAGAAGGGTAGTCTAAGTGAGATTTGGAAATCTTTTTGGTTATTCATGGCACCACAACGGCAGAGGCAAATTAACAGTTGTGACAGAAGAGAAGGAATAACTACAGAGGTAATGAATAAATGATAGTTACTAACGTATACCAGAAACGTTTATAGAGAACCATTTTTGGTTATTGAACAAATAGTTATCAACTAGTCTTATTCCGCATTACCTTTAGCATTCTAAATCTCTTAGGCTACTTCTTAATCTCTGTGTAATACATGTATCTCCTTCTGTGCTGTTTTTTCTTACCTTAACTTCTTTGCTTTCTAAAAATCTCAGTCTTTCTATATTTCTCTATGAACATTTCCTGATACTAAATACACCTACACAGACGGCAGAGAATGCTAACTAAGGGTCCCATAGCTCATGAGTCATTAATGAAACAACATGGAAAAGGAGGACATATTTATTGTTACCTCAAATTTTCTGAAAAGCTGCAATGCCATCATTTGATTCAAATTTCCATTATTTGTCTACATAGTATCATTCAGTGCACATAAATGCAAATATGAGCTGGGTGCTGGTGGATCACGCCTGGAATCCTAGCTATTCAGGAAACCAGAGAATTGTGGTTCAAAGCCAGCCTGGTCAGGAATGTCCATGAGACACTTATCTTCAATTAACCACCTGAAACCCAGAAGTGGTGCTGTAGCTTAAGCGGTAGAGCACTCAATTTGAGCTGAAGAGCTGTGGGAGTGCGCCCAGGATCAGAGTTCAAGCCCCACAACCAACAAAAAGTGCAAATATTACCTTAAGTTTCCCCAAAAGGAAGGACAAGATCAATAAACTTCCCAAGCAGAAAAAATAATTTCAAAATGATTCAGTGCACCTACTTTTGCTGAGTTATTTAAGTTATGGCTTCTTTGCTAGACATATTGTCTTCCTTTAAAAATTGTCAAATACTAGCTTTACAATAAACTTCGTCTAATATTTTTTGTTTCAAAAGAGAAGTCTATACAGTTGATGTCACTTAGCTTTCTTACTATCTTAATTCAAAGCCAAACCAGGCAGGAGAGTATGTCAAACTCTTATCGCAAATTGAACACCAAAAAACCAGAAGTGGAGTTTTGGCTCAAACAGTAGATTACTAGCTTTTGGGGTAGGTGGGCAGGAAAGACAACTGTTCAGGGACAGGATCCAGCCTCTGGGTTCAAGCCCCAGGACTAGCACAAACTAAACAAACAAGCAAATAAAAATCCCAGATTTTTCTTTGGGGCCCTCCTTAAAGGTGAACTGGTCAGAGTAGAGTCTTCTTTTGCTGATCATATTGACTGGATCCTGCTTTTTTGGAATCCTTGTTGCTCTGCAGAACTCAGAACCAGACCAAAGGAATTGATAACTGACTCCTGCATCAAGAGAATCATCTCAGGATTGAAATAGCCATCTATAAGATACTTTAAAACCTCTATGTCTTTGTTACTTTGCAGGAGAACACTTTTAAAACAATGTTATTTCCTTTTGTTTTATACTGGCCTTCAAATGGTACATTATTTCTTTTTGTAACACTATGAACTAGAAGTTTCCAAAAAAAAATTATATGAGTAAAGAACACACTCAAAAGCAGGGACAGAGTTTCCTTCAAGCCTTGGGATAACTTTCTTGTACAGTAAAAAGGAAAGCACAAGGTAACTTGAACTTTGTTTTTCCTTTATGTTCCATTCCTCTCCTGGGGTCAGTTTCCACATCCAGTAACAGTTACTTCCAGTAACAATCGATGGTGCTGCTTAAGCTATAGTGAATGTTTTCTGGCTTCACTGCTAGAAGACTAGAACACCTATGGACCTGAGGTAAAACGTATTTCAGAGAAAATTTAGTAAAGAGAAAATATGAAATTTATATTGCTTATAAATATATTATACATGAGTACATTGAGTTCAAACTTTGTAAGTTCTCTGTAAGTTAAGGCGAATTTTAAATAGGAAGAAGGTTTTCAGAACATTCTTTTTGTGACTGTACGTGCTGTTCATTATTTCCCAAGTGTGCATGAGCTAACAGTAAGGAAACAATAGCAATAATAGGAGAAAGAGAAGTTCTGTGTTTAAGTATAAGGGTTACATACAGTATAGAAGACTACAAATAAGCAACATTGAAACAATAAAGCCAAGTCCACTATGTAGATTTATGAGAGTGATATACAGAAAGCAAGAACCCTATGTGGAACATGAAGTATGAGGCCACTCCCATTCTAAATCATGCTTGCTAATCATGCAACTTTGTAGAAAGTACAATGGAAGAATAATTCTGTTTTCAATGAAAGTCAGATATAAAAGCATGGATTTAATTGGAAAAATGTCCATCTTGTGAGAACAGGGATTATGCTAGCAATAAACTGGTATCTAAGATCTCATTTCTTTTTTTTTTTCTTTACACACACACACAGACACACAGACACACAGACACAAACACACACACACACACACACACACACACACACACACACACACATATATATATATATATATATATATATATATATATATATATATATATATATATATATATATATATATATATATATATATATATATATATATATATATATATATATATATTTGTTGGCGGTGATCTTGGGACTTGAACTCTGGGCCTGCGAGCAGTCTCTCTGCTATTCAGCTCAAGCTAATGCTCTACCACTTGATCCACAGTGCCAATTCCAGTTTTCTTTTAGTTAATTTGAGAAAAGAGTCTCTGGGACTTTCCTACCGGGGCTGGTTTTGAACCTCAATCCTCATATCCCTCCATAACCCAGCTTACGATCACATTCCTAACAGTGTACACTCAAGATGTGTAATGTGTCTGTTCATCTATCTTTATAAGAATTCTTTAGTTAGGGCTGAAAGGTGTCTCAGAGGTACAGAGCTTGCCTCGCATGCATGAGGCCCTTGGTTCGATTCCTCAGTACCACTTAAGCAAAAAAGAAAAAAGCCAAAATTGGCGCTGTGACTCAAGTGGTAGAGGGCTAGCCGTGAGCTGAATTGCTGAGGGACAGAGCCCAGGACCAGAGTTCAGGCACCATGACCAGACACCCCACCAAAACAAAAAAAAAAGAATTCTTGAGTTAAAAATATGGGCTACAGCTTAGACATTACTCTCACAAAAATGTTTGTCGTTTAAAAGTTGATACTCCTGGAGAAATAAAACCTAAGAATGTAAAGGAGTCTGGGAAGTTCTATTGGCATCCAGCCTGGGCAGAACATTCTTTGCAACAGTATATAAAATTAAGCAGTCAAAATCTGGATTGGAAGAATGGCTCAATTGATGGAATATCAGTCATGAGCAAGATTGCTTAATAAAAGCTTGAGGCTTTTGCATATATACATACAGACATACACATACACCCAGAGGCACTTATATATGCACACACAAATACACAAATGAAACAACTCTCAGAATGTGTAGAAAAGTTACAAAACAATAAATATATGTCCTGAACAAGACTAGAATCAAGTGATAATTTTTAATATTTGAAAGTCCTCAAATGAACTTCCTTCAAATAAGTTTAAGAATATTACATTGGTAGGGATCAGAGATAGTAAGAATCAATAATCATTATTAAAGGGATCAGATCCATGGAGGAATGAATCAGAGATCTGGCAGGTGCATTTGAAAATGTTCATATCCTGTATCAAATGTTAGAACATCTTTGAAAATAGTAGATAAAGTTTAAGCAGTCACTCTGGTGTATAATATCACTGGAGAAGTTCAGAATTGGTAGTCTATATCTAGATTAAATAAACCAAGAAACTATGGCAGGGCAATGTGATACAAGCTTAGAATTCTAGAACTGAGATTAAGACAGGAGATTAGAGAATGGAATTACATATTGATACCTTCCCTGGACCAAAGTGTATAATTTTAACTTAATAAAACAAAATAAACAAGAAAGGAATACATAGTTGGACATTTGGGCTAATTTTGTCATTATGTTTTGAGAAGTCAAATTTCCTGTTGAAATGCAACTCATTCTTAATCCTCACTTGTGTTTTAAATTCTCTCTTCATTACAGAACACTCCTAGATGCAAAATGACTCATGATTCCCATCCAAAATTTGAAAAAATAAGTTATCATCATTCTGTTGTAACCCAAAGAAATGATGAAGAATTACACAAGCTTAAGCTTGGAAAAATAGCAAAGTTCCTCTAATGAAGGATTTTGAAGATCTTGCTAAATTAGAATTTAGATTTAAAATATTTTGGTTTTGTTTGTAATTTTATATTCTATAGGATTCTACAAAATTGTTTTTAATTAGAGGGTTTAATTGACATTCACAAATGATTTTGCATTCTATGTGCCTAGAATATTCTTTCAAAAACTTAGTTAATAGATAATTCCAACAGTTCATGTATGAAATGATAATGTGAATGTTGTAGACAGAGTTGCCAACAAATTGATGACATTAATTTATGAATTTAGAATAAGAGAAATTTTTGGAATCTTTGGTATAACATGGTATGAAGAGTATAATCGTGTGACATCTTCTTTCTTCTACCTGTATGTAACACAGGAAGCAATTTCCTTAATTATTTGCTACTGTATACAGTGAGAAAAATGTTACATTTGGGGTTTGATTTTATTTTTGTTTTTGTTTTATTGGTTTGTCCTAGGGCTTTTACTCTGGGCCTGGACACTGTCTCTGAGCCTGTTTATGCTCAAGGCTCATGCCCTACCACTTCAACCTCAGTGCCACTTTCATCTGGCTTTTGCTGAGAAGTTTATTGGAGATAAGAATCTAGGGAATATTCTTGCCTGGGTGGGCTTTCAACTGTAATCTTCCAATCTTAGCATCCAGAATTTATATGATAGCTAAAAATTATAAATATAAGTAATATTTGCAAATGTTCTGATCTCAAAAATACCAGTGGGGGGAAAATGATGCAACCCACTTTATTGTGGTGTTCTTACCAGAACATGAATCGCATCACATTAGCAGAGTTGTATTTTTTCACAATAGAGATAAGCTATTTATCATATGAATTAAGGGAAGTTTGAGATGCACCCTAAAAGTTGGAGAATTTTGGGCTAGGATGACTCTATATCATAAATATTGGTATTGGTGGTCATAAAAATAATAGCTTATTGTGATAAACAATTGCTTACTCTTGAAGAATTAATTATTACCGATGCTACATAGTTTTATCCTCTACCAGAACATGGTTATTTTTCTGTTGTCTCTCAATCTGTAACACCCCATTGGAAAATGCATCTATTGTAAAATTACATAACATGCAAGCCGGTATTGTTTTGAATCTCTCAGGTATGGAATCTTCAGAATTTGAAAATGAGTAATTACTAGTCATTGGAATGTTGACGAACACATATATTCTGTCTTCTTAACAACTTATTTACTTTTACAAGTTATTTGTTTCCATAGAATTAAACTGTTTTCACTTTTAGTATGAGAAAGTACTATATTTATTCTTTTTTCAAAATATTGGTAAGTATATTGTGAAAATATTGTCTAGTTGGATAGCATTCAAGTTGATGGTCCTCTGATTAAAAAGGGGTAATTAATTCAAATTAGACACCAAAAGTATGGAATTTTAAAAAGTTACTACATAAAGAGTACTATGTACTTTACCAATACAGTGAAATTTTATTTCATGCAGCTTATTTTTTAAATTTAATTTTATTGTCAAAGTGATGTACAGTGTGGTTACAGTAACTTTAAGGTAGTGAATACATAACTTTTCAAACTTGTTACCCCTTCCCTCATTTTCTTCACAGTTTTCCTTGACCCCAGTACCCCTCACAAGTTGTAATGTACATTTCCAACATATTGTCTTGTGAGTATTGCTATTGCATTGGTTTGCCTTTGTCCTTTGTCTCACCATTTTGTTGTTCCTCGTCCCTTCCTTAATTAAGGTAAATATATACACAATACACAGGCTACCAAAATCAAATACAGCAGGGAAAAAAGCATAGGGGAAAACCCCAAAAGAAAATGGAAATCACATAGTACATTAAAAACAACAATCGCAAATAATACTCTCTGTTTCCATATCTTGGAGTTCATTTTGCTTATCATCAGATTATAAGGCTATATATATGCATAACAAAGCCACTGGAAAATAGTAGTTTCATGGACACTATATCATGAAAACAACATGTTAACTGTTTTTGATATTAAAGGTGGAGTTAGGATTGATGAACTTGTGGTTCTAATAAAGGAATTTCAAAAGAGTTTTAAAATTATGACAGGTTTGGCTGGGAAGGTGGCTCAGTGGTAAGAGCGCTTGCCTTGCATGCCTGAGGCCCTGGGTTCAATTCCTCAGCACCACATAAGCAAAAAGAAAAAAAAAGCCGGAAGTGGTGCTGTGGATCAGGTGGTAGAGCGCTAGCCTTGAGCTGAAGAGCTGAGCTAAAGCGCCCAGGCCCAGAGTTCAGGCCCCACGACTGCACACCCCCCAAAACTGACAGGTAAATTTTAATTTGTTCAAACTTTTTAACAACTTAGCCTATTAGGAAAATTTAAAATTTCTTGGGAAAATAGGCTTTCATGCAAAATAATCAATGGAGACTTAACTGAGAGGGAGCAAAGTGGGTGAAGATGGCTCATGTTCATACTAAACAAACAAACCTCAGAACCCTTGGTATAAGTCCTGTAGGTTCCCTTGAGAATTGTCCTTACCCAGGAAATCTACTCACTGTGTGAAACAAGGTTGTAGTGGAATTTAAATTCAACGTTCTTAAAAAAAAATCAAAATTTGTGTATTGACTTTAATTACCAAACAGTAATTCTCTGAAAAAGATAATTTGGGTCAAAATATTTAGGGAAAAAGTGCACTCAAAAATGTTTGTAATACGTTCTACAATGTCTTTGCATGTGAAGCACTGAACTACAGAAAAAAACCTGATTGGATACTTGAAACCAATGATTTCACATTTCTTAGTAGCTCAAAAATATAATATCCTTATTAACGAGATAGTGAAGACTTCTCTTATTATATAAGCCCAAAAGTTTTGGGATCAGAAAAGAATTGAGCAAATTGAAAAGTCAAGAAAACGTGTTCTTAGAAGCCCTAGCTAAGCATATTGGCTTCAGCAGTGGAGGGTGGCCAAACTTTTTGATATATTGTCTTAATATTTTTGCTACCTAAAGTGATTTTACAGAGCCTATTTAGCTCACTACAATTTAGAATGGATTGAATGAAGACATGAAAATAAATTCCACATCCAAATAAAAGAGTTTTAAAAGAGAAACCATGAAGAGGTAGCAGTGGGGAAGGACTTATAGTGCTTCACCTTCACTAGACTTGAAGCCAAGAATCTGTGATTAGTTGGAAATCACGCAAGAGCTAAGAGAAGGACAGAGACATAGGACATAGGAGCATTATCATTTTGTAACAGACACTGTCATAAAAGGTATGGATGATTTAACTCTATTCTTTTCCATACATCCTTCTGAGCAAATGCAAGACCAAGAGAAAGATAATCTATTGAAATAATTTTTGAAAGAATAACTTCACTGGTCCTGATATGGTATCTAAAGAGATTCTTAAGAGAGAAGATAAAAGTGAAGTATTCTTCGGTTTCTTCTAAGCATTTTGTTAGCAAAGTATATCTTTGAGGTTAGAAGTGATTGAACCAAAAAGTGGTGGAGTACCCATGTTTTTTTTTTTTAATTTTTATTTTATTTGTGAACATACTGTACAAAGGGGTTACAATTACATGGGCAAGATAATGCATACATTTCTTACCAAGCATTGCAGCCTCCTCCTTTGTTTACCCTTTACCTCCCTTCCCAGCCTCCCACTCACCCCCCACCCAATCCTTCCTCCCATCCCTCCACCCCCACCGACATTGTAAAGCTCATTTTTGACATGACAATTTGTACTTCTCATTGTTGCAACAGGTCCACCTGAATCCTTAAACGACTTGTTTTTCCCCATCTCCTCCACAAGTTACACTGACATCAAATATATTGAAAGTGGGGGTTATACTGTGGGGGAGGGACATACAAAGCAACAAAGAAATAATCTTATAAATGCATTAGAAACACATGCATGAAACAAAAAAAAACATTAAAATACCTATCTAAGGATTCATTTTCCTAACATCACATTATCTGAATTTTTCCGCTTGACTCATACATATATTAGATATTGCAAATAAGGGAAACCATGGGACCTGTGTTACTTTGTTCCTGGCTTACTTCACTTACTATAATTTTTTCCAAGTTTTTCCATTTCCTAACAAATGGGGCAATGTCATTCTTTCTGATGGAGGCATAGAATTCCATTGTGTATATATACCACATTTTCTTGATCCATTCATCTACTGAAGGGCATCTGGGTTGGTTCCATATCTTAGCTATGGTAAAAAATGCTGCAATATACATAGTTGTGCTGGTAGCTTTAGTGTGGTCTTGTTTGTCAACATTTGGGTAAATGCCCAAAAGTGGGATTGCTGGGTCATAGGGGAGCTCTATGTGAAGTCTTTTGAGGAACCTCCATACTTCTTTCCAAAGTGGTTGAGCAAGTTTACATTCCCACCAACAGTGAAGTAAGGTTCCCTTCTGTTCATATCCCCTCCAGCATCTGCTGTTGTTAGAGTTCTTGATTTTTGCCATTCTAACTGGAGTGAGGTGGTATCTCAATGTTGCTTTGATTTGCATTTCTTTTATGGCTAAGGATGCTGAGCATTTCTAAATGTGTCTATTGGACATCCTTCTTTCTTCTTCAGAGAAGTTTCTCTTTAAGTCTTTAGCCCACTTATTTATTGGGCAGTTGTTTCTTTGAGGATTTGTTGTTGGGGGATTTAATATTTTGAGTTCCAAGTATATTTTAGATATGAGACCCTTGTAAATTGTATGGCTAGTGAATATCTACTCCCAATCCGTGGGCTTTCTAGTTATCTGGCTAGCTATGTCCTTGGCCAGGCAGAAGCTCTGCAATTGCATGCAATCCCATTTGTCCAACCTTTTTTTGATTTTTTTTGTGTTTCTGGGTCTCTATTAAGATAATTTCGGCCTGTGCCAAGGACACCTAGGGTTTCTCCTATTCCATCCTGTAATATTTTCAGAGTGTCTACTTTGACTCTGAGGTCTTTAATCCATTTGGAGTTGATTCTGTTGCAGGGTGTTAAAAAGGATCTAGCTTTAGTTTTCTACAAGTAGTGGATGAATTTTGCCAGCACCATTTACTGAAGAGGCTTTCTTTCTTCCATTCTATTTTTCAGCTCCCTTATCGAAAATTAGATGGCTATGTGACTGTAGGTTCGTTCCTGTGTTTTCAATTCTATTCCGTTGGTCATCTTTTACGTTTTACTTCATCTTTCACTATTTGGATTCCCTTTAAATTTGCATCTTGTCTTAATGTCCCAGCTAGCATTCTAATACTAAGTAGTTGAAGAGGAGTGGAGAGAGCAGACATCCTTATCTCTTTCCTGAATTAATAAGAAATGCCTTTAACTTTTCACCTTTAAGTATAATGCTGGCTGTAGTTTCATCAATTCTTAGAAGAAAGAAGAGCACTGGAGCAATATCAGTTCCAAATTTCAAACTATACTAAAAAGCCACAATAATAAGAAGAGCTTGGTACTGGCACAAGAACAGTTCTGAGGACCAATGAATAGGACTGAAGACTCAAAAATAAACACACTGACATATTGCAACCTAATCTTTGACAAGGGAGCTAAAAAAATAGAACGGAAGAAAAACAGCCTTTTCAGTAAATGGTGCTGGTAAAATTGGTTATACACCTGTAGAAAACGAAAGCTAGATCCATATACATATTTATGTATCATATATATCATGCAGGGTGATATATATATATATATATATATATATATATATATATATTAATAGAGAACCACAAACAAAACAAATCAAAGAGAGGTTGGACAAATGGGATTGCATGAAACAGCAGAGCTTCTGCAAGGTAAAGTTCATAGACAGCAAGATCAATAAAAAGCCCACTTAGTGGGAGAAGTTCTTCATGAGTCATAAAGCAGACAAAGTCTTATATAGAAAATATACTTAGGACTCAAAATCATAAATACCCCAACAACACATCCTCAAAGGAACAACTGTCCAATATCTAAATTGGCTGAAGACTTAAAGAGAGACTTCTTTGAAGATGAAGAAGTATATATATATAGTATATATATATATATATATATATATATATATATATACATATATACATATATATATCTGTAATTTGGAGAGAGGAAGGGATATAGCAGAATGCTTAAATGGGGATTCAGGTTGACCATTGTGACAATGAGATGTACAGGACACTGTGCAGAAAATGAATTTACAATCTCAGGCAGGGGTCGAGGAGGGAGGAGTTGGAGATGTGGGGAAGGAAAGGATGGTAGGAGAAAAACAAAGGAGGAGGTAACAATGCTGTATACGAAATGTACTCATTACCTAGTCCTGTAACTCTGAGCCCTCTGTACAGTATTTTTACAATAAAAATATATTAAAAAAATCTCTGCCTGCTGTAGATTTCCAGTGCTTCCCTCGGAATTGCATTTTCTGCCTATTCTGGCTGTGGTTAGGTCCACCTGCACAATGGATCAGTAGTCTTCAAGGCATCTTGGTCTTCCAGTGGGACTTGGATTATCCAGTGGTGGTTGGAACCAGGCCAAGGACAGGACAAAATCACTTCCAGGACATGCCTTCGTCATTACGCAGGCAACTAGGATTGCAAGCAGAATTTCTCTGAATTTGACTCCAGCAATCTATCAGTGAACCAAAAGGCAAGTCCACCAAACACCTCACTCTTCCCCCCCCATTTCCTCCTTTCTCCTTCCCTGGGAAAGTAGAAAATAATTTTGCATGTTTTGACACACACACAAAATACCCACCATCTCCCCTGGTAAACTTGGTTTCAAGTCACTGAGTCATGTCAACGGATAATGCTGCATTCATTATTCTGGACAACATCTTCAGGTTGTTTGATGCCTTAATTTGTTGTTGTTGTTGTTGATGTTGTTGGTAGGGGTGCCTGAACTCTGGGTCTGGGTGCTGTCTCTGAGCTGTTCAGCTAAAGGCTAGCGCACAACCACTTTAGCCACAGTGCCACTTCTAGTTTTTTCTGCTTATATGGTGCTGAAGAATTGAACCTAAGACTTCATGCATGCAATACAATGACTCTACCACTGAGTCTTCTTCCAGCCCTAATGATTTAATTCTTTAAAATTTATTTTTGTTAGTTATGGGCCTTGAACTCAGGGCTTGGGTATTAACATATCCCAGAGTTCTTTAGCTCAAGGGGAGCCCACTCCAAATTGAGCTACAGTGCCACTTCCTGTTTGGAGATAACTGACTCACAGACTTTCATGCCAGGATTTGCTTTGAACAGATGAATTTTTAAATTATATTTCTCCTAGGTGTTTATTGGAACATTACAGTGTTTCTGGAATTTAAAGTTTTCTGTAAACCTTTGTCTTCAAGTAATGCTACAGCATTAAATATTACATTTCGAAGCTATCCTTTAGCACATCCATTTTGAAATTATTATCTTAAGATGAAATTCTAATTCTTTGTAGTCACAAAGCATTAAAGTCCAAATGGGAAATATGCTAATTTCAGCAGCCTTAGCTCTCCTTCCTCTTTTTTTCTCTCCAGTATCTTTTCTTGTTTTGGAACAAGTGTCATGGACTGTCCAACCAAGCAAAAGGAAGATTATTCCATTAATTTAATAGAAAAGGAATCCAGCCTACCTGCATCTCAAGGGAACTTTGAGTATAATGTTAATCTAATAGTGGATTTTCAGTCATTTTGATAATTTTTTGTTTAACCACTCATTAAAGAGGTTCCAAAAGGCTAGATTCAAAAATCATGTTCTGCTTTCTAAGAATGTTTAATAAGCTAGCAATTCAACAAAGATTACATGGTGAAGAATTTCTCTTTTATCATAGCCCTTGCCACTGATCCCTTCCCTTCAAAGTTGTAGCTTTGTTCAGTTTTCTTGTTCCAGCATTCATTTTGGTATTTGCTTCAGTAATATCCTTGTAGGATTTGACAATGAAATCCCATTTATTGTTAGAGAGCTCAATTCATATTGCCAAAGGCAGACTCATGAGCAGTTCATAAAGCATAAACTATTGAGAATCATTAACATGGTCATATGCAAATATTCCATAAATTAATATAAGTACCACATAAATGTGCATCTTCATATACTTTTAAAAATGCAAAGTAGTTACATATATATGTCATAAAATAATTCAGATCACTGGTAGAAGAGATTAAGCTAAAAATTTTATTTATATCATCCCCAATATTTTGTGAAATTTTCTTTTCTCAGTAACATTCACCTTAGGACCTGCTTTTCCTAGCAACAAGTTATAAGTTGATATACTTAGATATTAGTCCCCTCTGAGTAACGTCTTTTCTTTCCATCACTAGTTAGTCCCTCATATTAAATACCTGAGGAATAACGTCCCATTGTGCCTGCAAGAGAAGTACCCAAGTCGACTGTCTGTACCTACTCTTGCTTTGCTTTGTTTGTGAATGTTGTAGCAGAGACAGGGGTGTCAGAGATCAGGTGGCTGGAACCATGGTGTTAAGAATTATGGGTAGCAAAATGAGTAGGAGAGAATAGGATACCAGGGAAAGGGTAATTGTGACTGTAATTGCTGAGTTGTATTGTCAGTAAATTGGGTAGCAGCAACAGCTTTGCAGGGGTTGGGGTAGCTAATACATGTATCCAGAACAATTTAGCAGTGACAAGGAAGGACAGACAAAATGAAAGATAAAAGTTGTGAGGCATTGTGGGAATTCTTTGTCTACCCATTCTAAAAACATAGAAGAGGGTATATTAAACTAAAACTACAAAAGAAAATTTAAGTTCTTGGTGCTAACAAATCTGTCCAGGTGTTATTACATTAAATAGAGAATTCAAAATGGTTTTTCTTCATGAATACAGAGATCAAAGATATTATAATTCTTATTTCAAAATGCAAATTAAAGGGGAAAATTAGTCAAGAGGTAAAATTCATATTGAATGTTAATATTTAAGAAGAAAAGAAGATCCTAGATGTCGGACTAAAGACAAAGCAATATTAGAGCATTATATGTTCAATAATAAGAAACTTTAATTGAAAAATTGAGCTAGAATGTTCACATCAGGAAAAGGCAAGCAATCAGAGTCCACCACCAACAAAGAAACATCATAATGTATATCTCAGAAAAAGGAACCAAGTTCCTTATCCTTGATGTCAATGATACACATAACACCCTTACAAACACACACACACACACACACACACACACACACACACACACAAATTATGCAACAGCTCAAGCTACTCACATCCATTCAACATGAATCAAAGATCTTCTTGTAATACTTGAAACTTTAAATTTTGAAGTCTTACTCTGAAAACATTACAGGAAGGAATAGGAGAAACCCTAGGTCTCCTTGGCACAGGCCGAAATTTTCTTAACAGAAACCCAGAAATACAAAAAATCAAAGACAAATGGGACAAATTGGATTTCATGAAATTGCAGAGCTTCTGCATGGCAAAGGACATAGCTAGCAAGATCACTAGAAAGCCTATGGATTGGGAGAAGATATGCACTAGTCATTCAACGGATAAGGGTCTCATATCTAAAATATACCTGGAACTCAAAAAATTAAATCCCTCAACAACAAATCTTCAGAGAAACAACTGCCCCTTAAATAAGTGGGCTAAAGACTTGAGAAACTTCTCTGAAGGGGAAAGAAGGATGGCCAGTAAACACATGAAGTAATACTCAACCTCTCTAGCCATAAAAGAATTACAAATAAAAACAACATTGAGGTACCACCTCACCCAATTAGAATGGCTATACTCAAGTACTCTAATAACAACTGATGCTGGAGGGGATGTAGTCAGAAGGGAACCTCACTGCATTGTTGGTGGGAGTGTAAACTTGTTCAAACACTTTGGAAAGCAGTATGTAGGTTCATCAAAAGACTCCACATAGAGCTCCCCTATGACCCAGCAATATCACTGTTGGGCATTTACCCACATGATCACAAACAAGATCATAGTAAACCTATCAGCACACCTATGCTTATTGTAGAATTATTTACCATACCTATGATATGGAACCAACCAAGATGCCCCTCAGTAGATGAATGGATCAAGAAAATGTGGTATATATACACAATGGAATTCTATGCCTCCATCAGAAAGAATGACATTGCCCCATTTGTTAGGAAATGGAAAGACTTGGAAAAATTATATTAAGTGAAGTAAGCCAGACCCAAAGAAACATAGGTCCCATGGCTTCCCTCATTTGCAATAACTAGTATATGTCTGAGGCAAGCAAAAAATTCACATAAATGGATGCTAGGGAAATGAACCCCAGGATAAGTATTCATTTTTTTTTATTTAATGCAGTTGTTTCTAACATATTTTTAAGATGATTTCTATATTGCTTTTTATGTCTCTCCCCCTGCTTTCACTGTATTTGATGTTGGTACAATTTGTGTAGGGGAAGGACATAAACAAATCGTTTAACTACGGGTACAGGTGGACACATTGCAACAATGAGATATACAAGTCATTATGTTGAAAAAATGAACTTTACAACTTTGGTGGAGGGAGGAGGGGTTTGGCCATCTACTTTCCAGCTGATCTATAGGTGTAGAAGCAAAATGTAATACAAAGCAATACAAACCAGTTCTTACTATAAATAATTTTTCTCTGAACATCTTAAAAATCAATTCTGACAACATGCAATAAAAAAAATCCCTAAGTTTAAAGCATTCTTCTTGACAAATTGAAGAAATACTGAGAACATGTATTTTAAGAATAATTTCAGAGAGCTTGAACTCAGGGCCTGGGTTCTGTCTCTGATATTTATTACTAAAGACTAGTGCTGCCACTTTGAGCCACAGTGCCACAGTAAAGTCTCACCAATTTTCCTCTCCATACTGGCTTTGAACTATGATCTAGATGTTTCAGCTCTCTGCATAACTAGGATTATAGGCATGAGCCCTTGCACCTGGCTAGAATAATTGCTTACCTGAGACACAGGCCAGTTAGTATTAAATGTCATTCATGTTTAACTTTGTAAAATAAAGTTAACTGAAATGCCTTCCACTACAAATAAGGAATTAAATGTGTAGGTGGGTTACAAATTTCTTACCAAAAGATACATATTTTCCTTGCTTTGTTTTTCTTCCAAAATTGTTTGCTTTCCAGAATCATACCTTATCTTTCCTTGCTGGTTTCTTTAGTTTATTTCATACATGCCCACAGCTCCTTCAACTATCAATTCTTATGTGAAGACCTTCCAAATATCTATTTTCAGTCCAAACTCCTTGTATGCACCTCTCCTCCATATATTCAACTAACATAAAAACTTGTGTAACAGTAATCATCTCTTATCATTACTGGATATTAAAGTGTAAGTAAAATTTAAGAAAATAAAGAATAACATAACTAAATATAACATGATTTTAATAGTAATGCTAAACATAAATGCAACGTCGATTATTTTCCGGAGCAATTTAATAAAAACCTCAAGGTAAAGAAATCACAAAATGTCATGTCAAAACCAGCTTTACAAAGTCGGTGGGGGGGCAGAGGGGGTATAATTAGGTGGGGGGAGGGGGAGGCTGGGAAGGGAGGTGAAGCGTAAACAAAGGAGGAGGCTGCAATGCTTGGTAAGAAATGTATCCATTATCCTGCCAATGTAATTGTAGGCCCTCTGTACAGTATGTTCTCAAATAAAATAAAATAATATTAAAAAATAAAAATAAAAAAATAAAAAAAAATCAACTTTTTTGGGGGCTGATATTATGGTTTAAACTTAGGACCTTACCTTGTCACTTAGGCTTTTTCCCTCAAAGGTGGTGCTCTGTATTTGAATGACAGCTCCCCTTCCAACTTTATTTGGGGGATTATATACAGATAAGAATCTCATGTAATAAAAACATTTGTGTCCCTATCTTGGGGTTCCTTTCACATAACATCCTCTTATACGGTACCATGTACAAGTTACTCCAAGTAAGATTAACCATGGGACCTTAATCACTTAATTTCTGCGTCTTTCCATTTCCTAGCAAATGGGGCGATGCCATTTTCTCTGATTGGAAGCATAGAATTCCAGTGTGTGTGTGTGTGTGTGTGTGTGTGTGTGTGTGTGTGTGTGTGTGTGTGTGTGTGTGTGTGTGTGTGTGTGTGTGTGTGTGTGTGTGTGTGTGTGTGTGTATCACATTTTCTTGATCCATTAATCTACTGAGGGGCATCTGGGTTGGTTCCATATCTTAGCTATGGTAAATAATGCTGCAATAAACATAGTTGTACCGGTAGCTTAGTATGGTCTTGTTTGTGATCATTTGTGTAAATGCCCAAAAATGGGGACTGCTCGATCATAGGGTGGCTCTAAGTGAGGTCTTAGAAAACTTTATATCAAGTGAAGTAAGCCAAAACCAAAGAAACATTGGTCCTATGGTTTCCCTTATTTGCAATAACTATTATATGTCTGGGACAAGCATAAAAGTTCAAAAGCTATCTCCATATGACCAGATAAGATGCTGTTAAGCAAAATGAACCCCAAGATAGGATTTACAATCTACCATGTGTTTTTTTTATGTTCCTCCCCCAGGTTTAACCTTTGTTTTCACTGTATTTAGTGTCGGTGCCCTGCATCTTGTATACACCCTTCTCTAGCTTCGGGAGGGGAAGGGACAAAACAAAATAGATAAATAGTGATACAGGCTGACGCATTGTAACAATGAGATGCACAAGACACTATGTTGAAAAAGTATATTTACAATATAGGTGGGGAAGAGGGGAAGGGAGTAGAGGGGAGTGTATTTGTGGAGGTGGGAGGGAAGGGGAGGGGAAAAACAAAGGAGGAGGTAACAATGCTTGATAGAAAATGTACTCATTAACTTGCTCATGTAACTATAACCCCTCTACACAGCATTTTTACAATGAAAACCTCTTTTAAAAGATAGAAGGTGTGCCGGGCATCGTTGGCTCATGCCTGTAATCCTAGCTACTTAGGATGCTGAGATCTGAGGATCACGGTTCAAAGACAGTTCGAGAAAAAGTCCGTGAGACTCTTATCTCCAATAAAACCACTATAAAACCGATGCTGGTGCTGTGAGTCAAGCGGTAGAGCACTCTACTTGAGCTGAAGAGTGCAGGGACAATGCTTGTGTCCAGAGTTCAAGCCCCGCGACCAACACACACACACACACAAAACAGAACTTGTCATGTACACCAAGTATAGTAGCCCCATCTGTAATCCCAGCTGATTGGGAAGCAGAAATGACAAGGATCTTTGTCTCAGGCCAGGCCAAAGTAATAACTGCCAAGACAGCCATCTCAACAAATGTGCTGGCCATTGTAGTTCACATCTTTAATCCTAGCTAATTGTGTGGGAGACAAAAGAAGCAATCTAAGATCATTCAGTCAATCTGAGATCAAACCTGGGCAAAAAGTTCAAGACCTCAAGTAAATAAAATGGACCAGAAGTATGGCAAAAGTAATTGAACTGCTTGTTGCTAAACAACTAAAGTCCTATCTAACAAGCAGAGAACACCTGAATAGAACCCTAGTAATACTCCTCTCTTCCACCAAAAAGCCTAAATAACTTTGTCCTATTTGAACATCTAATTTCAAGGCCACTGACAGATCAGAGATGGTGATATTATCTTAAAAATTGGGTATTCAAAAGAGACAAAGTTCTTTAGGTTTTGAAAAAGTTGAAAAGGTAGGAAAATGCATGTGATGTTTGTTAACTCCATAATTCTTGAAAACATAAAATATACTCAAGTATTTAATATATATCCATATGTGTGCATATATCCATGTATGTATATATATATATATATATGTATATATATAATCATATATATGTGTACATACATATATATGTATGGTTCATCTCTTTTCTGTGTAGCAAATGGTTCAAATGAATCTGTACAATCACTACTCAAAGGCATGAATAGACAAAGAGAATGAGCAGAGAACTCATACTAAGGAATCTATGGTTAGCCCATAACCTGAAAATCTTTTACATCAGTTTGCATGTGTTAGTTACTGCAGTACAGGGACAATACGATGGCAATGAGATACCAGGCAGATGAAATGAGAAATGAGAGATACAAATGGTACAATATTCTTCTGATGGGTAAGTAGAATTTCCAGTGTGTTTATGTGTGTGTGTGTGTGTGTGTGTGTGTGTGTGTGTGTGTGTGTGTGTGTGTGTGTGTGTGTGTGTGTGTGTGAGTGTGTGTGTGGGGGAGTGGGTGGGTGGGTGTATTACATTTACTTGGTTCATTTCTCTCTTGAGGAGTATTTGGGCTGATTCTGTAAGCATGGTTGTGCTGAAAACGTTACTATATCCTGGTTTGTAATCTTTTGGGTAAATGCCCAGGAGTAGAATTGCTGGATCATATGGAAGTGGGTAGTCAATAGAGGAGTGAAGTGGGAAAAGGTAGAAGATTGAATAGGAGAAAAGGTGTAAAATGCAGAGAGGAATCCAGTAAATATCCTACAAAATTAAGAAGAGTGAAGGAAGAGGTGTATAGGGGAGGGATGGATGAGAATGTTGAAAGGGTTGACATTGATCAAAGTATATTGTACGCATAAATTGTTTTGTTTAATGATAACTGCTTTGCTACTTAATAATTAAAAAATCATGTCCCTACAATGTTATGCAATTAGAAGCAAAGCAGGAGAATCTGCTCAGATAATCTCGAGGGTCAATAAATCTTTTTGATTAGGATAAGTTTTAGAACAACACTAATGATACTTATCATCTGAAGAAAATTTAATGATTTCCAGCTATTTAAAATAATCATTTTTGAAGATATGGCTCAAGTGGCAGAGTGCTACTTAGTGAGCAAAGCTGTCAGATAATGAATTCAAGTCTCAATCTCGAACACAAGTAAAAACAATAAGTATAATTTGGGCACTTTCCTGGGCATTAGTAGTACCTTATATCAGAAGGCAGAGATCTGGGGATCTCAGTTCAATGTCAGCTTAGATTGGAATGTCTGTGAGACTCTCATCTCCAATTCACTGTCAAAGAAAGCTGGAAGTGGAATCATGAGTTAAGTGGTAGAATGCTAGCCTACAGCAAAAAGCTCAGGGGCAGAAGCCAAGCCTTGAGTTCAAGCCTTAGAATAGTGCATATATATACACAAAGAAAGTAAGTCACTCAATTTCTCAACCTTCCATTTCCCTAATCCTAACTCTAATCTTGGACAAAACCCTAAGAGTCACCTTGATGATAATAGTAACCCAATCCTAAAATTAATGGAAAACACTCGAGTTTAGACACATTCTAACAGATACTCATTGTCTTTGAAATGATTTTCAGTTTGTTCCAAATCCTACAAATTCCCTGACTTGGACCCTGAAATAGTTCCCTATTATGAATCTTTAACCTCAAATCTTCATATCATGAAAACTATCACAGTTTCCACTGATCTTAACGTTTACTGAACTCCTATATCTCCAAAAAGGAGTTAAAGGTTCATTTAAAATATACTTCAATACGTAACACTAACTATATATAAATCTTACTAGAAACCTAAATCTAAATTTAACCCAATTCAACCTTAACAAGTAAAACTCTGTAGTTTTTGTTAAATCTCAAACTTATTTTACTTGAAAATATTAGCAGAAAACTCAGTTTTACCATAGAGCTTATCCTTCCCTAAGCCTAAGTCTACCGTGAACTAGAACAGTAACCCTAACCCTAGAACTAATAGACTTTGGATTCTAAAAGCCATACAAATATATTATTATTTATTCATCTTAACTTTGATTCAACTCATCTTTCTAAAAATAGTTTGTAGTTTTACTCAGTATCTTGCCATTTTTTTAAATTTAATTTAATTTTATTTGTGAACATACTGTACAGAGGAGTTACAATTACATGGACAGGATAATGTGTACATTTCTTACCAAGCATTGCAGCTTCCTCCTTTGTTTACCCTTCACATCCCTTCCCAACCTCCCCCTTCCCCCCAATCCCAATCCTTCTCCTTCTTCCCCCTTTCCCTCCCCCCCACCTGCACCGACCTTGTAAAGCTCGATTTGGACATGACAACTTGTACTTCTCATTGTTGCAACAGGTCCACCTGTATCCTTAAACAACTGGTTTTTCTCCATCTCCTCCACAAGTTATACTGACATCAAATATAGTGAAAGCAGCCATTATACTGTGGGGGAGGGACATACAAAGCAACAAAGAGATAATCTTATAAATGCGTTAGAAACACATGCATGAAAAAAAAACATTAAAATACATATCTAAGGGTTCATTTTCCTGACATCACTTTATCTGACCTTTTCCGCTTGACTCACACATCTACTAGGTATTACAAATAAGGGAAACCATGGGACCTATGTTTCTTTGGGCCTGGCTTATTTCACTTAATATAATTTTTTCCAAGTTTTTCCATTTCCTAACAAATGGGGCAATGTCATTCTTTCTGATGGAGGCATAGAATTCCATTGTGTATATATACCACATTTTCTTGATCCATTCATCTACTTAGGGGCATCTGGGTTGGTTCCATATCTTAGCTTTGGTAAATAATGCTGCAATAAACATAATTGTGCTGGTTGCTTTAGTGTGGTCTTGTTTGTCAACATTTGGGTAAATGCCCAAAAGTGGGATTGCTGGGTCATAGGGGAGTTCTATGTGAAGTCAAATATTACATGGCTATAAGTCTGTAGGTTCATTTCTGGGTTTCCAATTCTATTCCATTGGTCCTGAGGTCTGTTCTTATGCCAATACCAAGCTGTTTTGATTACTATGGCTTTATAGTAGAGTTTGAAATTTGATATTGATATTCCTCCAGCAGTGTTCTTTCCGTTGAGGAGCATTTTTGCTATTCGGGGTCGTTTATTGTTCCATATGAATTTTTGGATTGCCTCTTATACTTCCTTGAAGAATGAGGTTGGAATTTTGATAGGTATTGCATTGAATTTGTAGATAGCCTTGGGAAGTATTGCCATTTTCACAATGTTTATCTTTCCAATCCAGGAGCATGGGAGGTTTTGCCATATTTTAAGTTCTGTGTTGATATCCTTTTTTAAGATTTTAAAGTTTTCATCATAGAGGTCCTTCACTTCTATAGTTAAGTTAATTCCTAGGTATTTTATTTTTTGTGGGGCTATCACGAATGGAGTTGCTTTCCTAATTTCAGCCACACTTTTCTCATTGTTGGCATACAGAAAAGCCATTGATTTTTGGGGGTTAATTTTATACCCTGCTACTTTGCCAAAGTTTTGAATGAGCTTGAGTAATTTGGGAGTGGAGATTGTGGGATTCTTTAAATATAAGATCATGTCATCTGCAAAGAGGGAGAGTTTTTTTTCTTCTTTCCCTATTTGGATCCCCTTTATATCTGCATGTTTTCTTATTGCTGTAGATAAGCATTCTAATACTAGATTGAAGAGAAGTGGAGAGAGTGGGCATCCTTGTCTTGTTCCTGAGTTAAGAGGAAATGGCTTTAGTTTTTCAACATTGAGTATAATTCTGGCTGTAGGTTTGTCATATAAAACCTTTATTGTATTGAGGAATGTTCTGTGGATTCCTAATTTTTCCAAAACCTTCATCATAAAGGGGTGTTGGATCTTGTCGAATGCTTTTTCTGCATCTATTGAGATAACCATGTGGTTCTTATTCTTGCTCCTGTTGATGTGATGAATAATATTAATTGATTTGCGTATATTTAACTGCTATGCATCCCTGAAATGAATCCTGTTTGATCGTGGTGTATGATTTTTTGGATGAGTTGTTGAAGTCGATTGGCCAAAATTTTGTTGAGAAGTTTTGAATCAATGTTCATCAAAGAAATGGGTCTATAGTTCTCTTTCTTTGATGAGTCCCTGCCTGGTTTTGGGATGAGGGTTTTGATGTCTTCATAGAATGTGTTCGGCAGTGAACTTTCTCTTTCAATTTCTTTGAAGAGTTGGAGGAGTATTGGTGTGAGCTCTGCTTTGAAGCCCTTGTAAAATTCTGCTGTAAAACCATCTGGTCTTGGACTTTTCTTAGCTGGGAGGTCTCTTATTGCTGTTTCTATTTCCATGCTTGATATTAGCCTGTTAAGATAGTTTAACTCATCTTGGTTTAGTTTGGCATGTCAATATTTGCTAGGAAAAGGTCCATTTCTGTCAAGTTCTCAAACTTATTGGCATAAAGTATTTAGAAGTATTCTCTTATAATGTTCAGAATCTTGGTTGTTTCCGTGGTGATCTTTCCATTCTCATCTCTGAGTTGATTAATTTGGGTATGTTCTCTTCTTTTTCTGATAAGATTTGCTAAGGGTCTGTCAATTTTGTTATTTTTTTCGAAGAACAAACTCTTTGTTTTCTTGATTGTTTCTATAGTTTTTTTAGATTCTAATTCATTTAATTCTGATTTAATTTTGATTATTTCTTTCTGTCTACTGGATTGGGGTTTATCTTGCTGCTCTTTTTCAAGGAGGTTTAGATGTGTCACTAAATTGCTAGTTTCAGATCTCTCCAATTTGTTGATGTAGGATCTCAGAGCTATAAACTTGCCTCTGAGTACTGCCTTTGATGTGTCCCATAGGAGCTGGTAATTTGTGTGTTCATTTTTGTTCAATAGCATGAACATTTGAATTTCCTTTCTAATCTCTTCCATGACCGACTCATGATTCAGCATTGTGTTGTTCAGCCTCCATGTGATACCGGACTTTCTTTGGTGGCTTTTGGTATTGAGTTCTAATTTTATTCCCTTGTGGTCAGAGAGAATGCAAGGTATAATTTCAATGATTCTGAATTTAGACAAGTTTGCTTTGTGGCCTAAAATGTGGTCTATTTTAGAAAACGTTCCATGTGCTGCTGAGAAAAACGGGTATTCTGATGCTTCTGGGTGAAATGTTCGGTAGATGTCTGTTAAGTCTAGTTGATCTATACAGCTGTTTAGATCTGCGGTTTCTCTGTTGAGTTTTTGCCGAGTTGATCTATCTAGTGGGGAGAGTGGTGTGTTAAAATCCCCAACAATTAATGTCTTTGGATCTATATGGGATTTGAGGGAAAGTAGTGTTTCTTTGATAAATTTGGGTGCTCCATTGTTTGGCGAATAGATATTTAGAATTGTAATATCCTCCTGAAGGAGAGATCCTTTAATTAGTATGTAGCGACCTTCTTTATCTCTTCTCACGTATTTTAATTTGAAGTCTATTTTATCTGATATTAGGATTGCAACTCCAGCCTGTTTATGGGGGCCGTTTGCTTGGTAGATTTTGTTCCAGCCTTTAACATTGAAAATGTGTTTGTTTTTACGGGCAAGATGTGACTCCTGCAGGCAGCAGATAGAAGGGTCTTGTTTTTAAATCCAACCAGACAGTCTATGTCGCTTAATTGGAGAGTTCAGTCTGTTAACGTTAATAGATAGCACTGAGAGGTATTGGGGAGTTCCTGCCATGTTATTCACCTTCTTGGGGGCTGCGAAAACTGGGTTCTTCCTATGGTTCTTGGATTCTCAGTTTGGGTGCAGTTTCTTGGCCTTTATTGCGGTCTTGTTGGTTTTCTATGTGTAGGACATCTTTAAAAATCTTTTGTAGGGCTGGGTGGTGGAGATGTATTGTTTCAATTTTTCTTTGCTATGGAAGGTTTTTATTTGGCCTTTAGTTATGAAAGAGAGTTTATCTGGGTACAGTATTCTTGGTTGATAGTTGTTTGTTTTTAGGGCATGTCATACATCATTTCAGTCTCTTCGTGCTTTGATTGTCTCTGTTGAGAAATCTGAGGTGATTCTAATTGGTTTCCCTTTATAGGTGATTAATCTTTTCTCCTTGTCAGCTTTAAGGATCTTTTCCATGGTCTGAGTTGATCCTGTGTGGATTATAATGTGATGGTGGTATGTACTATTCTGGTCTGGTCTATTTGGGATTCTAAAAGATTCTTGTATCTGAATAGGCCTATCCTTTTGTATGTTTGGGAAGTTCTCTGCTAGAATCCTGTTAAACAAATTTCCTAGACCATTAACTTCTGTTTCTAGGTGCTCCTCTACACCTATTATTCTTAGAGTAGGCCTTCTGATGGTGTTTTCCAGGTATTGGATAGATCTATCATATTTCTTGGACTTGTCTTGATGGTTGTATGTTCTTTCTCTATAATATCTAGGCTGTCTTCAATCCCTGAGATTCGATCTTCTGCATGGTCTAACCTGCTGTCAAGACTCTCTACTTTGTTTTTTTTATCTCTTTTCCTTCTAATTGGTCAGCTTTGATGGCTTCAAGTTCTTTGTTGAAGCTCTGTTTTAGGTCTTGTATGAATTTCTTTACTTCCTTAATTTGGTGTTCAGTGTTTGTTCTCAAATCACTTAGTTGATTGGTTATGGTTTCTTTGGACTCCCATTCCTTCTGTTGGGTTCCATTCAGCATTCCCTTTGTGGTCTCCCTGACTTCCTTCAGCTCTTTGTTAATGGATTCCATGAATGCCTTTAGTGATCTTTGTGTATTCTCTCCTTGGTCTCTCAATTCCTGTATTACTCTTTGATTAGCTTCCTCCCGTTCATGATATTCCTGCAGTTCTCTTTCTTCCTGTCCGTGGGATTCCTGCAGTTCTCTTTGAGTGTTCTCAGCCTGCTCATGCCATTCCTCCCTTTCTCTTTGAGTATTCTCAAGTTGTTCACGCAAATCCTGTATCAGTTTTTGAGTAGCTTCCTCACGCTTATGATATTCCTGTATAAACTTTTGGGATGCCTCCTCTCTCTCCCTATCACGCTCATACTGAGTCCTTTGTAAGTTGTCAAACTTCTCGTTTATCATGTTTTCCAACAGTGTTTGTAGAGCTATTTGGGAACTCTACTCTGGATTATTCATTATCTGTTCTGACCCCTGATTATCGAGATTGGGAATTGAGATACCCAGATTTGCCTTTTTTTGTGTTTTTTTTTCTGGCTTACTCTGCCCATTTGAGATGAAAATAGCACCAGTTTTGTGCTAGAACACTATTTTAAGGCAACCATCAACCAACGTTTGCATTTATACAGTCAATAGTCTACAGATACAATCTAGTTCAACAGATACATATATTCAACATCAAACAACTATATGTTAATGGACTTCGAACCACAGAGAAGAATTTGGAAAACCAGAAATTTTTAGGGTTAGGGAGAGATGTGGGTAAAAAATAGGAACAGATTGGTGTGGGGAGGCACAGGGAGAGTTAACTATGTCCTAATCTTAATGCAGGAAATAGGTTGGGTAGGATGCATGTAGAGAGAGAGAGAGAAAGAAGAAAGGGAAAGGGAAATGAAAAGAGACCAGAAAAAAATAGAAACGTAAAATTAATATTATTATGGAGATTAAAAGACCATCTATTTAGAGAGGAATGTGAGTATATTAATAGATGTGTAGGGACATATAGGAGAAGTGAAAAACTTAAGAAAATGCTTAAAATATTATATAGGTATAAAGAGGTAGTACTGCTATTAAGGAATTTAAGTCTCAGAGGTTTTGAATTGAGTAATAAATTTGTGGATTAAGTGTGTACACAATGGGGGATAGGGTCTACTAGTTATCTACAGGTTTATCTGAGGATGTGCAGGACAAGAGTTAAGTCACATAAGGAAGAACAAAAGAGACGAAAAGGTGAAAAAGGATAAGAAAGGGAGAAAAAAAGATCAGAAGTTCAGTAGAGCTAGACAAAAGACAAAAACATAATTAAGAAAGAAAGAAATAGAGAGAGAAGACAAGAAAAGAAAGGAAAACGCACATTCACGTATTCCTAAAATAAAAATTATAAGAGGAAAAAAAGTTACTGGAAAACAATTTTTTTTTCAAAAAAGGCAAAAATTAAAGATTAATAAAAGTTTTAGAAAAGGAAAAAAAAAATTATATATATAAGGTACCAAAAAAAAAAGAAAGAAAAAAGAAAAGGAGAAGAAGAAAAAAGAAAAAAAAAAGTTCTTTGATATTTTTTTTTTATTTTGTTGGGAGGGGTGGGAAGAATCCTGTATCTCCCTTTTGTCTATAAACTGCCTCTTATTGGAGTCTCTGGTCAGCTTGAGGTCCTGTGGCTTGATTGGTTTCTTATGTTGGTTTCTTCGAACAGGCAGAAAAATGGTCTTCTTTACCCAAGATTTTGAGATTCCCGCTCCTAGGTTAGTTTAATGGGAGGGTGATCTGCTTTGAGAATTACAAAACAGGGGGATGCAGTGATGAGGCTATGTTCTGGGTAAATTTGAGGCCTTTCAACAAACAGTAGCTTTTCCCTGGGGCTATTTTGTGAAATACTCACAGAGCCCAGCCTGGAGGCATTCTCAGGGTTTCTGTTTTTCCATTGATTGTGGAGGCTGCTAGAGGGAGGGGCAGCCTCTGGCTGTGGTTACCCAGTGAGGAAAGCCACTCCAATGGCTGGTGCCTGAGCTGGGTGACTTTTGCCTGGATGGAGCTGAGTCTGGCAGGTCACTTCACCGTTAAATTCTTGTGACCTGCTAAATGACTCGTTTTATTCCTAGGCCTGAGTTGGAGCTGGCAGCTCCTCTGATCTTTGTCGATATCCAAGATGGAGATCACCGGTGCTGGGGGGGGGGAGGGGTGGCCTTCCCTCATCTGCTCCCTGAGAAGGAGTGAGGAAGTCCAGCTTCTACTCACGCCGAGTCTTGGATCCTGGGTCGTCTCTGGTCTGCAAACTGCAGGATGAAGATGTACGCTCCTTGTCAGTTCTTGCTGGTGTTGAGTAGAATCCGCTCGCTCACTGCGTCTGGCTCCTTTGTCCCAGACTCTGTGGCTTAGTTATGGCTGAGGTCAGCGCTGCGACCCTGCCCCCACCGCGGGAGCTGCTGGCAAGTGCTCAGATGTGTCTCCTTGCCTTGGCTTCCCCTCTCTTGTCTAACTGTCTGTCCTGTGATGGCACACTTGGTGTGATTTTCTGGCTTAGTACTGTTCACTGGAACTCTAAAACTGCTTTCTATGAGAGAGCTTGTTCAGATTTCAGCTTCTCCTCTGCCATCTTCCCGGAACTCCTCTTCCCATTTTTTTAACCCGAACCCTAACTGGAATATTGAGGATAACCCTCGCATTAATCATACCCTAATTGTAATATTATTATCAGTTTCTTATTTCACATTCATCCTAATTCTAACTAGATTTGTTATTCGAAGATTTACTTTCATTTTGACCCTAAGCTTTCCATTTCCTTAAGGCTAACTCTAACTCCAGGTGGAACTGAAACCTAACTTTCACTCTAATGATAGTCCAGTTCTAATGTTTAAGAAAAAAACTCTATTTTTTAATCATTCTAATGGATACTCCAGTTTGCACTCTGGAAATGTGTTTTAATTTGCCCTAATTCCCACAAATTTTCTGACTCTACCTCTGAAGTTATCTTGTTCCCTAACATGAAGTATTAAATTATTTGTCCTCAAATTCTCTTATCAGGAAAAATACTGTAGTTTCCAATGATCCTACATTTTTCTGAACCCCTGTACCCTAAAACAATTTCAGATTTACTTACCATCTAATCCATTACCTCACTAACTCTCAAGTTTAACCTGGCTGGAAAACTCTCATTAATAATTACAAGAATGATCACTGAGAAATAAATATAATGATAATGCTCTAGTTACTTTTTAATCTCTCATATTTGTTCCTACTTGTTAGTTAAAACTGAATACTTTTTTGTTCAGGCATGGGGCTTGAACTCTGGGCTTGGGCACTATCCCTCAGCTCTTCAGCTCAAGGCGAGCCCTCTACTGCTTGAGCCACAGCACCACTTCCAGGTTTTTTGGGTGTTTAATTGGAGATAAAGAGTTCTCATGCACTATGCTTCCAAGGGTGGCATCCAACTGCAGTCCTCAGATCTCAGTCTCCTGAGAGGATAGGATGACAGGCATTGAAAAATATGTTTTGCTGGGTGCCAGTTGCTCATGGCTATCATCCTAAGTACTCAGGAGTTGAGATCTGAGGATCACGGCTCAAAGCCAGACTGGGCAAGAAGGACCCTGAGACTCTTATCTCCAACAAACAACCAGAAACCTGAAAGGGGTGCTGTGGCTCAAGTAGTAGAGTCCTTGCCTTGAGCTGAAGAGCTCAGGGGCAGCACCCAGGCCCAGCGTTCAAGCCCACAATCGAAAAAAAGAAAGAAAGTAAAACATCTTCGCTGCAAGGATGAAGAGGTGTGTGGGGGAGGGTGTTGTGATTGAGAGACCAGGTGCTGGCCTCACTTTACAGACATTTCTAAGAACTCCCCAAGTTTGCACCACTTTGAAGCCACAGTAGAATGGATGGGGCCTTGCCATGAACTCAAGTGGTCAAAGCCTATGGCAGGCAGGGAGTGGGCAAATGGGTGCAGGGGTGGGATTGTTGTGTCTGTATTCTCCCGAATGAAGGATGGATTTGGATGCTGGGTGTCAAAGCCTGGAGTAAAGAGTTGCAAGAAGTTTGTGGCCTGATGAATTTGGTTTCCTCTGGGTATATGAAGATGGATGAATCTGGCGCCTGCTGTGGCTCACAATTGTCATCCTAGCTACTCATAAAGCTAAGATGTATAGACCACGGTTCAAAGCCAGTTTGGGCAGGAAAGTCTGTGGGTCTTGATATACAATGAGCCACCAGAAAACAGGAAACGGCACTATGGCTCAAATTGTAGAGTGCTCATCTTCAGCTGAAGAGCTGAAGGAGAGCTCCCTGACCCAGAGTTCAAACCCCATGGCCAACAATAAACAAAGAGGTTGGCTGAGTTTTCCACATTGCAGTGTGTATGGTAGGAAATTCCATGCTGGGTTATGAGCATTCCAGCTATGAGAGGCTCAATGCTGTGTCTACAGTTAGTCTGAGTATGATAGTGCCATCTTCTCAGGGGTTGGATGTGATCCTAATAGAGGGAATTCATGGTATTGTTCTCAGGAACTGCTAAGGGCTTGGAATATCCGTGTGTGTGTTTGTGTGTGTGTGTGTGTGTGTGTGTGTGTGTGTGTGTGTGTGTGTGTGTGTGTGTGTGTGTAATTTTCCCTCGTCTTTTTCTGTCCCCTTCCTGGTTGCTGGTCTTCCTCTTTCTGACCTCAGATGGTGCCCCTCCTTCACACCGACCTTCCTTTTAGCCCCCTATCAGGGTCTACAATGAGTCCTAAATTGCCACAGGCCTGTGTTCCAACTTTTCTCTAGGGCACAAGTCTTGCTGTCGCAATATTTGGCCGCCTACAGGGGATTCTGGGTCAGTGATGCCAGCTGGCATAGGGTCTCCTCTGCCTGAGAGAGATAGCCTCAGTCATGCGATGTCCTATCCTTTTCCTCAGCTAGGCCTCTGACTGCACATCCAACTCATCAGGCTGGCAGTGGAGTGGGGAATCAGGGATTGCTGGTGGCTCTGGCCAACTCGAGATTGACAGCTGACTGAAGGCTGCCCAAGCAAGGAGGATCTAGGGCGACATGGGAGGTGAGGCCAAGGAGGCTTGGAAGTATAGGTCAGTGTCTAGGAAATGTAAATGTACTTTATCACAGGACAGTCTATCTTCCGGTCCCAACTGGGCCTCACAGGTCCTTCTAAAAAATTGCAGATGCTCAGAATACAGAGGCACAAACTTTAGATTCCAGGACCAGGGAACTGGGGAATGAGAGACTGGTATGGCCAATACCTCATTGTTTTGGGGTATTAGTGTTGACCTGGCTATACACCCCCTTGTGTACTTTCACTTCTTAACCCAGTGTTGTCCACACACCGGACAATTGTGGCAGTACTGTGGAAGTGGCAGGAGTGGATGTGAGGTCTAGGATGACCAAAATCAGGATTTATGACCTTTGGGGGTGGCAAAGGATGACTTTCAAAAAAAAATCTTAGAGCTGGGGCTCAGGGCCTAGGCAATGTCCCAGAGCTTCTTTTGCTCAAAGCTAACATTCTACCACTTAAACCAGAACTCACCTATCATCTTTTTTTTAGTAGTTTAGTGGAGATAAGAATCTCATGGACTTTCCTGCCTGTTCTGGCTTCAAGCTGCCATCCTAAGATCTCAGCCTATTGAGTAGCTAGGATTGTTGGGATAAGCCACTGGCACCTATTAAGGATATTAGTGTGTGTGTGTGTGTGTGTGTGTGTGTGTGTGTGTGTGTGTGTGTGTGTGTGTGTGTGTGTGTGTTTACCGGGACTTGAACTCAGAGCCTAGGTGGTATCCTTTATCTTGTTTTCACAAGGTTGGTGCTGTACCACTTGAACTACAGTAGCGCTTCTTCCCAGCTTTTTGGTGATTCATTGGACATAAGAGTGCCCAAGCTAGCTTTTAATTTTGATTGATCCTCAGGTCTCAGGCTTGCATACCTAGGATGACAGACATTAGCCACAGGCGCCCAGCTGATAATGGCCTTTCACCACAGTGGACTGGGATCTCCTGAAAACTTCCTTTATTTTTTCTGTGCCAGTACTGGGGCTTGAACTCAGGGTCTGGGCTCTGGTCTCTTAACTTTTTCCCTCAAGGCTGATACTCTACCACTTGAGCCACAGCTTGATTTCTGGATTTTGGTAGTTCATTGGATAGAAGAGTGTCACTAATTTTCCTCCACTGAGCTGGCTTTGACCAACGATCTCTGATCTCAGACTTCTGAATAGCTAGGATTTACAGGGGTTGAGCCACTGGAGGCATTGGGTAGAAGCTTCTCTTGAGCAAGAGTTCTTCCCTTCATTTGCCTTGACTCCTCCATGCAAAGGGGGCCTTAAGGTCAGGAGCTGTGTAAAATAGGCTTCCAGCCACAGAAATTGGCCGGGGTCTTTGGTAAAAAGTCAAGCTAATCTTCCACTGAGACCCATTCTGGGACGCCACCCTCTGCCCTACCTGTGACTCAAGTACAATCCTTGACCCAGCCTTCAGTGTTCTGCCAGACTTGTCTGAGGCCATAGAACCTTCATTCCACCCACACCACCTGCTCTACACCACCCCTCAGGACCTTTGCACATGCTCTGCACCTTCTTCCCTAGGCCCTCTGTCCTGTTCCACATCTTAGAACTCCTGTGGAATTTTGGCACTGATCATATCACCTCCTGGAGCAAGTCTTTCCTTCCTTTCTCTCACTTTTTTAAATACTGAGTTGCTAGAGATCGAACTAGTGCAGGCTGACTGTCAAATGCTCTATGTTGGTGTGGGCGTGTGGGGGGGGTGCCAGTCCTGGGGTTAGAATTCATGGCCTTGATGTTATCCCTGAGTTTTTATGCTCAAGGATAGCATTCTATTACTTGTACCACAGCTCTGTTTTTTGGTGCTTAATTGGAGAAAAGAGTCTCATATAGACTTTCCTGCCTGCACAGGCTTGCAGTTATAATCTTCAGATCTCAACTTCCTGAGTGCTATTATTACAGGGCTGAGCCACCACCACCTGCCCTCTACCTCTTACCTACCTCAGCTCTCCTCTGAGTTCCAGAAGTGTATGTCTCACCAAGCTCACATTTTTTTTTGCCAGTGTTGTGGCTTGATCTCAGGGTCTAGGCATGTTCCTGAGCTGCTTTTGCTCAAGGCTACATTCAATCACTGTGATACTGAGGAATCCAACCCAGGGATTCATGCTTGCTTGGTAAGCACTTTACCACTTAGCCACATTCACAGCCCAAGGATTATTTCTAACAGGAACTATGAGGGTGGGATTTATTGGCATACTCTTTTCAGCACAGAAATCGATGGGCTTTTCAAATCTTTGCCAGGATTTGGGATCAGAGTGGGACTCGGCAATGAGGAATGATGAATGAGTGATAGCCACCAGGCCCCAGAGATCTAGTCTGACGTCCTACAGAGGGATAGGGAATATGGAGCCAGAAACTTCCACAATACCTACAGTCTAGGAACAGTGGTCTCCCTGGAGGCAGTGGCTGGCTGCTAGATGTCCCAATGGGACACCTCAGCCAGAACATAATGAACCCGTTGAATACACCAGCCAAGGCAAGCCTTCTGGGCTTCAGTTATTAAATGGCAGAGAAGGATGCTTTGTTCAAGCTACTGGCTTAGTACACTCTGAGGGCTTGTCCCAGCATTCACATGTTGGGGGTCTGTTCATGGGCAACCTGCTGAATGCATATCATCCATACATCATCCATACATACACAGAGACATGAAGTTACTGCCTTCTTTTTTTCTTTGGCAGGTCTCAGGTTGAAATATGAACCTAGGCCTTATCCTTAATCTACTCTTTCTCAAAAGTAGCACTCTGCCCTTGAGCCACAGCCCCAACACATGGGGATATTTTCCTGTGATCTCTTAGAAATAAGAGTTTTGCAGACTTTCCTGCCCTGGCTGAATTCAAATTGGCATTCTCTACATCTCAGGCTCCTGAGGAGCTAGGATTACAAACAGGAGCCACTGACACCTGGCTTTCTTTGCTTCTTCTTGTTCTTTTTTTAATCATGACAATCTGAAATCTTCAGTGTCATTCCAATGGTTTGCATTCGAAGTAAACTTCCCAGGCCTAGAGTTTGAACCCCAGGACTGCCACACAGAAATGGAGGGAGATCTTGACAAACTAATTCCTATTTATGTGAAGGATAATGGAATGTTATAAAAGTAATTAAATTTGCAGTTAATTCATGATTCTATTTTAGAAAGCAACACATAAATCATTGGATTTATATCTTCCATTCTAGTACCATGTTATGTTTTCCCTAATGGAAGGATATTGATTAATTTTTAATTAATGCTTTCATAAGTATTCAACCATGATACTTCATTAAACGGAGACATAATTTAATAACTAATTATTGGTAACTATATATCATTAAATGGAGACATAACTTAATAACTAATTATTGGTAACTATATATATAACATTTAATAATATCTTCACATTCTCTCTCTCTACATATATATATATATATACAGCAATCTACACACATACATATATATATATGTATATATATATATATATGTATATTTATATCTATATTGGGAACTACTGTGGTTTGATAACAGGTAACAGGTCCTTAGAACTTCCTGGCATCTCAGTTTTCCAGAGGTTGGTGTGTTAAGACTTTGATCCCATTTATGTATTGGACATTGTAGGCCGTGAGTTGAAATCCCAGCATTGCCAAAAATTTATTCATGTAGTAAGAAGGTACTTCTGACACATTTTTTTCCTAAAAAAAAGTCCTGGGTCTCAGTATGATGTATAATTCATATGCAAATATATCATGTATGATAAGATGTAATAAATGAAATGTTATATGTGTAATAATAAATGAATAAGGGTAATAAACATCATATTCACTAAACTCATGTGTGTATTTTTTCCAGTGCTGGAGCTTCAATTCAGGCCCTGGGAACTGGTTTGAATTTCTTGTCTTCAAGGAGGGTGAGATTCCCCTTCACCCACAGTGACTCAGAGATACCCAGATGCTGAGTTCAAATCCCAGGCCTGCCAGAAAAATGGTGCAAATTCCAAGTCATGGCCTTATTTTATTATTTTTTTGCCAAGCAAGGGACTTGAACTCAGGTCTTGGCTTCTCTGCCACAGCTGGCCCTAGGATTCTAGGACCCAAGTTCAAATATTGGGGTTGGCAAGAAATAAAATAAATAGGAAAAGGATAAAATGGAGAAATTCAAGAAGGTGGTTTTACTTTTTTTCCCTTTGCATTGTGACCATCCTGCGTGTAAATGACAAAGCCCTGAAAGTGTACATGACATTGCATGCTGATGTTTGGCTGGCTATTAGGGACGCCATAACCAAAACCATAACTTAGGCCTGGAGGTTGAATCCCAGGGCTGCCACTAAATATTGGCGGGAGATTCCAAGAAACCCATTTCCATGTACATCCTTTCGAATGGAATTTTATAAAAGTAACAAATTAGTAGTTAGTGTATGAATATACTATAAAATTATACACAACAATTTTATTACATTGATTAATTTTAAATTAATACTTTACTATGTATTCAACCATGATACTTAAAAGTGGAAGGAATAATTTGAATGTCAATAATGGATAGTAATATAATATATGTAATTTCATAATATGCAGACACATTTCTCTTGTCTTATACATACATATATGTATATATATATATATATATATATATGTATATACATATACATATATGCCAATATACACATTTATCTGTTCATACACTTGTCACTCCTGGGGCTCAGTGGTATAATGATAGCTAGTACATACAAAGCCCTGGATTCGATTCCTCACTACCACAAGCACATAAAAATCCAGAAGTTGTGCTCTCGCTCAAGCAGTCGAGCATTAGCTTTGAGCATCAAGCCTAGGGACTGTGTCTAGACTCTTACTCAAGGTCCAGGATGGGCATGAAAAAATATTGAATGTTGTGACTGCAACTCTATAAGGATAGGACTTCAAATACCTCATCACAGAGCAAGCCGGGAGTCTGGTGCTGACAGTTGCCATCTAACCTGACTTAGTCAGAAGTATACGACTGCAACTCAGCCCCAGAGAACCAGATGCTGCTGGCTTGCTCACCCCTGTCATCCAAGCTACTCGGGAGCTGAGATCTGACACTGTTGTATTTAAAACCCAGTCCTTGCGGGATGTCTGTGAAACTCTGAGCTGTGGATCAAAGTGATAGATCTCTAGCCTAGAGCAAAAGATCTTAGGACAGTACCCCCAACATTTCAGTGCAATCCCTGTGGCTGACACCCCCCCAAAAATGCTCCTCTGACTCATTAGATGGGAACTTTGTGCAGTTTGTGATGTGTTTCTGAAAGAATGGTGATACTGATGAAAGCACCCTAATACTAATGACAGCTTGTGGGATGCATCTATGTGATGAGTCCTTCCTGGAATGCTTGGGCCCTCACGGGGTGCTGTGTGCTGAGTCCTGCACAGGATGCTATGTGCTGAGTCCTTCACAGGGTGCAGTGTGCTGAGTCTTGCATTGGGTGCTGGGTGATGAGTCTTTCACAGGATGCTGTGTGCTGAGTCCTGTAAAGAGGGTTATTTGGAGCCGGGCACCAGTGGCTCACGCCTCTACTCCTAACTACTCTGGAGGCTGAGATTTGAGGATAGTGGTTCAAAGCCAGCCCTGGCAGGAAAGTCGCTGAAAGTCTGATCTCCAATAAATCACCAGACAACTGGAAGTGTCGCTGTAGCTCAAGTGGTAGAGCACTAGACTTGAGCTGAAGAGCTGAAGGACTGTGTTCAGGCCCAGATTTCAAGGCCCATGATTGACAAAAAAAAGTGTTATGTATTTTGTTCTTGAAAGGGTGCATACTTTCATCTTGTCCTTGTAAGAACTCCAACTGACATGACTATGCAGAAAAGAATATTGAGACTCAGATCTGTCCCCAGGGCAGGGACAAAATTATGTATTACTGAAGACTAGTGAGTTGTCTACAGGAGACAATGGTTTTGTCTTGTTTTTTCTAAGTCATGAACCTTGAACTCAGGGCTTACGCACTGACCCATACCTCTTGGGCTCATGGCTAGCACTCACCACACAGAGCCAAGGACCCCCTTGCAGCAGAGTGTCACAGCTTAGGGTTCTATAACCGAGGTCTGTCATCCTGCCTTCTCAAGAAGCTGAGGTCTGGGTTCCAAACTATCCCTGACACAAAAGGTACCATGAGACTATTATATCTTATTCACCACTAAGAAACCTGAAGTGGAAAATAGGTGCTTGTGGCTCATGCCGATCATCCTAGCTACTCAGGAAGATGACATCTGAGGATCATGGTTCAAAGTTAGCTTAGCCAGGAACGTCCTTGAGACACTTAGCTCCAATGAACCACCAGGAAACTGGAAGTGGCTCTGTGGCTCAAGTGGTAGAGCACAAGATTTGAGCTGAAGAGATCAGGGACAGCTTCCAGGCTCAGATTTTAACTCCAACAATGACAACAACAACAAAAAAATACAGAAACAAACTAACACACTTGAAGTAGAGGGCTAGGAATGTGCCTTAGAGGTAGAGTGTTTTGCATATACGAAACCCTGGGCTTGATTTCTCAGAACCACATCACTAGGAAAAAGCTTGAAGGGGCTCTGTGGTTCAAGTGGGAGAGAGCAACCATTGTACAAGAGAAACTAGGTACAGTGCTCATGTCTTGAGTTCAAGCTCCAGGACTAGTGTATGCACACACACATGCACATACACACACTCAACACAGAGAGAAAGCAGAAGTGAAGCTGTGACAAAGTGGTAAAGCACTAGAGTTCAGCTCTGATCTCATGGTCAGCACCCAGGCCCTATGTTTAACCTCAAAACCTAGCCACCCAAGGCCCAACTAGGAGAGGGCAAAGGTTTCAAAACCTGATGAGCTTCATCAGTCCTAGTTGACAGGAAGCTTTGTGATATCCAACATGTGCTTGGATTTCCCAAGGTTCTGGAAACCTAGGAGAAGCATTATAGGCCCATCATTGCCGACGATGAAATGTTTCATTATGTTCAGTGCCCTAGTTATCTGCCTGAAGGATTCCTGAATTATATTGAGCACTGTATCTGTACACTGGAATATAGTCTCATAAAGGCAGGATAAGAGCACAGAACTTGGCCTGCGATGGGAGGTGGCAAAAATGAAGGTCTCCTGTTAAAACAGAGCACTGGGAAGAGAGATAGCTAAGGGTAAAAACAGGCCTTTTTCTCCTGACCCTCAGAGCCCGCCCACACAGCTTCACTAATTGGCCCAGATGGAGTTATTTGGTACACAGCTGTACAGGAGTGAGGGCTTTTGTGTGCCTGTCCAGACAAAAAGGGAGACTTCTTCCAGCAGGCCTGGGGTGAAGAGAACCCCTCAGGCTACATTGGGAGCAGTGAGGGGAGCCCTGGAACACGCAATATCATAAAAGCAGTCTCTGTGTTATGAACTCATTGTTTTGAATACAATTTTCCCTGCTTGGTGCCACTCATCATACCTACTCAGGAGTTTCACCTAGAGGAATACATCCATACATACACAAAGAAATTGAGGTACAATTTTTTTTGGGGGGGCAGTCCTGGGTTTGAACTATGAGCCTAGGCCTGGTCCAAGAGCTCCTTTTGCTCAAGGGTACTGCATTAAGCTTGAGTCACAACCCCACTTCTGGGTTTTTCTGTGATCTCTTAGAAATAACATTGTCAAGGACTTTCTTACACTGGCTGGTTTCAAACTCAAATGCTCTACATCTCAGCCTCCTGAGGAGCTGGGATTATAGTCAGCAGGCACTTTCACCTTCTTTTTTTTTCTTCTTTGTTTTATAATCTGAACTTACTTCTTAATAAGGTCATTCCTATGGTTGGGACTTATAAGTAAACTACCCAACGTTCTTTATACCTGCTTTCTCTGAGAGTATTTTCTCTCTTCATCTTACCCTCTGGTCACAGGGTTGAAGCCAAAAGTGAGAAATGAGTGTTACAGGATTTAGGAGCAAATGTCAACAGGACATGTCATTTCTGTCACTTAGCATTGAGCTGCAGTGAATTTATTGTCTCAGGATATGAGGACCGAAGGCTAGAGTGATCCTCATACAGTCTGCATTGCTCCATTTGCCTATAAAATGATCTAATAATTATGAGTGTTTTGTATCTCCAACCTTAATTATCTGGGACACACTAGAAGCATGTTCCTGTTTCCGTTTTTCTCTAGTACCTCTTGATATTTAGACTAAAGGTTTGGGTGGAGCGGCTTCTAGGTGAATCCCTGAGGAAATCCACTTGAAGCCTCCTCAGGAGATCTCCATTCAAAGCCAGCCCTAGCAGGAAAGGTTTATTGTCTCCAATAAACCACCAGAAAACCAGAAGTGGAGCAGTGGCCTAGAGGGTAGAGCTCCAGCTTTGAGAGAGAAATCCAAGCAGGACTACAGGCCAGACCAGGCAGGAAAGCCTAGGAGGTGCTTATGTCCATTGAACAACCAGATGGCTGGAAGTGGAGCTGTGCCAGTGGTAGAAACTCAGCCTTGTGAAAAACAGCTGAGGAATGCATCATGTCCTCAGTTTAAGCAATGGGATGGCCACAAAAGAAAATTCAAAAAGAGAAGGCCAAGTTTATGTATCACGTGTGTATATTACTTCTCTAAGTGCAAAGAGGCTGTATGCAAAACTTCTGCTTTTATTTACACATTTATGTTTTAGATATGCTCATTGTACATACTGCATCATTTTCTTCATTTCAGCCCCATTGATTTTCTCTTCCAGGATTCTAAGCCTATTTCCTAATATGATGCACACTGAAGCTCTCAGCAGCCTTTATTTACATTTTATTATGAGGCCAATGCAGGAGCAGTCATAAATCAGGCAGGGGAAAAGAAGATCAGAGTTCATAGAAATAAGCGGTATTCAGAAAATTATACTTGGGGACACAAACTGGTAGCATATATATGTAAAAACTACCATTAAGAAAAAAGATGAGGGGGCTAGGAATGTGGATTAGTGGGAGAGTGCTTGCCTAGCATTCAAGAGGCCCTGGGTTCGATTCCTCAGTAACACATACACAGAAAAATCCAGAATTGGTGCTGTGGCTCAAGTAGCAGAGTGCTAGAGACAATGCCCAGGCCTTGAGTTCAGCCCAAGAAATGTCAAAGAGATAACTAAGTAGGTAGTTAGGTAGTTAGGTAGTTAGTTAGGTAGGTAGGTAGGCAGATAGGTAAGTTGGTACATAGATAGATACAAAGAAAGAAAGAAAGAAAGAAAGAAAGAAAGAAAGAAAGAAAGAAAGAAAGAAAGAAAGAAAGAAAGAAAGAAAGAAAGAAAGAAAGAAAGAAAGAAAGAAAGAAAGAAAGAAAGAAAGGTCAATATATGATAGATAGATAGATAGATAGATAGATAGATAGATAGATAGATAGATAGATAGATAGATAGATAGATAGATAGATAGATAGATAGATGATAGATAGATAGAAAAATGATAGATGAATCTGGTCTTGGACTTCAGGAGGAAAGAAGGGAACTATTCCCAGTCATGAAGCTTCTGCAGTGTGCCAGGACACCAGCATCACCTTCACACAACCACAAAGCAGGAAAAATGTCTCTTTACCACTTCTCAGGCAGCCGAATGCCGCAGAGCCAAGAGGGCAGAGCCAGGTTCTAACTCAGCTGCTTGGGGACAAAAGAGAAATTACCCTGCCTCACCTTGGACTGGGGATTAGCATTAATGATGTGGAGAATGAAGGAAGGAGAAAAGACTGGCAGAGGTTGAAGAAGGTCCTTCAAATCTGATAGATGTAGAGTAAAACACCCACTCCCTAAGACCAGAGAGCAGGGCTTTTCTACTCTGTTCTTCCCCTCTCCCTCACTAAACTGGCTCTCTATTGGGGTAACCTAAAGATAGCCTGAAGCTCTCTTCACCTGAGTGAGGAAGGTTAGTCATTGTTTGAGGAAGCTGAGAAAAGCCTGATCCTGGTGTAACTGTAACAAACATTTCAGGTTTCCCCCATTGCTGGCTGTCCCTGGAATGAATGAAGTGGTGTTGCAGCTCACTTCCCTGTTGAGTGTGTATATTCTGCCTCCTTGTTCTGGCTTTTGAAATTGTTTTCTGTTCTTCAAATACAGTGTTATACTGGAGTTCTTCCTGCTGACTGTGCCAGGGCTTGGATCCTGAGAACTTCATTTGAACCCAGGATGGGGCAATGGGTCAAGAACACTAAGAACATTCAGAGTAACTTCTCATCACCAAGGGGAAAACAAGAAGCTCTTGAACATCTGACTTTGCAGATGTGGAAGTCAGAGGGTCATAGAATTTTCTGCCCTGGCTGGCTTCAGTGTGATCCTGAGACCTCAGCCTCCTGAGCTAGGGTGATGGGCAAGAGCTACTGGTGCTCTGCTAGGTTCAGATGAGTAATGACATTAACAATACAAGTCAACTGCTTATCACAAAAGGGTTTGGGGAGCATATTAAGCCTTTCAACATTGGACCTTTCAGAACCCTGTGGACACAAGGTTACAATGCTAGAGCCAGTGAAGGCTGGGCATGTGGATCTGCTACACTTAAGCCTGGAGGTCTGACTCCAATTCTGGTGTATATTAGTGTTGATTTTCCAGAGAATATTCTCATAATTAGCAAATAGGAAAAGTACTTTGAGTAACCCTCAATTTTTTCCAGTTGTGTGTCTTGTATCAACCCTGGGCACTGTCTCTGAGCAATTCAGTCATGTCTAACCCTCTACCACTTGAGCCACAGCTCTACATTGGATTTTTTAGTGGTTCATTGGAGATAAGAATCTAACAGGCTTTTCTTGCCTAGGCTGTCTTTGAACTGTGGTCTTCAAATCTCAGCCTCATGAGAAGGTAGTTTTCCAGGTGTGAGCTACCAGCATCTGGCCTATTGTTTTTGACAGTCCTGGGGATTGTTTTTCTCAAGGCTAGCACTCTACCACTTGAGCCACTCCACTGCGTCTGGTATTTTTTGAATATGTGGCATTGAGGATTCAAACCCTGGTATTCATGCATGTTGAGTGAGCTCTTTAGCACTAAGCCACATTTCTAGCTTCCCCCTTACAATTTTATCCCACAAGTTTCCTGTCCTCAAGAAAGCCTTCTCAGTATAAACCATCTAAAAACACCCCTATAGGAAGGTGTCCAAAGATAAATAAGACAAAGCTCATTCTTGGGAGAGACTCTAAACGTGAGAAGACTGTGACAAATGCCTCCATTTAATTAGGTATCATGTTTCAACACAAAAAGTTTTAATGATAAATGAGTCAATGTCCTAAATTATTGTGTATAATTTTATAATAGATGTGCAAAATGTAAATGGGAATAATATAAATAAATTAAACAATAAAAATGAATCAAATAAAAAATAAAATAAATACAAAATCAATAATGAAAATCATAACATGTAATAAACATACATATGTACGTATATATCATCTATTACACATGTATAGAAATATCTTTTCCATTGCAGGGCCTTCATTCACGCCATGGGAACTCTAGCCTGAATTTCTTTTCCTCAAGGACAGTAAATTTTTCCTTTACTCATGGTACAAAAGAGTTACCTGGACGGTGAGATCAAATCCCAACAATGGTAGAAATACTGGCCCCAGTTCCAAGACAATGACTTAATCTTTTAATGGAAGCAGTTATGTTTATTCAATTCCATACTGAACATTAAATAAAAAGCAGTGTAGAATTTTGTACATCTATTCAGACATCCTACCCTTACCCAGAAAGTGCTTCTCGAAATACTACATGGTTTCTTTTTTGTATGTTTTTTATTGTAAAAATGTTGTACAGAATGGTCACAGTTACATGAGCAAGGTCATGAGTATATTTCCTATTGAGCATTGTTACCTTCTCCTTTGTTTTCCCCCTACCATCCTCTACTTCCCATCTCCACAACTACTCCCCTTACCAAGCTCAGTGACTTATTTTTTAGTTTTGGCTTGGTAAGGTGTTTGAACTCAAATAGTAACAAATCTGCACCTTCCCTCACATTGCTACAAGTTCCTGAGTTCAAATCCCAGTCTAGGAAAGAAAACTGGCAGAAATTCAAAATCAGAGAGATCTATTTTTTTTAATTTAGTTAAATAATCATTTTTTTTCTTTTTTGTGGCTTTTTTTAGGGCTAGAACTCAGGTCGTGGCAACTCTGCCTCAGCTTTGATCACCCTAGGCTAGGTGCAGCCTCGGAACCCATACCCAATCCTGGAATCCTAGGCCCAGAGGGCTTGCGGAAAGAAAAAAAAAGTGGGATAGCACAAAAAGTGGCAAGCTGCAGAGGGATGGGGGTTTAATTTTTTTTTTAATCTTTGCACGGTGACCATCCTGGGTCTGAATGCCATGGGTGCAAAGTACACCTGACTTGCCATTCCTGAGGGCTGGCGGATTAGCAGGGAAGCCATAGGTCAACCGGTCAACATAGGCCCTGGGTTCAAATCCAGGTCCTGACAACTACCAATGGCAGGAGATCACAAGATGCTCATTCCTATGCATAGGAATATCAATTGAAAGAGAAGTTTGTGCATTTGTCAAGCCTAAAATTGGATGCAATAATCCTAGGACACTGATTGATCTTAATTTCATGCTTTATTAAGCATGAAAAGAATAGCATTCCTTTAATTGTGTTATAATAAATACCTAAGAGTTGGGAAGAATGTAGTATATGTCATTCAATCATAGATAGGATGTTATGGTGCTTTTTACCAATATATATTTATTTGTATACTACTGTCTGCCTATCCTTGTATCGCTGTTTTGGCCAATCCTGGATCACGATCTCAGCACCTAGGAACCACCTCACAGCTTCATTGGCTAGAGGCTGTTGTGCTCACACTCACCCAGTCATGATTTGGACCTGCTAGACCCTGACTTCAGATCCCAGCACTGCCAAAAATTTAATCTTGGAATAAGAAGCCAAATGCGACACCTGTTTTCCTTTTCTGGAAGAGTTCTGCGTGTCAGGCATTATGGAGAACACATCTACAAATCTAGATGGTATATGATAGCATGTAAACAATGTAATACATAGTTAGGATGCATAAGTGTCAGTAAAATAAACGGTAAATAAATGAAAAAAATAAATATATATAATGTATAACCACACAAACATAATATAGACTGAACATCTGTATGGAAGTTCAATCCTATCTTTAAAATGTATATAAGGAGTATGTTTTCCAGGTCTGGGGCTTGAATTCAGGCCTAGGGAATAGGCATAACTTACTGGTCTTCAAGCAGGGCGAGCTTCCCCTTCCCTGACAGTGCAATAGAGTTACCCAGAACCCGGGTTCAAATTCCAGGACTTGCAGACAAAATATGGCACACATTCCAAGCCAGGGAGCTTCATTAGCATTTTTAATATTTATTAAGTTCACTTCACCTTTATTTGATACATATTGATTTTATCATATGAGAATTTTTCAAAAAAGGGGTCTAAACTTTTACATTTCAGCATAGCACATTGGTGTTTCTATTTTGACCATCTGCCCTGAAGAGTGAGAATGAAAATAAGGACATTTCTCCATAGGAGATCAGGACAGTTGAATTTATTTCTATTTAGAGTTTTTTCTACAATTATAAACTCTCTGCATTTGTGTCGTATGAGTTTTCCTCAGTGCCTACCATGAAATACACTAGGGGAGTCCTCATAGAACAAAAGGTAGGATTTCTGAATAAAACCTCACTTCTGTGAGGACAGTAGGTACTTCTAAGCATTTTGGGAATAAACTGGATTGTAAAATGAAAAACGAAAACAATGGGACTGTGATGTATCTCAGTAGTGGAGTACTTTGCTAAAGAGCATAAGAACCTGGCAGAAAAGTTTCCTAAGGCTCAGAATGTTAGAATTTTATGATCTGCAGGAACAGACATTTCTTGGGGGGTCCTGTGCTTTGAACTCAGGGGTTATCCCTGTGCTCTTCAGCTCAAGACAAGCGATCTACTGCTTGAGTCACAGTGCCACTTCGGTTTTCTAGTGGTTTATTGGAGATAAGAGTCTCACAGACTTTTCTGCCTGGGCCGACTTTGAACCGCCAAACTCAGATCACAGCCTCCTGAGTAGTTAGGATTATAGGCATGAGTCACTGGTGCCAGGCACATGAAAAAACTTCTTAAAGATGGATTCTGAGAAAAGAAACTTGGAAAACACTTTTAGTATAAATAATTTACAGTGCCATGGTTAAGGCACTAATTCAGAAGTATTTATTCATTGGCTGGTTTCTTAGTTTATTTAAAATATATATATATATATATTCATTATTAAATTATATGTGTATATATATATATATTATTAAAAACATAGCTTTGAAGTGTATCTAAGAGCATATGTGCTCATGTAAATTTATACAAATGAAAAAGATTCATTTTTCTTTTCAGTTTGGTTGGTACCATAAATTAGGGGGGATTTGTGTATTGTTTTTTTCTCTGTTCTCCCAACCCCCTCTCCTCACATTTGAACACAGCTTGCTCTTCCTTGGCTTCGTTGTTCATAGCTGATTTTCTACCACTTCAGCTATACCTTAGCCTGGCATTTTGCCACTTAATTGGAGATGATGTCTCTCAGGCTTTTCTGCCTTCATTGGCTTTGAAATTTCATCTTCCAGTTCTCAGCCTCCTGAGTAGCTAGGATTAAATATGTGAGCCACTGGGGTGCCTACGGATAATTTAGACTTTGGTTAGTGTATTCTTTGTGTTTTTCTTGGCATGGGATCATTTACTATAAAATTTCTGTGAATGACCTGGGTCTGAAGTAAGGTATATAATACATATGTAAATCTGTATAATTTTCATAAGATGTAATAAATTTAATACGTGTTATAAGTGTATTAATAGTCAACAAATATAATGAATTAATAATACAAAAAATAAACACACTCAAAGCAATATGCAGTAAACATAAATATGTAGATATTAATCATTTCATATGTGGATGAATATTAATTAACAGGGTTGGGATTGAATTCAGGTCTAGGGAACAGGCCTGAATTGCTTGTATTCAAAGAGTGTGAGTTTCTCCATCCCGCAGAGTGCATTAGATTTTCCCAGACTACAAGTGCAAATCCCAGGCCGAGCAGAAAAAAACGAGCATGAAATCCAAGCCAGAGAGCACCATTAGTATTTTTAAATTTTTAAAATTCATTTTATTTTATTTTCTATGTATGTATGTATGTATGTATGTATGTATGTATGTATGTATGTATGTATGTATGTGTGTGTGTGTGTATGTATTTTGCCAAGCACGGGATTTGCACTTAGGTCGTGGCAACTCTGCCTTAGCTTCCATCAGCTTAGGCTGGGTTTGTGCAGCCTTTGGACCCACAGCCATAGGCCAACGTGGACACTAGGCCCTGAGTTCGAATCCCGGTCATGCCACTTACAAGGGGCTGAAGAGCCTAAGAAAATATTCTTGTCCATAGGAATACCAGAAGAATGTGGTTAATGTCATGGTTGGATGAGTAGTCCGTCAATCTGTCTTGCTTAAAATTAGACCCAATAATCACTGGACAGGGATTGACTTTAATTCATAGTATATTATGTATTAAAAGAATACTATTGATTAAATGGTGTTCTCACTAAATACATGAGAATCGGTAGGAAGGTAGTATATGTCATTGAATACTAGATAGACACCTCTGGCAGTACCTAAATATCTAAATTTATATTTGGGCTGGAAAAGTGGCTCCGTTGTAGAGCTCTTACCTTGCATGCCTGAGGTCCTGCATTCGATTCTTCAGCACCACATAAGCAAAAAGAAAAAGCCAGAAGTGGTGCTGTGGCTCAAGTGGTAGAGTGCTAGCCTTGAGCTGAGGTCAAGCAACCAGGCCCAAAGTTCAGGCCCCACGACCAGACACCAAAATAAATACATAAATTTTACTTATTTATATATCTCCATCGTCATAGAAAGTTACTGCTATTTTGGCCAAACCTGGGGCTTGATCCCAGGTCCTGAGATCCACTTGGCAGCTGAATCGGCTAGAGGCTGCAGTGCTGACACTCACCCATTCATGAATTCAGCCTCTCAGGCATTCACATCAGGTCCCATTATTCCCAAAAATTTCTTCCTGGTGTAATATTTCAAGGGTGACACCTGTTTTCCTTTTCTATACAAGTTCATAATATGTCTGCAAAGCTACACGCTATAGAATAGATGGGAATAAATGTAATAAATGTTATAGGTGCACTCACGGTCCATAAAATAAATGCTAAATAAATAAATAAATGATAAAATATAATGTATCACTCAAAAAACATGATATAGACTGAATATATTGATGTAAGTAGAAATCATATATTTAACATGTCTATAAATGTTATGAGATGCTTGAATTCAGGCCCAGGGAAGAGTTTAGTTCATGCATGATTCTCATTGGAAATGATACGCAAGATGTATGACACAACAATTATTTTTAATTAAGAGTTCATGAAGTGTGACAATAAGAATCACATTCAGGAAATGGAGGCATTGGGAAAGAACCAAGAATCGGTACTTAAATGGTAGATAGGATTTGAACACAGCTCGCTACATCTCCTACTCTATCCAAATAGGTAATTAGCATACTAGCTTCAGCTTATGAATGGATGAATATTGTGCCCCATCCCCACACTGGGGCTTGATCTCAGGTCTGGTTATGTCTTAGCTCAGAAGCTGATGGGCTCATGTGGACCTATTTGGCTGTTGGGCTTCCTAGACCCCAAGTTCAAATCCCAGCACTACCAAAAGGTTTATCTTGATGTGAGAAGCCAATTCTTGCACCTGTTTTCCTGTACTGTGCAAGTGCTGGGTCTCAGCAAGAATCAAGAAACATTGGCAACTCTACACCCATGAGAATAGGTTGTCATCCATGTCAGCACAGTTTTATATGTCATTCTATGCTCAATAAAATACACAATACATCCTTGAAAAAGACACAAAATAAAAAGAATAACTACACTGAATGCAAGATGCATACCATACCTGTACGTAAATAGAGATCCTATGTTTAAAAGAGCTGGGCTTCTTTTTTTGTCCAGTGCTGTGACTTCAGATCAGGCCCAGTACTAGGCCTGACATTCTATTCTTCAAGGATGGTGAGCCTCCCCTTCCCCCACAGTGCAACAGAGTTACCCATACCTGAGTTCAAATCCCAGCACTGACAAAAGATTCATCCTGATGTCAGAAGCCAGTCGTTGTACCTGTTTTCCTCTCCTGTGAAAGTCCTGGGTCTCAGCTAGGCTGGAGAATGAATGCATAGGCAACCCTGTAACCATGGGAAAACTTTGTCATCCATGTCAGCACAGTTATAGCTGTCACCATACTCAGTAAAATACTCCATACCTCCATGAATTAGACACAAATTAAGGAGAAGTGCACCAAATGCAAAATGATGACCGCACATGTATGTCAATATAGATCCTGTGTTTAAATTATGAATTTAGGACTATCCTGGCCCTCCCTGGGGATCGATGTCAGGTCCTGGGAAAGGTCTAGCTCCTTAGTTGCTCACAGGCTGGTATCCTCACCTAGACCTTTTCGCCAATTTGCCCTGCTGGGCTATGAGTTAAAATCTCAATACTGCCAATAGATGAACTCTCATGTGAGAAACACATCGATCCTCCTGTTTTCCTATGAAAGTCCAGGTTCTCAGGGAGGATGGAGAATGCTATATAGGCAACTCGATAGCCATGGGATAGGTGGTCATCCGTTTCGGCACAGTTATGTCTGTCATCATGCTCAATAAATCACAAAATGCATACATTACTAAGACACACAATAAAAAGAGTAACTATACTGAATGCGTGAGGCATTCCACACATCTATGTAAATAGAGATCCTATATGTAAAATAGGTGGGTATATTACTTTTGCCAATACTGCGGCTTCAATTCAGGCCCTGTGACTTAGCCTGATATTGTAGTCTTCAAGGATGGTGAGCTTCCCTTTCCTCCACAGTGCTATAGATTTACCCAGACCTGAGTTGGAAACCCAGCAGTGGTAGAAAAATGGTGGGAGTTCTGAGCCAGGGTGTTTATTATCATTATTATTATCATTATTATTACTATTATTATTACTATTACTATTATTATTTGCCAAGGAAGGGATTTGAACTCAGTTCGTGGTAACTCTGCCTTAGCTCCAATCACCTCAGGGTGACAGGCTGCCATGGGCCCATAGCCAATCCTGGGATGCTAGGCTTTGAAGTCTTGCAGGAAAACACACACAGAGAGAGAGAGAGAGAGAGAGAGAGAGAGAGAGAGAGAGAGAGAGAGAGAGAGAGAGACAGAGAGACAGAGAGACAGAGAGACAGAGAGACAAAGAGACAGAGAGACAGAGAGACAGAGACAGAGAGACAGAGAGACAGAGAGACAGAGAGACAGAGAAAGACAGAGACAGAGACAGAGACAGAGACAGAGACAGAGACAGAGAGAGAGAGAGAGAGAGAGAGAGAGAGAGAGAGAGAGAGAGAGAGAGAGAGAGAGAGAGAGAGAGAGAGGGAAAGGCCGCGGGATGGATTTTTTACATTTTTTTTCCCTTTCTATGGTGACCATCCTGGGTCTGAATGACATGTCTACAAAGGGTACTTCACCGTGCATTGGCGAAGGCTAGTGGGCTATCAGGGAAGCCATAGTCCCATGCAGCAATGTAGGCCCTGAGTTTAACTGTTGGTCCTGACACCTACGAATCGGGGGATTTCCTGAGACTTATTCCTATGCATCGGAATACCGATGGAATATTAACAAACTATGATTGAGAAGTTTCTGCATGCATAGGTCTAGTCTAAAATTAGACACATTGATCTTATTGAATAGTTTATTAAGCATGAAAAGAATCCTATTCCTTCAATGGCACATAATAACTACCTAAGAGTTGGTAGGAACGTAGTTGATGACATCGAATCCTAGGTAGATGTCTCTGGCACTCTATACAAATATATATTTATTGGTATACTACCACCTGCCTATCCATGTATGGCTATTTTGTCCACCCCTGTGGCTTGATGTCAGAGTCTGGGAACTGCCTGGCAGTTTCCTGGGCTAGAGGTTGTCGTTTTGACACACCCATTCATGAATTGGTTCTGCTAGGCCCTGAGTTCAGATTCCAGCACTGCCAACAATTGGATCGTGGAATAAGAAGCCAAGCGTGACACCTGTTTTCCTTTGCTCTGAGCGTTCTGGATGTCAGACATGCTTGAGAACACTTCTATAAATCTAAATACTATGTGATAGGATGTCATCAAAATAATAAATGGAATGAGTGTTATCACAGTCAATAAAATAAATGGTTAATGAATAAAACAAAAATACAATAAATAACCACAACAAACAGGATATGTACTGAACATCTATAAGTAAGTATAAATCTTATCATTACAATATATATAAATAGTATGTTTCCCAGAGCTGGGGCTTGAATTCAAGCCTAGGGAGCAAGCCTGACTTTCTTGACTTCAAGCACAGTGAGCTTCTCCTTTGTCCACAGTGCTGCAAAGTTACCCAGACCCTGAGTTCAAATCCAAAGCCTAGCAGAAAAAACGGCACCAATTGCAAGCCAGGGAGATTATTTATTTATTTATCTATCTATCTATCTATCTACTTATTTATTTTGTGCGAAGCAAGCTCTCGAACTCAGGTCATGGCAACTCTGCCTCATCTTCCATCACTCTAGTCTGGGGTGCAGCCACTGGAACCACAGGCAATCCTGGGATCCTAGACCTCCAGGCCTTCTGGAGGGGAAAAATGCACAGAGAATAAGTGGTGGGATGAAGTTTTAACATTTTGCACCATGACCATTTGGGTCTGAATGATACGGCTCCAAAGGGTACTTCACTTTGTATTGCTGAAAGCTGGCAGGGTACTGGGGAAGACATAGTCCTGCACGGCAATATAAGCCTAGAGTCGAATCTAAGTCATGTCACTTCCGGATGGTGGGAGATCCTAAGAGACCCATTCCCATTTATAGGAATAATGATTGAATGTTGTAAGTGTCACGGTTGAATGAGTTGCTCATGAGTGATACTCGTATAAAATTAGACATTATGATTTCAGTAGGCTGACTAATTTTATTTAATATGAAGCATTAAAAGACTACTATTTTTGGAAGTGGCTCTGTGGCTCAAGTGATAGAGTGCTCACTTTGAGCTGAATAGTGCAGGGACAGCGCCAAGCCCACAGTTTATGTTTTTGAAAAGACTACTATTTCTTACAGGGACACATTAATTTCAGAACACTGATTTACTTAGTAGTTTATTAAGGATGAAAACAATAATATTAATTATATGGAGACATAATAAATACCCAAGAATTGTTAAGAATGTAGTGTATATAACTGAATAATGGATAGACATCTCTAGCACACTATAAAGATATATATTTATTAGCATACTAACATCTGCGTGTCAATCTGTTTTTATTTTGTCAACCCCTGGGGCTCAATCTCAGGTCCTGGGAAATGCCTGTCAGTATGGCATGCTGACAATCATTCATGAATTTGGCCCTGTAGGCCATGAGTTCAAATGCCAGCACTCCCAAACAAGAAATCATGGAGTAGGAAGCAGATGGTGACACATGTTTTCCTTTTCTGTGAAAGTCCTGTGTGTCAGGTATGAAATGAAATACATATGCAGACCTATATCCTATGTAATCAATATTATATGTGCCATAATAGTCAATAAAATAAATGGTCACTACATGAACAAAACAAAAAATAAAATCCTCCCATCAGATCTTCAGCATTCAAGAAAACAAAGAATAAATAAAATGGAAGGATCCCAAAGACAAATACCTCTGGGAAGGGTGATTCAACCAAGGGTCTGGCCATAGGTGATGCTGACCACTGGCCTCCCCTGCCTTTGGACACAGTCACAGCCACCAGGGTCCAGATGGTCAAGGGTCCCGAAAGCACCAAGAATATGCAGAGGTGCTAGCAACATGTGGTGCCTGCCCTGGACCACAGCAAAAGGAGAAACCAGGTGCTCTATGCCAAGATCCAACCACTGAAACAGGAAAAGACAGACCTGCAGGATTGACGAGAGAAAGAGAAGGAGAAGGTAGCCAAAGTACACAAAGCACCAAAAACAGAGCTAGACATCCACAAGCCACCCATATAGAGGTTGGTTTCGGCAGAAAGTGATTTACAATCAGCACCAGCCCACATGCAGCTCATGGCCGATGACAGCGAAATGGAGCATGAAGCTCTCACCAGCTGCCTACAGGCCGCAGAGCAGTGCATGGCAGAGCTGGAGATGGTGGCTTCTGTGGTTACTACTTACAGAAGGTGACCAAAATGTTCAAACAGCTAAATGATGTAACACTTCAGCTCAAGAAAAAGAAGAGAAGCTTCTATGACCTGCAGCAAGTGAACACAGAATTTTAGGAGAAGGTGTAAGCATTCTGGACATAGAGGAGCAACAGGAAGAACAGAATCTGCAAGTTCCAACAAGTGCTGGAGGGGTGTGAGGTACTAAGGAGACTTCAGGACAACCTGAGTTGAATGGTGTCTGCAGCGAATCTGGAGACAGACAACTTCTTGCAGAACCTGAGCATTGAGAGGTCCAAGCAGAAGGAGGAGCCCTGGTGGCAGACCGAGCAGGTGAACCAACTGACAGAGGAAAAGGAGTGAGGATGAAGCTAGGTGCTGCACCTAGAGAATGAGCTGGGGGAACTGAGAAGGAAGTTGGCAAAGCCATGGCCCTCTGCGGGTCCATCTCAGGAGGAGCAGCACCTGCGGGCCCAGACCTACAGCACGCAGATGGGGTTGAAAAACCAGGAGAAACAACTTCACATCCAGGTACAGGAAAACTATAAACTCCGTCTCCATTATGCAGAACAGCGGGAGCAAATGGGAGGATTGGAGGAGAAAACCAAGGATCCACAGGAGATCCCCGAGACCCCACGGTGTGCATGTGTATGGAACCCACAGCTGGAGGAACAGCTGGCCTTGCTGCAGGACACTCTCTACAGGGTGAGCAGTGAGAAGGAGGATCTCACCAGCATCGTGGACTCAGAGCAGCAGGTGAAGAAACATCTACAGGAATAGCTGTACTGCTGAGAGGAGAAGATAGAGAAAGGGAAAGAGGTAGCTGAGAGAGAAAGCCAAATGACTCAGGATCTCCGGGAGCAGCAGGAGCAGTCTCTGGCCCAGCTTCAGGAGCTCAGAGTCACCTGTGAGCAGCACATCACCTCCAAAGAGGAGCTGTGCTCCAAGTAGTAGGTCCTGCAGTAGCACCTGCAGAGGCAGACCCAGCTGTTGGAGCACCTGAAACAAGTGCAGGGTCCAACCAACTGGAGGGACAAGATGGTGCCCTCAAAGTGGCAGGACAGTTTCTAGTGCCTGGATGTGACCAGTCCAGAGGAGGAGCACATGCAGGCCCAGCTGAGCTTCCTGGCTTTCCCTGGGGAAGGAGAAGCTGTGAACCCTGGAGAAGCAAAAGCTGAGGAAGCCACTCTCCTCGATGTGCCCATGGCAGAGGATGGAGATGTCCCCCAAACTCAGAGGGACGTGGAGCTGTTAGCACTCTCGGAGGCTGAGATCCACAGGGGGATACTCCTGCCACAGGAGCAGCGAGACTGCTGCAGGCACTCCCCCTCCCACCGACAGCTCAGTGCCAGATAGAGTTGGAGCCACAGGTCCCCCGCCCAATGAGCTGCCACCACAGCATGTGTGAGGATGGGAAGTGGGACACGTGGGCGTCCAAGAAGAAAATCTTCTTCATCCACAAACTGCCTGATGAGGTGGACTTCCAGAGTCCTGCAGATGAGCTCCACCATCGATGCAACCAGCTGTCGGCACATATCTGCACCATCCAGGAGTCCCTCCTGACATGTAAAGGACAGATGTTCATTCTGGATCAGCTGTGTCAGGAGAAAGCCGAGTGCATGTGCCAGCTATCCCAGGAGAATATGAAGAGTAGATAGCTGCCAGAGCTTCTGTCGCTCCTACACGGGTCTCCAGATGCTGACACAGGCTGAGCTCCCCACCAGTGCAGCTGATTCAGAGGACTCAGGGTCCTGGGTGGTCAAAATCAGGGAGAAGCAGAAAGGTTTTGAAGAATTGCAACTTCAGGATAGTGTGGAAACTGCAAGAGGAGAGGTCAAGTTTCCCTGCCCCGTACAGGACTCCCCCACAGAGCATGTCCTACTGCAGATCCCCACATGCAGAACTGCCCACAGCTGGTGTGCTCAGGCTTGCATTGCTCTGTACCTTTTTTCTGTAGACAGATGGGGATGATGACTCCCTATGTGACTTACTGAGTCCCAAAATCCTCAGCAGCCACCAGAACTAGGTGGCCAGGTGGGCTTCTCTAGGCCTCCATCTGCCTAGTGATAGGAAGGGTAAACTATGGGCCTGGTAGAGCAGAGGCTGCTGGGAGGAGGCCCAAATTCCAGGAACATCTAATGGCTCATTGGTGGCCAGGGAAGAGGCCCGTGTTATGCTTAACAAAAAGAATAAATTGTTTCCAAAGGGGAAAAAAATGCCTCCACAAAGATTTGTTCTTCCAGTTATGGGGCTTGAACTCAGGGCCTCTCCACTGTCCTTGAGCTCTATTTGATCAAGACTGGTGGTCTACAAGTTGAGCACCATCTCCCCTTCCAGCTTTTTCTTTGTGGAATCGAACCTAGGGCTTCAGGCTTGCTAGGCAACCATTCTATCACTGAGCCACATTCTCAGCTAGGATGATCTCCTGCCCCCAAACCCATATGGCCATTCCTCAGATAAATAGGAAGTAGGGGCTAGGATGAATATGAAGCACAAGTTTGGTTCACACAGAAACAATCCCCTGTCCCCTCTTCGACACCCTTATTTAAAGTTTCTCTTTTACTATTGAGGGATGAGGGAGGGAGAGGGACATCTGAGAGAGGAGTACCATGAACAGTGGACCCCTGAGCCCCACAGCTTCCCCCACACAAGTCGTCCTACAGATTCCCATCTTACCTGACTCAATGTTGTGTCTACACTGTCTCCCTACTCCTGCAAAGCTCAGAATGAAATAAATGTCAGCCCTGGCCTCATCCCACACCCAGGGTAGAAGTTCCTAGTCCCAAACTGATTTCCACCTCTGACTTCCCAGAGTTAGGCTGGACCCACCACTCACCACTGTGTTGGTGTCAATGATCTCATGGATGGATTTCAGGAAGAAGGCCTATGGCAAAGAGCAGATGCAGCAGGGTAAGCAGGGAGGAAGGACCCAGGGCAATTGGTCTGGGATATTCCTCCTTGGAGTCCTCCCAGAGCCATCCTGACCCAAAACCCAGACAAGGGCAGGGGGTGGAGAAGATATAGGAGCACGGGACTAGAGGAGGTACTGCTTTATCTTGGTGCACTTGAAATTTCCAATATTTGGCCCATGCCAATCCCAAAGCCAACATGCAATGCCTCTCCTTGTTATTGTCCATGAGTGTTGTCCCTGAGCTCTTTTTCTCAAGGTTTGCACTCTACCACTTTAGCCAAGGGACACTTCTTGTTTTCTGATGGTTCATAGAGGATAAGATTCTCACACACTTTCCTGCCCAAGCTGGCTTGGAAGCCAGATCTCACCTTCCTGAGTAGCAAGGATGTCAGGCGTGAGCCACAACTGCCCAGCATATGCTGCCTTTTTAAAGGATCTTGGCAAGTCTGTAAATGGAACCCTAAAGGGCCTGGATAGACCAAGACCCAATCAAGGAGCTGGGACTGGGGAAGGCTGACATTCTAGCCATTCTGTTCCCCAAAAGTATAGATGTCAGGTGATGTTGGATGCATCGAATTACTAGGCCAACAACCACCAGACTTTGTGGGAAAAAGGTATAGAATACCCAAAGATTACAGTGTAGAAATCTCTGATTTTGTATGCATATGGGTGTGTGTGTGTGTGTGTGTGTGTGTGTGTGTGTGTGTGTGTGTATGTGTGTGTGTGTGTGTTTGTGTGTGTGTGTGTGTGTGTGTGTGTGTGTGTGTGTGTGTGTTTACCAAGGGTTGAAGAGCCTAGGTGGTAACCTTTAGCTTGTTTGCACAAGTTTGGTGCTCTAACACTTGAACTATAGTATTACTTCTTCCCAGCTTTTTGGTGATTCTTTGGAGATAAGAGTATGCCCAGGCTAGGTTTGAATCTTGATTGATCTTCCAGTGTCAGCGTTGAGTAGCTAGGATTATAGGCATGTGCCACTGTCATCCAGCTGCATGGATGTCTTTTCATACTTTCTGTTCTAACAGCTGTCTACTTGCCTTGGCCTAGATTGCTGACCTCTACATCAGCTCCCAGCAGCACCTGACTGTGTGGAGACCATAATGTTCAAAAATTGTCAGTGCATCCTATTTCTTTGTCCTCAGGGGAGGGTATGTCTCCTCTGAAGACCGGAGGGGTAGGGGAAGGGGTACGAGGGATAGCTGTAGATGGGTGCTCGGCTAGGAAATAGGTACTCTGTTTTATCCAAAAAGGAATGCGTGCCCAGATGCTAATGGCTCATGCTCTCATAATCCTAGCTCGTTCAGCAGGCTGAGATTGGAGGATTAACGTTCAAATGCAGCCCAGCAAGAATTGTCTGTGAGACTCTCCTCTCCCAAGAACCACCTGAAAGCTGGAAGAAAAGCTCTGGCTTAAGTGGTAGAGTGGTATCCTTGAATGAAAAAAACTGAGGGACAGAGCGCAGGCCCTGGATACAAGCCCTACTACTAAGATGCACTCATGTGCACGCACACACACACACACACACACACACACACACACACACACACACACACACACACAGAGGAAGGTAGTAATGATCAGCTGAGCTAGAACTGGGGGCAGTCCTGAGGCATAATCATAATAAACTCTCAAGCCACATCAGTTGTTTTCTCCTTAAGTCCTTCTTGGGCTGAGGGGTCTGGGCTATGGCAGTAAATTGCATGGAACCAGCCCCTCCATCCCAGCACGGGGACATAGAACCAAGGGAAGGCCAATATGGATGCTCCTTTGTAGTTGTCTCATGATTGCAGACCTTCATCTGCCCTGAACACTGGTGAGTTAAGCAGGGCTCCGAGTCCTGGGACTCCTGGAATATAGTGACTGCTACAAGCAGCAGCCAACCTGCTTTTGTTCCTCAGCCTACAAGTCTTTCATGAGCCCAACTCAAAACCTGCCCAAGGTGTGCCTGACAAATTCACATTCTTGTGATTCCCTTGTGAGCTGGCCTTAACTGGTCTACCCCTTCTGGCCCAGAACCATGGTCTGAGACATTGATTTAGTGCTTAGATCCACACTGCACTCATGACAGATGCCCTTCTGATGAACGGCGGATGACCTGAATGCCACAAGGCATTACCTTTTCTGGTACTGTGTCCTGCACTGTAGGCAAAGGCCTTCAAGGAGGCTGCTCTCAAGACTTGTAGGACACATAGACATTGGAAGACCATCAGGAGCCCACTGGAAAGTACTTGCTAGAGCCATAACATGAGGTCAAAGCAGGCCAGGTATTGGTCATGGGGCTCTAAGTCTGGGCCTGGGCACCATCTCTCAGCTCTTCAGCTTAGCACTTCAGCCACTTCTGGTTTTCTGGTGGATCTTTGGAGATCAGAGTCTCCCGGACATTCCTGCCCAGGATGGCTTTGAACGGCAATCCTCACATCTCAGCCTCCTGATGTGCTAGGAGGACCAGCATAAGCCACCCATGCCTGGCCTATCTGTCCATTCACCACAGTGGACTAGGAGCTCCTGAAAGCTTTTCTTTAGTTTTTAGGTGCCAGTAATGGGGCCTGAACTCATGGTCTGGCCTGTAGTCTCTTAACATTTTCTCTCAATGAGGACATGCTACCACTTGAGCCAAAGCTCCATTTCTGGCTTTTGTTAGTTCACGGGCAAGAAAGTCTCACTAACTTTCCTCCCTTGAGATGGCTTTGACCCACAATCTCTGATCTCAGTCTCCTGAGTAGCTAGGATTTACGGGGGTTGAGCCAATGGTGGCATTGGGCTAGAAGCTTTTCTTAAGAAGAGTTCTTCCCTGCATTTGCCCTGACTCCTCCATGCAAAGAGGGCCTGAGGGTCAGGAGCTGTGAAAAATAGGCTTCCAGCCACAGAAATTGGCTGGGGTCTTTGGTGAAATGTCAAGCTAATATTTCCCTGTGCCTCATTCTGGGACCCCACCCTCTGCCCTACTTGTGACTCAAGTACAAATCTAGACCCAGCCTTCAGTGTTCTGCAAGACTTGTCTGAAGCCACAGAATCATCATTCCATCCACACAACCTGCTCTACACCACACCTCAGGACCTTTGCCCATGCTGTACCTTGTGCCTGAGGCTCTCTGTCCTGTTCCACAACTTAGAACTCCTATGGAATTTTGGCACTGGTTATATCACTTCCTGGAGCAAGTCTTTCCTATCCTTCTCCATCTTTTTTAAAAAAAATACTGAATTTCTAGAGGTGGAATTTGTGCAGGTTGACTGTCAAATTCTCTATCTTGGGGTGTGTGTGTGTGTGTGTGTGTGTGTGTGTGTGTGTGTGTGTGTGTGTGTGTGTGTGTGTGTGTGTGTGTGTGTGTATGTGTGTGTATGTGTGTGTGTGTGTGCCTGTGCCTGTGCCACTCCTAGGGTTTGAATTCAGGGCCTGGATGCTATAACTGATCTTTTGTGCTCAAGACTAGCACTCTACTACTTCAACCACAGCTCTACTTCTGGCTTTGTGGGTGTTTAATTGGAGAAAAGAATCTCATATAGACTTTCCTGCTTGCATTTGGCATCCTCAGATCTCAGCCTCCTGAGTAGCTAAGGTTACAGGAGTGAGCAAACAGCATCTGCCTTCGACCTATTACCCATAACCTCGGCCCTCCTCTAAGTCCCAGAAGAATATGTCTCACTATGCTCACGTTTTTTGTTGCTGTTGTTGTTGTTGTTGTTGTTGTTTTTGCCAATCTTAGGGCTTGAACTCAGGGTCTGGGCATGTTCCTGACCTTTTTTTGCTCAAGGTTAGCACTTTTATTGCTTAAGCCACAGTTTCACTTTTGGCTTTTTCTGTTTCTGTGGTAGGAAGGAATCGAACTCAGGGCTTCATGTGTGCTAAGTAAGCACTCTACCAGTAAGCCACATTCAAAGCCCAAAGCTTACTTCTAATGGGAGTTATGATGGTGGGATTTATTGGATTACCCCTTTTGGCACAGAAATTGCTGGCTATTTCCTATCTTTCCCAGGATTTGGGACCAGCCTGAGACTCAACAATGAAGAATGATGAATGAGTGATGGCCACCAGGCCCCAGAGACCTAGGCTCACATCTTAATGAGGGATAGAGGATTTAGAGCCACAACCTTCAACAACTTCTACAGCCTAAGAATTGTGGTTTCCCTTGAGAAGTGCCAGGACATAATGCACCCATTGTACACACCAGTTGCACACACCAGCCCAGGCAAAGCCTTTGTGGCTTCAGTTCTTAAATTGCAGTGAAGGATGCTTATTCAAGCTGCCTGCTCAGACTTAGTACTCTCTGAGGGCCTGTTCCAGCTTGCCCAGTTTGAGGGGCTGGGCATGGCCAACCTGCTGAATGCCCATCATCCTGGCCCTGTCCCTGAGACTTTTGCTCAAGGGTAGTGCTCTGCAACTTGAGCCACAGGGCCACTCAGGGTGTTTTTGTTGTTATTTTATTTTGATTTCCTGTGATCTCTTAAGAAATATGAGTGTCGCAGTCTGTCCTACCCAGGCTGAATTCAACTTGGCATCTCAGCCTCCTGAGGAGCTAGGATTACAGGCAAGAGACACTGACACTTGGCTTCCTTTTCGTCTTGTTGTTCTTTTTTTTCGTGACAATCTGAAATCTTCAAGGTGTCATTCCTTTGGTTTGTATTAGAAGTAAACTTCCCAGGCCTGGAATTCGAATGCTAGGACTACCACCCACAAATGGAGGGAGATCCTAACAAACTCATTCCTATTCATGCGAATGCTAATGGAATGTTATGAAAGTAATAATTAAATTTGCAGTTAATTCATGATTCTAATTTAGAATGCCACACAAAAATTATTGAATTTATATCTTCCATTCTAGCACCATGGTATGATTCAGGATATTGACTGATTTTTATTAATGATTTTATAAGTATTAGATGATGATACTGAAGTGCCCCCGTCGCAGGACCCCCACCAAGAAGACCACCGAGAGTTGGATGTTCTGAAATACAAAAGCAAGGCTTTATTCAGTCAGGCTGCAGCTCAGGCCTCATCCTACACACCGACACAGTGGAGCTTAGGAGGAAGCCCCGAGCTGAAATTTCATAGGGCTTATAAAGGCAAAAACTACAAAGTTACAGTAACCAGATGTGTTAACAGGACATCCTAGTGTGATAAGGGGTGATAGGGGGTGATCAGACCATTTGGGCTAGGGCATTAAAGGGCAGGGTGTTATCAGACCATTTGGGCTAGGGCAATAAAGGGCAGGGGGTTATCAGACCATTTGGGCTAGGGCAATAAAGGGCAGGGGGTTATCATACCATTTGGGCTAGGGCAATAAAGGGCAGGGGGTTATCTGTGAAGCAAGGGAAGTTTGTGGCCACAGATAACTCTGTCCTTGGGATTCATGTGAGCTCTGGTTAACTTCAACAGGGACAAGTCAGTTCCTGGAATTTATGTTTGCTCTGGGTCACTCATAATTTAACATAAAGGACAGAATGGCTGCTGCCTCAAAATGGAGTTACTTCAACTCTTCAATACTTCATTAAATGGAAGCATAATTTAATAACTAATAATATGTAATAATATATAATTTAATAATATCCTCACATTCCCTCTGTCTATATGTATGTATGTATGTATGTATGTATGTATGTATATATATATATATATATATTTGGCGTTACTGTGGCTTGATCACAGGTCCTCAGAACTTCCTGGCAGCTCAGTTTTCTGGAGGCTGGTGTGCTAAATCTGTGACCCCATTTATGGATTGGGCATTTTAGGCCGTGCGTTGAAATCCCAGCATGGCCAATAATGTATGCATGGAGTAAGAAGCCAATTTTGACACATTTTTTTCCTTCTCTGTGAAAGTTCTGGGTCTCAGTATATGTGATATGATGTAATAAAATAAATGATTTATGTGCAATAATACTAAATAAATAAGGGTAATAACTGTCATATGGAGTAAACCCATGTATGTAAATAGAACTCATATGTGAGTATCATTTTTTCCAGTACTAGGGCTTCAATTTAGGCGCTTGGAACTTTTCTGAACTAGTCTTCAAGGAAGGCAATCTTCCCCTTCACCCAAAGTGCCACAGAATTACCCAGACTCTGAGTTTAAATGCCAGGCCTGCCAGTATAATGGTGCAAATACCAAGCCAGGGCCATATTATTATTGTTATTGTTGTTATTGTTATCATTATTATTATTATTTGGTTTTAGGCCAAGTACCGAGCTTGAACTCAGGTCTTGGCATCTCTGCCAAAGCCAATCCTGGGATCCTAGGTCCCGAGTTCAAATCTCAGGGCTGGCAAAAAAATAAAAATAGAAAGGAAAAAAATAAAACTGAGAAGTTCAATGAGGTGATTACACGTTTTTTCCTTTGTATTGTACCATCCTGGGTCTAAATAACAATGCCCAGACAATGTACATGACCTTACATTGCTGATGTTTGGCAGGCTATTAGTGAAGCCAAGCTGAAATCGGCAACTTAGGCCTGGAGCTTGAATCCCAGGACTCCCACTAATGAATGGCTGTCGGGAGATTCTAAGAAACGCTTTCCAATAGACATCTGTACAAGTGGAATGCTGTAAAAGTAACAATTACATTAGTAGTTAGTGTACAATTATATTAGAAAATTATTCACAACAGGTATACTACATTGACTAATTTTCAATTAACACTTTATTATGTAGTCAATCATGATACCTAAAAAAGGAAGGAATAATTTAATTGGAAATATTTAATTTAATTGGCAATATTTGATAGAAATATCATATATGCAATTTCATAATTTACAGATATCTCTCATTAAATATATCTACATCTATCTATCTGTCTATCTATCTATCTATATATCTATCTATCTATCTACCTATCTATCTATCTATCTGTCTGTCTGTCTACCAATCTACACATTTATCTGTTTATACACTTGTGACTACTGGGGATCCATGGTAGAGTGCTCGCCTAGTAAGTACGAAGCCGTGGGTTCAATTCCTCACTACCATTTGCATAGAAAAATCCAGAAGTTTTGCTGTAGCTCAAACACTCGAGCACTAGCTTTGAGCATAAAGGCTTAGGGACTGTGTCTAGACCCTTACTCAAGAGCCAGGACTGGCACCAAAACAAAAAATAAAAAAGGAAAAGTTAGAATGTTCTGACTGCAACTACATACGGATAGGGCTGCAAATACCTCATCACAGAGCAAGCTGGGAATCTAGTGCTGACATTTGCCAACTAACTTGAATTAGACAGAGGTAAACTGCTGGAACCCAGTTCCATGGACTAGATGCTGCTGGCTTGCTCACCCTGTCATCCAAGATACTAGGGGGCTGAGATCCTACACTGGTGGGTTTAAAACCTAGGCTTGGCAGGAAGTCTGTGAAACTCTGAGCTGTGGCTTAAAGTCGCAGAGTTCTAGCCTGATCAAAAGACCTTAGGACAGTACCGCCAAAATTTCAGTGCAATCCCCGTGGCTGACTCCTCCCCCCCAAAAAACTCACCCCTCCAAAATCTAAATTTGGACTGTTTGTGGTGTGTTTCTGAAAGAATGATGATACTGATGAAAGCACCCTAATTCTAATGATATTATGTGGGCTACAGCTATGTGATGAGAATTTCATGAGGTGTTGTGTGCTGAGTACTTCTTGGAGTGCATTTTTTCATCTGGTTCTTGTAAGAGCTCCACAAGTAAGATGATTGTGCAGATGAGAAACTTGTGGCAGCATTTCATGGCCAAAATTATGTATGTAACTAACTGTAGTGAGTTGTCTCCTGCACACAATTGTTTTGTATTATATTTCTTGATAATGAACCTTGAACTCAGGGCCTAGCCACTGACTTTTACCTTTGGGGATCATGGGTAGCACCCTACCACAAGGAGGCAAGGACCCCCTTGCAACAGAGTGTTACAGTCTAGGCGTGCATTAGCTGAGGTCTGTCATCCTGTCTACTCAGGAAGCTGAGATCTGACGGTCTGGGTTCAAAACTATCCCAGACACAAAAAGTCCCATGAGACTTTTATCTCCTATTCACTACTTAGGAACTTGAAGTGGAAGCTAGTTGCTGCTGACTTGTGCCTCTCATCCTAGGTACTCCGGATGCTGAGATCTGAGGATCACGGTCCAAAGCCAGGCTGGGCAGGAAATTCCTTGAGATGCTTTTCTCTAGTGACACACCAAAAACCTCAAGGGGTGCTGTTGCTCAAGTGGTACAGTGATTGGCTTTAGCTAAAGAGCTCAAAGACAGCACCCAGGCCTAGACTTAAATTCCTCCAACTTCCAACAAAAGAAAGAAAGAAACCTGAAGTAGAGTGCTGGGAATGTGTCTTAGGAGTAGAGTGCTTTGCATGTATGAATCCCTGGGTTTGATTCCTTAGTACTACACTAGAAAAAATCCTGAAGTGGCTGTGTGCCTCAAGTGGTAGAGTGCTATTCTTGTACAGGAGAAACTCAGGTACAGTGTTCAGGTCCTGAGTTGAAGCTCCAGGACAAGTGTATGAACACACATACATGCACGCACACACACACACACACACACACACACACACACACACACACACACACACACACATACACAGATAACAGAAGTGAAGCTGTGACAAGAAATGATAAAGCACTGAGCTTCTGCTCTGAGCTCATGGTCAGTATCCAGGTCCTGTGTTCAACCCTGAAACACAGCCACCCAGGGCCCAACTAGGAGAGGTCAAAGTTTCAAAACCTGATGAGTTTCACCAGCCATAGATGACATGAAGCATAATAATATTACACATGTACTTTGATTTAGCAAGCTTCTGGAAACACAGGGAAGCATCATTGCCAATAATGGATCATTTTATTAGGTTCAGCTCCTTAGTTGTCTGCCAAAAGGACCCTTGAATTAATTGTAGCAGTTTGTTTCAACACTGGAACATAGTCTAACAAATGCAGGATAAGTGCAGGGAACTTGGCCTGCCACGGGAGGTGGCACAAATGAAGTCTTCCTGTCACAACAGAGCTCTCAGCAGAAAGATAGCTTGAGATACATAGAGGCCTTTTTCTCCTGGCCTTCAGAGCCCACCCACACTCCTCACTAATTGGCCTAGAAAGAGTTTTTTGTCACTCAGCTCTACAGGAGTGAGGCCTTTTGTCTGCCTGTTCCAATAATGAGGAAGTCTTCTTCCAGCAGGCCCAGGCTACAATGGGAACAGTGAGAGGAGCCCCGGAAGATGCACTGTCTTGAAAACTCTCTCTGTGCTATGAAATCATTTTATTCAAAGCAAATATCCTAGCTGGATGCCTTTCATTATAGGGATTCTGGACCTTCACCAATAGAAATACATGTGTACATACATGGGGAGACATGTTGTTACTGGCTTTTCTTTTAATTGCCAGGCTCGGGAGTTTTACTATGAGCCTAGGCACTGTCCCTGAGTTCTTGTGCTTAAGGTTAATGCTCTGGCCTTGAGCCATAGCCCCATTCATGGGGATTTTTTATTCCTGTAATCCCTCAGAAATAAGAGTGTGGTGGATTTTCCTGTCCTGGCTGAATTCAAACTGGCATTCTCTACCTCTCAGCCTCCTGAAGAGCTAGGATTACAGGTAGGATCCACTGACATTTGGCTTTCATTCCTTCTCATTCTTTTCTTTCATCCTGACAATCTGAAATCTTCACAGTAGTTAATAATTCTCTTATAGAATGCCACACAAAAAGTATTGGATAATGTCTTCCATTCTAGCAACATGATTTGATTCTCCCAATTATGGAATACTGACTACTTTTACATTAATACTTTAATAAGTATTCAACCATGATACTTCATTAAAAGGAGGCATAATTTAATAACTAATAATTCATAATATATATAATTCAATATTCTCACATTCTCTCTCATATACATAGCAAACTACATGTCTATCTATCTATGTATCTATGTATCTATGTATCTATGTATCTATGTATCTATGTATCTATGTATCTATGTATCTATGTATCTATGTATCTATGTATCTATCTATCTATCTATCTATCTATCTATCTATCTATCTATCCGCCACTACTATTGCTTGAATACAGGTATTCAAAACTGGCTGGCAGTTCAGTTTGCCAAAGGCTTTTGTTTTACAAATGACCCATTCATGATTTGTGCATTGTGGGCTGTGAGTTTAAATCCTAGCATGGCCAAAAGTTTATATGTGGAGTCATAAGCCAATTTTGACCCATTTTTGTCCTTCTCTGTGAAAGTTGTGGGTCTCAGGATGATGTATAATCCATATGCAAATAAATCCATGTGATAATATGTAATAAATGAAATAAATGTGATATATGTAATAATACAAAATAAAATAAATAAAAAATAAATAAGGGTAATAAATGTCATAGGGAGTAAACACATGTATGTAAATAGATCTCATGTATGAATATTATTTTTTCCAGGGCTAGTGCTTGAATTCAGGCCCTGGAAACTGGTCTGAAATTCTTGTCTTCAACGATGGTGAGTTTCTCCTCCCCTACAGTGCCAAAGAGTTAATCAGACCCTGAGTTGAAATCCCAGGCCTGCCAGAAAAATGGTGCAAATTCCAAGCCAGTGTCTTAATTTTTTGACCAGGGACATGCACTATCTTGAAAGCACTCTCTGTGCTATGATATCATTCTATTCAAAGCAAATTTCTTAGCTGGGTGCTATTTTTCCTAATGACTATGGATGTTCACTGATAGAAATACATGCATATATACACAGACACATGGAATTACTGACTCTTTCTTTTTAGTGCAGATCCTGAGGTTTGAACTATGAGCCTAGAAATTATCTCTGAGCTCCATTTACACAAGGCAATACTATATTGTGCCTTAATCCATGATACTTCATTAAATGGAGGAATAATTTAATACCTAATAATTATTAGCAATATGTTAAATGTCATTTAATAATATACAGACATCTCACATTCTATAATATATTTATATTTAAATGTACAGTGGAATATACATATACATCTCTCTCTCTCTCTCTCTCTCTCTCTCTCTCTCTATATATATATATATATATATATATATATATATATATATATACATGTATTTGCAGCAAATTACACATCTATCTATTTATATATTGACCACTCCTGGGGCTAGAACTCAGGTCTTGGGAACTGCCTGGCATTGAATTTGTTTGAGGCTGCTGTGCTTAAACTGACCCCTTGATGAATTGGACATTCCAGGACCTGAGTTCAAATCACAGGAGTGCTGAAGTCAATTGGTGGAGTAAGAAGCCAATGTTGACCTAATTTCCTTTCCGTGGAAATATTATGCCCTAGGTACAATATGTAATATCTATGCAAATACATATGTATGATATATATTATACATGTATATAAATATTATTTTTGCCAGTTCTAGGGCTGGAATTCACACACTGGGAAATGCTCCAGATTATTTTTTTCTTCTAGGTTAGCTTTCACTTCACCCAGAGCACAATAGAGTTACCCAGTCCCTGAGTTCAAATTACAACTATGGCAGATAAAATGGCCCAAACTCCTATCCAGGACCTTAACTTTTTTGGAGTGGCAGGCACGGAGCTTGAACTCTGTCGCCACAACTCTTCCTCAGCCTTGATTATCCTAGGCTGGGGTGCAGCTTTTACACCCACAGATGATCCAGGGATCCTAGGACCTGTGTTCAACTCCCAGCTCTGACAAAAAAATAAACCAACCAAGATTGAGGAGGAAAAACCAGGAAGTTTTAGACAACAGTTTTACCTTTGTTTCTTTTGCACTGTGATCATCTTGGATCTCAATGACACGGCATGAAAATTGTATATGACCTTGCATGGCTGAAGGTTGGCGGGCTGGCAGTGAAGCCTCAGCCCAACCCAGAAACCAAAGCCCTGAGTTTGATCCTGGGACTTCCACCTACTCGTTCCTATCTATAGGAACAATAATAGAATCTTTGTAATGTACCAATTGAACTACTAATTAGCTAGTCATTGTAGTATAAGATTGTACGCAATAAATATAGGTCATTGATTAATTTAATATTTTATTGTCTCCCACTGTGATTAATTAATGGAGGCATAATTTTAGACCAAATAATTCATAATAATAGAGTATATAAAAATAAGATATAGACATCATTATACAGTAGAATCTATATAAATGTCTATTTGTCTCTCTCTATAACTTCATTTATAGATTCATATACATATGTAAATACACACCCTGCAATATGCATATCTGTTTATATATTGGCCGCTCCTAGGGCTTTATCTCAGGTCCTCAAATTTGCCTGACAACTTCACTTGCATCAGACTGGTGTGCTAACATTGACACATTCATGAAGTGGGCCTTCTAGGGCCAGAGTTTAAATCACAGAACTGCCAAGAACTTAATCGTTGTAGAAGAAGCCAATTGTCCCACTTGTTTTCCTTATCAGTGAAAGTCCTGGGTCTCAGGAATGATGTATAATACATAGGCAAATCTGTGTTCTATTTAATAGGATGTAAATAATGTTATACATGTAATCATACTCTCTAAAATATATAATAAATAAATAAAAAACAAAATAAAATTAATACCTACACTAAATGCAATATGTCATAAACATGCATATGTAAATATAAATCATGTTTTTAAAATGTATACAAATATTATTTTTGCCAGTGCTAGGGCTTGAATTCAGACCCTGGGAACAGGCCTGTCTTTTTTGTCTTCCAGCATTGTGAGCTTTCCCTTCCCCCACAGCACTGCAGATTTACCCAGACCCTGAGTTCAAATCCCAGGCTCGGCAGAAAAAATGGCTCGAATACGCCAAGTAGCCTCATAATTATATAAATATTTTTAATGTATCTATGTATATATGTATGTATGCATGTATGTATTATGTATTTTTATTTTGTCAAGCTCAATGGCAGCTCTGCCTCAGCTTTGATCACTCTAGGCTGGGTTGTAGCCAGTGGCCCCACATCCAAACCTAGGTTCCTGGGCCTCAAAGGCTGACAGAAAAAATAAATAAATAAAAAGACACAGAAAAAAACCCAGTAACCTTCAGATGTCTGCCGGTTTTACATTTGTTCTCTTTTCAAGGTGACCATCCTGGATCTAAAAGACAGGGCTTAAAAGTGTTGGTAACCTGCCATTGCTGAATGCTGTTGGGCTTTCAGGGAAGTAATGGGCCAACACCACAACATAGGCCCTGTGTTCGAAGCTGGGTCCTGACCCCTACCAGTGAAGGGAGATCCTAAGAGTCTCGTTCTTATTCATAGGAATACCGATGAAAGATTATGAATGTCAAGGTTTAATTGGTTCTTCCTGAATGATACTAGTATAAAATTAGAGAGTGATTTTAGGAGTCCGAAGGATTTTAATGAATATTTTTGGCACATTAAAAGAATACTATGTGGACACAATAGTTTTGGGACAGTGGTCGATTTAATTAATAATTCATTAAGGATGAAAACAGTAATATTAATTACATGGAGGCATAATAAATACCCAAGAATTAATAGGAATGTAGCCTATATAACTGAATAATGTACAGACATCTCTGGCACTCTATAAAGATCTGTATTTATTTGTGTACTACCATCTGCATGTCAACCTGTTCTTGTTTTGTCAACCCCTGGGGCTCAATCTTAGGTGCTGGGAACTGCTTGTCGGTTCAATATGCCCCAGGCTGGCATGCTGACACTCACCCATTCATGAATTGGGCCTTGTAGCCTTTGAGTTCAGATGCCATTACTCACAAAAATTCAATCGTGCAGTAAGACACAGGGTGACACATGTTTTCTTTTTCTGTGAAAGTCCTGGGTGTCAGGTGTGAAGTTTCATGAATAGGCAATTCTATATCTTATTTAATAAATGTAGTAAATATTCCATGTGTTGTAGCAGTCAATAAAATAAATGATAAATGAATAAAAATTGAATAATTTCATTAAGCACAATTTGGAGTCAACATACAGGGCTCTAGCTCAGGGCCTGGGAACTGCCTGGCAGCTGAATTGACTAGTGGCTGCTGTGCTGGCATTAACCCATTCATGAACTGAGCCTTCTTTGCCTGAGTTTAGATCCCAGCACTGCCAAAATGTAATTTTGGAGTGAGAAGCTGAGCATGACACATGTTTTCCTTTTCTGTGAATGTGCTCTGTGTCAGGTAGGGTGTATAATTTGGATGCAAATCTATATTCTATGTAATAGGATGTAATAAAGGTAAAAAACATCATAGGTTGAAGAATTGCCACTACAGTAAATAATAAACAGATTGAATTAGTAGTGAATCATTCTAGGATAAAATTAGATGCAATAAGTGTAGGATGTGCACTAAGTTTAATTGCTATTTTATTAAGCATTAACAGAATAAAAATTACATGGAGACATAATTAAATAACTAATAATTGGTAGTAACACATGATGCATAATTTAATAATATATAGACATTGGTCTCATTCTATGAAATATCTAATTATATATATGGATATATGTACATATATGATAAACAATAATGGGATATTGAGTAATAATTAATTAATGCTTTATTAATTGTTAACTGGGACACATCATTAAATGGAGATATAATTTAATACCAAATAATTGGTAGTAATATTATCTATAATTTAATAACATGCAGAAATCTCATTTTGTATATATAATATTTATATACAGCAATCTCTATCTATTTGTACCTCATTCACTCCTGTGGCTCAGTGGTTGAGTGCTCCCCTAATAAGCACGAAGCTCTGGGTTCGATTCCTCAGTGCTACAAAACAGAAAACCCTGAAGTTCTGCTGTCTTTCAATCAATTGAGTGCTAGCCTTGAGCACAAACGTTTAGGGACAGTGTCTAAGCTCTTACTCATACCCCAGGTCTGATAAGAAAGAGGTAGAATGGTCTAACTGCAATTATAGGACATAACTTCAAATACCTCATTACAGATCAAGCTAGGAGACTGGTGCTGACAGCAGCCACCTAACCTGACTTGACCATATGTAAACCGCTGCAACCCAGCTCCACGGGTTACCTATATCATCCTGGCTTATGCCCATCATCCTGGCTGCTCAGGAGCTTTAAAACCCAGTCTTTGCAGGAAGTCTGTGACACCTCAAAATGTGGCTCCAAGAGGTAGAGCTCTAGCCTTGAGCAAATGTTATTGGAACAGTACCCCATGCTTTGAATTCAAGCCCCTTGGCTAACAACCCCTCCCCCAAAAAAACACCCCACTAAACCATTAGATGTGAACTTGTATGGTTTGTAAAATTTTCCTCAAAGAATGGTGATACTGATGAAAGCACCCTAATTCTAATGACAGCTTGTGGAATGGAGCTATGTGCTGAGTCCCCCATAGGCTGCTCTATTCTGAGTCCCGCACAGGGTGCTTTGTCCTGAGTCTTTCATAGGATGCAGTGTGCTGAGTCCTGCATTGGGTGCTGGGTGCTGAGTCTTTAACAGGATGTTCTGTGCTGAGTGGTACAAAGAGTGCCATGTGCTGTGACCGTAACCGGGTGCATTCTTACATCTTGTCTATGTAAGAGCTCCACAACTTAGATGATTATACAGACAAGAATATTGAGGCTCAGATAGGTCCCCATGTCAGGGATAAAGTTATGTGTTACCGAAGACTAATGACTTGTCTACAGCAGACAATGGTTTTGTTTTGTTTTTTCTCGGTCATGAACCTTGTACTCAGGGCTTAAGCGCTGACCCTTATGTCTTGGGCTCATGGCTAGCACTCTACCATGTGGAGCCATGGACTCCCTTGCAACAGAGGCCACAGCCAAGGGGTCAGTAGCTGAAGTCTCTCATCCTGCCTTCTCAGGAAGCTGAGTTCTAAAGTCCATAAGACTATTATCTCCAATTCACTACTAAGAACCTGAAGGGGAAGCTGGGTGCTTTTGGCTCATGTCTCTCATCTTAGCTACTCAGGAGGATGAGATCTGAGGATTATGGTTCAAAGCTAGCCTAGGCAGGAAAGTCCTTGAGAAACATAGCTCCAATGAACAACCAGAAACCCGGAAGAAGCTCTGTGGCTCAAGTGGTAGAGCACAAGATTTGAACTAAAGAGGTCAGGGACAGCACCCAGGCCAAGACTTCATCTCATTCAACCGACAACAACAACAATAAAAAAAGACAGAACTAAACTAACAAAGCTGAAGTAGAGGGCTGGGAATGTGCTCTAGTGGTAGAGTGCTTTCCATATATGAAATCCTGGGCTTCATTTCTCAGGAGCACATCACTAGGACAAAGCCTGAAGAGGCTCTGTGGCTCAAGTGAGAGAGGGATATCATTATACAAGAGAAACTAGGTACGGTGCTCAGGTCCTGAGGTCAAGCTTCAGGAGTCATGTATGTGTGTGCAGGCACACACACACCCGCGCACACACACACCGTCATGTGCTCACACACACACAGACACACACACACACACATACTAGATATTGCAAATAAGGGAAATCATGTGACCTATGTTTCTTTGGGCTTGGCTTATTCACTTAATATAAATTTTTCCAAGTCTTTCCATTTCCTGACAAATGGGGCAATGTCAGTCTTTCTGATGGAGGCATAGAATTCCATTGTGTATATATACCACATTTTCTTGATCCATTCATCTACTGAGGAGCATCTGGGTTGGTTCCATATCTTAGCTATGGTAAATAATGCTGCAATAAACATAGTTGTGCTGGTAGCTTTAGTGTGGTCTTGTTTGTAAATATTTGGGTAGATGCCCAAAAGTGGGATTGCTGGGTCATAGGGGAGCTCTATGTGGAGTCTTTTGAGGAACCTCCATACTACTTTCCAAACTGGTTGAACAAGTTTACACTCCCACCAACAATGAAGTAAGGTTCCCTTCTGTCCACATCCCCTCCAGCATTTGTTGTTATTAGAGTTCTTGATTTTTGACATTTTAACTGGGGTGAGGTGGTATCTCAATATTGTTTTGATTTGCATTTCTTTTATGGCTAGGGAGGTTGAGCATTTCTTCATGTGTCTATTGGCCATCCTTCTTTATTATTCAGAGAAGTTTCTCTTTAAGTCAATAGTCCACTTACTTATTGGGCAGTTGTTTCTTTGAGGATTTGTTTTTGGGGGATTTAATTTTTTGAGTTCCAAGTATATTTTAGATATGAGACCCTTGTCCATTGTATGGCTAGTGAAGATCTTCTCCCAATCCGTGGGCTTTCTATTGATCTTGCTAGCTATGTCCTTTGCCATGCAGAAGCTCTGCAACTTCATGCAATCCCATTTGTCCAACCTTTGTTTGATTTGTTGTTTCTCCGGGTCTCTATTAAGAAAATTTTGGCCTGCGCCAAGGAGACCTAGGGTTTCTCCTATCCCATCCTGTAATATTTTCAGAGTGTCTACTTTGAGTTCAAGGTCTTTGATCCATTTGGAGTTGATTCTGATGCAGGGTGATATATAAGGATCTAGCTTTAGTTTTCTACAAGTAGTTAACCAATTTTGCCAGCACCATTTACCGAAGAGGCTGTCTTTCTTCCATTCTATTTTTTAGTTCCCTTATCAAAGTTTAGATGGCTCTAGTTCTGTAGGTTCATTTCAGGGTTTTCAATTCTATTCCATTGGTCCTGAGGTCTGTTCTTGTGCCATTACCAAGCTGTTTTGATTACTATGGCTTTATAGTAGAGTTTGAAATTTGGTATTGATATTCTGTATGCTAACATTGAGAAAAGAGGGGCTGAAATTACGTAAGCAACTCCATTTTTAATAGCCCCACGAAAAATAAAATACCTATGAATTAACTTAACCAAAGAAGTGAAGGACCTCAATGATGAAAACATTAATAACATGAAAAAGGAAATCAAAACAGAACTTAGAAAATGGGAAAACCTGCCATGCTCCTGGATTGGAAAGATTAACATCGTGAAAATGACAATACTTCTCAAGGCTATCTATATATTTAATGCGATACCTATCAAAATTCCAACCACATTCTTCAAGGAAATAGAAGAGGCAATCCAAAAATTCATGTGGAACAATAAAATTCCCCGAGTAGCAAAAAGGCTCTTCAAAGGTTGTGTGCCTTTATAAATCATGCAAATCTTTAGCTCGGGGTTCTCCTCCTTGGCTCTGCTGTGTTGGAGTGTAGGATGAGACTCGAGCTGCAGCCTGTTTAAATAAAACTTTAAAACAAATGTAAAGTCTGACTCTCAATGGTCTTCTTGGTGGAGATCCTGCAACCTGGGTATAACATTAGTGGAGGCCTTCAGGGATCCCCCGAAAGACATCTGAGATCTCAGACTCCAAAGGTAAATTTTGTTAATTTGTTAATTTGTCATGTCCTGTCGTTGTCTGTTTTACTTTCATTTTCATTTGTGAGGATGGCTGCTACCATGTACAAAGGGTTGTCGAAGCTGAAGCACTTGTACAACAATTCTGGAGGAACTGGGAGACGTCCCACATCCTCTTGTGGGGAGGGGGTCTTTTGAACCCCGCCGTGTGGGGAGGGAGTTGGAACCCCACTGTGTAGGGTGGGCTGGGGGGGTTCTTAGAACACCGCCTTGTGAATTTTGGGACGGGGGTCGTTTCGGTGTTGTGCTGGAACTGACCAAGAGGGCCTCCTAACTGAGGCCTAACTTGCCCACTGTGGCTCTGTTCCTTCTGCTGTGGGGCGTGAGTGGGGAACCTCGCCATGACAGGAGTCAGTGGACCAATTTGGGAAATCTCCTCTTAGTAAGCTTTTTTTTTTTGTAACTGTCAGGCCTGCATGTGTTTTGTTTGTACTGTTTATTGGTTTTTGGACTGTACAACTGACCACTCCATCTAGCCCCCTAGACTTACAAAAAGAAACTGAGGAAGAGGTAAAGAAGTGGTACCCCTGGTTTTTCAGGGAGATAACTTGGAAGAAGAAATATTTCCTCCCCCATACTCTCCTTTCCAGGTTCTTTTTGCAGAATCTGAGAATGATCAAGAGGAGGAGGGAGCTATAGAATCCTCGGCACCTGCCCTTAAAGTTTCTGAGGGACCAGTCACTCAACGATGCCATGGGATCAACCCCTCTTCTAATACAGCTGTTTTTCTCTTAGCACCATAGGTCCTGTGTATGTGGATGGTCAACAGCAACTCCAATATTGGTCATTTTCTACCAGTGACCTATACAAAAATGCCTATACACCCAAAATGCCCCCTTTTCTGAGAAACACCAGGATTTAATTAGTTTGCTTAAACTATTCACTTTATTCATCAGCCCATTGGGATTTTAGTCAGCTTTTACAGGCCTTTTTTACCACCGAAGAAACAGACTGTATCCAAGAGGTGGCACGGAAATATCCCTGGCCCCACAGGAGCACCTATCATGGATCCTGCCCTGATCACTGCCTATTTTCCTGAGATCCGACCAACATGGGACTACAATATGGTTGAAGGTAAGGAGTGACTCCTCATCTATCACCAGGCTCTGTTGGCAGGTCTCAAGGCGGCAGCTTGCCAACCTCCTAATATGGCCAAAGTTTTTTATGTTAGACAGGGAGGAAGTGAAAGTCCATCAACATATCTTGAGTAGCTCGTAGAAGCTTTTAGTCAATATACCCCAAATATCTTGAGACCCAGGAGTCGGCTCAGATGATTATGTTTGCCTATATAAGTCAAGCTGAACCAGACATAAAGCAAAATTTGCAGACTCTAGACAGACTTGGTGAAAAGTCTATTAGGGATCTATTAGCTGTGGTAGAAAAGGTTTACAATAAGAGAGAGACAGAGGAGCAAAGACAGGAAAGGACGGACAGAGCATGTGAAATTGAGTGTTAAAAGAGCAACCAGACCAAGGAAAAGAGTCCAGACTTGTTGAACACGACACTATCGCATGCCGAGCATACCTGGTTCACAGAAGGGAGCAGTTTCATTTGAGATGGAAAAAGGTACGCAGGTGCAGGAGTCACCATGGACACTGAGATAGTGTGGGCAGAAGCACTCCCCCAGGGAACGTCTACACAAAGAGCAGAACTAGTGACACTAACAAAAGCCCTACACATGGGAAAAGGGAAGAGACTAAACATTTACATGGATAGTCAGTATGCTTTTGCCACTGTGCATGTTCATGGAACCATTTACCAAGAGAGGGGCTGTTGACACCTGAGGGAAAGGCAATTAAAAACAAACAAGAAATTTTAAGCCTCATCCAGGCCTTATGGGAACCAGCAAATATTGCCATTATGCACTGTCCTGGCCATCAAAAGGTAACTGATTCAATAACCAAAGGAAATAACTTGGTCCATCAGGCAGCTAAGAAGGCGGCCCTCCAGCCCAGAGTGGAAGTAGACCCAGGGCCACAAGTTATGCCTCTTGAGCCTCAGTACTACCAAGAAGATTTGCAGTGAATAAAGAAAATTTCCATGGCCTAACCCCTGAACAGAGAAAGAAATGAAGACTGATGGAAAACTGGTGAGGGAAAAGTTATCTTGCCACAAAGATTGGGCAAGGGAATTCTTATGAGAATCCATTGGGTCTCACACATGGGAACCCGAAGAATGCAGCACTTGCTGACACTCAGAAGTAAAAATCAGGCAAGGAAATCAACTCATTGAAAACATTGTTAAAAATTTTAAAGCCTGTTAGCTCACCAATGCCCCCAATCAACCGGTTACAAAAGGAGCTCGCCTCTGTGGAGATAGACCAGGTGTGTGTCAGAAAGTAGACTTCACAGAAATTAAAACTGGAAAATTTGGATATAAATATTTGCTAGTTTTTGTAGACACTTTTTCAGGATGGGTTGAAGCCTACCCAACAAAGCATGAGACCAGGAACGTTGTGGCTAAGAAGATCCTGGAAAAAATCCTACCCAGGTATGGCTTCCCATCCACCATTGGGCCTTCTTTTCAAAAGTAAGTCAGGGAATAGCCGCAGCATTGGAGACAGATTGGAAATTACACTGTGTTTATAGACCCCAGAGTTCAGGGAAGGTAGAAAGAATGAATCAGACTCTAAAAGAGACCTTAACTAAATTGGCCTTGGAGAATGGTGCAGACTGGGTAACTCTGCTTCCTTTTGACCTGTTTAGAGTAAGAAATTCATCCTATCAGCTTGGCTTTACTCCTTTTGAAATAATGTATGGACAACTCCCAACCTAGCCTCCAGACTGAATTGCTTGCTGATTTGGATGATACTGAATTTCTGTGTAAGCTTGACTATTTAGAGCTGGTGCATAAGAGGATGTGGCCCCAGCTTAGAGCATCATATGATTCTGCTTCTATTCCTGCCCCCAATTTGTTTAAACCAGGGGACTAGGTGTTTGTTTGAAGGGACAACTTGAGATCTCTGGAACCTTGGTAGAAGGGACCTTACATAGTGCTACTGGGTACACCTACTGCCCTTAAGGTGGATGGCATTGCTGCTTGGATCCACTGCTCCCACTCCAGACCTGCTGACCACTTTGCCCTAGACGACTGTGGGGAAACTTAGGGAAGTCTCCAAGCATCCTACCCAACCACTCCGCATATGCCTCAAGTAAAGAAAAATGAACTCCTTGTTATTGGTATTGTTGTTTAATAGAATAGCTAAGGTCAAAGAGGGACCATAATCCATTCAAAATCAAGAGCTGTTGGAGTTTAGTTTTGGGCCAGAGCCATAAGATGGTGTCTTGGGACTATAAGTCAAAGGGGGGAAATGCAGGGTTAAAGTTTTGAGGCAGTGACCACTTGTTGCTTGTTTCTAGCAGAGCAACACATGGTGGTAATCCAAACACCAGGTTGGTTGTGTGCCTTTATAAACCCTTCAAATCTTCAGCTTGATGCTCTCCACCTAGGCTCCTCTGTGTCAGAGTGTGGGACTAGGCCCGAGCTGCAGCTCATTTAAGTAAAACCTTAAAACAGCTGTAAAGTCTGACTCTCGGTGGTCTTTTTGGTGGGGGTCCTGCGACTTGGGTATACCAATGTTTCAATTTTTCTCTAGTACCCCTCGAGATTTATACTAAGGGCTTGTGTGGAGCGGTTCCTCGGTGAATTCTTGAGGAAACCACTTGAAGCATCCTCAGGAGATTGCCATTCAAGCCAGCCAAGCAGGAGAGTCTCTGAGACTATTTTATCCAATAAACCACCAGAGAACCAGAAGGGGAACAGTGGCCCAGAGGGTAGAGCTCCTGCTTTGAGAGAGAAAACTGAGCAGGAGATACAATCCTGACCAGGCAGGAAAGCCTGGGAATTGCTTATGTCCAGTTAACTACGAGATGGTGGTAAGTGGAGCTTTCGTGGTGGTAGTGCCTCAGCCTTGAGCAAAGCATCTCAGGAACACATCAGGCGCTGAGTTTAAGCCCCGGGATGGCTACAAAAAAATTCAAAAAGAGAAAGCCAAGTTTATGTGTCAGTGTCCTACCTACTTATGTGTGTATGTATATTACCTCCCATAGTGCAAACAGACCTATGCAATGCTTCTGCTTTTATTTACTGGTTTATTTTTCAGATATGCTAGTTGCGCATACTGCATCATTCTGTTTATTTCAGGCCCATTGCTTTTCTCTTCCAGGGTTCTAGGCCTGTGTCTTTATATGATGCACACTGAAGCTCTCAGCAGCCTTTATTTACATTTTATTATGAGGCCAATGCAGGAACAGTCACAAATCAGGCAGGGGAAGAGAAGATCAGGTTTTTTAGAAGTAACCGGTATTCAGAAAATTAAATTTGAGAACATAAAATGGTAGCATACTTATGTAAAAACTACCATTAAGAAAAAATGAAGGGGCTGGGAATATGGATTTAATGAGAAAGTGCTTGCCTAGCATGCAAGAAGCCCTGGGTTCGATTCCTTGAGTTCAACCCAACAACTGTCAAAGAGATAGCTACCTAGGTAGGTAAGTAGGTATAAAGAAAGAAACAGAGAGAGAGAGAGAGAAAGAGAGAAAGACAGAAAGAAAAAAAGAAAGGAAGGAAGGAAGGAAGGAAGAAAGAAAGAAAGAAAGAAAGAAAGAAAGAAAGAAAGAAAGAAAGAAAGAAAGAAAGAAAGAAAGAAAGAAAGAAAGAAAGAAAGAAAGAAAGAAAGAAAGAAAGAAAGAAGGAAGGAAGGAAGGAAGGAAGGAAGGAAGGAAAGAAAGAAAGAAAGAAAGAAAAAAGAAAGAAAGGCAGTTGATAGATGAAGCTGTTTTTCACATCAGAAGGAAAGAAGGGAACATTTTCTAGTCATGAGGGTTTCTGCAGTGTGCCAGGACACCAGCATCACTTTCACACAACCGCAGAGCCCGATGACTGTCTCTGTCCCACTTCTCAGGCAGCCAAGCACCCCAGAGTCAAGAGGGGAGAGCCACGTTCTAACTCAGCTGCTTGGAGACAGAAGAGAAATGGCCCTACCTCTCCTTGGACTGGGGATTTGCATTAATGATTTGGAGCATGAAGTAAGGAGAATGGACTGGCAGAGATAGAAGGGTCTTCAAACCGGACAGGTGGAGAGTCAAAAATCCACTCCCTAAGAACAGGAAGCAGGATTTTTCTACTCTGTTCCACCCCTCTCCCCCACTAAACTGACTCTCTATTGGTAAGCTAAAGATAGCCTGAGGCTCCTTTCACCTGAAGGAGGAAGGTTAATTCTTCATCATTTGAAGAGGCTGAGAAAAGCCTGACCCTGCTGTCACTCTAACAAATGTTTCAGGTTTCCCTCATTACTGGTTGTGCCTGGAATGAATGAAGTGGTTTTGCAGCTCACTTCCCTGTTGACTGTGTACATTATGCCTCTTAATCCCGCAGGTCTAGGTCTCTCCAAGTAGCCTGGCTTTTGAACTTTTTTCTGTCCTTCAAATAATGTTACACTGTAGTTCTTCCTGCTAACAGGGCTAGGGCTTGGATCCTGAGAACTTCATTTGAACCCAGGATGGGTCAATAATATTTCTTTCCTTCTATAGCTCAAGAACTCCAAGAACATTTAGAGTGTAAGTAACTTCTCATCACGAAGGGAAACACAGAAACCTCTTGAGCATCTGACCTTTCAGAACTGGAAGTCAGAGTGTCCTAGACTTCCCTGCCTTGGCTGTTTTCACCCTGTGATACTGAGACCTAGGCCTCCTGAGATAGTGTGATGGGCGTGAGCTATTGGTTCTCTGCTAGGTTCAGAACTATAATGACATTGACAATACAAGTCAACTGCTTATCACAAAGAACTTGAGGAGCACATTAAGCCTTTCAACAATAGGCCTTTCAGAACCCTGCAGGACACAAGTTTATAATGCTAGAGACTGACAGGCTGGGCTTATGTATGTTCTACACTTGAACCTTGAGGTCTGACTCCAAATCTGTTGTACAACAGCATTCATTTTCCAAAAAAATATTCTCATAATTAGCAAATAGGAAAAGTACTTTGATTATCCCTCACTCTTTTTCCAGTTGTGTGTCTCAAACTGAAGCCTGGGCGCTGTCCCTGAGCCATTCAGCTCAAGGCAAACACTGTACCAATTGACCCACAGTGACACATGGGGTTTTTTGATGGTTCATTGGAGGCAAGAGTCTAACAGGCTTTCCTTCCCGATGCTGTCTTCAAACTGTGATCTTCAGATCTCAGCCTTCTGAGAAAGTAGGTTTCCAGAGCCACTGGAATCTGGCATATTGTTTTTGCCAGACCTGGGGCTTGAAATTAGGGCCTGGGTACTGTCTCTGAGCTTCTTTTTCTCAAGGCTAGCCCTCTACCACTTGAGCCACACCACAGCTTCTGGCTTTTTCTGAGTATGTGGCAGTGAGGATTCAAACCCTGGCAATCATGCATGCTGAGCAAGCTCTCTACCACTAAGCCACATTCCCAGCCCCAACCTTATGATTTCATCCCTCGACTTTCCTATCCACAAGAAAAGGCTTCTGAGTATAAATCATCTAAACAAATCACTATAGGAATTTGTCCAAAGATAAATAAGACAAAGCTCATACTGGGGACAGACTCTAACCATGTGATGACTTGAAAAATGCCTCCATTTAATTATGTATCATGTTTCAGTACTTAATAAAGTATTAATGAAAAATGAGCATGAGTCAATGTACTAAATTATTGTGTATAATATATGTACAAAACATAATTAATATTATGTGTATAATAATACTAAATAAAATAAACAATATAATGAATAAATTAAAATTAAATACAAAATCAATAAATATAATCATAATATGAAATAAACATACATATGTACCTATATATCACATATTACACATGTATACAAATATTTTTTTCTATTGCAGGGTCTTAATTCATGCCCTGTGAACTCTAGCTTGAAAATCTTTTCCTCAAGAACAGTGCTCTTAGCCTTCACCCATGGTGCAAAAGAGTTACATGGACAGTGAGCTCAAATCCCAGCAATGTCAGAAATACTGGCCCCAGTTCCAAGACAGTGACTTAATATTTGTAACAGAAGCAGTTATGTTTATTCAGTTCCATAATGAACATTTAAGAATATCAGTGTAGAATTTTGTACAGCTACTCAGACATCCTTCACTTACCCCCAAAGTGCTTCTTGAGCACTACATATTTTTGTACGTTTTTTACTGTAAAAATATTGTACAGAGGGGTCACAGTTATATGAGCAAAATAATGAGTATATTTCCTATTGAGCATTGTTGCCTCGTTGTTTGTTTTCACCCTACCTTCCCTTCCCGCCAGTCTTCACAACTAACTTTCCTTGTCGAGGTCAGTGACTTAATTATTTATTTTGGCTTGGCATGGGGTTTGAACTCAAGTAGTGGCAACTCTGTGCCTTCTGTCACATTGCTACACATTCATCAAGTCTCTGAGTTCAAATCCCAGGCTAGGAAAGAAAACTGGTAGAAATTGCAAACCAGGGAGCTTTATCATATCAAATTAGTTAGTTAGTTAGTTAGTTCATTAATTTTGCCAACTACGGGTCTTGAACTCAGGTCATGGCAACTCTGACTCAGCTTCACTCTCCCTAGGATGGGGGGCAGCCTCGGGACCCACAACCTATCCTGGGACCCTAGACCCAGATGGCTTGCAGGATGAAAAAAAAAAACAGAACAGCACAAAAAATAGGGAGCTGTAGAGGGCTCAGGGTTTTATAACTTTTTCTTTGCACGGTAACCATCCTGGGTCTGAATGACGGGAAATCCTGAAATACTGGTTTCTGGACCAGGAAAAGTCATGGAATGCGATCGATCTTATCCTTGAATGAGTACTTCATGCATGATGTGACTAGGAAATGATGGGCAAGACTCATGGGATATCGCTTATTTGTAAAGCAGTGTAGATGAAGCGTGACAATAATCATCACAGTCATGAAATGAAAGCATCTGGAAAGATCCAAGAATCAGTAGACACATGGTAGATTGGATTCCATCACAGGTTATCATCTCTCCTACTCTATACAAATGTGTACTTATTTGCATACTACCTTCAACTTATGAATGGATGACTGCTGTGTGCCCTCCCCCCATACCCACACCTGGGGGTCCATCTCAGGTTCTGGGAACGGCCTTACTCCTTAGTGGCTCACAGACTGGTGTGCTCACATGGACCCATTCGTCAATTGGGTCTGCTGGTCCCCGAATTCAGATCCCAGCAGTGCAAAAAGATTCATCCTGATGTCAAAAGCCAATTTTTGCCCCTGTGTTCCTTTCCTATGCAAGTGTTGGGTCTCAAGTAGGATGGAAAATGCATGGGCCACCCTGGGGCCATGGGAATAGGTTGTTATCATATGAGCCCAGTTATACCTGTCATCATTTACTGAAGAAAATACACAATACATCCATGAATAGCATACAAAATAGAATAACTACACTAAATGCACAATGCAGTCCACACGGATTTGAATATACATCCCATGTTGAAATGATGCATTCAGGACAATTGTGGCCTCCCTAGTGCTCGATCTCTGTTTCTGGGAAGAGCCCAGCAACTTAGTGGCTCACAGTCTAGTGTGATCACATGGACCTATTGGGCAGTTGGACCTCCTAGGCCCAAAGTTCAAATCCCAGCACTGCCAAAAATTCACTCTGATATGAGAAGCCAGCCATTGCACAAGGTTTCCTGTGCTGTGCAAGTACTCAGCTAGGATGGAGAATGCATAGGCAACTCTATACTCATGGGAATAGTTTGTCATCCAGGTCACCACAGTTATATCTGTCATCCTATACTCACGGAAATACACAATACATCAATGAATAAGACAGAAAACCAAGACAATGACTATACTGAATGCAAGATGCTGCCATCAAGCTATGGAAATATAGATCCTCTGTTTAAATGATGAATTTATGACTATATTGGCCCCACCTGGGCTCCATCTCAGGTCCTGGGAATGGCCTAGCTCCTTAGTGTCTCACAGGCTGTTGTATTCATTATGACTCATTCACCAATTGGGCCTGCTAGGCCTTGAGTTCAAATCCCAGCACTACCAAAAGATTCATCTAGATGTGAGAAGCCAATAGATCCACCTGTTTTCCTGTCCTGTGAAAGTCCTGGGTCTCAGCAAGGATGGGAAATGATATATAGGCAACTCCATAGCCATGGGAATAGGTTGTCATCCATGTCAGCACAGTTATATCTATCACCATACTCAATAAAATACACAATACATCCATGAATAAGACACAATTAAAAGAATAATTACACTGAAGCATACCACACCTGCAGGTAAAGAGAAACCCTATGTTTAAAAAAGGTGGGCTTGTTATTTTTTCCAGTGTTGGGGATTCAAATCAGGCTCTGGGTCAGGCCTGACATTCTAGTCTTCAAGGATTGTGAGATTCTCCTTACCCCAAAGTGCAACAGAGCTACCCATTCCTCAGTTCACATCCCAGTACTGACAAAAAATTCATTCTGTTGTTAGAAGCCAGTCTTTGCACATGTTTTCCTCTCTTGTGCAAGTCCCGGATCTCAACTACGATAGAGAATGCATAGGCAACCCTATAACCAGGGGAACAGGTTGTCATCCATGTCAGCACAGTTATACCTGTCACTATACTCAATAAAATACACAATAACTTCATTAATTAGACACAAAATAAGGAGAAGTGCACCAAATGCAAGATACTGTCCTCACTGGTATGTAAATATAGATCCTATGTTTAAATTATGAATTTCTGCCTATCCTGGCCCTCCCTGGGATTCGATGTCAGGTTCTGGGAATGGCCTATCTCCTTCGTTGCTCACAGGGTGGTGTCCTCACCTTGACCCTTTTGCCAATTGGGCCTGCTAGGCTCTGAGTTCAAATCCCAACACTGTCAAAGATGAATCCTGATGTGTGAAGCCCATCAATTCACCTGTTTTCCTGTCCTGTGAAAGTCCTGGGTCTCAGCTAGGATGGAGAATGCATAGGAAATCCTATAATCCTATAGCAATAGATTGTCATCCATGTAAACACTATTATATCTGTAACCATGCTCAGGAAAATACACAGTACTTCCATGGATAAGACAGAAAATAAGGAGAATAAGTAAACCAAATACAAGATGCTGTCCACACATGTAAATATAGATCCTATGTTTAAACAATGACTTTATGACTACTGTGGCCCATCCTGGGGATCAATATCAGATCCTGGGAATGGCCTAACTCCTTAGTTGCTCACAGGCACGTGTGTTCACCGTAAACTACTCACCAATTGGTCCTGCTAAGCCCTGAGTTCAGATCCCAACACTACCAACAATTGGATCATGGAGTACGAAGCCAAGTGTGCAACTTTTTTTATGTTCTCTGAGAGTCCAGGTTGTCAGGCATGCTGGAGTAGATGTCTACAAATCTAGATGCCATGTTATAGGATGTCATCAATGTAATAAACAGAATGGGTGTCATCATATTAAAATCAACAGTAAATAAATGAATAAAACAAAAAGTACAAGGAACAACCACATCCTAGTCCTGGCACCTTTACACTATGTGATGCCCAATTCTTAGGTATTTCATTATGCCCACATTTAAATGAATGTGATTGTTTAAATGCTTCATAAAGTATTAATTAAAATTGATCAGTGTACCATAATATAATTGCATATTATTTTGTCCTAGAATCATTCCAGAACTATTCAATCATGACACACATCACATTCCATTATATGGATAGAAATGAGATTCTTAGGATCTCCTGCCATTTAGAGGTAGCAGGACCAGGATTTGAATTGTGGGCTCCAGCTCCTACTACTTTAACCTGAGGATAGGGAACTCATTGGTCTGTCCAAGAACATCAGCAAGACCCATGATTAGCCAGGCACCAGTGGCTCTCACCAGTCCTCCTTGATACTTACCAGGCTGTGATAAGGGGATCATGCTCAGTCACCCTTGGCAGGAAAGTCCTTGAAACTCCTGTCCAACTTGTGCCAACAAAACCAGAAGTAGAGGTGTATGGCTCCAGTGGTAGTGGAGCAGCCTTGAGCAAAAGCAGCTCACAGACTGTGCCTAGATCCTGAGTTCTAGGTCCAGGACTGGCAATAAACAGCCATATACAATAATCTGTGCAGCCATCTGGCTAAAGCAGGTCACCCTCTTGTTCCCAACTGGATTGGACAGAGTTTCCTGGGAAAGGTTCTGCTATTATTTGACTCTGCCCATTCATTCTGCATCACAGGATTCCAGCCACACCCCCATTCTTTCATGGTTCTTTCTGACCAATGGGATACAAGAATGGAAGCCACACCCCATATTCCTCCTTCCCCCCTCCTGGCCCGGACCCGTACCTCTACCGTGCCCCACACTCTGGGCCAGGCCCTGCGGCAAATATGCCCCAGTGGGTGTTTACCTGAGGATCCCACCCCCATCCCTACTGGCCAGTGCCCCTGGAAAAAGGAAGATGCAGGCTTGGATGAGGAGTTGGCACCAAAGAGCCCCTGGCCTGGAGCAGTGGGAGCCACACAGCGGCACATCTGCACCCTTCTTCCTGGTGAGAACCTGAGGCTTTAGCTAGAGGTGGGGAGCTGCATGGCTGCCTTCTGGGGTCTTTTCCTTTTTCCTGGGGGTGAGAGTGTTGGATGCAGAAGATAGACCCCCCCCTTGCTGTGTGAGACCTTGTCTTCTGTGCTTGGTAAACTTTTTCAACTGAAGAGGGTCCCAGAAAACCCAGCAGGGAGGTAAGAATGCTGGGGTCAGAACAGAAGGTGAATATCTGGGAAGACCCCCTCCCCCCCCCACACACATACAATCGGCCTATCCCCCGCCCCCAACTGTCTAAAGTTCTCACAAGTTGATCACATTTCCCATGTCTACCAGCTTCTGCTGGTGCTCCCGGTCCATCAGGTCTCCAACAAACTCAGGAGATGCACAGCTCTGTGTGTGTGTGTGTGTGTGTGTGTGTGTGTGTGTGTGTGTGTGTGTGTGTGTGTGTGTGTGTGTGTGTGTGTGTGTGTGTGTGTGTGTGTGTATGTGTGAAAGAGAGAGAGACAGACAGACAGAGAGTCAGAGACAGAGAGAGTCAGAGACAGAAACAGAGACAGAGGCAGGGAGAGACAAAGAGAGACAGAGAGATCAGAGAGACAGAGAGACATACATAGAGAGACAGAGAGACAGAGAAAGAGAGGTCATGTTTCTCTTTGTACAGCCTGACTGTACTAAGGTGAGTGATCTGTTGGCAAATTGCAGGTGCTACAAGGAAGAGTGTTCTGTTCTGTCACCCGTCTGAATATGTGTGTGTGTGTGTGTGTGTGTGTGTGTGTGTGTGTGTGTGTGTGTGTGTGTGTGTGTTTGTGTATGTGTGTAGAATTGGGTTGTAACAAGGAGGCTGGATGCTTTTGGTAACTTCTACCTGCTTTCTTTCGGGGGTGCATGGGCTTCACAGCTGAGGTCTGGGGGCCTGGAAGGGTGAGAGGCTTGAAGGGGACTCAGCATTGTTAAATTACAAGAACAAGGGATCTCTGTTCCCTGGAGCTGTGTACTCTCTTGGGCCTGGTTGGTGGCAGTGGGAGCTTGGGAGGACCTGGGAGTGTGGCTTGAAGTTGGTGGCTTCCCAGGGGGAAAGAGAGTATGGCCAACACTTAGTAAGGATATGAGCCCTGCTAGTATGGAGTACAACAGCATAGCTCAGACTCCAGGTCTTATCATGATGTCTGAAGGGTGAAGCCAAGCTACTTTAAATCTTGAGCTGTGATCTTCAGATCTCAGCCTCCTGAGTAGCTAGGATTATAGGCAAGAGCCTCCGGCACTGGGCCTCTGGTTATTTTTTGTATATTAGGGTTTGACCTCAAGGCCTTAGGCTTGCCAGTCAGGTCTTCTATCATTCAAGCCAAGCTTTTATGTCTTGGGGATTTCTGAGATGGTGACTTAATATATGCTCAGGCTGGGCTGGATCATGGTCTTCCTATCTGTGATAGGCATGCGCCACCAGGTCTTGTCCCCTGTAATTGGAATTGTAGACATGTGGTGCCATGCTCTGTCATTGGTTTAGAGGGATTGTCCCAAACTCAGTCCATGGCAGCCAATTCTTGACCATAGGTGAAGCTCTGGCTTGCGCCTTGACCATTGGACTTCAATCTCCTCATGTGACAGTTGTTAGGAATCAAGGGATTAATACAGAGGGTATCTGGAGCAGGGCCAGGCAAAGGGAGGGACCTTCAGATACAGTTCTCAGAAATCCTCTGAGCATATGACAGTAAGATACCCAGAAAGAGATAAGATGGTATCTGTTATTAATGGTGTGACAGACATGGGATTATGAAACAAAACATGGCTTTCTTTCATTATTTCCCTATCCCCATGAGGAAGGGGATCCTTCACTTTGTTCACTTTTGCAGCTGGGGAAACTGAGGCACAGAGTAGCTGAGTGACCTATTCATGACTCCCAGCTGAGAGGAAGCACGGCCTGACTTCTCAGCCATGCGCCCTAGGACAATGGGTGCTATTCAGTCCAATTCTTGTGGTGGGAAGTCCACTTCTTGTCAGTCTTGGGGCTTGAACTCGGCCTGGACCCTGTCCCAGAGCTCCTCAGCTCAAGGCTAAGGCTCTACCACGTGAGTCACAGCACCACTTCTGGTTTTGTAGTGGTTCTTTGGAGATAACAGTCTCACAGTCATTCCTGCCCGGGTTTGCTATGAACCATGATCTCATATTTCATCCTCCTGTGTACTTAAGATTATAGGTATGAGCCACCTGCACCAGGATTAAGTGTAATTCTGACATTCTTTCAATCTCTCTCTCTCTCTCTCTCTCTGTCTCTCTCTCTGTCTCTCTCTCTGTCTCTCTCTCTGTCTCTCTGTCTCTCTCTCTCTCTCTCTCTCTCTCTCTCTCTCTCTCTCTCTCTCTCTCTCTCTCTCTCTGTCACAGGATCTTGTTGAATGGGTGCTGGAGGAGGTGGCCCAGCGTCCCCATGTGGCTGGAACCTGTGGCCCTCTCATCCTGGAGGTGTACTGTTGGTCAGGAGATATCTTGCTCAGTCTGTTGTACCAGCTCCATGAGGTAAGCCCTGCTGTGCCTGGCTAGACCAAGACGGTTATTCATTGTCCATCTAGCCTTACTGTACTCAGTATTGGGTTCAATGTCCTTTTCTAGCAAAAAAATTTCTGGCCAAAATTGATACATAGTTAAAGAATAAAAATGTAATGCCATCTTAAGAAAGTCATTTAGGGCTGTGGGAAAGTGGCTTCATGGTATGGTGATTGCCTAGCATGCATGAAACTGGGTTGAATATCTCAGAACCACATAAACAGAAAAAGAAACACTGGAAATGGTGCTGTGCCTCAAGTGGTAGAGGGTTGGCCTTGAAGGGAAAAAAAGCTGAGGAATAATTCTCTATTCCTGAGTTTATGTCCTAGGACTGGCAAACAACAACAACAAAAAAAAAACAAACATTTAGTAAATGAAAATAAAGAACCTATACTTGGAATATATAATTGCTGGTTCCAAACTGATACCTGACAATAGTCCTAATTCATGCACTTTAACTATATTAGGATACTTTCTTGAAAAAAACTTTTTTTCATAATGTCACGGCAATTAATGCCAGGAATGTGCTTAGATGTCAGGTGAAGATTAATTCAGGAAATTCAAAGATTCCAGGCTTTTGAGTATTCACTGCTAATCTCATTGAGAAGGGTAGTCTAAGTGAGATTTGGAAACCATTTTGGCCAGTCATGTCACCAAAATGGCAGAGGCTAATTAACAGTTGTGACAGAAGAGAAGAAATGACTCCAGATGGAAGGAATAAATGATAGTAAGTAAGGTATAGCAGAAACCATTCTAGGGAACCATTTTTGGTTATTGAAGAAGTAGTTGTCAACTAGGCATATTCCTCATTGCCTTTAGCATTCTAAATCTCTTAGGCTAGTTCTTAATCTCTGTGTGATAAATATATCCCTTTCTATGCTGTTCTTGCATACCTGGTCTCCTTTGCTTTCTTTTTTTTATTATTTTTTATTGTAAAAATACAGTGCTTTCTAAAAATATGTCTTTCTCAATTTCTCTATGAATATTTCCTGATAATAAATATACCTACACAGATGGAAGAGGCTACTAATGTAAGGGTCCCATAGCTTCTGAGTCATTAATGTAACAAAATGGCAAAGGAAGACATATTTATTGCTAGCTCAATTATTCTAAAAACTGCAATGTCAAATCATTTGATTAAGATTTCCATTCTTGTCTACTTAGTGTCATTAACTGCACTAAATACAAATAGGAGCCGGGTACCGGTGGCTCATGCCTGTAATCCTAGCTAGTCAAGAGGTTGAGACCTCAGGATTGTGGTTCAAAGACAGCCTGGTCAGGGAAGTCCATGAAACACTTATCTTCAATTAACCACTAGAAATCAGGAAGTGGTGCTGTAGCTAAAGTGGTCGAGCACTGGACTTGAGATGAAGAGCTGAGGGACATTGCCCAGGATCAGAGTTCAAGCTCCATGACCAACAGAAAAAGTGCAAAAATGACTTTAAGTTTCCCCAAAAGGAACGACAAAGTCAATAGTAATCTTCCCAAGCAAAGAAAATAATTCCAAAATGATTCAGTGCACCTAATTTTGCTGAGTTACTTAAGTTATGGATTCGTTTCTGAACATATTCTCTTCTTATAAAAATTGTCAAATATTAGCTTTAGTATAAACTTAATCTAATATTTCTCGGTTCAAAAGAGAAGTCCATAAGTTGATGTCACTTGGATTTATTACTATCTCAGTTCAAAGCCAACCCAGGCAGCAGAGTTGGTCAAACTCTTATCTGTAATTAAACACCATAAAATGCAAAAGTGGAGTATTGGCTCAGTCAGTAGAGTCAGTCAGTCAGTAGGGGCAGGTAGGCAGGAAAGACAACTGTACAGGGACAGGGTCCAACCTCTGAGTTCAAGCCCCAGAACCAGCACAAACTAAAAAAAAAAACAAGCAAACAAAAGAAATCTCAGGTATTTCTTTGGGACCCTCTTATAGGAGTACTGGTCTGAGAAGAGACTCCTTTTACTGATCATACTCACTGGATCCTGCTCTTTTGAAATCCTTATTGCTATGGAAAACTCAGGTCTGCAACAAGAGAATCATCTCAGGAGTGAAACATCCATCCATAAGACACTTTAAAACCTCCATGCCTTTGCTCCTTTGCAGGAGACCACTTTTAATATGAAGCTATTTCCTTTGTCCTATGTTGGCCTTCAAATGGCATATTGTTTCCTTTTGTAATACACTCAACTAGACTAGAAGTTTATAGACAAGTTTTATATGAGTAAAGGACACACTAAAAAAAGTCAGGAACAGAGTTTCTTTCAAGCCTTGGATTCTTTTCTTGTATTGTAAAAAGGAAAACAAAACTTAACTTGAATTTTGTCATTCCTCTATGTTCAATTCCTCTCCTGGGATCAGTTTACACTTTCAGTAACAGTTACTTCCACTCACTTCCAGTAACAATCTATGGTGCTGCTCCAGATAAAATGAAAGTTTTCTGGCTTCATTGAAATACTACAAGGACACCTTTGGGCATGTGGTAACATGTGTTTCAGAGACTTAGTAAAGAGAAAATGTGAAATTTAAATTGCTTATAAATACATTATCCATGAGTATATTGAGTTCAAACTTCTTAATTGCTCTGTAAATTAAGGCGAATTTTAAATGGGAAGAAGGGTTTCAGATCATTTGTTTTGAGTGTCTGTGCTGTGCATTAATTTCCCAAGTATACATGATTTAACAGTAGGAGACATAATAGCAATAATAGGAGAAAGAGAAGTTCTGTGTTTATGTATAAGGGTTCAATACAATAGAGAAGACTCTACAAATAAGACAGCATTGAAACAATAAAGTCAAGTCCAGCATGTAGAGTTATGGGAGTGATATAAAGAAAGCATTACTCCTAAGTGGAACATGAAGCATGAGGCCACTCCCTTTCTAAATCATGCTTGCTAATCACGTAAATTCGTAAAAAGTAGAATGCAAGAATAATCCTGTTTCCAATGCAAGTCAGATATATGATCATGGACTTAACTGGAAAAAAAGAGTCCATATTGAGAGAACAGGGATTATACTACCAATGAAACTGGTGGCTAAGATCACATTAATTTTCTTTCATTTTCTTATATTCTTTTTTGCTGTTGTTGGTCATGGCAATTCACTTCTGAGACTGTGAGCTGTCCCTCTGCTATTCAGCTCAAGGCTACTGCTCTACCACTTGAGCCACAGTGCCACTTCCAGTTTTCTGGTAGTTGTTGGAGAAAAGATTCTTCAGGACTTTCCTACCCGGGCTGGATTTGAACCCCAATCCTCATAACCAACCACCACTAGACTTGCGATCACCTTTCTAACAGTGTACACTCAGGATATGTAATGTATATGTTAATCTATCTTTATATGAATTCTTGAGTTAAAAATCTGTGCTACAGCTTACACTTTACACTCACAAAAATGTTTGTAGATTAAAAGTTGATACTCCTAGAAAAATAAAACCTAAGGATGTAAAGGATTCTGGGAAGTTTAGTTTGTATACAGCCTTGGCAGAACAGGCTTTGACACACTACCTATAATTAATCAGGCAAACCTGGAATCCCAGACATGAGCAAGATTGCTGAATAAGAGCTTGAGACTTTTGCATAAATACATACAAACATACACATACACAGAGAAGCACTTATATGTGCACAACAAATACACAATGAAACAATTCTCAGAATATGTAGAAAAGATAGAAAACAATAGAAAATATGTCCTGAATAAGACTACAATCAAGTGATAATTTTTAGTATTAGAAAGCCCTCAAGTGAACTTTCTTTAAAAAAGTTGAGAATATTACATAGCTGGGGACCAGAGACAGTAAGAGATTCAAGTAATCATTATTAATGGGATCAGATCCATGGAGGAATGAATCAGAGACCCCTGCAAGTACATCTGAAAATGTTCATATCCTGTGTCAAATGTTAGAACATCTTTGAAAATAGTACATAAACAGTCTGAGCAGTCAGTCTAGTGGATAAGATCATAGGAGAAGTTCAGAATTGCTAGTCTTTATCTAGATTAAATAAACCAACAACCTATGGCAGGGTAATGTGGTACAATCCTGGAGACTAAGACAGGAGATTAAGGAGTGGAATTACATAGTGATACCTTCCCTGGACCAGGTAGTATACTTTTGTCTCAAAAAAGCAAACCAAACAACAATAAAGGAATAAACAGTTGGAAGTTCGGGCTAATTTCATTACCATGTTTTGAGAAGTCAAGTTTCCTATTGAAATGCAACACATATACAATCCTCACTTGTTTTAAATGCTCTCTTCATTACAGAACATACCTAGATGCAAAATGGCTCATGATTCCCTCCCCCAAAATTGCGAAAGTAAGTATCATTCTGTTAGATTCCAAAGAACTGATGAAGGATTACAAAAGCTTAAGCCTGGAGAAATAGCAAAGTATGTCTAACGTAGAACTTTTTAGACCTTGCTAAACTAGAATTCAGATTTAAAATGAATATTTTGGTTTTCTTTGTAATTTCATACTTTATAGGATACAACAAAAGTCTTTTTAAGTAGAAAGTTTAATTGACAAATTCACAAATTATACCGGCATTCTATTTTCCTAGAATATACTTTCAAGAGAGTTATAATTAGAACTTAGTTAATAAATAATACCAACAGTTCATGTATAACATGATAATGTGAGTAATCTAGACAGAGTTGCCAACAAATGGATGACAGTAATTTATAAATTTGGGAAAAGAGCAATTTTTTGAGGGTGTGGTATAATATGGTGTGAAGAGAGTAATTGTGTGACATCTTCTTTCTTCTTCCTATATGTAACACAGGAAGCCATTTCCTTAATTACGTGCCTCGTTATACATTGAGAAAAATTCTAAGTATGGGGTTTGTTTTCATTTTCGTTTTTGTTTTATTGGCTTGTCCTAAAGCTTGAACTCTGGGCCTGGACACTGTCACTAAGCCTGTTTATTCTCAATGCTCGTGCCCTAACACTTCAACCTCAGTGCCACTTGTGTCTGGCTTTTTCTGAGAAGTTTATTGGAGATAAGAATCTAAGAAACCTTCCTGTCTGAGTTGGCTTTGAACCATAATTTTCCGATCTTAGCATCCTGAATATCTATGATAGCTAAAAAGTGAAATATGAATAATATTTGCAAGTGTTCTGATCTCAAGAATGCCACTGGGGGAAAAATGATGCAGCTCAGTTTATTGTGGCATTCTTTCCTGTACAAGGAGGGCATCACATTAGCAGAGGTGTAGTATTTTTTCACAATAGAGTTAAGCTATTCATGATGTGAATTAGGGAATTTTAAGGTGCACTTTTTACAAGATGGAAATTGTTGGTCTAGGATGACTTTATGGCTTAAATCTTGGGATTGATGTTCATACAAATAAAGCTTACTCTGATAAAAAATTGCTTACTCTTGAAGAATTAATTATTACAGATTCTTCATAGTCTTATCCTCTATAATAATGTGGCTATTTTTCTGTTGACTTCTCAAGTTGTAACAGCCCATTGGAAGCTGTACTTACTGCAGAAGATCATAACATGCAAACAGGAACTGTTTTGAATCTCTCAGGTATGGAATGTTGATAATTTAAAAATGAATAATTAGTCATAGGAATTTTTAATAACACACATATTCTGTCCTTTAAACAACTTATTTACTTTGAAATGTTTTGGGTTTCCATGTAATTAATCTCTTTTCAGTTTTAGTATGAGAATGTACTAAATTTATTCTTTTTTCAAAATATTGGCAAGTTTATTGTGAAAATACTGTCTAGATGGATAACATTCAAATTGATGACCTCCTGATAAAGAAAAGGTAATTAATTCAAATTAGAAGCCAAATAGTTTTGATTTTTAAAAAGTTACTACATAAAGAATAATATTTACTATACCAATACAGTGAAATTATATTTTATGCAGCTTATGTTTAAAATTTTATTATCAAAGTGATGTACAGTGTGGTTACAGTATTTGTAAGGTAGTGAAGGCATAATTTTCCAAACTTATTACCTCTTCCTCATTTTTCTCACAGTTTTCCTTTCCCCCTTCACCCCTCACAAGTTGTAATGTCCATTTCCAAAATATTGTCTTGTGAATATTGCTATTGCATTCGTTTGCCTTTCTGCTTTCTCTCACCATTTTGTTGTCCCTCTTCCCTTCCCTAGTTAAGGTAAATGTGTACACAATACACAGGGTACCAAAATCAAATACAGCAGGGAGAAACCATAGGGAAAATCCTAAAGAAAATAGCTATTACATAGTACATCAAAAACAAAGACCACAAATAAAAATCTGTTTCCATATCTTGCAGTTCGTTTTTCTCAGCATCAGCTTATATGGTCATATACACACATAACAATGACACTGGAAAATAATAGTTGGATGAACACTAAATCATGAAAACAACATGTTATCTTTTTGATTGTAAAGGTGGTATTAGGTTTGGTGAATTCGCGATTCTGATAAAGGAATTTCAAAAGAGTTTTAAAGTTATGACAGGTAAATTTTAATTGTTCAAAAATTTTAACACCTTAGCCTATTAAGAAAATTTAAAATTGCCTGGGAAAATAGGCTTTCATGCAAAGTAATCCATGGAGACATTGTAGAGAGGAAGCAATGTGGGTAAAGATGGCTCTTTTTCACACTAAACAAACCTCAGAAAACTTGCTATATATCCAGTAGGTTCCCTTGAGAATTGTCATTACACAGGAAATCTACTCACTGTGTGAAACAAGGTTGTAGTGGAATTTAAATTCAAATTCTTAAAAAATAAGACATCAAAATTTGTGAATTAAACTTTAATTATCAAGCAGATAATTTGGGTCAGTCTGGGAAGGTGACTCAGTGGTAGAGCTCTTGCCTTGCATGCCGGAGGCCCTGGGTTCGATTCGTCAGCACCACATAAGCAAAAAGAAAAAATCCAGAAGTGTTGCTGTGACTTAAGTGGTAGAGTGTTAACCTTGAGCTGAAGAGCTGAGGGACAGCGCCCAGACCCAGAGTTCAGGTCCCATGACTGGACCCCCACCCCGAAAAAAACAAAAAAACAAAAAAATACAAAAATAATTTGAGTCAAAATATTTAGGGAGAAAATGCCCCCTACAATGAAAGAGATTATTGGGTTTACACTTTTCTGTTTGTAATACTTTCCTCAATGTCTTTGCACGTGAAGCAGTGAAATACAGAAAAAAATCTGATTGGGTACTTCAAACCAATGATTTCATACTTCTAAGTGGCTCACAAAATATAATATCCTTATTAACAAGAGATAGTGAAGAATTCTCTAATTTCATAAGCCAAAAAGTTTTGGGTTCAGGGACTGGGAAGGTGGCTCAGTGATAGAACGCTTGCCTTGCATACATGAGGCCCTGGGTTCGATTCGTCAGTGCCCAGGCCCAGAGTTTCAGGCCCCATCACCGGACCCACCCCAAAAAAATAGTTTTGGGTTCAGAAAAGAATTTAGCAAATGGGAAAGTTTAGAAAATAGTGTTCTTAGAAGCCCTAGATAAGTGTATTGGATTCAGCAGTAGATGGAAGCCAAAACTTTTTGATATAGATTGTCTTAATATTTTTGGTACCTAAAGTGATTTTACAGAGCCTATTTGGCTCACTACAATGCAGAACTGATTGAATGAAGACATGAAAACAAATTCCACATCCAAATGAGGCAACTTAAAAGAGTGTTAAAAGAGAAAACATGAAGATGTAGCAGTGGCTGAGGCTTCACTTAGACTTGAAGCCAAGAAAATCAGGGAAGAGCTAAGAGGAGGACATAGAAGTAGGACACAGAAGCGTTGTCCTTTTGTAACAGACCTGTCTTCAAAGGTATGGGTGATTTAACTCTATTCTTCTCCATACATCTTAGTGATCAAATGCAAGACCATGAGAAAAATAATCTATTGAAATAATTTTGTAAAGAATAACTTCACTGCTCCTGATATGGTATCTAAGGAGAGTCTTAAGAGAGAAGACAAAAATGGAGTATTTTTTTGGTTTCCTCTAAGCATCTCGTTAGCAAAATATATCCTTGAGGTTAGAATTGATTGAAACAAAAAGTGATGGAGTACTTATTTGTCTGGGCAATTTAGACACAAGAAGACTTTCAAGGTAAAAGAAAAAAGAAAAAAAATATAACCAAGTATTTGTGATCACAGCTCCTTGGACTGGTTTTCTGGAGACAAATTTTACATTAGATTTGTCCACATTAACATAGATGTTGTTTCATGGCAACCAAATGCAAGAGGAAAGTTTAATGGACTCGCTTAGTCAATTAAAGAGCATAATCAAAATATGGCAAATAATATTTAGTGAATTATTTGACCAATTACTTTGCCAGAATAAAGAAGGAAAATGTAATTCAAAATGAATTGACCTAAAAGTATGAATAAAAAGTAGTGAAGAGAGATGAGAGAAAAAATAGAGGATTGTTTTCTCTACAGTGGAGTAATGGGTTCTTCATCTTGTTTCTTCACAAGCTACCCATTGTGGCTCAGGACTGGAGAATCCAGTTCAGACAAAGAGAACTCATAGGAGAAAGTTAATATTTGCAGCAGATATAGGTGATTTATAACCTTAGATAATCTATTTAAATCTGTTCAGAATCCTCCCCTATGCTAAACTGCCCGCTTTGAACAGTTTTGTTTGCTTTTACCAAGACTTCACTTCATTAACTGCTTAAAATTTTTGAGAGGTCATATTCGTACTCTCTAGAGATTGCTGTTTGGTGATTTTGTGTGTTTTTGTTTGTTTTTGTGTTTTTTAACTGAATTTCCAAAGGTTGTGCAAGTGTCTTACAACTAAATATGTCCTCCTAATTATCCATTGCTCCTGGATCACAGTGACTCCTTCTATCATTCTCAACCATCCCTTCTACAAGATTTATTTCTGGTTTACCACTTCCTTTCTCAAATGTGTACATGGAGTAATCTAGCTGTACTTGCCCCTTGTTCCATTGTTCATTCCTTCTATGTATTTACTATTATTCCTCTTTGGTTTCAAGTTCCTGATAGTCATTCTGCTAAACTGTCTGTTAGTACTTTGAAACGTTTATATACATTCCATGGAGTTTCTGTCCTGCATATACTTGAACTGATGTCAGGTTATATTTCCATAATTCATTCATCTGCAATAACAATTTGCAAGACTGGAGACTTGGAAAACCTAGACATGATTATATTCTCATCCATTTGCAGATTAATCTTTAGTCAACAAGAAAGTTTAAAATGGCTTTGAATGTATTCTTAACTACCAATTTTTATAAATGGCATTGTACAATGGTGTGTGATTATTATATTTTACATGGGATAAGAATTTATACTACCTATAAGTTTTGGAGAATAAAGAAAAATAACATTTACTACTATAAAGGAATATGATAGAAATAGAAGATAGATTTTGTCACATCTCAGATGAGTACCCATATTCAAGACTTAAAGACATATTTCTAACTATCTTAGACAGAGGGAAAACAAAACAACATATGATAAGGCAAGTATTTGTGACTTTTTAAAATGTCCCTTATTAAGTGATGAAATTTACTTTATTAGCTAACGTTTGGGGTTGAAATATGGGAGTATGATCTATTTAACAAATTTCTGGAAGACACCTACTGAACAACACAAATGGTGCATGGTACCATTTCTGCACTTTAATGAATGGTTGAACCTGTTTTGCATTAGTGCTGGGTAAAGAAATCAACTCTATTGTAACTTGCTCCCTACACTTGAAAAACTCGTAATGTCACTAAGTGTCATCTACTTAGCAAATGTTATTTTGGCAAGTGTAATTTCAAAAAGTTTATTTGAAAAGGAATACCCTTTCAGGAGATTAAATGTAGGTTATCATTGGTTTGAGAATGACATTTTTATAACACAGAACCAAGTTGTACTAAAGGACCAGTGTATTGAAGCACAAACGATCTTCTCAATTAATGTTTTGCTGAATTACATTTGACCTCTAAGTCAAGTTTTCCTAGGCTTGATAGATCAATCACGGATCTATCCTTCCAGGAACTATTTTTGGGACCACTTAAGCTAGACTGAAATATTACATTAATCATTAGGGGAGGGGTATTAAAAATAATCTTGTAATACTTTCTGATCTTGTTCATTCATATGGGCTGGTCATCTGTAAATTGAGTTTGAAATACAGTACTTTCTTTCGATTTTGTGACCTCATCTTTCATTTTAAGTTGCCTTGCATTAAACAATTGCTTGCTGCTAATTCTTGTATCTCAAGGATTTGGGGCCCTGAAATATTATAAGAAATGAGAAATTGAGGGATGTTCCAGGAAGATGGTGGAGGAGAAGCTGGAGGCTAAACAAGCTCTCGCATAGAAAGCAGTTTTAGAGTTCCAGTGAACAGTCCTAAGCCAGAGAACCACACCAAGTGTGCCTTCACAGGACAGAGAGTTAGGCCAGAGAGAGAAAATACAGGCAGGGAGACAGTCCTGAGCACTTTCCAGCAGCCACCACGGCGGCGGCCATGGTGGCAGCGGCAACTGCCACCGCCATACCTGAATCACAAAGATTCCAGGACGAAGGAGCCAGACACAGCCTGAGAGCGGATTCCACTCAACACCAGCAAGAACCGACAAGGAGCAGACATCTTCATCCTGCAGTTCGCAGACCAGAGATGACCCAGGAAGCAAGACTCGGCATGAGTACAAGCCTGATGTTCTCACTCCTTCTCAGGGAGCAGAGGAGGGAAGGCCACCCCTCCCCCAACCAGTACTGGAGATGTCCATCTTGGATACTGACAAAGCCCGGCGGAGCTGCTAGCTCCAACAAAGGCCCTGGAATAAATCTAGAGTCATCTAGCAGATCACAAGAGCCTAACCTGACCTGCCAGACTCAGCTCCACTCAGGGAAAAGTCACCCAGCTTGGTTGCCAGCGCCAGGAGTGGCTTTCTTCACTGGGTAATCAGACCCAGAGGCTGCCCCTCCCTTTAGCAGCCTGGACAATCAACTGAAATTCAGTAAACAGAAACCCTGAGAGTGGCTCCAGGCTGGGCTCTGTGAGTTTCTCACAAACCAGCTCCCGGGAAAAGCTACTGTTTGCTGAAAGGCCTCAACTCTACCCAGAACCTAGCCTCATCACAGCATCTCCAAACTCGAAGAAAAAGCCATCTCCTCCCATTGAATGAACCTGGGAGGAGGATCGCAGAGCATTTTTCTGCCTGTTCCAAGAAACTGACTTGAGTAACCAACCAAGCCACAGGAACACAAGACCAGAGACTCCAACAAAAGGCTGGTTATGGACACAAGGGAGACACAGGATTTTTCCCACCGCTCCCAAAAAAATCAAAGAACTTTTTTTTTTGTTGTACCTTCACAAAAATTTTTTTTTCTTAAAAAATTTTTGTAATCTTTAATTTTAACTTTTTTTGAAAAAAAATATTTTCTAGTAAATTTTTTTCTCTTAGAATTTTATTTTAGGGGTATAAGTGTGTGTGCGTTTTTCTTCTCTTTTCTGTTTTTGTTTTTGTTTTTTTGTTTTGTTTTGTTTTGCTTTTTGTTTAGCTCTACTGAACTTCTGATCTTTTTTTCTTTCTTTCTTATCATTTTCACCTGTTCTTCTATTTCGTTCTTTATGTGACTTAATTGCTGTTCTGCATATCCTCAGATAAACCCGTAGTCGATTATTAGACCTTATCCCCCATTGTGTACACACTTAATCCACAAATTTATTACTCAGTTCAAAACCTCTTACACGTAAATTCCTTAATAGCAGTACTACATCTTTATACCTATATAATATTTTAAGTAAATTCCTTAATAGCAGTACTACATTTTAATACCTATATAATATTTTAAGTATCTTTATTTTTAAGTTTTTCATATCTCCTTTATATCCCTCCCCTTCTTTCATTATATTCATGTTCTTCTCTGAATATTTTTTTTCTTTCTGTATAATATTTTTAATTTTTACCTTTCTATTTTTTCTGGTCTCTTTTTGTTCCCTTTCTCTTTCTTCTTTTTTTTCTCTCTGTCTTCTTTCATCCTATCCAACCTATTGCCTGCTTTAAGGTTAGGACTTAGCTAACACTCCCTGTACCTTCCCACATCACTCTATTCCTATATTTTACCCACATCTCTTCCTAACCCTAATAATTTCTCGTATACCAAATTCTTGTTTGCGGTTCATAGCCCATAAATATATAGTTGTTTGATGTTGAATAGATGTATCTGTTGAACTACATTGTATCTGCAGACTATTAACTGTACAAATACAGACTTTGGTTGATGCTTGCCGTAACATAGTGTTCTAGCACAAAACTGGTTTTAATTGCATCCTAAATGAGCTCAGTAAGGTGGAAAAACACAAGAAAAATGGCAAGTCCGGGTATCTCAATTCCCACTCATGATAACCAGGGGACAGAACAGATAATGAATAATCCAGAGGAGAGTTCCCAAATAGCCCTACAAACACTGCTGGCAAACATTGATTAATGAAAAGATTGAAAACATAGAAAGGACTCTGTATGAGCATGATAGGGAGAGAGAGGAGGCAATCTAAAACTTTATACAAGAATACCATAAGCGTGAGGAAGCTACCCAAAAACTGATACAGGATTTGCGTGAGTAGCTTGAGAATACTCAAAGAGAAAGGCAGGAATGGCATGAGCAGGCTGAGAACACTCAAAGGGAACTACAGGAATCTCACGAATGGGAGGAAGCTAATCAAAGAGTAATACAGGAATTGAAAGAGCAGGATGAGAATACACAAAGATCACTAAAGGCATTCTTGGAATCCATTAACAAAAATGTGAAGGAAGTCAAGGAGACCACAAAGGGAATGCTGAATGGAACCCAACAGAAGGAATGGGAGTCCAAGGAAATCACAAATAATCAATTAAGTGATTTGAGAATAAACACAGAACACCAAATTAAAGAAGTAAAGAAGTTCATACAAGATCTAAAACAAAGCTTCAACAAAGAATTTGAAGCCATCAGAGCTGAACAACTAGAAGGAAAAAAAATAAAAAACAAAGTAGAAAGTCTCAACAGCAGGTTAGACCATGCAGAAGATCGAATCTTGGAAATTGAAGAGAGCCTAGACATTATAGAGAAAGAACATACAACCATCCAAGACAAATCCAAGAAATATGATAGATCTATCCAACACTTGGAAGACACCATCACAAGGCATAATCTAAGGATAATGGTTGTAGAGGAGCACCTAGAAACAGAAGTTAATGGTGTAGGAAATTTCTTTAACAGGATCCTAGAAGAGAACTTCCCAAACATGTAAAAAGATAGGCCTATTCAAATACAAGAAGCTTTTAGAACTCCAAATCGACCAGACCAGAATAGGACATCCCACCATCACATTGTAAACTGCACAGGATCAATTCAGACCAAGGAAAAGATCCTTAAAGCTGTCAAGGAGAAAAGATTAATCACCTATATTGGGAAACCAATTAGAATCACCTCAGATTTCTCAGCAGAGACAATCAAAGCAAGAAGAGCCTGGAATGATGTATGTCATGCCCTAAAAACAAACAACTATCAACCAAGAATACTGTACCCAGGTAAACTCTCCTTCATAACTGAAGGCCAAAAAAACCCTTCCATAGCAAAGAAAAATTGAAACAATACATCTCCACCAAACCAGCCCTTTATGATGAAGGTTTTGGAAAAATTAGGAATCCATGGAACATTCCTCAATACAATAAAGGCTGTATATGACAAATCTACAGCCAGCATTATACTTAATGTTGAAAAACTAAAGCCATTTCCTCTTAACTCAGGAACAAGACAAGGATGTCCAGGCTCTCCACTTCTCTTCAACCTAGTATTAGAATGCCTAGCTACAGCAATAAGGCAAGATTCAGACATAAAGGGGATCCAAATAGGGAAAGAAGAAATAAAACTCTCTGCAGATGACATGATCTTGTACTTAAGGAATCCCATAGACTCCACTCCCAAATTACTCAAGCTGATTCAAAACTTTGGCAAAGTAGCAGGGTATAAAATTAACCCTCAAAAATCAATGGCTTTTTTATATACCAACAATGAGAAAAGTGGGGCTGAAATTAGGAAAGCGACTCCATTTGTAATAGCCGAAAATAAAATAACTATGAATTAACTTATCCAAAGAAGTGAAAAGCCTCTATGATGAACTTTAAAAACTTGAAAAAGGAAATCAACACAGAACTTAGAAAAGGGGAAAAACTCCCATGCTCCTGGAAAGATTAACGTTGTGAAAATGGCAATACTTCCCAAGCTATCTACAAATTTAATGTGATTCCTTTCAAAATTCCAAACTCATTCTTCAAGGAAATAGAAGAGACAATCCAAAAATTCATATGGTACAATAAAAGACCCGAATAGCAAAAACACTCCTCAACGGAAAGACCACGGCTGGAGGAATATCAAAACCAAATTTCAAAATATAAAGCCATAGTAATCAAAACAGCTTGGTACTGGCACAAGAACAGACCTCAGGACCAATGGAATAGAATTGAAAACCCAGAAAAGAACCTACAGACCTAGAGCCATGTAATCTTTGAAAAGGGAGATAAAAAAATATAGAATGGAAGAAAGAGAGCCTCTTCAGTAAATGGTACTGGCAAAATTGGTTAACTACTTGTAGAAAACTAAAGCTAGATCCTTATATATCACCCTGTACCAAAATCAACTCTAAATGGATCAAAGACCTCGGAGTCAAAGCAGACACTCTGAAAACATTACAGGATGGAATAGGAGAAACCCTAGGTCTCCTTGGCACAGGCCGAAATTTTCTAAATAGAGACCCGGAAACACAACAAATCAAAGAAAGGTTGGACAAATGGGATTGCATGAAGTTGCAGAGCTTCTGCATGGCAAAGGACATACCTAGAAAGATCAATAGACAGTCCACGGATTGGGAGAAGATCTTCACCAGCTATACAACGGACAAGGGTCCCATATCTAAAATATACTTGGAAGTCAAAGAACTAAATTCCCCAACAACAAATCCTCAAAGAAACAACTGCCCAATAAATAAGTGGGCTAAAGACTTTAAGAGAAACTTCTCTGAAGAAGAAAGAAGGCTGGCCAATAGACACATGAAGAAATGTTCAACCTCCCTAGCCACAAAGGAAATTAAAATCAAAACAACATTAAGATACCAGCTCACCCCAGTTAGAATGGCAAAAATCAAGAACTCTAATAACAACAAATGCTGGAGGGGATGTGGACAGAAGGGGACCTTACTTCATTGTTGGTGGGAGTGTAAACTTGTTCAACCAGTTTGGAAAGTAGTATGGAGGTTCCTCAAAAGACTCCACATAGAGATCCCCTATGACCCAGCAATCCCACGTTTGGGCATTTACCCAAATGTTTACAAACAAGACCACACTAAAGCCACCATCACATCCATATTTATTGCAGTATTATTTACTATAGCTAAGATATGGAACCCACCCTGATGCCCCTCAGTAGATGAATGGATCAAGAAAATGTGGTATATATACACAATGGAATTCTATGCCTCCATCAGAAAGAATGACATTGCCCCATTTGTTAGGAAATGGAAAGACTTGGAAAAAATATATTAAGTGAAGTAAGCCAAGCCCAAGGAATCATAGGTCCCATGGTTTCCCTTATTTGCAATATCTAGTGTATGTATGAGTCAAGCAGAAAATGCCAGATAAGGTGATGTTAGGAAAATGAACCCTAAGTTTTGTATTCAAATGTTTATTTCTTTCACGTGATTTTTTCTAACGCATTAATAAGATCATTTCTTTGTTACTTTGTGTGTCCCTCCCCCACAGTATAACCCATGCTTTCACTGTTTTCATGTCGTTATAATTTGTAGAGAGGAAGGAGAAAAACAAGTCGTTTAAATAAGGATACATGTCGACCCATTGCAACGATAAGTACAAGTTGTCATGCCGAAAACGAACTTTACAACTTTGGTGGTGGGGGGAGGATTGGGTGGGTGGGCGGTGGGAGGATGGGAAGAGATGGGAAGGGGAAACAAAGGAGGAGGCTACAATGCTTAATAAGAAATATACTCATTATCTTGCCCATGTAATTGCAACCCCTCTGTACAGCATTTTCACAGTAAAAAATAATTAAAAAATTTAAAAAAAGAAAAAAAAGCCTAGGACCAAATGGATTCACAACAGAATTGTACAAGACCTTTAAAGAAGAACTAACATCTATACTCTTCAAGCTCTTCAGTGAAACAGAAAACGAAGGAGCTATCCCAAACTCATTCAATGATGCCAATAACACACTCATCCCCAAACCAGGCAAAGACCCAACAAAAAAAGAACTACAGGTCAATTTCCTTGATGAACACAGATGCAAAGTTCCTTAACAAAATTCTAGCTAACAGAATCAAGAAACATAAAAAAAAACCACTAAAACCAAGTAGTCTTCATCACAGAGATACAGGGATGGTTTATCATACATAAGTCAATAAATATAATCCAACACATCAACAGAGCCAAGGTCAAGAATCATATGATTATCTCCACAGATGCAGAAAATGGTTTTGATAAAATTCAACATGCATTCATGCTAAAAGTTCTGGAGACAATAGGAATAGAAGGAACATTTCTTAAAAGATTAAAAGCCATTTCAAACATCAAGAACTCTAACAACAACAGATGCTGGAGGGGATGTGGACAGAAAGTAACCTTACTTCATTGTTGGTGGGAATGTAAACTTGTTCAACCACTTTGGAAAGCAGTATGGAGGTTCCTCAAAAGACTTCACATAGAACTCCCCTATGACCCGGCAATCCCACTTTTGGGCATTTACCCAAATGTTTACAAACAAGACCACACTAAAGCTCCCAGCACAACTATGTTTATTGCAGCATTATTTACCAAAGCTAAGATATGGAACCAAACCAGATGCCCCTCAGTAGATTAATGTATCAAGAAAATGTGGTATATATACACAATGGAATTCTATGCCTCCATCAGAAATAATGGCATTGCCCCATTTGTTAGGAAATGGAAAAACTTGGAAAAAATTATATTAACTGAAGTAAGCCAGGCCCAAAGAAACATAGGTCCCATGGTTTCCCTTATTTGTAATATCTAGTATATGTATGAATCAAGTAGAAAAGGTCAAATAATGTGATGTTCAGGAAAATGAATCCTTAGATGTGTATTTTAATGTTTTTTTCTTTCATGCGTGTGTTTCTAACGCATTTATATAATTATCTCTTTGTTGCTTTGTATGTCCCTCCCCCACAGTATAATGGCTGCTTTCACTATATTTGATGTCAGTATAACTTGTGGAAGAGATGGAGAAAAACCAGTTGTTTAAGTATACAGGTGGACCTGTTGCAACAATGAGAAGTACAAGTTGTCATTTCCAAAACGAGCTTTACAACGTCGGTGTGGGGGGGGAAAGAGGGGAAGGAGAAGGATTGGGATTGGGGGGGTGGGGGGAGGCTGGGAAGGGATTTGAAGGGAAAACAAAGGAGGAGCCTGCAATGCTTGGTAAGAAATATACGCATTATCCTGCCCATGTAATTGTAACCCCTCTGTACAGTATGTTCACAAATAAAATAAAATAAAATTTAAAAAAAGGCCATTTATGACAGACCAATAGCTAATACTATACTTAATTGGGAAAAGTTACAACCAATTCTCTTAAAATCTGGAACAAGGCAAGGATGCCCACTGTGTCTACTCCTGTTCAATATAGCCCTGGAAACCTTAGCCAGGTCAATAAGGCAAGAAAAAGACATTAAAAGGATCCGCATAGGGAAAGAAGAAATTAAACTATAGCTTTTTGCATATGACATGATACTATACCTTCACAATCCCAAAAACCCCATCCCCAAACTCTTAGAAATCAAAAATCACTTCGGCAATGTAGCAGGATACAAAAATCCATCCAATAAAATCAGTTGCCTTCCTGTACACTGACAATGTAGAAGCAGAAAGGGAAATAAAGGAAGAAACCCCATTCACAATAATCTCCCCTAAAATAAAATATTTAGGAATTAACCTAACCAAAGCTTTAAAAGAACTATTTAATGAAAACTATAAAAAGTTAAAGAAAAAAATTACAGAAGACACTAGGAAATGGAAAGACCTCCCATGCTGTTGGATAGGCAAACAGTATAGGAAAATGGCAATACTGCCTCAATTAATATACAAATTCAATGCAATTCCTATTAAAATCCCAATGATGTACATCTCTGAAATACAGAAAACAGTCCAATAATTCGTATGGAACCACAAAAGACCTAGAATAGCCAAAACAATTCTAGAGAATAAAGAAAACATGGGAGGGATATCCATGCAGCACTTCAAACTCTACTATAGAGCCATAATAACAAAGACAGCATGGTACTGGCACAAAAACAGACCCGAAGACCAATAGAATAGAATAGAAGATCCAGAAATAAATCCACATGCCTACAGTCAGCTGATATTTGACAAAGGAACCAAAGACATAAAATGGAAGAAACACAGCCTCTTCAACCACTGGTGCTAGGAAAACTGGATGGCCACATGAAGAATAAAAGTGGACCGCAGCATATCACCATACACCAATATCAGCTCAAAATGGATTAAAGACCTTAGCATTAAACCTGAATCTTTGAAACCACTGCAAGCAGAGTAGGAGAGACACTTGAACTTATAGGCACTTATAGGCACAGGAAAGATTTTCCTGAACAGAGCCTCAGGGTCACAACAAATTGGAGTGAGACATGACACATGGGACTACCTTACAATAAAAAGCTATAACAAAGCTATAGCTGCAAAGCTATAGCGATTGCAACCAAGCTAGAAAGACAATTAATTGCGAAAAAATACTTACCAGCAATACATCCTACAAGGTGTTAATATCCAGTATATACAGGGATCTCAAGAAACCAGGCCCTCCCAAACCTAACAAACCAATTACTTAATGGGAAAGGGAACTAAAGAGCGACTTCTCAGAAGAAGAGATAAAAATGGCAAAGAAACACATTAGGAAGTGTTCACCATCCCTGGGTGTAAAGGAAATGTAAATAAAGACAACCATGAGATACCACCTTACCCCAGTCAGAATGTCCCACATCCTCAAGTCATCCAATGACAAATGCTGGAGGGGATGCGGAGAAAGAGGAACCCTACTACACTGCTGGTGGGAATGTACACTTATACAACCACTTTGGAAAACAGTCTGGAGAATCCTAAGAAAGCTAAATATTGACCTCCCTTATGACCCAGTCATACCACTTCTAGGCATCCATCCTGAACAACAGGAATCAGTATACAAGGACACATGCACCTCCATGTTTATTGCCGCACTGTTCATAATAGCCAGGATTTGGAAACAACCCAGATGTCTCATCACAGATGAATGGATCTCAAAATTGTGGTATCTATACACAATGGAATATTATTCAGCCATTAGAAATGACAAAATAATGGCATTTGCAGGGAAATGGATGGAGCTAGAAGGTGATCATGTTGAGCAAAGAAAACAAGAGCATTGAGACCAACAGTACATGGTATCCCTGATAAGTTGATGTTAAAACCAAAATGTTAGGTAATACGACATATTTAACAGGACTTAGGAAACAAAGGACTTTCACTCATCTGGTCAAATCTCTACTAAATAGCCCCATGCTGCTGATCACATGTATGGTATATATGTGTACAATGAAGAGGAACCAGGAAGACGACATAGAAATAGAGGAAATTAGGGAAAAATTCATTAGTTGCACTGGACATTGACCAAAATGAACTAAGCAAGTTAATGGCAGGGATAGAAGGGAGGGAACAAGTGGGAAAAGGGAACAGCTGATGTTATGCAAAACAAAAGAAATGTACATACCAACCAATGTGGAAGAAATAACAGTATCGCAAAGCTCATGGAACTCATAAATGTTATAGACTGTGAAAGACAATTTTCTCCAGAAATGTTAGAATGTGTTTGTGATATTAACTGAGTGTCACTATCCCACAATACTGTGAAATTAGGGAAATTATGTAACCACTTAATTACAATAAAAAGCAAAAACTCTCCAGAAATCATTATAGATATATACAACTAACTCTTGAATACATTTTGACATCAAAGTAAGGCAATTGACTTGGAAGACTTCCATGGAATCCATGAATTGTTGCAGTAAGCTATTGTTGTTAGTTGGATTGTGAAAATATTTTGTATGGAAACAGAATGAAATGGCATTTTTGAAATTTAAGAAACTTAACCAAACCATTATGACTTAGGAGAGCAATTTGTACAGCCTTCCAAAACTTCAAAGAGGTAGTGATACATACTTATCCTTTTGGCAATATCAAATACAGTTTCTTCCAAGTTGTTCTTCAGAGCTGATTTGACATAATGGTTCAACAGAAGCAGATCCAACATGTCTTTGCTAACTCTATTTCCATCAGCAAGATGCAAGGGGGCCATTGGTATCTCCATCATGATGAAGTAAGAAAAAAGCCACTCTATTATTATTCCACATATAAGCACTGCACAGGGTTGTCCAGCCATCTACAGTTATTGCATGAATATCTGCCGCTTCAGCCACCAACTCACAGACAGTTTCTAAGTGTCCACTGTAGGCTTCTTGATGAATATGGGTATACTCATCATCATCCCTAGTATTCACATGAGTGGCCTTTATGGAAAGTAGTCTCTGCACTATAATAACCTGATTATTTTCAGCAGCCAAAAGAAGAAAGTTGCATGGATCTTTCTCCATTTTTTCTTGCAATTGATACCATTCCTCACTTTTTCATCATGTTCCTCGTCTTCATCAGAATTGCCTAACCAGAGACTTTGAGTGACAGTGGGAATGAGGTGTCCAAGTATTTCCCTAATAGTTCAAGTTAGTTGAACTGTTCAGAAAAATCCGGTGAATTTTCTGCATCTGTTTTTTCACCATGATTTATTTTCCCTTTTTACATTTTTACTATTCGAAATTATTCTAACTGGAGATTAGGGAATTGATGGAAGCAGAGGAAAGATTTTCCTCCGTATTCAAAGATACAGACTGAAAATAAGGACCAGTGGTGTCTTCATGTGCAGCTTATTCTAGGAATGAGAAAAGATGAAACAATGCCTTCTATATATTTGATTTGGGAAATGGCAGAGCAGAAAGTAAAATGATGCAACCAAAAATATAAAAGCAAAGTAAATTACAATAATTATAGAGCAATCCTATTATCTATGAGAAACATTAAAGAGAGAGGAAGAGAGACAGATGTGCAATGACCTATATAGCCACAAATGCATGCCTCTGATCAATATATAGAGCAAGCAGAATTTTATGTTTTAAAAAGATGGAAATAGAATTTATGTATTTACTTGAATTTGGTAAATACATTTTTAGCAGCCTACATGAAGAAACATAGGTTTAATCATATTGCAGACAAGAATCTAAATCCTTGATAATTCTAGGAACAGATCTGAATGAAATCAGTTGAATCACACTTTTCATGTACAATGAAGGAATAGGTCCAGGCTATGGAAGCAGCAAGAGAAAGCAGGCCGATTGTATCAGTGACAAACTTTGTGGAAAATGGTATTGAGGATTACTTACTGTTGACCCACTTGCACTGGAAGCATGATTCTGAACAATTGCTTGCTGATTCTCAACTATTTCTTTGATCATTATATTTTCCAAAAAGAAAAAGTGAGATTTAATTGATAGCAAAGTACTACTAATACATTTTGATTTCTCATTAAGCACCTTCAATCATTGAAACCACATGAAGACAATAGACAGGGCTACTTTTTTAGATGAAAACAAGTGTCTTAAAAAAAACAAGGAATGTAAGTAGTCATGTAAAGGACTACTTTTTCAGTACTACATTATATATATATTTTTTTCTAATGTTGGGTACCAATAAATAATGGATGTATTAGAAATCTCTTAAAGCTCATATGTCCAATTGTGAGTTCTCTTATACTATATCATGGTATTTTTTGTGTGTGTTCTTAAGAAGAAATTTACATTACTAACTTGAATTTCTGACAGAACAGTATCATCACTGTACATCTTGCTTCTATACTCTCATTTTTGCATTAGATAACTATAGAGGAAAAATAGAAGCCACACTGTTGGCTCATGTCATTAATCCTAGCTAATCAGAAAGATGAAGTCTGAGGATTGTGGTTTGTAACCAGACCAAACAAAAAAAAAAGTCCATTAGATTCTGATTTGAAATAAACTAACAAAAGCTAGAACTGGAGCTGTGGTACAAGCAGTAAAATGATATCCTTGAGAAAACTAAAACAAAAAAATAACAAATTCTGGGACAGAGACAGGCCCTGATTTCAAGCCTTAGTATTAGCACCAAACAAATGATTGAATTAATTAGTTAATTAAGTAAGTAAATATAAATTAAGTGGTCACATGTGGATAGGCAGGTAAAATGTAACATCTGTGGTGACTATATTGTGTATTTTTTTGTAGTAAGGCAAATTATTATTTGTACTAATCATTAATTTTTTATTTGAACTTTTTTTGAATTTAACATGCATGTATAGGTGTGTGTACATGTGTGCATATTTGTGTATGTGTATATGTGTGCATGTGCTGTAGCAATGTTGCTTGCCAATGTGGACAGGGTGAGGCTGAAAAGAGCTGAATTTGTTGCAATGTTTTTATGTATCAGTATTCTGTCATGTCATTTCAGTTGGACCACGCTTTTGTACATTTTATTTGTCAAATAATATCATCAGAATCAAAGGATTTACAATATTAAGTTAGATGAAAGAGAACGCTTTCAGCTCTTATTATATGTTAGATGAGAAGATTCAGACATATTTAGGGAGTAAATTATTGCTGGAAGATGACTGTCGGTACAAAATATGTATTTGACTTCTTAAATTTGTTATACTTTTAACATATGCTCCTGGAGTAAGTTTGACCAACTGGACCAAATAGGTATTGCTCTCTGGTTATTCCCGTGAAACACAAAGTGGATAAACTCTTTCTGGCTTTCTGTTGAAAATAACTTTCTTTGTAAGATCATATCTATTCACACTAAGAGGTAATCAACCCAATATTTATCAAGTTTGAATATCCCATCATATTGACTGAAAATCAGTATTGTTGATATGCTTGTTAGCTATTCCTTTCAAAAACAAACAAACCAAAAGCATGTGTCATCTTTAGATAGTGGATGTATCTGAAGTTGTTTTGTACATGCAAAGGGCTAATGGCTCTTCTGTGGGAGTAACTATCTCAACTTAACAAATAAGGCTTTTCGAATATCTTTTCCAATATGAATAACATCCCAGAGCAAGTCTTGCAATTTCTGAAAACCCTTTGAATATTTTAGTATTAATTCAGTTCATTGACTATGGAGCTAAAGACATTTCTGAAATAAATATTGTTAAGATCTGGAAATGTATGTGGGTATATAGGCATTTTATGCATCATCTTATGAAAATCCAGTTTTTATGAAACTAAATGAAATAAAATAAAAGAATGTATGTGAATTTGGTAAGCTAATTATTAGTTTAACTTTGTTTTCTATTAACACAGTCCATTGAATGTAGATGATGCAGTTAAATTACTTCCTTTGTGTTTTTGTACTTCAGTTATTTTTCATATCATTGTAGTTATGGGAGTGAATTTGTAGTATAAATAAAGGTCCTTTAAAATGATTAGGATTAATCTTGTGCTTTGTGTCCTACTCCCAAGAAAATGAGTTATTTTCAACTGTTAATAGTTTATAATTGAATCTCCATAAGAAAAATTTAAAACTGCAGTAGTATTGATGACTTTTTAAACCAATTGTATTGACAAGTTGGAGAGTCTTTAATTCATGCTTCGGTCTTGGTGTCTATGATTTTTAACCCCTTGTTGCTAACATTAATGATAGCTCAGACGGCATTTTGGGGTATATGAAAGGTAAAATATTTATCTGGGGTCAAAGGTGATTTTTATATCAGTCTTGCTTTAATAACATTTTAAAGTAGTATATTTCTCTCAGAATGTTTGGTATAAAAAGCAATCAAAATACTTCTAATGGTAAACAACCTAGGTGAGCTACAATGTGGAAATGATTCGTCCATAACACCTGCAGTCTGTTTCCATCAGGAATTGGGCAGGACACTCTTTCGGTATGACTGTGTTAAACAGAAATGGGATCCCCAGGCAGTGCAGTGTTGAGTGAAGGGATAGATTATGATTTCTAATATTTTGATCTAGAAATCAAGAATGTTATACTTTAGCAGTTCCTTTCACCAGGGATGTATAAATTGATTATGAACTTGGAGTTTTCATATTACAGCTACCTATTTTCTAACAAAGATAAAGTCAAATATAATTAGAGTGTACACAATAATTCTTGGAAATTTTCCTAGAATTAGTAGACTAAGTGCTGGTATTTTAGTCATAAAATGAAATGCAGTTATTTGATACAGCGAGAGATGGGCCTCAGGGTAAAACTTACCATGTGTGCAATGCTGTACTAGTAATTCCAATTCTGAAGATGTCAATACCATCATCTGAGAATTAAAAATGACGTAGTTCCACTTTATGGGATTATTGTGAGGATTAAGTTAGATACCATAAGTAAAGTACTTGGAAAAACTATAATTCATCATTTGATACTTTCTACCTGTTATTTTTTCATGTGATGAATTCTAACAATTTTACTGTTTTTATATTGTGTCTATTTACAATAGGCAATGTGATATATTGATATTCATTGCATTGGTCAGTTTTCTGACATTATGAGGAAAATACCTGCAAAGAAAATTTCTGAGGAGGAAACTATTATATTGATTCATGGTTTAAGAGAATACAGTTGAAGATGAGATGTCTCTATTGTTTTTAATTATATTTTTGTTAAATAGTTGTTTCAAAGAATTTCCATTCCACAAATCAGTTTATAAGTACAATGGATCTTTAATAACTTTCTTATACCATTCCAAACCTCACCCCACTTTCATGTTTTCTAGTTTCATACTATCTGCATTGAATATTATGCCTTCACTCTCTTCCTCCATAACTCTCTTTATTCCTTCCCTTTGACTTCCGCTCACATCTTCCAAGTGATAGATTCCTGGTATTCATTTTGTGGATTAAAAGTTCAATTTTATAAGAAATTACATCTTTTAAATACTCCTCTGCAAATAGCATGCTTTGGTTAATACTGGTGTGTAATTGTAATCCCTCTGTATGGTATTTTCACAATAAAAATCTCAGTTTTATGGTCAATAGATTTTGAAAAGGATGCCATGACTTTATGAAATAAAAATAGAATCTTAAATGGTTGTTGTGGCACTATTGCCTCCCTCTATTTAAAAAAATTTCTTAGACTACTACATCAATCCTTATACAAAAATTTAAAGTTTTTAAATAGAAGATCATTATCAAACTAAATGTGAGATTTAAAAACATAAAACATAAACATAAAAATTCATGGCATTGGATCAGTAAAAGTTTCTAAAATATGACATGGAAAGCATTAGTGGGTAAAGAAAAGCAAGAATAATCTGTATAATATCAACTTATACTCTTTCATAATTCAAAGGACAATATAACAGAAGTGAAAAAATATCTAATAGATAGAAGACACATATTTGTTAATGCTACAATGTAAATGCTAAAATGATTCTGAGTCTAAGTATTTTTATATCTTCTAATTCTATATAACTTTTCCCAAAATAGGATATTTCTTTAAAGAATATATGTAGATAGTAGGAGCATATGAAATAAGTTCCTCTTTAGTATCCAAAAAATAAAGAGAAAACTCACCAGTAGGACTATAATATAGAAAGATGACACAAAATATAGTAATGCACTTGTGGAGAAATTGATATACTCCACATAGCAAATGAATTTGTAAAATACTTCAATCATTAAAGCAAGCAAGTTTTCAAAAAGTCAAAGAGAATTGAATAGGTTCTATCCATTACACGTCTATGTATGTATTAAAGAGAAGTAAAAAACTTGTTTGGACAGGGAATGTAGTTCATTGAGATTGCACTTGAATACTTTGTGTGAGACCCTGGAAATAATCCCCAAAACCAAATTTTGAAAAGGATCACTATCGAGGATGTATGCTGGACAAATTCCTGTAAATGAATCTTATATCTACTTTAATGTCTGTTCAAAAATTTACAGAATTTCTATTTGAAGAAAAGCAAATTTGTGAAAATTTTAGGCTTGGAAAACCTATGATTGTACAATTCATTTCCAAATCACTAAAATGCATACAATAAAAGGAAATAATATATTTCAGGTGAATTACATGTCAGCAAAAAAAAAAGCTATTGTTAAAATACTTCACACAAAATGTAGAATACGTAAAAAGATATTTTCTGTGTTTGCTTATAAACTTTGTAAACTGCAACATTTGAAACAATAATATGATTTCTGTTCATTTTAAGTATTTTTAATTGTTTATTTTAAGTTTATTCAGAGATAACTAAATCAAAAAGTGTATGTGATAACTGGAATACCTAGGAATTAAGCAACACTTATAAATAATTGATAACCTTTTCCGGAAGAAACTTTTGGCAAATGACAGAAGACACAAATCTATGCATCTGCATCTTATGAAAGCAATATGTTACTTGGTCAATCCAATTGTTTTTCTCTACTTTGATAGGGAAAAAATATTCTCAAGATAAGAGCCAATGGCAGTGAAAAGAAACAAAATACACTATCATCTTGATTTATTAGTGAAAGTAACAAATGAAATAATACAATTCCACTTAAGGGACTCCAATATTAGTATCTATGAAGATGTTCCTGAATGCCAACATCCATTGAATTTTTGGAATTTTAATTTCTATGTACATATGAAAACTAGAAAAAGAAAAGAAATATAGTCTTAAAGCAAACCAGCTATGGAATAATTTTCTCAATTGCTTTGAAATTACATAGAATTGATATTCCTTTCCATTGGAAACATTTAAAAATGTTTATCATTTATTATAATTCAAATATAAAGCAAGAGTAATTTAATATAATCATTATAAATATCATTCTATTACTATCATAAAATAGAATAACAAACCAGTCCCAATATATTACCTACCCATCATTATTCTTAATTCCTAATCATTACCTAAATATCTTAAACAATCTAAATAGTTACGTCTTTAATATAAACGTAAATATTCTATACTTTTTACTTAACATTTTCCAGGGACTTGTATTTATGTTTCTAAGAAAGGTTCACCGCAGTTAAAAGATGCTTTTGTGAAATTAATGTGATACATTTTGTTGTAGTTGTTGTTGTTTTTTGAAAGGCCTGGGCATTATCCATAAGCCTTTTTATCTTCAAGGAGAGCAATCTACAACTTGAGGCAGAGAGCTAATTCATTTTTTTAATGGTTTAATGGGGATAAGAATCTAACAAGTACTTTTCTGTCTGGGTAGTTTTCAAACACATTTCTAAGATCTCATTACCCAGAATAGGTCAAATTATAACAGTGAGTCAATGGCACTTTTTGATGTAGTTTTTATTTTAATTATGTTTTAAGATTTTTGTTTCACCATAGTGTACATCATTCTACCCATAAATTTAGATATGTATATATTTCTGATGACAATCTCTAAAAATGTCATTCTATACATAACATTAATATATATATATATATATATATATATATATATATATATACACACACACACATATATTTCTGAAGACGGACTCTCTATTTTTTGCTAATATTTTTGACCTTTTACATTTCAAAGATATACAGTCTATTTTTCTAAAAGTTTCCTAGAATAAAATAACTAATATTCCCACCAACAATGAAGTAAGGTTCCTTTCTGTCCACATCCCCTCCAGCATCTTTTGTTGTTAGAGTTGTTGATTTTTGCCGTTCTAAATGGAGTGAGGTGATATCTCAATGTTGTTTTGATTTGCATAACTCCTCTGTACAGTATGTTCACAAATAAAATTAAATTTAATTTAAAAAAATAACTAATATTTCAGTAGAAAGTAGAGCTTTTATTTCAAGGGAATTTTAGATACACATATGACTTTGTAGTAATATTTACAGTATATTACTTGAAAAATTTCTGTCCAAACTCTTAAATATTTGTGTGTAGTGAGGGGAAGAGAGGAAGTTAATTCATACTGATTAGGAATTAGCAATGCTTCAAAAATCTATTCCATAATTTGTTATAAACACATAGTCAAGCTACCTGATATGGTTTAGTTTTTTTTGTTTCTTTATTTGTTCAAAATTTTAATATGGATGCGTGCAGTGTTAACATTAAAAATAATAGCAAAGTCATAGGCACATATAAGATTTTCATTAATTAGTATTTATGATGCTAATAATAATTTTGATGAAGATGATGATGATGACCACAGTGTAGCCTGACAATGATAAGGTGATTGAAAAGGAAAAAAACTTTACACTTATTTATAGCTAGTGTTCCCACATTGAATACATAGTTGTAAACTGAATTGGATTACATTCAATAATAACAAGAGGAAGAGTTTCTATACCAAGAAATAAAATTACATTAATAGGTAGAGACAGTAAAAACCCTAGTGTTATTCCTGCAGTCTCTCTAATGTATACTCACTTTCTTTGCTGGTATTGTGTTCTTATAAATAAAATCATTTACTTCCACATTTTGATGGACTAAGATATAGTGTTCGAACTCAGTGTGATTAATTCAAATAACATTCTCTTATAGGTAATATTCAATAATGAATGTTTCCAATAATTTATTAAGAGTATGTCCTTCAGTACAGCTGTAAACACGTGACACAATTTACATAATACCACTTACATATCTGAAGTTACCACAAAATGACATAGGCCATAGTGCCAGGACTTAAAATTTATTTTTATTTCTGCATAAAACAACTTTTGACTTCATACCAACAAACTGAATTTGACTCTTTCCTTATTTGTAAGCTAAAGTGGAAAATGTAAGGACTCTTCACTTTTTTTTCTTGTTCTAGAAGTCAACAAATATTCTTCAATATTTCTGGTAGATTACATCCATTTATAGATGAGAAATGTAAGGCAAACAGTCAATGTAGTGAGTAAATGATGATACTAGAATTATTGTCTGGGCTCTTCACTCTGTGTGCTTACAAAGAGAGTAATCTGATGATGGAGAGGACCAATATGAAAAGACTCTGGGGAAAAAAAGCATAATTTGTAAGCGGTTGTTTTAGGACTAGGTTACCAGTGATGAATACTTGTAACAGGCTGGTGTCATGGGCATAAAAAAGAGTACATAGAAATTGTATTAGTGACAGAAACTGAGAAAATCTTAATCATTCATCTTATCTAAGGGGAGGGTAAGAAAGGTAAAAAGTAAGGTAAGAAGAAATCTAAAATGCATCCACATCTCTGACTGGCAACTGTTAGTTATATTCTTGGTGAAAAGGACTACAGATGGAAAATACGGACTTAGAGGAAAAAACTCTCAGTTCTAAGGTTTATGTTAAAGAGATGCAAATATATGTCTGTTTAGACATCATCAAAATATCCACGGCCTTGAATATGCAAAAGAATAATAAAATCGGGGGCATTATTAAAGTGAGGAGGAAAAGGAAAATTCTGACACAAGTGTGAGCAATGTGAGCACCAGTGTGGACAAGATTAGATGAAAGAGATAAATAAGGAAACAAGCAATAAACACAGATTTATAGAAGTAAAGGAAGGAAAGAATTTGCAGGAATATTTTGAAGGAAATATTCTATTTGGATTTGAAAAGTAAAAGGACATAGATAAGTTCAATAAGAACAGTGTTTTGGTGAAAGTCATATTGATAAAATTTTGTGATATGAATGTGAAGCTATAAAATTCTGGATCCATGAATTCAACAGATCCTGTTGATTTTAAATGCTGAGAGCAAATGCTTTTATCCTGACCTTAGAAGAATTATACAGTTATAACTCTCATGAACTTTCCATAGAGGTATTTTGTGAATATGTTTCAAGACTGTTTAGACAGGAGATTAGAGATTGACAAGGCACAGGCAAGCCTAATTTGTCCTACAGTTCCAATGAGTGATTCATGTATCCACATCAGTTTGGGATTTTATTGAAATATTGTTGGATATCTTATCAGCCTAGTCATCACAAATGTAGGACAAGTAACACCAAGTATTAGGTTAAACATACAGCTTTACTGATGTGACTGAAGACTCCTTGAATTGATTCTTCTTTATAACAGAAAATGCCTCAATAAACATTAACAAATCATAACTGCCATATACCTTATTGAAATCTAATTCTTGTTAGGGATATCTCCATGCTTAAGTAACCCTGTCAATCAACCTGCCACAAATTCTTTTTTCTTTTTTTGGGGGGGGGTCCGGTCGTGGGGCCTGAACTGTGGGCCTGGGCGCTGTCCCTCAGCTCTTCAGCTCAAGGCTAGCGCTATCACTTGAGCCACAGCACCACTTCTGGCTTTTTTCTTTTTGCTTATGTGGTGCTGAGGAATCGAACACAGGGCCTCATGCATGCAAGGCAAGCACTCTACCACTGAGCCACATTCCCAGCCCCTGCCACAAATTCTTATATGTAGGAAGTGCTATAATAAACTTCAAACTTTTATTGAATGGAAGAGTTCAGACATTAGCCTCACCATTTAATCCAAATCTTTCATTTTCTTATACACATTGGCAAATAGGGAAGAATTCTGATATAACAATAATACAATGGTGACTTGAATTAACACAACTTCTAGGATCTAGTATTAAATTGATTACTTACTAATTAGCTCCAAATTTTGTGGATATTTATATTTCTCCTGGGAAAAATAATGAGCTCCAAGCAAATGTCCCTAGGGAGGCTTTCACTTCTAATATCACTGTTTGTCTCAAACTGCTTTAAATTCTACACCCTCTAATGTGGGCATAGGGTTATACTGTGCAATTTTTTTCCTCAGAGAGTGAGTACTACCCTATTGTTTGTCATAGACAAAGTACCTTGATACATACACTGGGTGTGTGCAAACAAGAAGTGGTAGTTGAACAATGTTCTTAGTAGTATATAAAGATGAAATTGAAATAGAGCAACTATGAACTCAAAAGGAATGTGCAAAAAAGATAAAGGCACAAAGTAGAATGTGCCAAGGAAATGCTGAAGTATAATTTCAAATTACGTACTCACGTTTGAGGGTGTGTTCAAAGTACAGCTTCAGACAATGCAGTTGGATATCTTGGGGGAAAGACTGCTTTAAACTATTTTGGGATACTTGTACAAGTAGAAGCCCCTAACTCTGATTCTAATCAGCCACAACATCTTCAACTTATGGACTATTTTCCAAGTGCAATGTGAGAAAAAGAGGGCTCATCACAATTAGTGTTCTGGTTGAAGTAATGGCAATCACATAACTTTTCTTATAAGTCTTTATTTTGGAGCATTAAAGTAGAAAAAACCAAGTAAATATTTTGCATGTACCTAAATTAAGTGGGACGTATTATATTGGTCTCCTTTTAACTGGGAAGTTATAGATTATTTCTTTTTATACTCTAACTTGGAACAATGATCTGCTGTCAGTTATTTCTTCTCTTCCTCTTCTTTTGCCCTTCCACTTTCATAATTTTTATTTAAAGAGACATACTTGAACTTGCATTTCTAAATTCTTCAAAATTATCTGAATTTCTTCATATTTCTGGAAGCCTCCTAAATCTTTCTCAAGGGAATATTTTGTCAGTACCATTTTTATCCTATATGATGTCTTCCTGCCTAACTCAGTGCAAGAAATACATTAGACTTATTCAGGTATCTCAATACTTGTCCCACCACCAAAAACTATCTTACTTAGAAATCGTGATTTTAGTATATCTTGGGAGGTGGCATCTGTCATTTTTGTATGACCCTAATGATACTTACATGCAATCATGATTTAAACCAATATGCCACTCAGAAGATGAACAAATCCATTAAACACACACACCGTGGAATTCTATGCTTCCAATTAATAAGGAAATGGAAAGACTTGGAAAAATCCTACTAAGAAAAATAAGCAAGACACAAAGAAACAGATTCCATGGTGTTCCTCATGTGAAATAATTAGGTAATGGCTAAGATAGTCCTAGCAGATGAGCAGAATGGCTATGTATATATAACCATATAAGAGGATGCTGAGCAAAATGAACTCCTAGACATGGAAACAGAGGTTTTTCTTTGTGGTTATTGTTTTTACAGTGCTATGTGATTTCTTTTAGGACAAAGGGCAAACCAATGGAATAGCAATACTCACAAGACAACATGTAGGATATTCACATTACAACTTGTGAGGGATATTGGGGTGAAGTAAAAGTGTGAGAAAAATGAGGGAGGGCATAAAAAGTTCAACTTTTAGATATTCACTACCTTACAATTACTGCAACACCTTGTATATACCACCTTGACAATAAAATTAAATTTAAAAATAAGCTACATAAAATATAATTTCACTATATTTCTATAGTAAATGATATTCTATGTCTATTACATTTTTTAAAAAAATGAACAATATTTGGCTTCTAATTTGAATTAATTGTCCCTTTCTTTTTCAGATGGTCATCAACTTGAATGCAATCAAACTATACAAACTTTTCAGAATATACTTGCCATTATTTTTTTAAAAACATTATTTTAATATTGTCTCATACTAAATAGAAAATAGTTCAATTCCCTGAAAACTCCTAATTATTAAAACTGAATATTTGTTAAGAGGACAGAATATATGTGTTCTACTAACTACTCATTTTGAAATTCTGAGTATGCCATACCAGAGACATTTAAAACAGTGCTTGTATGCATTTTATGTAATTCTGCAAGAGATGCAGTTTCCAATGAGACATTACATATTTATATGTCAACAGAGAAACTAGCCACATTCTGGTAGAAGGTAAAATTATGAAGTATCTATAATAATTAATTCCTCTAGAGTAAACATTTGTTCATCATAGTAAGCTATTATTTCAATGAAAATCAATACCAAAATTTTATGCAGTAAAGTCATTCTAGCCCAACAGTTTCCACCTTGTAAGCTGCACCTTAAAATTCCCTAAATTCACAGCATGACTAGCTTATCACTATTGTGAAAAAATTCTACAATTCTGCTAATGTTATGCCCTTTTTATTGTTGAAAGAACACTACACTAAACTTTGCTGCATCGTTTTTCCTCAAGTGGTATTCTTGAGATCAGAAAACTTGAACATATTATTTATACTTATCTTTTCGTCTACCATAAATATTCAAGAGGGAAAGATCTGTATATTATGGTTCAAAGCCCACCCAGCCAGGAAGTTTCCTTAGATTCTTATCTCCAATAAATTGCTCAGGAAAAGCCAGACACAAGTAGTACTGAGGTTCTAGTGGTAGAGCATTATCCTTGAGCAAAAAACAGGCTCAGGGACAGTGCCCAGGCCCAGACGTCAAGCCCTAGGACAAACAAAACAACAAAAACAAAATGAAGACAAACTCCAAACCTAGCATTTTTCTCATTGTATACAGAGGTATATAATTAAGGAAATTTCTTCCTATGTTATGTACAGGTAGAAGAAAAAAGATTTCAAATAATAATTCTCTTCATACCATGTTACACAAAAGTCACAAAACATGGCTCTTTTTCTAAATTTATAAATTAATAGCATCCATTTATTGTCAACTTTTTCTAGATTATTCACATTATCATGTTATACATCTACTGTTGGAATTATCTATAAACTAAGTCCTAATTACAACTCTTTTGAAAGAATATTCTAGACAAATAGAATGCCAGAATCATTTGTGAATTGGTAAACTAAAACTTCTACTTAAAAAGTATTTTGTAGTATCCTATAGAATATGAAATTACAAGCAAAAGATATTTATTTTAAATCTAAATTCTAATTTAGTAAGGTCTACAAAGTCCTACATTAGATAACTTTGCTTTTTCTCCTGGCTTAAGCTTTTGTATTCCTTCATTATTTCTTTGGAATCCAACAGAATGATGCTAAATTTTTAAATTTTTTGGTTCGGAATCATGACCGATTTTGCATCTAGAAGTATTCTGTAATGAAGAGATCATTTAAAACATGACTGAGGATGATATATGAGTTGTATTTCAATAGGAAACTTGACTTCTCAAAACATGAAAAAATTTGCCCAAAATTCCAACTATGAATTCCTTTCTTGTACTTTGGTTTGTTTTATTGAGGCAAAATTATACTACCTAGTCCAGGGAACGTATTACTATTTAATCCACTCTCTAATCTCCTGTATTAGTCTGAGTGCTAGAATTCCAGACTTGAATCGCATTCCCCTGCCATAGTTTGTTTGTTTATTTGATCGAGAAACCTACTAGTAATTCTGAACTTCTCTGATGATCTTATCCACAACTGACTGTTCAAACTGTTTCTGTACAATTTTCAAAGATGTTCTAACATTTGACACAGAATATGAACATTTTCAGATGCACCTGCAGGGGTCTCTGATTCATTCTTCCATGGATCCGATCCCTTTAATAATTATTACTTGGCTCTTTTACTATCTCTGGTCACTACTTATGTAATAGTCTCATGCTTTTGGGGGGAAAGTTCACTTGACGACTTTCTAATATTAAAAATTATCACTTGATTCTAGTCTTACTCAGGACATATTTTCTATTGTTTTCTAACTTTTCTACACATTTTGAGAATTGTTTCATATGTGTGTTTGCACATATAAGTGCTTCTGTGTGCATGTAAATGTTAATATGTATGTATGCAAAATCCTCAGGCTATTATTCAGCACTCTTGTTCATAACTAGTATCCCATCACTTGAGCCATTCATCCAATGCAGCTTTTGGCTGGTTAATTATAGGTAGTGTTGCAAAGACTGTTCTGCCGAGGCTGGATGCAAACTGAACTTTCCAGACTCTTTTATATTCTTAGTTTTTATTTTTTCCAGGAGTATGGTTTTAAACTACAAACATTTTTGTGAATGTAAAGTCTAACCTGTAGCCTAGATTTTTAACTCAAGAATTCATACAAAGATAGATGAACATACACATTACACATCCTGAGTGTACACTGCTACAAATGTGATCTTAATCCTGGTACTGGTGTCTCAAAATTTTAATCCTAGTTACTCAGGAGGTTGAGATCTGAGGATTGCAGTTCAGATCAAACACCAGTATGAAAGTTTTCTGAGGCACTTAACTCCAATTAACCACTAGAAAACTGGAATTGGCACTGTGGCTCAAGTGGTGGAGTTCTAGCCTTGAGCTGAAGAGGGGAGGGACATCGCCCAGGCCCAGAGTTCAAGACCCATAACCATAAAAATAAACTGAAAAAGAAAAACAAATGTGATCTTATCCACTAGCTCATTGCTACTATATTTCCTGCTCTCTCAACATTGCCTTTTTTTCCAGTTATGTCCATGCTCTTATATCTGACTCATTTTGGAACCAGAATTACTCTTCTGTTCTACTTTTTACAAATTTGCATGATTAGCTACCATGATTTAGATCTAGTAGAAAACAAGAGTGGCCTCATCCTTCATGTTCCACTTAGTAGTAATGCTTTCCCTATATCACTCCCATAGATCTACATACTGGCCTTGGATTTATTGTTTCAATGTTGTCTTACTTGAAGAGTGTTCTATAGTGTATTGAACCATTATACTTAAGCACAAAACTTCTTTTTCTCCAATTATTCCTATTGTTTCTCCTACTGCTAACTTATGTACACTTGGGAAATAATGCACAAAACACACTCACAAAAATGTTTCTGAGAACATTCTTCCCACATAAAATTGGTCTTAATTACAGAGCACTTAGAAAATTTGAACTGAAAGAAGTCCAGGATGTTTTTTTCATGTTTATTTTTGTAAAAATGGTTTAAAGAGGGCTAGAGTTACATAAGAAAGTTAATGAGTACATTATCTATCAAGCATTGTTACCTCCCCTTTTGTTTTTCTCCTACAATCCTTTTCCTCCCCACCAAACTAACTCCGTTCTCCCCTCCTCAAGTTGTAAAGCTAATTTTCTACATAGTGCCATGTACAACTCATTGTTACAATATGTCATACTGTATACTTCTTTAAGCATTTTGTTATTTCCCTTCCCCTCCCCACATTAGAAAAATGTATATTAAAGATGCAGGTCTCTGACAATAAATATAGTGAAAACAGGGGTTATACCATGGAGGAAGAAAATAGAAGAGAAACAAAAAAAATCACATGCTACTTGTTAGATACATTAAAAAAATGACAAGCAAGAAAAAGCAAGTTGTGTCCATATCTTGGGTTCCATTTCGCTTAACATCATCTTATATGGCCATATGTACATGAATAAGGTTTTATAAGCCATGCAAATTCCATATTTTCTCGTTATGAAGTTATCTCTGAAACACATGTTACCTCATGTCCAAAGATATAACTTGTGCTATTTCAATGAAGCCAGAAAATATTCATTTTACCTGGAGCAGCACCATAGATTGTTACTGGAACTAAGTGGAAGGAACTGTTATTGCAAGTGGAAATTGATCCCAAGAGAGGAATTGAACATAAAGAAATGACAAATTTCAAGGTAATTTGTGCTGTCCTTTTATGGTACAAGAAAAGAATCCAAGGCCTGAAAGAAACTCTCTCCCTGAGTTTGTCAAGTGTGTCTTTACTTACATAAAACTTGTCTGTAAACTTCTAGTTGAGAGTATAACAAAAGGAAACAATATGCCATTTGAAGGACAGCATAGAATAAAAGGAAATAAATTTGTTTTAAAAGTGTTCTCCTGCAAAGAAACAAAGATTTGGGGGTTTTAAAGAGACTTATGCACGGATATTTCATTCCTGAGATGATTCTCCTGTTGCAGGAGTCAGTTACCCAATTCTTTAGTCTGGTCCTGAGTTCTCCATAGCAATAAGGATTCCAAAAAGCAGGATCCAGTGAGTACGATCAGCAAAAGGAGCCTCTTCTCAAAGCAGTGCTTTAAGGATAGTCTCAAAGAAATATGTGGTTTTTTTCATTTGCTTGTTTGTTTGTTTAGTTTGTGCTGGTTTGGGGGCTTGAACCCAGAGGGTGGACCCTGTCCCTGTACAGTTGCCTTTCCTGTCCACCTGCCCCCATAGCTAGTACTCTATTGCTTGAGCCTAAAATCCACTTCTGGCTTTTTTAGTATTTAATTACAGATAAGAGTTAGACAGACTCTCCTGCCTGGGTTGGCTTTGAACTGAAATAGTAATAAATCCAATTGATTTCAACTGTATGGACTTCTCTTTTGAACCAAGAAATATTAGGTGAAGTTTATTATAAAGCTAATATTTGACAATTTTTAAAAGAAGAGAATATGTCCAGCAAAGAAACCATAACTTAAATAACTCAACAAAAATAGGTGCACTGAATCATTTTGGAATTATTTTTTCTACTTGGAAAGATTACTATTGACTTTGTGGTTCCTTTGGGGGAAACTTAAAGTCAAATTTGCACTTTTTTTGTTGGTCGTGGGTCTTTTACTCTGATACTGGGCCCTGTCGCTCAGTTCTTCAGCTCAAGTTGAACACTCTGCCACTTTTGGTACAGCACAACTTCTGGGTTTCATTTGGTTAATTAAAGATAAGAGTCTCATGGACTTTCCTGACCAGGCTGGTTTTGAACCTCAATCCGTTGGTCTCAAATTTCTGAGTAGCTAGGATTACAGGTGTGAGCCACGAGCATCCATCTTATATTTGCATTTATGAGCACTTATTGACACTATGTAGACAAAGAATGGAAATTTGAATCAAATGATGACATTGCAAGTTTTCAGAAAAATTGAGGTAGCAATAAATTTATCCTCCTTTTCCATGTTGTTACATTAATGATTCATATGTCATGGGACTCTTACATTAGCATCCTCTGCTGTCTGCATTTGTCAACTTAGTATCAGAAATTGTTCATAGAGAAATATAAAAGACTGAGATTTTTAGAAAGCAAAGGAGTTCAGGTATGAAAGTACAGCCTAGAAGGATATACAACCTATCACACAGAAATTAAGAATTAGCCTAATTACTGGAATGCTAAAGGCAATGAGGAATAATCCTAGTTTATGACTAGTTCTTTAATAACCAAAAATGGTTCACTAGAACACTTTGTGGTATAACTTAGTTATTATCATTTATTCCTTCCATCTGGAGTTATTCCTTCTCTTCTGTAAAAACTATTAATTAGCCTCTGCCTTTTTGGTGCCATGACTTACCAAAAAGATTTCCAAATATCACTTATACTATGCTTCTGATTGTGATTAGCAATGACCACCCAAAAGCCTGGAATCTTTGAATTTCCAGAATTAATCTTCACCTGACATCTAAGCACATTCCTGGCATTAATTGCCGTGACTTAATGAACAAAAGTTTTAGGTTTTTTTTTCAAAATTGTATACTAATATAGGTAAAGTATATGAATTAGGGACTAATGTCAGGTATCAGTATGGAAGGAGCAATGGTATATTCCAAGTATGAGTTGTTTATTTTGCATTTACTAACTAAATGTTTGTTGTTGTTGTTGTTTTGCCAGTCCTGGGGCTTAAACTCAGTGATAGGGAATTATTCCTCAGCTTTTTTTTAGTTGTTGTTGTTGTTCAAGGATAACCCTCTACCACTTGAGACACAGCACCATTTCCAGTGATTCTTTTTCTGTTTATGTAGTACTGATGAATTGAACCGAAGTTTTCATGCATGCTAATCAATCACCATACTGTGAAGCCACATTCCCAGAGCCCTAAATGACTTTCTTAAGATGGCATTACTTTTTCATTCCGTAACTATGTATCAAAAATTTAGCCAGAAATTTTTGCTAGAAAAGGTCATTGAACACAATACTGAGTCCAGTAAGGCTAGATGGACAATGAATAACCTTCACGGTCTAGCCAGAGCACAGAGGGGCTTGCCTCATGGAGCTGGAACAACAGACTTAGTGAGACAACTCCTGACCCACAGCCCACCACCAGAATGAGAGGGCCACATTGGTTCCAGCCACATGGGGATGCTGGGCCACCTCCTCCAGCACCCATTCAATAAGTTCTTGAGAGAGAGAGAGAGAGAGAGAGAGAGAGAGAGAGAGAGAGAGAGAGAGAGAGAGAGAGAGAGAGAGAGAGAGAGAGAGAGAGAGAGAAGGAGAAGAGAGAGAGAGAGAGAGAGAGAGAAGAGAGAGAGAGAGAGAGAGAGAGAGAGAGAGAGAGAGAGAGAGAGAGAGAGAGAGAGAGAGAGAGAGAGAGAGAGAGAGAGAGTCAGAATTACACTTAAGTCAGGTGCTGGGGGCACAGGCCTATAATCCTAAGTACACAGGGGACTGAGATATGAGGACCATGGTTTATAGACAGCCTGGGCAGGAACATCTGTGAGACTCTTATCTCCAAAGAACCACCAGAAAACCGGAAGTGGTGCTATGACTCACGTAGTAGAGAACTAGCCTTGAGCTGAGGAGCTCGGGGACAGTGCACAGGCCCAGAGTTCAAACCCCACGACTGACAAGAAGTGGACTTCCCACCACAAGAAGTGGACTGAATAGCACCCATTGTCCTAGGGAGCATGGCAGAGAGTTCAGGCCGAGCTTCCTGTCAGCTCTCTCTTTTTATTTTATTATGAAGGTGATATTCCAAGGGGTGGGTCACAGTTATATAAGTAATAAGTATTTTTTTACAGTGTTACCACTTCCTCATTTTTTCCTGCTTCCCCCAACCCTGATATCCCATTTCCCGAAAGTTGTAAAGTTCATTTCTAACATAGTGTTTAGTGTATATCACTATTGCTTTGGTTAATCTTTGTCCCAACATTTCTGTGATTTCCCTTCCCTTCCCCAAATCAGATAAACTTGTAAATAAGACAAAGGGTACAGCAATAAAAAAACGGTGACTACAGGGAATAAACCAAAATGGAAACAGTAAATAGAAATACATAAAAGCAGTTCACTATACAATCATCTTGTATCCATTTCTTGGAGCTCATTTCAATAAGCATCATTTTCTATGGTGACATGCTTATAGCTATAGAGCTGTTGTGATCTTTTATAAGAATATCCTAGACATATTCTAGTTTTTTTTAATGAGTGAAAACATGTAGCCTATGATTCTTTAGGTGTGGCTTGTTTGACGCATTATGTTTTCCAAGTTTTTCCATTTCCTTACAAATGGGGCAATGTCATTCTTCTGATGGAAGCATAGAATTTTGTTGTGAATATATATGACATTTTCTTGATTGATTCATCTACTGAGGGGCATCTGTGTTGGTTCCATATCTTAACTATGGTAAATAATGCTACAATTGACATAGTTGTGATAGTAACTTTAGTGTGGCCTTGTCTGTGGTCATTTGGGTAAATGCCCAGGAGTGGGATTGCTGGGTCATAGGGGAGATCTTCTGAGGAACCTGTATACTTCTTTATGGAGTATTTGAACAAGTATACTTTTCAACCAATAGTGCAGTAACATTCCCTTTTGGCTATATTCCCACCAGACCAGCATCTGTTATTATTAGTTTTCTTCATAATGGTCATCAAACTGGGGGAAGGTGGAATCTCAATGTTGCTTTTATTTGTATTTCTATGGCCAGAAATGTGGCATATTTCTTCATGTTTCAATTCACCATTCATATTTCTTCTTCAGAGAGGTCTCTCTTTAAATCTTTAGCCAACTTATTAAGAGGGTTGTTTCTTTGAAGATTTGTTTTTGGTGGGGAGTTAACATGTGGGGCTCTAAATATATTTGACATGTAAGGCCATTGCCTGTTGCAGAGCAAGTAACGAACTTTTCCCAATCTGTGGGCTTTCTATTTATCTTTCTATCTATGTAAGTTCTCTTCTTAGATTTGGTGTCTGTCAAGTCTGTTAATTTATTGAAACAACCAATTCTGTTTTGTTGATCTTTTTATGTTTTAGTTCATCTTTATTTAGTTATTTCTGATTTTTTTTATTTGTTTCTGTCTTCTGCTTTGGGTTTGGGCTTGTTCCTGTTTTCAAGAATTTTGAGTTATATAATTAAAATACAGACTTCAGATTTCCCCAATTGCTTGATGTAGGCACTTAGAGCTATAAATTTTCCTCTAAGTACTGCACTTACTGTTTCGAAGAGGAGTTGGTATTTTGTGTGTTCAATTTGTTAATTTTCAGAAACTTTCAGATTTTCATTCTAATGTATTCAGTGCCTCACTGGTCATTCAGCAATGTGTTGTTCACTCTTCATGGATTAGGGTTTTTTTTTTTTTGCTTTAGCTTTTTAATTCTAAGTTTATTCTGTTGTGGTCTGACAAGATATGGGAATTCAAATAATTTTTCTTTCAATTCTGATAGAATTTCTATGTGACATAGGATATGTTCTATTTTGGAGATTCTTCCATGAGCTGCTGGGAAGAATTTGTATACTGGTGCTGAATGTATATTCTGTCTATGTCTGTTAAGGAGAAGCGTTCAATGTAGTTATTTAGGTCTTCAGTTTCTTGGTTGTGTTTTTCCTGGATAACCTATCCATGCATTTCAATGATGTGTTGCGATGTGTTTTTAGGTTAAGTAGTATTTGGTTGATGAAATGGGGTGCTCCAGGATTCAGGATATTGATACTTTGACATGATATATCCACCTAATGGAGATGTGCCTTTATCAATATATAATGTCTCTTCCTAGTAATATTTTTTTGAATTCTATTTCATCTTATGTTTGTACTATGGCCTGTTTATGGTGTTCATTTGCTTGAAAATTTTCCTTCCAGCCTTTCAGTTTGAGTAAGTGTTTGTTTTTGTCAATAAAATGTGTCTCTTGTAGATACTACATGCATGTGTCTTGTTTTATTATACTACTATTTAGTCTGTTTTTTATTTGGAAAGTTAATTCCATTGATATTGAGAGTTGAGACTGTGAAATATCTCGTAAGTCCTGCCATGTTATTCACCTGTTGTTAGGCTCTGTGTCTAATCTACTCTTAATACATTTACCTTGTTCACTGGTAGGGAGCATTTTATATAACCAATTTCTGTTCTTCATGATCTTCTCTATGTAGGATATATTTGATTAACTTCTATCCTGCTGCTTTGGTGGAGATACATTGTTTAAAGTTTTCTTTGTCATGAAATATTTTTATATATCCTTTTAATGTAAAGGAGAGTTTGGCTTGGGACCATATTCACGGTTGGTATTGTTTGCCTTTAATGTTTGTCATATATCATGCGAGGCTCCCCTTTTTACCATATCAGCTAAGAAATTTGTGTTTATTCTGACTGTATATCCTTTATCAATAATCGGTCTTTTCTCCTGACAGATTTAAGAGTCCATTCATTGATGTCTAATGATCCTCTAATGGATTATGATGTGATGGTGGTTTGTTCTGTTCTGGTACACTCTGGTGTTCTAAAGGCTTCTCTTATCTGAATGAGCCTATCTCTTTGATTTCTCTGTCTTACAATTGGTTATTGTTTTAGGGCTTCTATCTCTTTATTAAAGCTTTATTTTAGGTCTTGTATGGATTTTCTTTACAACTTTTTATTGGGTGGGGACTTGGGAGGTATGTGTTTTAGCGATGTCTTCTCTCATATCTTTTAACTAGGCATCAATTTTTTCCTTGGACTATCTTGCCTTCTCAGAATTTATTTTTCTTTGTGTTTGGAGTCTCCATGAATTATTTTGCTGATCTTTGCCTGGTCTCATCTTGTTCACAAATTTCCTTGTAGAGGTTTTGTATCTTTTCATTAATCACAATTTCCAGCAGTATTTTTAATGTATTTTGAAAACTATCTTCTAGGTAATTGATTGTTCTAATGCCTGTTTATTTACTGTGTGAATTTTGTTACCTTGGCATGACTTTTGTCATATTTTTCTGATTTGTTCTGTCCATTTGAAGTATTTCTTGGCTTCAATTTGGGGGATCTATGATCTTAATAGGTGACTATCTATGTTCTTGGTTGATATGCCAAGTGTTGCTTTGTTCTTCTGTTGTGATTTGCTTTTCTGGAATTAGGTTTTTGTCTAGACCATTAAGTGTAGGAGAAGAGATCAGTAGTGAGAGATGTTGTCAAATGAATACTTATGCTTCCAACGAAAGTTCCGACTATCCATTGGTAAGGTGAATTATGTGTGTTTATATGTGAGTGTCTCTGTTCATGAATTTTTTTCTCACGTGGCCCTTTCAGTTCCACACTGCAGTTGTGTTTTTGAATATGTTGGTCAATACAGTCACAGCAGTCACCTTCCTGGCTGGGTAACTTTTCATAGATTTCTGTTTTCTTGTGAAGACAGTATAAAATATTCTTTTGAATTGTGTATCTATATATAATTATACCGAACTTAGTGTGACACTCTAGAAATGGAGTACCTTCTAGGATTCTAAATCTCTGTTTCATTAGAGAAATCTAGGGTAATTTTCTGTTGTTATTCTGCCACTGTTTATCCTCTTCCTCTGGTTTATTTATGATATTGTGGATTTTTGTGACACAATTTAGGATTTGTGATGGTTGTATCAAGTTATTTTTGTTTTTCTGTTTGTGTTACTTTGAAATAGTGATTTCTGGCTTGTATGAAGAGACAGTAATAATATGAAATGTGAAGAGCTTAAAGCTTAAAGAGGCACAATGAAGTCCTAAGTAACTTCATTACAGGCTAGCAACCATCTTGTGAGGTATGAATTATGAAAATAACCATGGGTTGAACCCAGAAATGACACAAAAAGGAAATCAATTCCTGGACAACTGAGACATAAACAATCCTTGGTAAAGCCACAGGAATTTTCTACAAATGCATTTACCAAACATTGGTTAGCCATGCAGGACACGGTGACCCAGTGGCCAGACACTTCCTGTCAATCACACCTCAATAATATTAGCCAATCACACATGTATAGCTTAGTTTGCTTAAAATGTTAATCAACCAAGTAATTTCTCATGTAAATCTTCCTCAAAGTAGTTTGTTCAATACTCTAAAAACTGTGCTGATTCTATATTTTGGGTCTCTTTGTGTCATGGGTTACCGATTGCACAGAGTACCAGCCTGGAGCTTGCAAATAAAAGACTCCTTTGTTATTTGCATTGGTCGAGGTCTCTGGTGGTCTTCGGGTGGTCTTGAGTCTAGGTAAGACAAATGTAAGTTATTACATTGAAAGAAAGAGAGCAGATATTTTAACCTATTTGCTACAATTAAATTAATATTAAACAAATCTAATTAACTCTTATTTACTCTTCAGAGGTTGAGTATAGTACTCTTGGGTAACTTGGAGGAAAAGACTGTAGACTGATTACAATTGATGCCTTTCACAGAAATTACTGGCTAAACATTCTTCTTCAGAAAGGCAAATGCTCCATTTTTTCATATTAGTATCATAAAATCATAACATCTGCATGTTGAATTGTTTTCCTCTGCTATTTTCAATACCATTCTTCATCCATTAGGTATCTAGGACTTGGTATGACCCGTTCCTTAAAATACCTATATTGCTTATATTGTGATATAAATCTCAGTAATATTAATATGAATTTATCTCTGAGTCTCATCTTGAGCTACATTCATATGTAATTTACGCAGTTTCAAGCAAGAAACCTATTTTACTCTTTTCTGTTCTTTAAACAATAAATCTATTATCTTTAGAAATATATTTTAAAGAAAATATGTTCTTTTATATTGTTACATTAAACATCATTTATTTCTAGTACTTTTACTGAAATAAATATAAAGTATGTCACATGGAGACAACCCCCCCCTTATCACTTTAAAGTATATCCTTGGGGACTATTTTATATATAAAAATAAATAAGTGCAATGCACATGTTTATACATTAATCATCTAATGGTTAAGTCAATTAGACACAAAAACTATCATACCACATCAAGTCTCAATTTACTTAAAGACACATTGTTCATGAATATCACTCATTTTTAGAAAATGACTAGTCACAAGAAAGTTTATATTTCAAATAAAAAAAATAAAAATTACACCCAGATTTGATGTGAATATCCTGTTTCCAGGAATACATTTATTCAGCAAACAGGGAAACAAAAATATAAGGGTTTGTCATATAGAAAGAAAGATGTAAAGCATAATGTCTTTCCTTAAGATGATACATACATGAAAATCGTGTCATTTATTCAAAGATACTATAGAAATTCATGAGCTGATTTGTGATAAGAAGTGATAAGTAAGCAAAGTAACTGGAAAACTGTATTTGTAAATAGTGCTTTCAATATATGATGACGTTTTCAATAAATAAGCCTATAGATGATGATTTTGTATCTGTAACACACATCCAGTATTCTACATTTTAGACATACTCCCATTGTCTTCCCTAAGTTCTTGATCAATATTATTCTACTTTCATGATGTCAATTGCTACAAAGGTAAAAAGGTGGGTGTTCTCTTGGTTTCCACATCCAATAAATTTTAGTATTTTGCAACGGTGTCTAAAGTCATGGAGTTTGACTTGGATGTGAAGTTTGAGGATACTGTATTTAGGGTATTAATTGGCCTGTAGCAGCCAGGAACTTATTGTGAATACACAGACACACGGGATACTAAGAATTAGGGACTTGATCTTGGGGAAAGATAAAGGTCCAGGCAAGATCTTGAAGCTGAGATAAAGCAATGCAGCAAACATCAATCAACTATCATTACAAGGAAATGGAACTTATCTCTGATATGTCTGGTTGGTAGCTGTGTGTGTGTGTGCGTGTTTGTGTGTGTGTGTGTGTGTGTGTGTGTGTGTGTGTGTGTGTGTGTGTGTGTATGTGTGTGTGTGTGTGTGTAGAGAATTTTAGTGTGGCTTCTATATTTACAGTCCATAGAGCATTACTTGTTAAGGAGAAGGTGCCTTTACCAGAGCTCCGATACGACTGTCATCACTTTTTACTGCAAAAAAACCACTTGCTTAATCTCTAATTAAAAAGGGAAAAATAAACTAACATCTTAGATGATTGTTTTGAAAATTAATTGGCAAATTGAAGGCCAAAGGGAGAAATTGGAGATTAATATAATCTTTTTCCTCTCTTCTGATTATTAAACCACAATAGCTGTGATTTTCAGGAATCTCCTGTAATGTGCTTACTGCTGAATTATTAGTATGTTTAATAATATGAAACACATGATAGAGAAATAGATCAGCCAGCAAGCAGAAAAAACTAGTGATAAGATCGAGCTTTTGAGCAGGGTTGCCACATCTTTTAGGAATGCAGTTCCTTCATATGAATTTCAAATTTCATGGCTTTCCCTGTGTGAATAAATGGCAAGAAAGTACTATAGAAACAAAATTCCTGTTCAGCCAAGTAGAAAGTGCTTATGTTCCCATCCTCATGTGGCAAATTTCAATTCCATAAAGAGTCTTTGTTAGAATGCTTTCATTTAATATACTTTAGCACATCATCCTTCCCTGTTGGAGACAGGAAAAAAAGATAATTTTGTTTGAAAATTATCTCACATAAGTTAGTGTGTACCGACATGATTTGTATAATTACAGAAGTTTGTAATAAATATAAGTAGGGATCATGTCACAACTATAAAATATAATTAAAATCACATAAGTCTAGAAGTCACAGAATTTTGTGCATGAAAAAATACATTAGATTAGTTGCAGAATTTCTATTTTGAGACAGACTTTATATTAAAGTATAAAGCACTTTACTAAGGGTTGAAACATTTTATTGAAAAATATATATTTCTTAGAGATATTTTGCTTCATATTTTAAGAAGAAAAATCGTCTCAAAGTAATTTTTTTAAATTTTTTTCCCGTTTCCATGTGATTAACCTCCAAATTAGAAATCCAGATATTTAATTCAAATTAGCCAAAAATATTTATTGAGTATAAGAACCTTCTGCTCTCTACATTCTTCACACTAACTTTACCAAATATGATGAGTCTGAAATAATCAGTCTCTTTGTGACCTGTGTTGATATTATTTACAATGTAAGCAAAATGATTAAAAAGTAGTATTTAGTTTAGCTTAATTGCTCTGAAGAGACAACAAATGATATAATCAAAGGCTAACACTGAGTAGATTTAAAATTTAGAATTCAGGAAATGTTTTTGACCACACTGGTTACTAACCATTATTTAATCTTAACTGGAACATTGAGCATAACCATAAGCTTAAGTGTAAGTAGATTCTAAAATTAATAGCAATACTCTAGTTCACATTCATTCTAATTCTTTCCTGGCTTAATATGAAATTTACCATCAGGGGCTGGGAATGTTGCTCAGTGGTAGAGCGCTTGCCTTGCATGCTCGAGGCCCTGGGTTTGATTCCTCAGCACTACATAAGTAAAAAGAAAAAAGCCAGAAGTGGTGCTGTGGCTCAAGTGGTAGAGTGCTAGCCTTGAGCTGAAGAGCTGAGGGACAGCACCCAGGCCCAGAGTTCAGGCCCCATGACCGGACCCAAAAAAAAAAAAAAAAAGAAATTTACCTTCAATTTGACCCTCATTTTTTTCTCTTACATTCTACCCCTAACCATGGCTAGAATCGTAACCATAACCTTGACACTAATGGTATCTCAAATCTAAAATTTTTGAAAAATGCTTGTTTGTGTCATTCTAACTGAAATTCCACTTGTAATTCTTAAAATAAATTGCAGGTTTTCCTAAGCCCTATAGATTTTCTCATTCTTAACTTTGAACCTATCTTGTTCCATAAGAGGAATCATTATACCCATTGATCTCAAATCCGAATATTATGAAATACATTGTACTTCCATTATCCCAGCTATTCCTGAATTCCTAGAACCTAAAATAAGTTCAGATTTACTTAACATTTAACCCATTCCTTTTTTTTTTTTCTTTTTGTTGGGCGTGCAGATTGGTCTCTGGGCCTGGGCAGGATCCCTGAGCACTAGGCATGGGCAAGATCCCCGAGTTCTTTAGCTCAAGGTGTGCACTTTACCACTTGAGCCACAGCACCACTTCCAGGTTTTCTGGTGGTTAATTGGACATAAGAGTCTCACAGACTTTCCTGCCAGGGCTGGCTTTGAACTGCATTCCTCAGAAATCAGATTCCTGAGCAGCTGTGATAATAGGTGCAAGCCACCAGTTTAACCAAGTTCTTTACTCTTTCCTCAACCCCCTTTAACCAGAAACCTAATCTTAATCACAATCTAAATTAACACCAAATGGTTAATGTAAGGAAAATTGTCTGGATTCTATTCAATCACACATTTTATTGCTTCTGCTTCTTAGTGAAAAACTAAATTTTACCCTAATCCTATCCTTCGCTAACCCTAACAAGAACTAAAACAGCAATTCACAATTTAAACCAAATAATATCTGAATGTTAAAAGTAACACAGACGTTGGTTTTCATTCATTCTAACTTTTATATCATTCATTCTTCTTAAAACATATTGCAGTTTTACACAATACCTTACATCTTCTTCTCATCCAAACCTCAGCTCTACCTGGAACACCTTGTTGAATCCTAAACCTACAGATAACTGAATCAAAATGTTAATAGCAAGCCTCTATTTCACATTTATCCCAACTCTTGCTAGGTATGTAGGTCTAAATTTTACTTGCATTTTGAACCTAAAATTTTTAAAGTGTTTTCCTATTTCCTGTCAGGTTTTATTTTGCATTTTTTAAAATTTTAGTTATTGTAAAATAGGCTGACAGAGGGATTATGGTTATATGTGTAAAGTAATGAGTACACTTCTTGATGAACATTGTTACCCTCTTCTTTGTTGTTCTCCCACTATAACTTCCTCTCCCACCTCTCTCACTCTTCTTTCCCAATGGTGTAAAGTTCATTTTCAATATAGTGTGTTGTGAGTATCATTGTTGCAATGGGTCATCTTGTGTTGAACCTAAATTTTCTTTTTCTCTAACCCTAATTTTAATTCTGTCTGGGATCCTAACCCTAACCATAATAATAACAATAGCCCAATTCAAAAGATAAGAAAAATATTAAAGTTTTTATTCATCCTGTTGATTCACTGTACATATTGAATTAAGCTGCAGTTCACCATAAATCTTCCAAATTAGATTATATGTGCATATTTAAAGATGTAATTCTATGTGAAAAACAGAAATCTTTGGAGGAAGGAGTAATGAAAAGGAAATAGAGGGAGTATAATCAAATGCTTTAAATATATTTTGGAAAGAGCATAAGGAAACTGCCACTTCTGATAATTAATAACCATTAACAAAATAACTAAATATTAATAAATAAATAACACACTGCCATCTAGTGTTCTTTAAGAGAGCCATAATATGTCTTGTGAATAAAATATTTGTGTTAAATAAACTTTGTTCATGCATAATTCATATTGCCATTGGCCAATTATTTAAATTAATCAATAAATATATATCAAATAAAATTCCATGATAAAAAATATAAATCAGTTAGTCATTGTTTGAGAAAATGTAGTCATGTGCTACTGAGAAAAACGTGTATTCTTATGCTGGTGGGTGAAATATTCGGTAGATGTCTCTTTAATCTAGTTGATCTATGCAGCTGTTTAGATCTGCAGTTTCTCTGTTGAGTTTTTGCAGAGTTGATCTATCTAGTGGGGAGAGTGGTGTGTTAAAATCCCCAACAATTAATGTCTTTGGATCTATGTGGGATTTGAAGGAAAGTAGTGTTTCTTGGATAAATTTGGGTGCTCCATTGTTTGGCGAATAGATATTTAGAATTGTAATATCCTCCTGAAGGAGAGATCCCTTAATTAGTATGTAGTGTTATCTCTTCTCACCAATTTTAATTTGAAGTCTATTTTATCTGATATTATGATTGCAACTCCCGTCTGTTTTGGGGGGCCGTTTGCTTGGTAGATTTTGCTCCAGCCTTTAACATCGAAAATGTGTTTGTTTTTATGGGCAAGATGTAACTCCCGAAGGCAGCAGATAGAAGGATCTTGTTTTTTAATCCAACTAGACATTCTATGCCGCTTAATTGGAGAGTTCAGTCCGTTAATGATAAGAGATACGACTGAGAGGTATTTGGGAGTTCCTGCCATTTTATCCACCTTCTTGGGGGCTGCAAAAACTGGGATCTTTCTATGGTTCTTGGATTCTCAGTTTGGGTGCAGTTTCTTGTCCTTTATTGTGGTCTTGTTGACTTTCTCTTTGTAGGGCATCTTTAAGAATCTTTTGTAGGGCTGGCTTGGTGGAGATGTACTGTTTCAATTTTTCTTTGCTATGGAAGGTTTTTATTTGGCCTTCAGTTATGAAGGAGAGTTTAGCTGGGTACAGTATTCTTGGTTGATAGTTGTTTGTTTTTTACGGCTTGGCATATATCATTCCAGGCTCTTCTTGCTTTGATTGTCTCTGCTGGGAAATCTGAGTTGATTCTAATTTGTTTCGCTTTATAGATGATTAATCTTTTCTCCTTGACAGCTTTAAGGATTTTTTCCTTGGTCTGAGTTGATCCTGTGTGGATTATAATGTGATGGTGGGATGTCCTATTCTGATCTGGTTTATTTGGAGTTCTAAAAGCTTCTTGTATCTGAATAGGCTTATCTTTTTGCATGTTTGGGAAGTTCTCTGTTAGGATCCTGTTAAAAAGATTTCCTAGACCATTACCTTCTGTTTCTAGGTGCACCTCTACACCCATTTTCCTTAGATTAAGCCTTCTGATGGTGTCTTCCAAGTGTTGGATAGATCTATCATATTTCTTGGACTTGTCTTGGATGCTTGTATGGTCTTTCTCTATAATATCTAGGCTGTATTCAATCCCTAAGAGAAATTCACTACTGAACACATTCTATGAAACCATCATAACCCTCATCCCAAAACCAGGCCCAGACTCATCAAAGAAAGAGAACTATGGATCCATTTCTTTGATGAACATTGATGCAAAACTTCTCAACAAAATTTTGGCCAATCGACTTCAACAATTCATCCAAAAAATCATACACCCAGATCAAGCATGATTCATTTCAGTGATGCAAAGCTGGGTCAATATACGCAAATCAATTAATATTATTCATCATATCAACAGGAGCAAGGATAAGAACCACATGGTTATCTCAATAGATGCAGAAAAAGCATTCGACAAGATCCAACACCCCTTTATGATGAAGGTTTCGGAAAAATTAGGAATCCATGAAATATTCCTCAATACAATAAAGGCTGTATATGACAAACCTACAGCCAGCATTATATTTAATGGTGAAAAACTAAAGCCATTTCCTCTTAACTCAGAAACAAGACAAGGATGTCCACTCTCTCCAATTCTCTTCAATCTAGTATTAGAATGCCTAGCTACAGCAATAAGACAAGAAGCAACCATGAAGGGGATCCAAATAGGGAAAAAATAAAACTCTCCATTTTTGCAGATGACATGATCTTGTATTGAAATAATCCCATAGACTCCACTCCCAAAATACTCATGGTGATTCAAAACTTTGGCAAAGTAGCAGGGTAAAAAATTAACCCTCAAAAATCTATGGCTTTTCTGTATGCCAACAATGAGAAAAGTGTGGCTGAAATTAGGAAAGTAACTCCATTTGTAATAGCCCCTCAAAAAATAAAATACTTAGGAATCAACTTAACCACAGAAGTGAAGGACCTCTATGATGAAAACTTTAAAATCTTGAAAAAGGAAATCAAAACAGAACTTAGAAAATGGCAAAACCTCCCATGCTCCTGGATTTGAAAGAAAAACATCGTGAAAATGGCAATATTTCCTAAGGCTATCTACAAGTTCAATGCGATAACTATCAAAATTCCAACTTCATTCTTCAAGGAAATCAAGAGGCAATCCAAAAATTTATATGGAACAAAAAAAGACCCCGAAAAGCAAAACGCTCCTCAACGGAAAGAACACTGTTGGTGGAATATCAATACCAAATTTCTAACTCTACTATAAAGCCATAGTAATCAAAACAGCTGGGTACTGGCATAAGAACAGACCTCAGGACCAATGGGATAGAATTGAAAACCCAGAAATGAACCTACAGACCTATAGCCAACTAATCTTTGATAAGGGAGCTAAAATAATAGAATGGAAGAAAGACAGCATCTTCAGTAAATGGTGCTGGCAAAATTGGTTAACTACTTGTAGAAAACGAAAGCTAGATCCTTATATATCACCCTGCACCAGAATCAACTCCTAGTGGATCAAAGACCTCGAAGACAAAGCAGACACTCTGAACACATTACAGGTTGGAATAGGAGAAACCCTATGTCTCCTAGGCTCAGGCCGAAATTTTCTTAATAGAGACCCAGAAACACAACAAATCAAAGAAAAGTTGGACAAATGTGATTGCATGAAGTTGCAGAGCTTCTGCATGGCAAAGGACATAGCTAGCAAGATCAACAGAAAGCCGATTGATTGGGAGATGATCTTCACTAGCCATACAACGGACAAGGGTGTCATATCTAAAATATACTTGGAACACAAAAAATTAAATCCCTCAACAACAAATCCTCAAAGAAACAACTGCCCAATAAATAAGTGGGGTAAAGACTTGAAGAGAAACTTCTCTGTAGAAGAAGGAAGGATGGCCAATAAACACATGAAGAAATGCTCAACCTCCCTAGCCATAAAAGAAATAAAAATCAAACCAACATTGAGATACCACCTCACCCCAGTTAGAATGGCTATAATCAAGAACTCTAACAACAACAGATGCTGGAAGGGATGCGGACAGAAGGGAACCTCACTTCATTGTTAGTGGGAGTGTCAACTTGTTCAACCACTTTGAAAAGCAGTATGGAAGTTCCTGAAAAGACTTCACATAGAACTCCCCTATAACCCAGCAATCCCACTTTTGGGCATTTACCCAAATGTTTACAAACAAGACCACACTAAAGCTACCAGCACAACCATGTTTATTGCAGCATTATTTACCATAGCTAAGATATGGAACCAACCCAGATGCCTCTCAGTAGATTAATGGATCAAGAAAATGTGATATATATACACAATGGAATTCTATGCCTCCATCAAAATGAATGACATTTCCCCATTTGTTAGGAAATGGAAAGTCTTGGAAAAAAATTATATTAAGTGAAGTAAGCTAAGCCCAAAGAAACATAGGTCCCATGGTTTCCCTTATTTGCAATATCTAGTACATGTATGAGTAAAGCAGAAAAGGTCCGATAATGTGATGTTAGGAAAATGAACCCTTAGATATGTATTTAAATGTTTTTTCTTTCATGCATTTGTTTCTAATGCATTAATAAGATTATTTCTTTGTTGCTTTGTATGACCCTCCCACACAGTATAACCCCTGCTTTCACTCTCTTTGTTGTCGGTATAATTTTTGGAGGAGATGGGGAAAAACAAGCCGTTTAAGGATACAGGTGGACCCGTTGCAACTATGACAAGTACAAGTTGTCATGTCGAAAACGCACTCTACCACTTTGGTGCAGGCGGGGGATTGGGGGGGGGGAGGCCGTGAAGGGATGTGAAGTGTAAACAAAGGAGGAGGCTTTAATGCTTGATAAGAAATGTACTCATTATCTTGCCCGTGTAATTGTAACCCCTCTGTAGATTATGTTGACAAAAAATAAAAATTATAATTAAAAAAAGAAAAAGTAGTCATGACTTTTAATAAACTGAATTTCGAGTTCCCTACAAAGCAATGATTTAGGTTTACTAATCTAGTATTTCTAGTAAGTTTAGAGAACATGATTGGCATAAAAATCAGCTAAATGTACATCTTCTTTCTTGAATGGGTGATGTTTGAAACATTTTCTTTTACCCAAATGAATACTTATATTTACTTTTCAAAGTAAATGCAATTGTATCTCCTTTTATCTCCCTGCAATTAAATGTATTACTATATTCAGGTATTTAAAAGCTAAATTTTCTATGTTTGTTATGTAACCCTACATATTCAGAATGACATGCTTTTTCTATTCGTAAATGTCTAACCTCTGGAATTTTTGCATCAGTAACATAAATTATCTAATAAAGTTGTTGTGAAGGCTCCAGTAAACAGTGTGGTCAAAAACATTTCCTGAATTGTAAATTTTAAATCTAATCCTTTTTTGGTTTTGATTATGTCATTCATTGTCTCTTCAAAGCAATTAAACTAAAATAAATACTACTTTTTAAACCTTTAGCTCACATTGTAAATAATATAAACATAGTTCACACAGAGTCTAATTATTTCAATCTCACCATATTTGATGATCTTCATGTGAAGATTATGGAGAGTAGAAGGTCCTTATACTCAAAAATATTTTTGTTTAACTTAAATCAAATCATTTATCTGGATTTCTAATTTGGAGGTTAATCACATAGAAACAGGAAAATAATAAGAAAAATGATTACTTTGGGAGCATTTTCTTCTTAAAATTATGCAGCAAAAACATCTTAAAATATCTTAAATATATATTAAATATATTATATGTGTTAAATATATTTTTATAAGATGTTTTAATCCTTAGGTAAAGTGCATTATTCTTTAATATAAAGTTTATCTCAAAATAGAAATTCTGCAACTAATCTAATATACGTTTTCATGAACAAAATGCTGTGACTTCTAGTTTTGTTATATAATTTTAAGTATATTTTTAGTTCTGACATGATTCCTATTTACACTTAATACTAACTTCTGTAAGCATACAAATCATGCCTGTACACACTAACTTATGTAAGATAATATTTTAAAAAATCATCTTTTTCCTGTCTCCAAAAGGGAAGGGTGAGGTGCTGAAATATATTAAATAAAAGCATTCTAAAAGAGATTCTTTATGAAATGGAAATTTGTAACGTGAGGATGGGATCATGAGCTCGTTCTACTTGGCTAACAGGAATTCTCATTTCTACAGTAACTTCTAACCAATTAGTCACACACGGTAATCCACAAAATTTGAAGTTCATATGAAGGAATTACATTCCTAAAAGATTTGACAACCCTGCTCAAAAGTTCGGTCTCATCACTAGTTCTTTGTATTTGCTGGCTGATATAATTCTCTATCATATATTTCATGTTATTAAGCATATTAATATTAATAATTCAGCTGTACATACATAGTAGGAGACTCCTGAAATCACAGTTATTGCTGGGTAATATGCAAGAGAGAGGAAAAAGATTATATTAATCTCCAATTCCTCTCTTTGGCCTTCAATATACCAATTAATTCTCAAAGCAATCATTTAAGATGTTAGTTTATTTTTCTCTTTTTAAGTACAGATTAAGCAAATGTTTTTCTCAGTAAAAAGGGATGAATGGTATCAGAGCTCTGATATGAGCACCTTCTCTTTAACAAGTAATGCTCTATGGGCTATAAATATGGAAGCCATACTAAAATTTTCTCTCTACACACACAGACACAGACACAGACACACACACACACACACACACACACACACACACACACACACACACACACACAAACACACACACACCCAGCTGCCACCAAGACACATCAGAGATCAGTTCAGTTCCTTTGTAAAGATAGTTGATTGATGTTTGTTCCATTGGTTTTTCTTTTCTTGAAGATCTTGCCTGGACCTAAACGTTTCTCTGAAATCAAGTCGCTTGCTCTTAGTATACTGTTTCTATATATTCATAGTTTGTTCCTGGCTGCTTCAGGCCAATTAACAGTATCCTGAATACAGTATCTTCAAACTTGACATTCAAGTCAAACTCCATGAATTCATCCTACTATTCCAAAATACTAAAATTTATTGGATCTACAAACCAAAATATAGCCACCTTGTTATATTATTAAGAATTGACATCATGAAAGTAGAAGAATATTGATCAGGAACTGAGGTAAGAGAAGAGGAGTATGAGGGAAAATGTAGAACACTGGATGTGTTTTAGAGATACAAATCATCTTCTGTAGACTCATTTATTATAAACTTGTGATCTTATAGTGAAGTTTCAATCTACATATACAGTTTTCCTGTTGCTTTGCTTACTTGTCACTTCTGATCACAAATTCTCTTATGAATTGCTATAGTATCTTCGAATGCAAATATTTATCATATTAAGGAAAGACAGTCTGTTTCTACATCTGTCTTTCTAAGTGAAAAATCCTTATTTTTTGTTTCTCTACTGAAAAAATGTATTCCTGGAAACAGGATATTGACAACAAATCTGGTGGTAATTTTCACTTTTTAAGTTTGAAATGTAATATAAACTTTGTTGTGACTAGTCATTTTTTAAAAAATCAGTGATATTCATGAACACTAAGATTTTTGGTGCCTTTAAGTAAATTGAGACTTGATGTGGTATGGTAGTTCTTGTTTCTAATTGACTCAACAATTAGATGATTCATGTATAAACATGTGCATTGCACTGTTTTATTTTTATTTTTTATTTTTAACTTTAATTTTTATTTTTTGTGAACATACTGTACAGAGGGGTTACAATTACATGGGCAAGATAATGAGTACATTTCTTATCAAGTATTGCAGCCTACTCCTTTGTTTACCCTTCACATCCCTTCCCAGACTCCCCCCTCATCCCCCACCCAATTCTCTCCCCACCTCCCGCACCAAAGTTGTAAAGTTCGTTTTCGACATGACAACTTGTACTTCTCATTGTTGCAACGGATCCACCTGTATCCTTAAACGACTTGTTTTTCCCCATCTCTTCCACAAATTTTATTTTTATTTTTATATATAAAATAGTCCCCAAGGTTTTACTTTAAAGTGATTGGGGGGGCTAGTATTCATGTTCCATACTTTATATTTATTTCAGTAAAAGTACTAGAAATACTTGATGTGTACTGGAGCAATATAAAAGGTGAGAACATATTTCTAAAAAGAATGAATTTATTGATTAAAACAGAAAAGGGTAAAATTGTCAGGTTTTTTGCTTGAGACTGCATAAATTTCATATGAATGTAGCTTAAGACGAGACTCAGAGGAAAATTCATATTAATATTACTTTTCTGCTTGATTTAAACCTATACTAGTTATTGCAATAAGGGAAATGGTATTTTCACAATAAAAATCTATAAGGAAAAATATTACTGAGATTTATATCACATCATAAGCAGTATAGTTATTTTAAGGAATTGGTCATTCAAAGCCCTAGATACTTAATGGATGAAGAATAGAATTGAAAATAGCAGAGAAAAACAATTCAACATGCAGATATTATGATTTTATATTAATATGAAAGACATGGAGCTTTTGCCTTTCTGAAGAAGATAGTTTAGCCAGTAATATCAATGTAAGGCATCAGTTGTAATGAGTCTAAAGTCTTTTCCTCCAAGATATCCAAGAGTACTATATTCATCCTCTGAAGAGTAATGAAGTAATTATTTTAATTAGCTTTGCTTAATATTAATTTACTTGTAGTAAATACGCTAAAGTGTCTGCTATCTTTCTTTCCATGTAATAAAATACATTTAATATTATTACTGTCTCTTCATACAAGCCTGAAATCACTATATCAAATTAACATAAACAAAAAAACAAAAATAACCTGATACCACCATCATGAATCCTAAATTATGTGGAAAAAATCAACAATGAATAAAATAAATCTGAGGAAGAGGAAAACCAATGGCACAATAACAACAGAAAATTACCCTAGCTCTCTCTAATGAAACAGATCTTTAGAGTCCTACAGGGTACTCCACTTCTAGAGGGTCACACCAAGTCAACTATAATTACATATAGATATACAATTCAAAAGAATATTTTATATGTCTTCCAAGCAAACAGAAATCTTTGAAAAGGTGCCCAGCCAGGCAGGTGCCTGCTGTGAAGGTGGTGGCCAACATATTCAAAATACAGTTGCAGTGTGGAAATAAATGGTCTACATGGGAAAAAAGGAGGAACAGAAGTGTACAACGGAGACAGCCAAATCTATACTCAGAGACAATTGAAGATATCACTGTACAACCCGAAATGTACTTGGAACCACAAGTATTAACATCACAACATCTTCCCACAATTGATTTCTACTCCTACACTTAATGGTCTAGACAAAAACCTAATTCCAGAAAAACAAACAAAACAGAAGATCAAACCAACACCTAGCAATTCAACCAAGAACATAAAGAGTCATCTATTAAGATCATAGATGCCCCAAAAGAAATCCCCCGAGTGAACAAAACAAATCAGAAAAATACAAGAAAAGGATGTCAAAGTAGTATAATTCACACAGTAAATAACCACGCATTAGAACAGACAATTAAGGATGTAGAAGACAGTTTTCAAAATTCATTACAAATACTGCTGAAAAATGTGATTAATGAAAAGATACAAAACCTCTACAAGGAAATTTGTGAACAAGATAAGACCAACTATAGATTAGCTAACTCATGGAGACTACAAACCGAAATAAATTCTGAAAATGCAAGGGAGTACAAGGAAAAAATGGATGCCTAGTTAAAAGTTATAAGACAAGACACAGCTATAAAAACAACCCTTCCAACCGCGCCCCACCCCCCGCCCAAAGAAAAGATGTAAGGAAAGTCCATACCAGACCTAAAACAAAGCTTTAATAAAGAGATAGAAGCCATAAAAATGACCAATTAGAAGGCAGGGAAATCAAAAAACAAAGTAGAATATAACCACAGCAAACAGATGACATAGAAGATAATCTCAGGGGTCAAAGACCTAATAGGAAAGAGGAAGTAATAATTTAGAACAAATCCAAAGAATAAGAAATGATCTTGCAATAGAAAGCCCACCGATTGGGAGAAGATCTTTACTAGCCATACAACGGACAAGGGTCTCATATCTAAAATATACTTGGAACTCAAAAAATTAAACCACCCAACAACAAATCCTCAAAGAATCAACTGCCTAATAAATAAGTGGGCGAAAGACTTAAAGAGAAGCTTCTCTGAAGAAGAAACAAGGATGGCCAATAGACACATGAAGAAATGTTCAACATCCCTAGCCATAAAAGAAATGCAAATCAAAACAACATTGAGATATCACCTCACTCCAGTTAGAACAGCAAAAATCAAGAACTCTAACAACAACAGATGCTGGAGGGGATGTGGACAGAAAGGAACCTTACTTCATTGTTGGTGGGAATGTAAACTTGTTCAACCACTTTGGAAAGCAGTATGGAGGTTCCTCAGAAGACTTCATATAGATCTCCCCTATGATCCAGCAATCCCACTTTTGGGCATTTACCCAAATGTTTACAAACAAGACCACACTAAAGCTACCAGCACAACTATGTTTATTGCAGCATTATTTACCATAGCTAAGATATGGAACCAACCCAGATGCCCCTCAGTAGATGAATGGATCAAGAAAATGTGGTATATATACACAATGGAATTCTATGCCTCCATCAGAAAGAATGACATTTCCCCATTTGTTAGGAAATGGAAAGGTTTGGAAAAAATTATATTAAGTGAAGTAAGCCAGGCCCAAAGAAGCATAGGTCCCATGGTTTCCCTTATTTGCAATATCTAGTATAGGTATGAGTCAAGCGGAAAAGGTCAGATAATGTGATGTTAGGAAAATGAACCCTTAAATATGTATTTTAATGTTTTCGTTTCTTTCATGCATGTGTTTCTAACGCATTTATAAGATTATTTCTTTGTTGCTTTGTATGTCCCTCCCCCACAGTGTAACCCCCGCTTTCACTATATTTGATGTCAGTATAACATGTGGAGGAGATGGGGACAAACAAGTCGTTTAAGGATTCAGGTAGACCTGTTGCAACAATGAGAAGTACAAAATGTCATGTCAAAACCAGCTTTACAATGTCGGTGTGGGGGGGGAGGGGGGTATAATTGGGTGGGGGGAGGGGGGTAAAATTGGGTGGGGGGAGGGGGGAGGCGGGGAAGGGAAGTGAAGGGTAAACAAAGGAGGAGGCTGCAATGCTTGGTAAGAAATGTATGCATTATCCTGCCCATGTAATTGTAGCCCCCCTGTACAGTATGTTCTCAAATAAAATAAAATACAATTAAAAAAAAAAAAAAAAAGAAATGATCTTGCCAGAACTTCAAGACTGAGAAGATCAAATTTAGGGAAGATTGGTATCAAGAAGAGCAGGACACTAAATTGATGGGAGACATATTACAGAATTCTAGCAAAGAACATTGCAAACATCCAAAGAGATAGATTCATTCAGAGAAGAGAAGCCTTTAGAACACCAAGCAGAGAATTCTAGAAAAGAACAACACACCACCACATCATAATCCATTAGATGATCATTAGAAATCAAGGAAAGGATTCTTAAAGCTGCCAAAGAGAAAAGATTGATTATTTATAAAGGATATGCATTCAGAATAACTACAGATTTCTTAGTTGATATGGTTAAAAAAAAATAAGAGGCCAGCATGATATATAACAAACATTAAGGGCAAACAACTATGAACCATGAATATGGTCCCAAGCCAAATATTCCTTTACAATTAAAGGATATATAAAAATATTTCATGACAAAGAATACTAGAAACAATGTAGCTCCACCAAATCAGCAGGATGGAAGTTAATCAAAGATATCCTCCACAGAAAAGATCAAGAAGAGCAGGACGTGGTTATATGACATGCTTCCTACCAGAGAACAAGTTAAATATATTCAGTAGATGATTCACAGCTCCTAAGAGCTGCTAAGAGGACTCACCCAAATAGATAAAATAAGAGAAAAAAAATGAGACTACACATAAATTAGCAAAATTGAGACTGTTATATGAGAGTATTTGAAAACCATATGCCAATAAACTGGAGAATCCTGTAGAAATTTATGCTTTCCTGTACTCTAACTGAACCAAGAAGTGATACATAAGAAGTAATGAAAATGAAATTTCAATAAACAATTTCTCATAACAGAAAAATGTAGGACTCAATGAATTTATCATGAAATTAAGGCCTGCAAAGAACTTACAATACTCAGATATATCTCTTCAATGGAATAGAAAGGGAAATTGAATTATCAAACATATTCTATGAAGCTGGAATTAGACTCTTCCCCAAATCTGATAAGGACTCATAAAAGAAAGAGAACTATGAACCCAACTCTTTGATAAACATTGATAGAGAACTTCTCAATAAAATTCTCACCAACCAATTTCACAACTAACAAAAAAATCGTATGCTATGATCGAACATTATTCATCCTAGGATACAATTGGATTCAATATACTTGTCAATAAACATAACAGACACCATCAGGAGAAGCAGGGAAAAGAACCACATGATCGTCTATATTGATGTAGAAATAGCTTTTAAAATTATCCAATACTCCTTTATGATTAAAAGGTCTGAGAAGCTAGGAACACATGGAATTGTCCTCAGTATAATAGAGTATGTATATGACTAAGAGATAATAAGCACGCACCTAACAGTGGAGGCATGAAGACATTAAAATCAGGAATGAGCAAAAGATGTCCACTCTCTCTAGTACTGTTCAATATAGTACTGGACTTTCTAGCAAGTGCAATGGGCAAGAGCAAAACAAAAAGAGGATCCAAATAGGGAAGAAGTAAACCTATTCCTTTTCACAGATGAAATGATCTTGTATTTAAAGGACCCCTATAGCTTCTCAGTCAAGTTAGTAAAGGTGATGCTAACCTTCAGCAATGAAGCAGGGTATAAAACCCCCAAGAATCAGTAGTTTTTCTGTGTTTCCAACAATGGGAAGATCCAGGCTGAAATCCAAAAAACAAACACATATGTATTAGCCTCAAAATCAAATCAAATTTAAGCAAAAGAAAATAACAACAAAACTAGGAATTAATTAATTTAATTAAAAATGTGAAGGACCTCTACAGTGAAAACTTTAAAAATCTAAAAATGAAAAATTGAGGGAGATTCAAGGAAATGGAAAATATTTCAATCCTACTAGTTGGAAGAATTAACATTGTGAAATTTGCAATGCTGTCCCCAAACAATTGGCAATGCAATACCCATCAAAATCCCAACAATATTCTTCAATGCAGTAGAGAAAGTAATCCAAATTTAATATGGAATTGCAAAATTTCAGTTGATACAAAAGGCTTAGAAATGAACTCATGGGCATATAATCATGTTACACACACACACAATGGAACTCTATTCACCCATCAGAAAGGATGACTTTTCACCAGTCTTAAGGACAATGAAAAGCTTGGGAAAATTATAATAAGAGAAAGGAATGCACACTCAGAGCAATATAGGTTTCATAGATTCAATCATTTATGGTAGCTCAAAAGTGCCTATATATCTACAAGTAAACAAGATAGATTCTACCTTGTCCCAGTTAAATGGCCATTATCAAGAAAATTAACAATAGCAAATGCTGACGTGGATGTAGCCAAATGGGAACTCTATTACACTGTTGGTGGGAAATTACACATGTTCAACCCCTCTGGAATGCAGTATGCAGATTCCTCAATATTCTAAATATAGAACTCCCTTAAGACCCAGTAATTACCCACATGGACAGTAATCCAATAAATAAAAACTAACTCACATTAAATATACCAGCAAAACCATGTTCAGGGCCCAGAACCAGAGTTCAAGGACTGGAAAAAAAGTTACCACTGCTGGTATTTGTTTCCACAAATATGAACCTTTTGACAAAAGATACCTAATCATTCTATTTTCAGCAGCTAGGACAGGTGGACCCATTGCAACAATGAGATATAGATGTTAAGTAGAAAAACAAAATTTACAAATTTGGCTCCAGGTGGGGGGGAGGGTCAAGAGGGGGAGATGGGAAGGGATAGTAAGGGGAAACAAAGGAGGAGGTAACAATGCTTGATAAGAAATGTACTCATTACCTTACCCATGTAATTGTAACCCCTCTGTATGGTATTTTCCCAAAAATCACCTTAAAACATACTAAGGATATTTGTAAAGTACATAATGAAGGAAGAATTTTCATCCTTTACAAAAATCTATGCTAAACTATTGATATTTTACTCTACTTTTCTTTAAACCAGTTTGATTTAGTTTAATATTTGCCACGCCAAGGTTCTCTATATTTTACTGGAGATTTAATTTTTCATGTATGTATTTATATGTATATGTATATTTACCTGTATCTGTATATGTATCTATCTATGTATGGTCCAATATGGATCATCAGACTTGAAACTTTTTTTGCTGTGCAGCAATTAATGTAGTTGGCTCATTCTGTAACAATATCTCTGCTCATTCTCATCATTCCTTTATTTCACACACCATCAGCCTTCTAAAATCAGCTTCATTTCCTGGAGAATATTACCAATCAGCCCAACCAATATTCACCCAGAGGGTTTTTAATAAAGCAAGCCTTAGGAAGGAAATTAACGAGAAGTGACAGAGAATTTCTACAGAGACCTGACATCTTTCACATTTCTGCCTTCTTCCTCATATTTAAGAAAGCATTGACTAACATTATGAATATACTTCATTTATAACTTGGGATCAGTGCTTTTTTTCCAAACTGGAACCTTCTTTTCCATGATTTTTGACATAAACGTTTGGGAGATTCTTTTGATTGTGATGGGTTTCCATCCAAAACAAAGCCATGTATATAAAGAAAGCCAACGTTTTCAACTCAGAGTACTAAAAAAAAAAAGAGGGAGAAAATTAAGGTTAGCTATATATGTTAAGCACAGATATAGGTAATATCAAGATATTTTGAAATTGTATACTTTTACGGAATAAAGTGACTCAAAGCTATAATATTATCTACTTGGAAAACAGATATTAGAGAATTCCAGTTCCAGGCAAGCCCAGACACAAAAAGAAGTTTCAGAAACTCTAACCATTTGCTGGGTGCAATGTTTTATGCTTGTGTTAGGAGGACTACAGTTCAAAAGGCCAAGGCATAGTGATACTACCTCAAAATAAACAATCCAATTATAATCTGCAAGTTTGGTAGTAATAGAGATGCTTTTTCACAAGTACAGGTTTTTGGGTTCAATCCTCCAGTACTGCTAGGAATTTAGTGTGTGCCAGGGTAAGAATTTGGCATGTCTAAGGTCAAGACTTCATACTCATTTTACAAGCTCTAAAGAAACCTGTACCTCTTTTGCAATTTTTTAAATGTATAACCATAACTTCCATGTCCAAAACAATTTCCTATGATATTTTCTTCTATCCATTAAGTAATATATTATGTGTTGGTTACTGTCCCACTGAAATCATGCTAGAGAACAAAAACCCATTGTCTTAGAAAGTGACTGCCTATGGAAACAGAATCTCAAAGGTAGCAAGTAAGTTGAAGACTCCTACAAGAGAAGCAAAAGTGTTGGGTCTTCGTCTGTCCTGCAGAAGACGGACGGGTTGAGAGGAAAGGTAAGTGCACGACTCACCCATTCCCTAGCCTCTCTTAGCCTCGGAGACAGACACAGCAGGGAGTCAAATCAAGCAAGAATTTGTTTATTACCACACAGCAAGCAAAAAAACAATGCATCATGGAAAGGGAAGAAAAGGAACCAACCCATCATTGTAGAGTTCACCCTATCATGCGTGGTGCTATTGTTGATTTCTCCATTGCCATTGCTGATCACTGCCCAGGTTACCTGTTGAGGTTGATGTGGATTCCATAGGGACATTGCTGGGACTGGGAGTGTCAAGACAGGCAACAGCTGCAGTATCACTATCTGCAATTGTTAGCTAACATAAGAGTTTCTCCAAGGCTGGTTGCCATTGGGGATGGTTAGTAGTTATCTTTTTGGTTTTCCCTGTTTTAAACACAAGCCACGGCCACCAGAGCCATATTCTTTCCTTGTTGTTTAGTTTATCCTTGGGCATCCTTGTGTATAGAGATAATGGGTAAAAACTTAAGGTTCCTGGCTGGGATCCAAATGGGGGCTGTGTCCTTTATGGGAAAAATGCATCCAAATCCCTTGCCCATGGTAACTAGCGGGTCAGGTCCTCTTCATTGTTGTGTCAGAGGGTCCTTCCACCTGACTTTCACTTGGGGCTTAGGGGTTAATTGTCCCCAGTGCTTCTGAAATCTGGATTCAGTTGCATCTTTGAAAAATTTAAAAATGTTAACGGTAAATAAAGCTATCTGTAACTGTATATGGGTGATAACTCCCCCTTTTTGTTTAATAATTGTTCCTTAAGACATTGGTGTTTTCTTTCTATAATTGATTGGTCTGGGTGATTATAGGGAATTCCTGTAGTATGATTAATATGCAATCTGTCCTGTAGTATGATTAATATGCAATCTGTAAAAAAACTGACATTGCTATACAAACAAAACAGGGTTCATTATCGGTTTAAATTTGTGGTTATAGACCCAAGGTGGCAAAGCATTGAAGAAAATGTGTTTGTGAATGTTTAGTGTTTTTCTCCTCTATGTGTGTGGCCCAACATGTTCATGAATAGGTATTTATAGAAACAAAAATATATTTAAGCTTACCAAAGCCTGAGAAATGAGTAACATCAGTTTGCCAGAGGATGTTGTGGTTGAGGCCTCTGGGATTTAATCCTGGTGATTGTAAAGGGAGTACTTTTAAGAAGGGCTGGTATGTTTTGCAGGTGTGTCCTATCCTTTTGAGGTCCTTTACAGGAAACTGAGGGAATTTATGTTGAAAACCTCTCCAATTGATGTGGATTAAATCATGTAAATGGGTGGCGCCTTGTAACGTTAATATTTGTGGGCCAGTAGCTAACTGGTCTGCCCAATTATTGCCCATGGATAAAAATCCAGGAAGTTTTGAATGCCCTCTCAATGTTGAATATGAATAGGGTCTCCCCATCCTTCTAATAGGCCCTTAAAGGTAACCATAAGGGGGAAAATAGAGTTTCCATCCAGCTTAATATGTTCCTGCGGAATATGAGGGAGCAAGTTAATTACATATAGGCCATCAGAATAGAAATTAAAGGGTTTTTGAATATCCTGAAGGGCCATTATTACAGTGAACATTTCTTTATATTGTGCCGACCCTTGACAAGGTTGAAATCTTTGTTGGCTGGGGGTCTTTTGTTGCACATCAAAGGCTGCATAGGCAGAGCCGGCTTTACCTCTGTCAGTAAAAACATGACGGGTGCCAGGAATAGGTGTAGGAGAAAATAGAGAAGGCATTTTGAGGGGAACTCACCATAACATGACGGTCCATTTGGATGGCCTGTAATGGCAGTCAATATGGCTTAGAAAGCCCTCTAGGGAGAGAGCAAGATGAGCATTAGCTCGAGTGAGCCCTCAACGTCTGTCATCTGAAAAAGAAAAACAATGGAGTGATGGTCAAGGCCATATTTCCTTTGGGCTTGGGTCCTTCCCTTGATGATAGCATCGGTAATTTGTTCTGCCTGAGAGTATAACCAAAGTGTGTCCCCCAGGGGAGTTTGAACCCACTCTAATGGCTCCCCCCTTTGAGTTAAAACTGCAGGAATCAATGTGTCACCCACAAGCAACCAGAGGGAAATGGGCTCAAGAATAGAATACCTCTTCAAGGAAACTTCATCCATGTATTTTTGAAACTGTAAAAATATTCTTGGGGCGTCATGTCTTTTAGTAAGGCAAATAAGGGCACAAGACAATATTTAGGGATGGGAACCCATGGCAACAGCTAGTTGATTTCCCCTAAAAGACTTTTAAGTTGGGTTAGGGTCAGAGAGGCTGGAATATCCAGCAAAGATTTATGGGGGCAGACTTAAGACAAGATAATGTGGGATCCAAGCACCTTAAAAGGAGGTACTTTTGAATTTTATTGAGGGCTATAGTAAAACCTCCTTTTTTAATATGACAAGAACCTGGGCCACAAGGCCCTCCAGGTGGCCCGGGTCTTGGTGCCCCAGAATTATATCATCCATGTAGGCATAGGCAAGGGAGGTATCTGAACCCAGCACAGTTCCTAAAAGTGTGGCTAAGTAATGTTGGAAAAAGGGTGGGCTATTGTCCATTCCCTGTTGCAACACTGTCCATTTGAAACTCCAATCAGGCTGGAAAAAATTAAGAGAAGGGATGAAGAAGGCAAACTTCTCTCAGTCCTCCAGATGCAGTGGGATAGAGAAAAAAACCATCTTTAACATCAATCACAACCAAGGCATATTCTGAAGGTATAGTAGGAATCCATGGCATAGCCTTTAGGAGCGTTCCTACTAGCTCCATCTTTTCATTTACCTTACATAGATCTTGGAGCATGTGCCAGGCCCTGGATGCTTTTTGGATAACAAATACGGGTGTTCCAAGGACTCATAGAAGGGTGTATGTGCCCAAGGTTTATCCGTTCCTCCACCAAAAGTTGGAGGGCCACAAGTTTAGGTTTTGTCAATGGCCACTGCTCCACCCAAATAGGGATTCCCGTCTTCCACCTGACGGGAGGTATTTGTGGGCAGTGGCCTTTAGGATTGGGGGTGCACCCAAGTGGATACCATATGTTCCTCTCTATAATTATGAAAGTTAAAAAAATCTTTTTCCTTAAGTCCCTCTAGATCCCATTTAAACCTTTGTGCTTCTTCTCCATCCAGGATATCATCATAGAATGCTCGATTGTCCTAGCATCCATTTGTCCTAGCATGTCTTGCCCTAGTAAATTGGTGGTGAGTTTTTTTTTTTTTTGCTACTAAAGTGCATATCTTTCCCTGCTTTCTATCTGGGCTAGTCCATTTCATAAGGGCAACCATCTCTTTTGACTAGGAGTTTTCCACTACCCCCAATATTGTGGACCCGGGTGCAAGCTTCCACTCCAAGGGCACTTCCTCCTCCCTGAGTACAGTTCTGTCTGCTCCCGTGTCAATTAGGCAGTGAATGCACTTCCTGCCTATAAAAATACTCAGTTTAGGGCTGAGTCTTTTTACCAGTGGGACAGTCCAACGGGCCTGGGTTGTCTTGCCATGAGGCTGCCAGGGCTTTAGATGAGAGGGGGTTCCTCCTTGACTTAACGGGGCTGGAAGATGCCCCTCCTCTAGTTTAAAGCATCCCATCTAAATCATATTTGGATCGACAATCCTTTTTCCCATGGTACCCATTCCTGCACCTGGGGCAGGGTGTAGGGGGCAGTTTGGACCCCCTGGGCTGGGTGTTGAGGAATTGTTGTGAACAGTCCCTCTTAAAGTGCCCCTCTTGCCCACATTTAAAACAAGTCCAATTACCCAATGGCCTTGGGGTTCCTTGGCCCAGGGCTGCCAGTGCCTGTGTGATATCCTCAGTCATAACAGATATCTGAGCCTGTAAATCTAAAACTAGTGATTGGGACTGGTACTGTTGCATTCCCACATCTTTTTTTTTAATTTAATTTTATTTTATTTGTGAACATACTGTACAGAGGGGTTACAATTGCATGGGCAGGATAATGCGTATATTTCTTACCAAGTACTGCAGCCTCCTCCTTTGTTTACCCTTCACATCACTTCCCAGCCTCCCCCCTCCCCCCTCCATCGCAGTCCTTCTCCTTTCCCCCTTCCCCTCCGCCCCCGCACCGACGTTGTAAAGCTCATTTTGGACATGACAGCTTGTTCTTCTCATTGTTGCAACAGGTCTACCTGTATCCTTAAACAACTGGTTTTTTCCCATCTCCTCCACAAGTTATACTGACATCAAATATAGTGAAAGCAGGGGTTATAGTGTGGGGGAGGGACATAAAAAGCAACAAAGAGATAATCTTATAAATGCATTAGAAACACATGTGTGAAAGAAAAAACATTAAAATACATATCTAAGGGTTCAATTTCCTGACATCACAATATCTGACCTTTTCTGCTTGACTCATACATATACTAGATATTGCAAATAAGGGAAACCATGGGACCTATGTTTCTTTGGGCCTGGCTTACTTCACTTAATGTAATTTTCCAGGGTTTTCCATTTCCTAACAAATGGGGCAATGTCATTCTTTCTGATGGAGGCATAGAATCCCACTGTGTATATATACCACATTTTCTTGATCCATTCATCTACTGAGGGTCATCGGGGTTGGTTCCATATCTTACCTATGGTAAATAATGCTGCAACAAACATAGTTGTGATGGTAGCTTTAGTGTGGTCTTGTTTGTAAACATTTGGGGAAATGCCCAAAAGTGGGATTGCCGGGTCATAGGGGAGTTCTATGTGAAATCTTTTGAGGAACCACCATACTGCTTTCCAAAGTGGTTGAACAAGATTACATTCCCACCAACAATGAAGTAAAGTTCCTTTCTGTCCACATCCCCTCCAGCATCTGTTGTTGTTAGAGTTCTGGATTTTTGCCGTTCTAACTGCAGTGAGGTGATATCTCAATGTTGTTTTGATTTGCATTTCTTTTAGGGCTAGGGATGTTGAACATTTCTTCATGTGTCTATTGGCCATCCTTCTTTCTTCGTCAGAGAAATTTCTCTTTAAGTCTTTCGCCCACTTATTTATTGGGCAGTTGTTTCTTTGAGGATTTGTTGTTGGGGGGTTGAATTTTTTGAGTTCCAAGTATATTTTAGGTATGAGACCCTTGTCCGTTGTATGGCTACTAAAGATCTTCTCCCAATCCATAGGCTTTCTATTGATCTTGCTAGCTATGTCCTTTGCCATGCAGAATCTCTGCAACTTTATGCAATCCCATTTTTCCAACCTTTCTTTGATTTGTTGTGTTTCTGGGTCTCTATTCAGAAAATTTCGGCCTGAGCCTAGGAGACATAGGGTTTCTCCTATTCCATCCTGTAATGTTTTCAGAGTGTCTGCTTTGAGTTCAAGGTCTTTGATCCATTTGGAGTTGATTCTGGTGCAGGGTGATATATAAGGATCTAGCTTTAGTTTTCTACATGTAGCTAACCAATTTTGCCAGCACCATTTACTGAAGAGGCTGTCTTTCTTCCATTCTATTGTTTTAGCTTCCTTATCGAAGATTAGATGGCTATAGGTCTGTAGGTTCATTTCTGGCTTTTCAATTCTATTCGATTGGTCCTGAGGTCTGTTCTTATGCCAATACCAAGCTGTTTTGATTACTATGGTTTTATAGTTGAGTTTGAAATTTGGTATTGATATTCCTCCAGCAGTGTTCTTTCTGTTGAGGAGCGTTTTTGCTATTCGGGGTATTTTTTTGTTCCATATGAATTTTTGGATTGCCTCTTCTATTTCCTTGATGAATGAGGTTGGAATTTTGATAGGTATTGCATTGAATTTGTAGATAGCCTTGGGAAGTATTGCCATTTTCACGATGTTAATCTTTCCAATCCAGGAGAATGGGAAGTTTTGCCATTTTTTAAGTTCTGTGTTGATTTCCTTTTTCAAGATTTTAAAGTTTTCATCATAGAGGTCCTTCACTTCTTTGGTTAAGTTAATTCCTAGGTATTTTTTTTGTGGGGATATTACAAATGGAGTTGCTTTCCTAATTTCAGCCACACTTTTCTCATTGTTGGCATACAGAAAAGCCATTGATATTTGGGGATTAATTTTATAACCTGCTACTTTGCCAAAGTTTTGAATCAGCTTGAGTAATTTGGGAGTGGAGTCTACGGGATTCTTTAAATACAAGATCATGTCATCTGCAAAGAGAGAGAGTTTTATTTCTTCTTAACCTATTTGGACCCCCTTTATGTCTGCATCTTGTCTTATTGCTGTAGCTAGGCATTCTAATACTAGATTGAAGAGAAGTGGAGAGAGTGGGCATCCTTGTCTTGTTGCTGAGTTAAGAGGAAATGGCTTTAGTTTTTCACCATTGAGTATAATGCTGGCTGTAGGTTTGTCATATACAGCCTTTATTGTATTTAGGAATGTTCCATGGATTCGTAATTTTTCCAAAACCTTCATCATAAAGGGGTGTTGTATCTTGTCGAATGCTTTTTCTGCATCTATTGAGATAACCATGTGGTTCTTATTCTTGCTCCTGTTGATGTGATAAATAATATTAATTGATTTGTGTATATTGAACCAGCTTTGCATCCCTGAAATTAATCATGTTTGATCATGTTGCATGATTTTTTGGATGAATTGTTTAAGTCGATTGGCCAAAATTTTGTTGAGAAGTTTTGCATCAATATTCATCAAAGAAATGGGTCTATAGTTCTCTTTCTTTGATGAGTCCCTGCCTGGTTTTGGGATGAGGGTTATGATGGCTTCATAGAATGTGTTCGGTAGTGAGCTTTCTCTTTCAATTTCATTGAAGAGTTGGAGGAGTATTGGTGTGAGCTCTGCTTTGAAGGCCTTGTAAAATTCCGCTGTAAAAACATCTGGTTCTGGACTTTTCTTAGCTGGGAGGGCTCTTATTGCTCTTTCTATTTCAATGCTTGATATGGGCTGGTTGAGCTGGTTTAACTCCTCTTGGTTTAGTTTTGGCATGTCAATATTTGCTAGGAAAAGGTCCATTTCTGTCAAGTTCTCAAAATTATTAGCATAAAGTTTTGAGAAGTATTCCCTTATAATGTTCTGAATCTTGTTTTTTTCCGTGGTGATGTTTCCATTCTCATCACTGAGTTTATTAATTTGGGTGTGTTCTCTCCTTTTTCTGATAAGATTTGCTAAGGGTCTGTCAATTTTGTTAAGTTTTTCGAAGAACCAACTCTTTGTTTTGTTGATTCTTTCTATAGTTTTTTTGGATTCTAATTCATTTAATTCTGATTTAATTTTGATTATTTCTTTCTGTCTATTGGATTGGGGTTTATCTTGCTGCTCTTTTTCAAGGAGGTTTAGATGTGTCATTAAATTGCTAGTTTCAGATCTCTCCAATTTGTTGATGTAGGAGCTCAGAGCTATAAACTTGCCTCTGAGTACTGCCTTTGCTGTGTCCCAGAGGAGGTGGTAATTTGTGTGTTCATTTTTGTTGAAAAGCATGAACATTTGAATTTCCTTTCTAATCTCTTCCATGACCCACTCTTGATTCAGCAGTGTGTTGTTCAGCCTCCATGTGATACCGTACTTTCTTTGGTGGCTTTTGGTGTTGAGTTCTAATTATATTCCCTTGTGGTCAGAGAGGATGCAAGGTATAACTTCAATGTTTCTGAACTTAGACAAGTTTGCTTTATGGCCTAAAATGTGGTCTATTTTAGAAAACGTTCCATGTGGTGCTGAGAAAAACGTGTATTCTGATGCTGCTGGGTGAAATGTTCGGTAGATGTCTGCTAAGTCTAGTTGATCTATGCAGCTGTTTAGATCTGCGGTTTCTCTGTTGAGTTTTTGCCAAGTTGATCTATCTAGTGGGGAGAGTGGTGTGTTAAAATCCCCAACAATTAATGTCTTTGGATCTATATGGGATTTGAGGGAAAGTAGTGTTTCTTGGATAAATTTGGGTGCTCCATTGTTTGGCGAATAGATATTCAGAATTGTAATATCCTCCTGAAGGAGAGATCCTTTAATTAGTATGTAGCGACCTTGTTTATCTCTTCTCAGGAATTTTAATATGAAGTCTATTTTATTTGATATTAGGATTGCAACTCCAGCCTGTTTATGGGTGCCGTTTGCTTGGTAGATTTTGTTCCAGCCTTTAACATTGAAAATGTGTTAGTTTTTACGGGCAAGATGTGACTCCTGCAGGCAGCAGATAGAAGGGTCTTGTTTTTTAATCCATCTAGACAGTCTATGTCGTTTAATTGGAGAGTTCAGTCCGTTAACGATAAGAGATCTGACTGAGAGGTACTTGGGAGTTCCTGCCATGTTATCCACCTTCTTGGGGGCTGCGAAAACTGGGTTCTTCCTATGGTTCTTGGATTCTCAGTTTGGGTACAGTTTCTTGGCCTTTATTGTGGTCTTGTTGGTTTTCTCTGTGTAGGACATCTTTAAGAATCTTTGTAGGGCTGGTTTTGTGGAGATGTATTGTTTCAATTTTTATTTGCTATGGAAGGTTTTTATTTGGCCTTCAGTTATAAAGGAGAGTTTAGCTGGGTACAGTATTATTGGTTGATAGTTGCTTGTTTTTATGGCATGGCATACGTCATTCCAGGCTCTTCTTGCTTTGATTGTCTCTGGGGAGAAATCTGAGGTGATTCTAATTGGTTTCCCTTTATAATGATCAACCTTTTCTCCTTGACAGCTTTAAAGATTTTTTCCTTTGTCTGAGTTGATCCTGTGTGGATTATAATTTGACGGTGGAATGTCCTATTCTGGTCTGGTCTATTTGGAGTTCTAAAAGCTTCTTGTATCTGAATAGGCCTATCTTTTTCTATGTTTGGGAAGTTCTCTGCTAGGATCCTGTTAAACAAATTTCCTAGACCATTACCTTCTGTTTCTAGGTGCTCATCTACACCCATTATCCTTAGATTAGGCCTTCAGATGGTGTCTTCCAGGTGTTGGATAGATCTATCATATTTCTTGGGCTTGTCTTGGATTGTTGTATGTTCTTTCTCTATAATATCTAGGCTGTCTTCAATCCCTGAGATTCGATCTTCTGCATGGTCTAACCTGCTGTCAAGACTCTCTACTTGGTTTTTTATCTCTTTTCCTTCTAATTGGTCAGCTTTGATGGCTTCAAGTTCTTTGTTGAAGCTCTATTTTAGGTCTTGTATGAATTTCTTTACTTCCTTAATTTGGTGTTCAGTGTTTGTTCTCAAATCACTTAGTTGAGTGGTTATGGTTTCTTTGGACTCCCATTCCTTCTGTTGGCTTCCATTCAGCATTCCCTTTGTGGTCTCCCTGACTTCCTTCAGCTCTTTGTTAATAGATTCCATGAATGCCTTTAGTGATCTTTGTGTATTCTCTACCTGGTCTCTCAGTTCCTGAATTATTCTTTGATTAGCCTCCTCCCGTCTCTGGGATTCCTGCAGTTCTCTTTCTTCCCGTTTCGTGGAATTCCTGCAGTTCTCTTTGAGTGTTCTCAGCCTGCTCATACCATTCCTCCTTTTCTCTTTGATTATTCTCAAGTTGTTCACGCAAATCCTGTATCAGTTTTTGAGTAGCTTCCTCACGCTTTTGATATTCCTGTATAACCTTTTGGGATGCCTCCTCTCTCTCCCTATCACGCTCATACAGAGTCCTTTGTAAGTTGTCAAACTTCTCATTTATCATGTTTGCCACCAGTGTTTTTAGAGCTATTTGGGAACTCTCCTCTGGGTTGTTCATTATCTGATCTGACCCCTGATTATCAAGATTGGGAATTGAGATACCCGGATTTGCCATTTTTCTTGTGTTTTTCCGGCTTACTCTGCCCATTTGAGATGATAATAGCACCAGTTTTGTGCTAGAACACTATTTTAAGGCAACCATCAACCAACGTTTGCATTTATACAGTCAATAGTCTACAGATACAATCTAGTTCAACAGATACATATATTCAACATCAAACAACTATATGTTAATGGGCTTCGAACCGCAGAGAAGAATTTGGAAAACCAGAAATTTTTAGGGTTAGGGAGAGATGTGGGTAAAAAATAGGAACAGATTGGTATGGGGAGGCACAGGGAGAGTTAACTATGTCCTAATCTCAATGCAGGAAATAGGTTGGGTAGGATGCATGTAGAGAGAGAGAGAAAAAGAAGAAAGGGAAAGGGAAATGAAAAGAGACCAGAAAATAATTAATATTATTATGGAGATTAAAAGACCATCTATTTAGAGAGGAATGTGAGTATATTAATAGAAGTGTAGGGACATAGAGGAGAAGTGAAAAACTTAAGAAAATGCTTAAAATATTATATAGGTATAAAGAGGTAGTACTGCTATTAAGGAATTTAAGTCTTGGAGGTTTTGAATTGAGTAATAAATTTGTGGATTAAGTGTGTACACAATCGGGGATAGGGTCTACTAGTTAACTACAGGTTTATCTGAGGATGTGCAGGACAAGAGTTAAGTCACATAAAGAAGATCAAAAGAGAGGAAAAGGTGAAAAGGATTAGAAAGGGAGAAAAAAAGTTCAGAAGTTCAGTAGAGCTAGACAAAAAAACAAAATGATAGTTAAGAAAGAAAGAAAAAGAGAAAGAAGACAAGAAAAGAAAGGAAAACGCACATTCATGTATTCCTAAAATAAAAATTATAAGAGGGAAAAAAAGTTACTGGAAAACAATTATTTTTCAAAAAAGGCAAAAATTAAAGATTAATAAAATTTTTAGAAAAGGAAAAAAATTATTTATACATAAGGTATCAAACAAAAAAAGAAAAAAAAAAAGAGAAAAAAAAAGAAAAGAAGACGAAGAAGAAAAAAAAAAGTTCTTTGATTTTTTTTTTTTGATTTTTTTGGTAGGGGTGGGAAGAATCCTGTATCTCCCTTTTGTGTGTAAACAGCCGCTTGTTGGAGTCTCTGGTCAGCTTGAGGTGCCGTGGCTTGATTGGTTTCTTAAGTCAGTTTCTTCGAACAGTCAGAAAAATGCTCTGCTTTACCCAAGATTTTGAGATACCCCTCCCAGATTAGTTTACTGGGAGGGTGATCTGCTTTGAGAATCACAAAAGAGGGGGATGCAGTGGTGAGGCTAGATTCTGGGTAGATTTGAGGACTTTCAACAATCAGTAGCTTTTTCCTGGGGCTATTTTGTGAAAAAAAACTCATAGAGCCCAGCCTGGAGCCGTTCTCAGGGTTTCTGTTTTTCAATTGATTGTTGAGGCTGCTAGAGGGAGGGGCAGCCTCTGCCTGTGGTTACCCAGTGAGGAAAGCCACTCCAATGGCTGGTGCCTGAACTGGGTGACTTTTCCCTGGATGGAGCCGAGTCTGGCAGGTCACTTCGCCGTTAAGTTCTTGTGACCTGCTAAATGACTCATTTTATTCCAAGGCCTGGGTTGGAGCTGGCAGCTCCTACGAGCTTTGTCGGTATCCAAGATGGAGATCACTGGTGCTGGGGGGGGAGGGGTAGCCTTCCCTCCTCTGCTCCCTGAGAAGGAGTGAGGACGTCGGACTTCTACTCACATCAATTCTTGGATCCTGGGTCGTCTCTTGTCTGCACACTGCAGGATGAAGATGTCCACTCCTTGTTGGTTTTTGCTGGTGTTGAGTAGAATCCGCTCGCCCGCTGCGTCTGGCTCCTTTGTTCCAGACTCTCTGTGTGAGCGCGCAGTTCAATTTGTGAAATTTAAATCAAAACTCCTTTGCTTTTTTTCATCCACTGGGCTGTTAGTACATTTCAAAGTAAGTGGCTTAAAAAACATCAGGAGTATATTATGCATACTCTAGAAGTTTAAACATTGATTATAAAAATGGTAATTCAAAGCAATTCTTTGTCTAATGGGGTCCACTTTCTGGTTCATTATAATCTATTTTCTGGACGTTCACGTGGCAGAGTAATTATATTAGGCTTCTTTTATCAGGATCAATATTGCAGGGTAATGTCTGAAACGTTCATTCTAATGTCACCAGGCAGAGGAATAGAATTTCAACATGCTTATCTGGAAGGAGTTACATCGTCCAATACACTTTGCAACCTTTTTTTAACTCAGTGTGGTGTATCATTTGGATATTATTTCATAGAAAATAATAACAAGGACAATCTTATATCATGTGAATTATGTGAATGATTCTTCTTACAATGAGGATAATTATAGTGTTGGCAAAGTGAAGTATGATTGTTTAGTGACTCTTGAATCACATCATAGGTAACCATGTAAACGTGGTACAGCCTAAAGCCCTTCTGATGTCTTTGAACAATCTCCGATGTGTTAATTGCTTTCAAAAATATTTGTTTGAGCCAACAAATACAGATCTCCTTTGATTTTAATTAAGGTCTGCTATTAGAACTCTCACAGTCACCAAAATCAGAGTATGCTAATATGTCTGATAAAATACAAAATAAAATTGTTACAATTAATGAAAAATGAAGACTGTAATATTAATAGCACTATAAATACTAGTATTCACAGTATATAATGTATTGGCAACCTTTGGTTACCTCAGATTTTAAAATATTTATAACTAAGTGTGAATTGTTTACAAATAATTATTTGATGATGTATAGAAACTGAGAAAAAGGTTTGCATACCTATTTACTACAGATGCAAACAAATACACCTGGTATTTCTGATTCTTCATTTGCTGGATTCATTCATGCATGGGGAACATGCAAAAGAAAATTGCAAAATTGCATTTACTAAAGGGTTAATTACATGAAGTTTATGTTGGGCTAAATACCTGATTTTATAAATTAAATCGTTTTTGTCCCTTCCTTCCTCCATCCCTTCCTTTGTTCCTTCGTTCCTTCATTCCTTCCTTCCTTCTTTCCCTCCTCCTTCATTCCCTCCATCCTTACCTCTCTCTTTCTCTCTTTCTTTCTTTTTCTTTTATTTTTTTCTTCCAATCTTTTACTCAGAATATTTCTTATGGCTATAGAAAAAATACCAACTATTGTACTTTAAGGTGTTATAAGTAATTATGAATATACTAGAATAATATTAATTTTAATAACCTATGTTATATCTTAAGAAAAATTATACTAAAAACAACTTCACAAAAGTTGCAGGATATGTAACAAATATCACTTTCCATGACATTGTTTATTTCCTCAAAGTAAAATAAGAATTTAGACATAATATTGCGTATGTGTTGTTTTTGTGATTTGAACTCTCAAGGATATTGGTTTAACATTTGAGCCACAACTCCACTTCTGGCTTTGTGTGTGTGTGTGTGTGTGTGTGTGTGTGTGTGTGTGTCTGTGTGTTTGTGTATGTCGTGATGTGTGTGTGTTTAATTGAGATTCGACTCATGAACTTTCTTTCCAAGGCTGGCTTTTTAAAATTTTTTAATTTTTTTATTGTGAAAATACAGTACAGAGGTGTTACAATTACATGGGCAAGGTAATGAGTACATTTCTTATCAAGTTTTGTTGCCTCATCCTTTTTTTCTACTTCTCAACCGTTCTCATCTCCGCCCCTCCTGCCCCATCCACCACCCCCTGTCAAAGTTGTAAAGTTCGTTTTTCTACATAATGACTTGTACATCTCATTGTTGCAATGGGTCCACCTGTATCCTTATTTAAACCATATGATTTTTCCCTTGCCCTCCACAAATCATACCAACATCAAATACAATGCAAGCAGTGGTTATACCGTGGGGGAGGGGCATGTCTGTGACAAGCAGAATAGGTCAGATAAGTTGATGTTAGGTGAAATGAACCCTAGGATAAGTATTTAAATGTTTATTTTTCTTTCTTGCAATTGTTTCGAACATATTTATAAGATTATTTCTTTGTTGCCAAGGCTGGCTTTGAACCCCAGATTCCTGAGTAGTGAGGATTACAAGCTTGAGAAACCCATATTAAGCACAGATATATCTAAGAATAAAATATATTTCTTATTATTTTAATTCTAGAGGCTCAATTTAACAAATTAACATTTAGATATTTATTTAGTTATTAAACCTGAACATGCACTGTGAAAAATAGTTTTCATTTTTATAAAAAAAATATACATTCAATGGTTTAAATGTCAGAATCTTTGCACTAATTGAAATGCTCTATTATTCAAAAGGGACAAAAGGATCCTTAATCAAATTTCTCATGTAAGCTAAAAGCAATAGGCTCTGACAGAGTTAATGAAGCAATTTTTCATTAAATTAAATATTATCTACTGTGGTCACATGATTTTTTTTCTTCCTTTAAACCTAAGATTTTTTGACATAAAATATAGATTCATACGTTTTTTGAGTATATAAAAATTTTATTTACTGGTCATGTATTTCTGAAGTTTGATTACTAAGACATTTCAGAGAAACATTGAATTTCATGTATTATGCCATCAGTGATTTTTAGATATTGAATCAATCTCAATATGACATAAAGCAAGATATTCCATGACTCATGCAATTATTCCTAGAATTGAACATAACTTGTTTTTGAATGGTAGGAAATTCATGTTATACCTACTCTATAGAATAATTAAGAAATAAATGATCGTGATAGTATCTATTTTTTCTTCAACTACAAAGAAAGAACCTCACAACAGATGACAAAAACTTGAATAGAAATTTCATAAAATTATGAAAAATTCAAATCATTATGAGTTAGATGAAATAATCTTTTTTGGGGGGGGGATCCGGTCGTGGGGCCTCAACTCTGGGCCTGGGTGCTGTCCTTCAGCTCTTCAGCTCAAGGCTAGCACTCTACCACTTGAGCCAGGATTGGGATTAATAATTAGCTTTCACTATGTTACCATAAAAAGGTGAACCCTCTCACGTGGGCATAGTTGTAGAGATTTGGTCACTGAGAACTTGTGATCAAAGAGAATGTTAAGATCAAAGTCCTTTCCTCCTCTTCCTTCTTTTACTTCTGTTTCTTTTTGCTTTTCCTTCTCCCTCTCCCTCTTCACTTCCTCATGTTTCTCCTTTTCTCCACTCTTATTCCTACTTTTCTTTACTTCCTGTCTTCCATGAATACAAATACTCCATCACATGTTCCTGACATGGGGTACTGTGCCACCACCAACCGAAAGCAATGAGGATAAGAAATATAAACTGAAATGTGTAAAATCAGAAACCAAGATTAATCTTTCCCCCTTTTAAGTTAATTTTATAAAGAATTTGGCATATTAATAGGAGACTTCACAGCATGCTCTCATGTATTATAAGGGATAAGATTTACTGGAAAAAATCTGACCAACATCGCCCTAATGAAATGATTGTTTAAATTAATATTGTATTAGGACAAATCTAGTTTAAAATATCAGATATACTTCAATAAGAGGCAAAAAATCACCTCTATGGTTTCCTATGAAAAGATAGCAGAATTCAATCTGTTTCTCAAGGAAATAGACCTATAATTGACAGCATTGTCAATTTCATAAATGACTTAAGAAGACTGTAGAACAAATTACAAATTAAACTGCATGATATAAAATTTACTTTGTCCCGTGTATTCTATCTATGTCTGGATCCCAAAATGACTTGTGTTTTATCATATTTTTAATTAACTTTAAGTAGTTGTATGGGAGTTGCTTTTTGACAAAGCAGTTAAAGAATAGTGTTTAGTGAGTTTTTTTTTTTCTTTTTTCTCTCCTGAGGTTTGAACTCTGGGTCTGAATGCTGTTCCTGAATGCCTTTGGATGAATGCTAGAACTTTCTGAGATTTAACTGGAAATAAGAATCTCACAGACTTTCTTGCCTGGGCTGGCTTCAAACCTCAATCCTCAGACACCTGATTATATAGGATTAAAGGTGGGAGCCGCTAGTGCCCGGCTTAATACAATACACCTTTTTTTTCACTCGTCCTGGGGCTTCAACTCAGGGCCCTGGCAATGTCCTTGAGCTTATTTTCCTCATGCTAGTACTCTATGACATGTGTCATAGTGCCAATTCCAGATTTTTTGTTTATGTAGTAATGAGGAATCAAACCCAGTGCTTCACACATGCAAGGCAAGCAGTCTACAACTAAGCCACATTCCCAGCCCTATACAATGCCCCTATACATTATCCCTCATTCTTCTCAATCCTATCTCATCCCTCAATTTACATAATTTTGTAGAATATTCGCAATTGTATGTTTAGTCACTCAGAAGATATACCACGGATCATATTTTCTTGATAGTCTTATTCAGCAACATACTAATGTTATGCATTATAGAATTCTGTGATTTTAAACTCTAAATTATCACTTATATTCACCCACTACCATTCTAAAATGTTTCCTAAGGTTAATGTAAATGCAATTTGTAATTCTTCGATAAAGTAAAATGATTCTTAGAATGTTAAAGTGTTGGAATAAGAATATTACCTTCAGTTCTACATCATTTTATCCTTACTACCCTCTCAAAATACTCCCATACTTATTTTTTATTTTTATTTTTTTTTTTGGGTCCGGTCGTGGGGCCTAAACTCTGGGCCTGGGCACTGTCCCTCAGCTCTTCAGCTCAAGGCTAGCACTCTACCACTTGAGCCATAGCGCTACTTCCGGTTTTTTCCTTTTTGCTTATGTGGTGCTGGGGAATCGAACCCAGGGCCTCAGGCATGCAAGGCAAGCGCTCTACCACTGAGCCACCTTCCCAGCCCCATACTCCCATATTTATTATTAGTCACTTCCTGTCAACATTCCAACCTACCTCCCTTGAGCAGCTATTATTTCATATTCTTCCTCTACAGATGAGCCAATTTTAAAAAGCTCATATGATTAGAAAATGTAGTCTATTTTATCCATTTTTCCCATGCAATATTATGTTTCTAAAGTAAGTCCATGTAAACTTTTCTCATGGATAGAGCATGTGTATAATGGAATAACATCCTGAATGGACATTTAAATACTTTATGATATGTTATTATAAAAGGTTTTGCTATGTATATTCTTGTACATGTGTCTCATTGGACATATGTTGCAATCTATTTTGTATATAACATTATGATTCAAAATGCTGGATCATAGAGGCAATTCTATATATAATATCTTAAAGATTGTCAGTATGTTCAAAAAACTGACTATATAATTTTAAATGTCAAATACCAATGTATAAGGATTCTAATTTCTACATAATGATTGTACAGGGGTATCTTATTGTTTCTATTTCCACTAATCTCTATATGTATGCAATGTCTAGGTATGTTATGATCTTTCCATATGTTCCTTGGTTGTTATTATATTACTATAGAGATATGTATTTGGATTTTTTATAACTTATTTAGGATGGTTAAAGTTTTTCATTGGCATTCATATACTATTAATATATTTCTGATTCAAGTCTCTTTAAATAAATTTATATATATACACACTATATGAATATATCTGTATATTCATACTTATATGTGTATATATACTAATACCTATATATATATAAGAATATACAGATGTGTATATACATGTATATAGACATGTATGCATATTATTATATTCATTTGTCTGTAAGTTATCATTTTACTTCATTTGTTAAACACGTCCTTTATTGATTTTACTACATTTTATATTATGGTTGATGTTGTACAGAGGAGCCAGTTGCCTGTGGCTCACCCCTGTAATCCTAGCTACTCAGCAGGCTGAGATCTGATTATCGTGTTTCAAAGCCAGCTTGTACAGGAAAAGTCCATGAGACTCTTATCTCCAATAAACCACCAGAAAACCAGAAGTGGCACTATGGTTCAAGTGGTAGAATTCTAGCCTTGAGTTGAAGAGCTGAGTGACAGCACCCAGGCCCAGAATTCAAGGCCCATAACCCCCACAAACACCACGACCAACAACAAAAAGAGTACTGACCGAAATTCAGTAGTAGTAAGCAGTCTTAAAGATAGGCTGAATTCTAACATTTTAGTATAATCCTAGATTCCAGCAGCCTTCTAGTCCAATGAACTGAGTCCTCAGAATGTTGATCGAATTTCTTAGTTTATTTACACAATCACTATAATTATGGATTTTCTCATCTCTTTCTTTCATTTCACCACAGAATCTGTATTTATCCTTTATGCCATACTTGAGTACAAAAGTCTTTGGAAGATATTTATTAATTGGTGTATATTAATTGTACAGAGAAAACTTATTGAAATATTTTACACTTTCACATATTAATGAAGGGTCTGATTAACCTGTTTCTGGTTTCTTTCTTTCTCCATTCCCATTGCCTTTCATTTTTCAACTGTTTTCTGTGAATTTCTTTGTGCTGTCTTCAAATATTGACAAAATGTATTAAAGTGCTGTTCATCCATCTTTATTGAAAATTATACAATGCTGAATATAAAAGAAAAATCTAAATAAATGGAGACATAATTTTTGTGTATTGGAGGATACAATTGAGCAATAATATAAATTGTCTCCTCCCTTTTTTTTTTTTTTTTTTTTTGATCATTCATGGGGCTTGAAATCTGGTCCTGGTCACTGTCCCTCTGCTCTTCAGTTCAAAGTGAATGCTCCACTCATTTAGTAACTGTGCCACTTCTGGTTTTCTGGTGGTTAATTGGACATAAGTGTCTTATGGACATTTCCATTCCAGGTGGCTTTGAACCGCAATCCTCAGATCTCAGCCTCCTATGCAGCTATGATTACAAGCATGAGACAACAGAGCTCAGTTTCACAGTTTTATTTATGTTTATGACAATTTGTAAAAGCATCTGTGTAGCACTATTTTAGTCATTGACAAAGCAGAATAAGCTGGAATATATTTCTCTGTCCAATAGTAAAACTCTTAGTGTAAAATTGTTATATTTGTGGAGGAAAGATTATACAGCTCAATGGGTCTGTAGGGCACCAGATTATATCCACGTAAATGTTATCAAAGAATATTTAGTAAGGGGTAAATCCAAACATTTGAGGAATGATATTCGCTTTAATAAGTGGTGATAGGTTAGACAGTATTTGGGAGAATTAAAAAGTGAACATTGACTTAAACATAACAATTTATTCAAATGTTAAGTTCAAGCTGGATTAAAACGTGGCATATAAAACAAAAAAGTGATGTGAATTAAAGCAAAGAAATTTGCTTACCAGAAGTGGTGCTATGGCTCAAGTGGTAGAATTCTAGCCTTGTGCTGAAGAGCTGAGGGACAGCATCCAGGCCCAGAGTTCAAGGCCCACAACCAGCACAACCACCAACACCAATAATAAAAAGAATACTGACTGAAAAAGCAATAGTATTAAGCAGTCATATAGATAGGATCAAGTCTAACATTTTAGTACTATCTTAGATACCAGCAGCCTTCTAGTCCAATGACTCCAATTGTCAAGACATCTTGACCATTTTGGAGATGAAGTATTCTTAAATTTGGCATTAAAATTATAGGAAAGGAAAACGATATAGTTGAGCTCAATAAAAGTGTAAAACAATTTAGTCTGTGAAAGCTCATATACAAGTAGTAAATAGAAGTTGGGAGCAGTTGGCTCATGTATCTCATCTTAGCTCCTTGGGAGGCTGTGATTTGAGTATTCCTATTTGAAGGCAACCCACAAAATAAAGTCCCTGAGAATTTTATCACTGATTAATCAGCAAAATGCCAGAAGTGAGGCACGACTCAAATGGTAAATTGTTTAAAAATGCAACAAATCTCAGGGACCCTGAGTTCAAGCTTCAGCTGTGAGCAAAGATGATTCCCAGCACCTTCATGGGACTCTGGGAGATTCAGAAACCCGGGATACCTCGAGGATCCTTTCTCTGCAACATGAAACTTGGGGACAGGATGTGGTAGACCATCCTTCCTGGCCCCAGGGGGGAGGAGAGGAGGCCCCTTGAGCCAGGCCTCAGTTCACTGGCAACCTCATTCACACCTGAGTGGGGAATTGCGTGCCTCAGAGCTGGTCAGCTGCTGGACAGAGATCTTTGAGAAGATAGGCATTCCACAGGCCCAAGAATCCAGCTAGTACATCATGGCTCACATCCTAGGAGCCAAAAGAGTTAAGTGTGGTGGCACCAGGAGGATGGGAAGAGGGAGGAGGGAGAATTGTGGGAGAGCTTCATTAGGCTTTGCCCTCTCCCCCAGGATCCTTACCTGCATAGAATGGGACTTTTCTATAGTGTTGTCATAGGCAGATGCTCATATACTTATCCAAAAAAAACAGTTATAGTGTGCAACAGGCTCCGGGAGTCATAGATGAAACGATCCACTGCTTGTTCCATAGCACATGAAGAAACCTTAGATTGATCTGGATGCTGGTGCTTCACACCTGTTACCTAGCTACTTAGGAGGCTGAGATGGGAGGATTGAGGCTTAAGGCCGGGGCAGGAAATCCTGTAAGACTCTTATTTCCAACTAACTACCAAAAAGAAAACACCAGAAGTGGATGTGTGGCTCAAGTTGTAGTCTGTTGGCCTTGAGTAAAAAAGCTCAGCGACAGCATCCAGGGTCCGAGGTCAAGGCCCATGAGTGAGAGAAGAAAGGAAAAGAGAGTGACAGGAGGGAAGGATGGAGTGAGAAAAAGTGGAACGGAAGAAGGGGGAACAGGCATGCCTTGGTTTGGAGGCCCTGGATCAAGTGAGCCAACCATTCACAATCTCTGTGGGCAAAGTTTCAGAGTCTAAAGACAGTATGTAGGACCAAGCCGCTGACCTATCAGCAACTTCATGAAATCCAGGTGTTGTGTGGTCGCTGACTGCAGAAGGATGTAGACCCTAGGGCTCAGGGTGGGTCACGAGGTTTTAATCTCTCCTGGCCCCACCAAATTTATTTTCTGGTCAGATAAGAAGAAAAGCTCCAACAGCTAGGTAGGTGTTGGGGTGACGCAGTGTCAAGGTGGGGGGCAAGGGATAAGAAGGAAGATGAAATGGGAGGATGATCCCAGGTCAGGTGTGTCAGGACATTGGAGCCATGATCTCGCACGACAATCTAGACCATCAGTGATAGAGCCTTTGACCAACCATAGGGTTATTAAAAGTCTTGGGGTCTTGGGTTCACCATTGAGCACCTGGCTGTCGTCCACCGCAGGATGCCTCTGCAGTACAACTTTGGGGACTGGGATTTCCAGGGCTCAATCTGAAGATCACACCTCCAGTGTTCAAGACCAGAGACAGAGGTAAGTGTGCCACTGGCATAGGACAGCCAGGGAATGAGGGTGGGAGTCAGGACCTGTGTTACCCGGAGACTTCCTCTAGGGGACGCTAGGAACCTGTGACTGCCATTCTCAGAGGCAGGGGTGGGTCTCTTTGCTGGCTCAGCCTTTAGTCTAAATGGCAGATCTGGGATTCAGAGAGGGCAGTCTGGTGGTGGGGCAGGCTTGGGGAGGCTGGTGGGAAAACAAGAGGCACTGGGCTCTGAGCAGGGTTGTTTCTTTGAGGATACTCACAACCTAGGAACATGCCTGTGATGGATCAAGCCTTTTCCCCTTCCCGAGAGAGACGGACCTAGAGACTTCCAGTCTGCATCTCTTGGCCAAGAAATGCTTTTGTTCCCACATCCTGTGGTTGGATAACTAGAACTCACCTCACTGCCCAGTGTTGAGGCAGGACAGTGAGATATCCTGAGTCTTTCATAAGGTCAGGGGATCCTCAGTATGAAATTGTACTTGAATGTCCTAACTTGGCGCATGGTCAGTCACATCTAATAGTGCCATGACATAGGACATAGAATCTAGAGAATCAGAGCCGGATGGGATCTGTTCTGGGAGTCTTGAGTATTATGTGTGAGCTTTCAACTCCCATATACCCACCTGCTTCCCTTTCTTGGGTGGGTCTTTACTAGAAAAAGCTTGAACCTAGTGACTGGGTCCTATCTCTTGTCTCTTATGCTCAAAGCTATCACTCTATCATTTGAGCCGCAGCTCCACTTGCAACTCTTTTGGATGTTTAATTGGAGATAAAGAGTTCTCATGGACTTTGCTGCCAAAGGTGGCATCCAAGTGCAGTCCTCAGATCTCAGTCTCCTTAGGGTATTGGATGACAGGCATGGAAAAATATGTTTGGCCTGTTGCCAGTAGCTCATGGCTGTCATCATAGGTACTCAGGAGATGAGATCTGAAGATCACAGGTCAAGGACAGCATGCTCAGGAAAGACCCTGAGACATTTTTTTCCAACAAACCACCAGAAAACTGGAAGGGGTGCTGTGGCTCAATTAGTTGAGTGCTCACCTTAGCTTAAGAGATCATGGATAGCACCCAGGCTCAGATTCAAGCACCATAACAGAAAAAAGAAAGTAAGACATCTTTGTCTGCAAAGGATGGTGGAGGTGTGGGGGAGAGTGGAGTGTGTGCTGTGGTGAGAGACCAGGTTCTAGACTCACTGTACAGACATTTCTAAGAACTCCCCAAGTTTGCTCCAGTTTGAAGCCACAGCTTCAAGAGGACATGGACTGTGGCAGGCAGGGAGTGAGCAAATGTGTGCAGGGGTGAGATTGTTGTGTTTTTATTCCCTCCATTGAAGGATGGATTTGAGTGCTGGGTGTCAAAGTCTCAAATGAAGGTTTGCAAGAAGTTTGTGGCCTGAGGAGATGGGTTTCCTCTGGGTATATGAAGGTGGCTGAAGACGGAAGCCACTGGTGCCTCACAACTGTCATCCTAGATACTCAGAAGGGTGAGATGCGAAGAACGTGATTCCAAGCGAACATGGGTAGAAAAGTTTGTGAGACTTGATGTCCAATGGATCAACCACAGAACAGGACGTGGTGCTGTGGCTCAAATGGGAGAGTGCTCACCTTCATCTGAAGAGCTGAGGGACAACACCGTGGCCCAGAGTTCAAACCCCATGACCAACCACAAAAAAAGAGGTGAGTAAGTTTTCTGCATACCACTGCGTATGGTAGGATATGCCATGCTGGTCTATGAGACCTTCCAGATATGTGAGAGGCTCGACCTAATGGAGGGAGTTTACGGTTCTGTTCTCAGGGACTGCTGAAGCCTTGGGCTTTTCATGTGTGTGTGTGTGTGTGTGTGTGTGTGTGTGTGTGTGTGTGTGTGTGTGTGTGTCTGTGTGTCTGTGTGTCTGTGTGTCTGTGTCTGTGTCTGTGTCTGTGTGTGTCTGTGTCTGTGTCTGTGTCTGTTTGGAGGTAGAAGAACTGGGCCTTGAACTCAGGGCCTAGGTGCTGTTTCTGAGCTTTTGTGCTCACAGCTAGTGCTCTGACACTTGAGCCACAGTTCCACCTCTGGCTATTTCGTGGTTCATTGTAGATGACAGCCTCAGAGACTTTCCTGTGCAGGCTGGCTTTGAGCAGTGATCCTCAGACTTCAGCCTCCTGAGTATTGAGGATGACAGACAGGAACCACCTGTGCCAGCTTTGTGTGTGTGTGTGTGTGTGTGTGTGTGTGTGTGTGTGTGTGTGTGTGTCTGTGTGTGTGTGTAGAAGTTGGTTGTAACAAGGAGCACTGGACCCTTTGGTAACTTCTAACTGCAATCTTTGGGGGGTGAATGGGCTTTGTGACTGAGGTCTGGGGGCCTGGAAGGGTGAGGTGCTTGAAGGGGACTCAGCACTGTTAAATTATAATACCAATGGATCTTTGTGCCCTGGAACTGTCTACTCCCTTGGGCCTGGTTGGTGGCAGAGGGAGCTTAGGAGAGTCTGGGGGTGAGGCCTGCAGGGGGTGGCTCCCCAGGGGGACAGAGATAGCAGCTGATTCTTGACCAGAGTTGAAGTTCTGGGTTGGGCATGGAACCTTCGGACCTCAGTATCCTCACAGGACAGTTGTGAGAAAACAAGGGGTCAATACAGTGGGATCTCTGGGGCAGGGACAGGCATAGAGGGAGTGGTCATCAGATAAGATTCTTGGCAATTCTGTGAGCATATGACAGGAAGATTCCTGGAAAGGGCTCAAACGGGGCCTGTTATTTATCATGCCACAGGTATGGCTTTCTTTCATCCTTACCCTATCCACGTGAGGAAGGGGATCCTTCAATGTTCAATGTTGCAGCTGAGGAAAATGAGGCATGGAGAAGCGGGGGGACCTACTCATGACCCCCAGCTGAAAGAAAGCCTGACCTGACTTCACTGCCATGCTCCCTAGGACAATGGGTGCTATTCAGTCCACTTCTTGTGGTGGGAAGTCCACTTCTTCTCAGTCATGGGACTTGAACTCTGGGCCTGAACGCTGTTCCCGAGCTCCTCAGATCAAGGCTAGCACTCTACAACTTGAGCCACAGCACCACTTCCGGTTTTCTGGTGATTTTTGGAGATAAGAGTCTCACAGACCTTCCTGCCTGGGCGGGCTATGAACCATGATCCTCATATCTCATCCTCCTTTGTAGTTACCATTATAGGGCTTAAGTGTAATTCTAACTCTCTCTCTCTCTCTCTCTCTCTCTCTCTCTCTCTCTCTCTCTCTCTCTCTCTCTCTCTCTCTCTCTCTCTCTCTCATAGGAACTCTTTCTCTGTCTCATACACAGGAACTTGTTGAATGGGTGCTGGAGGAGGTGTCCTAGCATCATCATGTGTGGCTCGGACCCAAGATAGCCCTCTCATTCTGGAGGTAGGCTGTGGGTCTGGAGCTTTCTTGCTCAGGCTGTTGAACTCACTCCTGCAGGTAAGCCCCTCTGTGCCTGGGCTAGACCGTGATAGTTATTCATTGTCAGTTCATCTGGTGAGTCCTTCCTCACTACCCTCTTCTAAGACAGTTAAAGGAAAGTGGATGAGGAGGCATCATGTTATCCAACTGCACAACCGAATCAGGGGCCTCTGATCCTCACTGCCACCTATCTGGCCAGACTCTGATTATAAGAAAATGAATTCACTCTATGTCTACTTTGCCTTGTTGGGGTGTATCGTTTCAGGGAGGGGATGTGGTGTGCAGAGGAAAGACCTCAGACCTGATACCTCCTGGGGGATATTTCTTCTGGTGACAGAGCCAAGTCATTCCTGTGGATAAAGAGGAAGCCGCCATCAGACTGACCCGGAACGATGCTCAAAGGTAGGTAGGCTGTTGAAGTATCAAACCCACTCATGTCTGCTTCCAACTCAAAACAACAGGGATGCAGGGCGGGAGGCCCAGCACTGGCCCTAGGGAATTATAAATGGATGGTGGCGGCCAGGTGCTGGTGGCTCTAGCCTGTCATCCTCGCTATTCGGGAGGCTGAGGTCTTGACTCAGAGACTGCCCAGGCAGGGAGATTCTTATATCCCATAAACCACCTCCCACCCCCACAAAAAAGATATATATGGTGTTGTGGCTCAATTTGTAGAGACTCAACCTTGAGTAAAAGAAGCTCAGTGATGACACCGAGGCCCTGAATCCAAGCCCTGGGACTCACAAAAAAAATAAAATAAATGAATATTGGGCACCTGTTATCTTACTACCAAAAAGGATGGATTCATTCTTTTCTCTGGTACTTGTAGCCAAATGTAAGGGGCTTCCCTTGATGTTCCTCTAAACCTCTCCTCTCTATTATCTCTCCCAGCTTCAGTTGCAGGATAGAATTCAGATCATCCCACTTGATTTGACCTTATGAACCCTCCCCTACCCGCCTTCCTTAGTGTGGAGATCATGGATGTACTTACCATTGGGAGAATGAAGCACCGGAGAGATGGGGGTAGGTATCCCTGAAACTCATACTCTCACAAACACAGACAAGCCAACTCAGACAAGCCTTTTCCAAAGACATTTTATCTCTTTGGATTAACTGACCTAGGAGAGGAACTTGATCTCCTGTAAATAACAATTTTAATTAGGGCTTGCTAGTTGACACGAAATAAACAGAAGCTCAAAAGAAAGGCCCTGGTGCTTGTCATATCTTGCTCAGGCTCACGCCTGACATACTGGCTCCTCAGTAGGCAGAGATCTGAGGTGCAAAGATTGAAGCCAGCCATAAGCTGGAAAGCAAGTGAGACTCTACTCTCCATGGAACCACCAAAATGTTAGAAGTGGAGCTGTGGCTCAAGTGCTGGAGCATCAGCCTTGAACAGAAAAACTCAGAGAGACAGCTCCCAAATCCTCAGTTCAAGCCCACACAAAGAAATGGCCTCATTTCTTCCCAACAGAATGCGTGGGCCTCGAGTGCCCTGTCATGGAGTGTGATACAGCACCTGTCCCTGGGTAGTACATCAGAGCCTTCAGAAATTGGGTGGTGAAAGCCAGGCTTTCCCCTTTGTGCGTTCTCAATCTACACCAGCCGGAAGGAAGAGCATGACAAGGTTGGCATTGTGTGGAGCTGAGAAGATCCTCCCACCCCTGTCCCCACCAGAGCAACTAGAGTGGGCTTCTTAAAGGCAGCACTTGAAAGAGGTCGTTCTTAACAAGGAGGATCTGACAGGAAGCATAGAGAGTAAAGATGCTGTAGATAAAGGACAACATATTGGGGCATGTTCATTTCCAGCCAGGGCTGCTGGTGAGAAACTCAGTACAGATATACAAGATTGTTCCGAGACAGGCCCAAGAGGTCACATAAGAACACTATCCAGGATTAGGATTTTGTCTTAGCAGTAGTTGGCTTGTCTAGAGCACAGGAAACTGTGGGATCGATTCCTACGTCCCGCATACACAGAAAAAGCCAGAAGTGGCACCAGGAGAGTGCTTGCCTCAAGAAAAGGAAGTTCAGGGACAGTGCCTGGGCCCCCAGGCCAAGCCCAAGGACTGTCAACATAAAACAGCACTCCAAGGGACATGGGTGATAGGTGGATTGTTATACCCTGTAGTTCTTAATAGATCCATCCATGAGTCATGTCTCCTTCTTTGACAGAGGGGAGATGGACCCTCCTTCTGCGCTGGGCACCCCTGGAACTGTTTATCAGCAACCCTCCAAACATCTTCCACCGAAACTTGGAGAAGCCAGCCCCAGAAATCCTCAGGTACTGGTTGGGTGGGGCGAGGGGATACAGGCCCCAGAAGTCCTAGTGTGTCTGATCTGCCACAGAAGACCAGGCCATCGAGAGGAGGTGGATGGGAACTTAGAGATGGGTAGTGATGTGAAGGGGGCCCTTTAATGCCCATGTCCCTACCCAGATTCCGAGCCTCCCTGTCCCTGAATTAGATAGTGGAGTGACTAAGTTGTAGTTTGTAGAGGAGGACTAGGTGGAAATTCTAAAAAATGAGACACCATAAGCCCTGCGCTGGTGGCTCACTCCTGTCATCCAGGCTGCTTGAGAGGCTGAGATCCAGAGAATCTTGTTTCCTAGCCCAGGCAGGAAGCTCCCATGAGAGTCTCATCTCCAATCTCCAACCAGAAGTGGCACCATGGCTCAAGTGGTACCACTGGCCTTGAGCAAAAAATTATCATCAGGGACAGTACCCAAGCCCTGAGTTCAAGCCTCTCTACCAGTAAAACAAGAAAGACAAACCTTGTTTGCAAGAGAGGGTGAAGGAGTGGGGTTGCTGTGGTTGGGAGACCAGGTGCTGGCCTCAGTGTAGAGACATTTCTAAGAACTCCTCAGGTTTTCCCGAGTGTGAAGTCATGGCATGGTGGGCGTAACCTTACCAAGAACTCCAGAGGTTGTGGCCTGTCTTAGGCAGGGAGTGGGCGAATAGGAGCAGGGGTGGGAGGGTAGTGTCAATTATATTCTCTCCACCCAAGGAAGAATGGTTTTGGATGCTGATGTCAAAGTCTGAAGTGAAGGACTGCATGTGCCTTGAGGCCTGACAAGTTTGATTTCCCCTGGGTGCAAGAAGGTGGCTGAAGCTCGGAGCTGCCATTGATTCACAACTGTCATCCTAGCTACTCAGGAGGATAAGATCTGAGGATTATGGTTCAAAGTCTGCTTGGGCAGGAAACTCAGTGAGACTTTCAGAAAAACTGGAAGTGGTGCTGTGGCTCGAGTGGTAGAGTGCACACCTTCAGCTGAAAATCTGAGGTCTGCGGGAAGGCCAAAGTTCAAACCCCATGACCTACAACCAAAGATAAGGTGGATGAGTTTTCTTCATAGAGGTGTATACATAAGGAAATGCCATGCTGTGTTATGAGCCATTCCAGATGTGTGAGAGGCTCTTGATTTGTCTACATTTGGTCTGGGGACAGTAGTGCCATCTTCTCAGAGTTTGGGATGTTCAGATGCTCAGGGACTGGCAAGACCTTGAGCTACCCACGTGTGTGTGTGTGTGTGTGTGTGTGTGTGTGTGTGTGTGTGTGTGTGTGTGTGTGTTGTGTGTGTGTGTGTGTGTGTGTGTATCATTCCCTCATCTTTCTCTGTCCACTTCCTGGGTGCTTGTCTGGCTCTTTCTGACCTCGGATGGTGACACTGCTCCATGGCAACTTTGCCTTTAGCCCTTTAGTAGGCAACTTTGCCTTTAGTCTACAATGAGTCCTAAATTGTCAGAGACCTGCACATTCCAGCTTTTCTTTGGGGCCCAAGTCCGGCTGTCCATATCTTTGTCTGCCTCCAGGGGATTCTGGGTCTGCAGGGCCGGCTGGCATAGTTTCTCGCCTTCCTCTTGAGGTGGGGAGCAGGGTCAGTCATGTGATATCCTGTCTTTTTCCTCAGCTGGCCCTCTGGCGACATATCATACTTCTAGCAGTCTGGCAGTGGAATGGGGCAAGGGTGCTTGCCAGTGGCTCTGGCCAACTTAAGCTTGATAGCTGACTAAAGGCTGCCCAAGCAAGGTGGATTTGGGGCTACATTGGAGGTGAGGCCAAGATGGGTTGGAAGTATTGGTTGGTGTCTAGGAAATGTCAATGTACATTTCTGAAGGCAAGTATTTCTTCCAGCCACAGCTGGGCCTCTTAGGTATTTCTAGATAATACTGGATGCCCAGAATACAGAGGCACAGACTTTAGATTCCAGGGCCAGGGAACTGGGGGATGAGAGACTGGTATGGCCAGTACCTCAATGCGCTGGGGCATTAGCCTTGACCTGGCTATGCCCCCCTTGTGTAAGGTCACTTCTTAACCCAATGCTGGCCACACACCGGCCACTTGTGCTGTGGAAGTGGCAGGAACAGAAGTGAGATCTAGGAGGACCAAAATCTGGATTTATGGCCTGATTGGGGTGGAGGGGTGTCTTACAAAAATCTTAGAGCTGGAACTCAGAGCATGGCACTGTCCCTGAGCTTCCTTTGCTCAAAGCTAACACTCTAACACTTGAACCACAACTCACCTTTCCTTCTTTTTTAGTAGTTTAGTAGACAGAAGTTTCTCACATATTTTCCTGCCTGGGCTGGCTTTAAGTTGCCACCCTAAGAGCTCAGCATCTTGAGTAATTGGATTGTTGGTATGAGCCACTGGCATCTAGCTGCAAGGATGTCTTTTCTTACTCTCTTCTGTTCTAACAGCTGCCTACTTGCCCTGGCCTAGATCTCTGACCTCCATGTCAGCTCCCACCAGCCCCTGATTATGTGGAGAATATAAACCTCAAACCTGATCCCATTTCTTTGTTCTCAGGGGAGGAGTTTATGTTTTGTCGGAAGCCTGGGGTAGGAGGGGTAACTGTAGATGGGTGATCAGCTAGGAGAGAGATAGTCTGTTTTAGCCAAGAAGGAGTTTGGCCAGATGCTAATAGCTCATGCTCTCATATTCCTAGCTCCTCAGGAGTTTGAGATCTGAGGATTGCTATTCAGAGGCAGCCCAGCTAGAAAAGTCTGTGAGACCCTTTTCTGCAAATAACCACCCGAAGCCTGGAAGAGAAACTGTGGCTCAAGTGGTAGAGCGCTAGCCCTGAATGAAAAAAGTGAGGGAGAGAGCCCAGGCCCTGAGTTCAAGCCCTAGTACCAAGATGTGTACAAGAATGTGTGCATTCACACGCACACACACACACACACACATACACACACACACACACACACACACACACACACACACACACACACACACAGAGGAAGGTGGTAATGATGAGCTGAGCTAGAACTGGGGGCAGTCTTGAGTCATATTCATAGCAAACTCTCAAGCCAGATCAAGTGGTTTCTCCCTAAGTCCTTCTTGGGCTGAGGGGTTGGGCCATGGCAGTAAGTTCCATGGAACCTACCCCTCCATCCATGCACAGGGCCACAGGACCAAGGGAAGGACACTAGGGATGCTCCTTTGTAATCAGCCTACAATTGCCGACCTTCATCTGCCCCCTTCCACCCCCTTGCACTGGTGAGGAAAGCAGTGGCCTGAGCACTGGGTCTCCTGGGATAGTGTCTGCTACAAGCAGCAGCCAGCCAGCTGTGGATTCCGGAGCCTACAAGCCTTTCATGAGCTCAACTCCACACCTGCCCAAAGTGTGCCTGACAAACACACTGTTGTGATGCCCACATGAGCAGGCGTTACCTGGTGTGACATCTTGCAGATTCTGCCCCTCCTGGCCTAGAACCGTGGTCTGAGACATCGAATTACTGCTCAGATCGATATTGCACCCATGACAGATGCCTTTCTGATGAGCTGCATACCCCAAGGCTCGACTCTTCTCTGGTACTGTGGCCGATCTGTAGGCAATGGCCTCCAAACAGGCTGCTCTAAAGACCTGTAGGAGATCTAGATATTGGGAGACCCTCAGGGGCCCACTGGAAAATACTCTTCCTAGAGACACAGAGTAAGACCAAGCAGGCTAGGTGTTGGTCATGGGACTTGAACTCTGGGCACTGTGCCCCAGCTCTTCAGCTTACCACTTGAGCTACAGAGCCACTTCTGGTTTCTGGAGGTTCCTTGGAGATCAGAGTCTCCCAGACTTTCCTGCTCAGACTGGCTTTGAACTGCAATCCTCACATCTCAACCTTCTGAGGAGCTAGGAGTACAGGTGTGAGCTACTGGGGCCTGCCTGATCTGGCCTTTCACCACAGTGGACTAGGAGCTCTTGAAAGCTTTTCTTTACTTTTTAGGTGCCAGTACTGGTGATTGAACTCAGGGATCTGGGCTCTGGTCTCTTAACTTTTTCCCTCAAGGTTAGCTCTCTACCAATTGAGCCACAACTCCATTCCTGGCTTTTGGTAGTTCATCGGCAAGAAGAGTCTCACTAATTTTCCTCCCCTGAGCTGGCCTGACCCATGATCTCTATCTCAGTCTCCTGAGTAGCTATGATTTAGAGGGGTTGAGCCACTGGTGGCATTGGGCTAGAAGCTTTTCTTAAGCAAGAGTTCTTCCCTGCATTTGTACTGACTCCTCCAGACAAAGGAATTCTGAGGGTCAAGAACTGTGAAAAATAGGCTTCCAGCCACCAGAAATGGCAGGGGTCCGTGGTGAAAAGCCAAGCTATTCTTCTCCCCGGGTCCCATTCTGGGACCCCACCCTCTGCCCTGTGACTCAAGTACAAACCTTGGCCCAACCATGAAATGTCCTGACAGACTCCTCTGAAGCCACAGAAACTTCATTCCACCCACACTACCTGCTCTACAGCACACCTCAAGACCTTTGCCCATGCTGTACCTTCTGCCTTAGGCTCTCTGTCCTGTATCCACATCTTAGAACTCCTGTGGAAATTTGGCATGGTTATATCACCTCCTGGAGCAAGTCTTATCTTCGCTTATCCCTCTTTTTTTTAAATATTGAGTTGCAAGAGATGGCACTTGTGCAGAGTGACTGGCAAATGCTCTATCTTGATGTGTGTGTGTGTGTGTGTGTGTGTGTGTGCGCGCGCGCGTGCGTGCGCGCGCACGTGTGCCAGTCCTGGGGTTTGAATTCATGGCCTGGATTCTATCCAATCCCTGAGCTTTTGTGCCCAAGGCTAGCACTGTACTACTTGAACCACATCTCTACTTCTGGGTTTAGGGTGTTTAATTAGAGAAAAGTGTCTCATATAGACTTCACTGCTTCCAATTGGGATCCTCAGATCTCAGCCTCCTGAGTTGCTTACAGAGGTGAGCCACCAATAGCTTCCCTCTACTCTACCTCTATAACCATGGCCCTCCTCTGAGTCCCACAAGAATATGTCATACCAGGCTCATTTTTTTTTCTTTTTGCCAGTCTTGGGTCTTGAACTCAGGGTCTGGGTATGTTCCTGAGCTTCTTTTGTTCAAGTATAGCACTCTATCACTTAAGCCACAGTGCAACTTTTGGCTTTTTCTGTTTCTTTGGTACTGAGGAATGGAACCCAGGACTTAGTGTGTGCTAGGTAAACAGTATACCACTAAGCGACATTTACAGCCCAAGGCTCACTTCTCATGGGAGTTATGAGGGCGGGATTTATTGGCATACCCCTTTTGGCATAGAAATTGCTGACTATTTAATATCTTTGCTAAGATTTGGGACCAGCCTGAGTCTCGGCAATGACGAATTATAAATGAGTGATAGCCACTAAGCCTCGGAGATCTAGGCTCACATCCTACAGAGGGATAGAGACTATAGAGCCAGAAACTTCGACAACTCCTACAGTCTAGGAACTGTGTTCTCCCTGGAGGCAGGGGCTGGCTGCTAGGTGTCCTGATGGGAGACTTCAGCCAGAATATAAGGCTTCAGTTATTAAATGGCAGAGAAGGATGCTTTGGTCAAGCTGCACGCTGAGACTGAGTACTCTTCAGGGCTTTTCCCAGCTTGACCAGGTTGGGGGGCTGGCCATGGGCAACCTGATGAATGCCCGTCATCCATACATCATCCATCCATATACAGAGACATGGAGTCATTGCCTCCTTTTGGGGGGGCCGTTCCAGGTTTGTACTATGAGCCTAGGCCCTGTCCCTGATCTCCTTTTGTTCAAGGGTAGTGCTCTGCCCTTGAGCCACAGCTCCATTCATTTTTTTCTTGTGATATCTTAGACATAAGAGTCTCACAGACTTTCCTGCCCCCGCTGAATTCAAATTGGCATTCTCTACATTTCAGCCTCCTGAGGAGCTAGTATTATACGCAGGAGCCCATGGCTCTTGGGTTTGTTTTCTTCTTTTTGTTCTTTTTTATAATTGTAACAATCTGAAATCTTCATGGTGTCATTCCAATAGTTTGCATTCAAAGTAAACTACCCAGGCCTTGAGTTCAAATGATAGGACTGCCACCCACAAATGGAAGGAGATCTTTCCTATTCATGGGAATGCTAATGGAATATTACCAAAGTAATAAACTTGCAGTTAACCATGATTCTATTTTAGAATGCCACACAAAAATTATTGGATATATATCTTCCATTCCAGCCCCATGGTATAATTTCCCTAATGGAAGGCTCTTGACTAATTTTTAATTAACGCTTTCATAAGTATTCAACCGTGATACTTCATTAAATGGAGGCACTATTTAGTAATGAATAATTAGTAATTACATATATATATATAATTTAATATCCTCACCTTCCGTCTCTCTGTATGTATGTGTGTATATATATATATATATATATATATATATATATATATATATATATATATATATATATATACATATCTATCTATCTATCTATAAGGCACTCCTATGGCTTGATCACAGGTCCTCAGAACTCCTGGCAGCTCAGTTTGCCAGAGGCTGGTGTGCTAAGACTGTGACCCCGTTTATGGATTGGCCATTGAAGGCCTTGGGTTGAAATCCCAGCATGGCCAAAAATTTATTCGTGGATTAAGAAGCCAATTTTGACATATTTATTTTTTCCTTCTCTGAGAAAGTCCTGGGTCTCAGTATGATGCATAATCCATATGTGGATATATCCTATGTGATATGATGTAATAAAAAATGTTATATGTATAATAATACTAAATAAATAAGGGTAATAAGCATCATATACAGTAAAACCATGTATGTAAATAGATCTCATATATTAATATTCCTTTTTCCAGTGCTGGGGCTTCTATTCAGGCCCTGAGAACTGCTCTGAATTTCTTGTCTTCAAGCACGGTGAGCCTTTGCCCTTCACCTACAGTGCCACAGAGTTATGCATACCCGGAGTTCAAATACAAGGTCTGCCAGGAAAAGGGTGCAAATTCCAAACCAGGGCTTTATTGTTGTTGTTATTATTATTATTATTATCATTATTATTATTATTAGCCGAGCACAGGGCTTGCACTCCGGTCTTGGCATTTCTGCAACAGCAGAACCTTGTATTCGAGAACCCGAGTTCAAATCTTGGGGCTGGCAAAAAAATAAAAATAAAAAGGAGAAGCATAAAACTGAGAAGTTCAAGAAGGTGGTTTCACTTTTTTTTTCCCTTTGTATTGTGACCATCCTGGGTCTAAATGACAAGTCCCAGAAAGTGTACATGACCTTGCATTGCAGATGTTTGGCAGGCTATTAAGGAAGCCATACCGAAACTGGCAACTTAGTTCTGGAGGTCGAATCCTGGGATTGCCACTAATGAATGGTGGAGATTCTAAGAAACCCATTCCCATATACATCCATACAAATGGAATGTTATAAACGTAACAATTAAGTTGGTAGTTAGTTTATGATTATAAAATTATACACAACAATTATACTACATTGACTAATTTTCAATTAAGCCTTTATTATGTATTCAACCATGATAGTTTAAAAAGCAAGGAATAATTTAATTGCCAATAATCGGTAGTAATATTGTATATGCAATTTCATAGTATACAGACATATGTCTCTTGCTTTATGGATCTACATCTATCTATCTATCTATCTATCTATCTATCTATCTATCTATCTACCTATCTATCTATCTATCTATCTATCTATCTATCTATCTATCTATCTACCAATCTACACATTTATCTGTTTATACACTTGTCACTACTGGGGCTCAGTGGTAGAGTGCTCGCCTAGTACATGCAAAGTCCTAAGGTCAATTCCTCACTACTGTGTGCATAGATAAATCTGGAAGTCGTGCTGTTGCTCAAGCAGCTGAGCACTAGCTGAGCATGAAAGCTTAGAGTCTGTGTGTCAAGACTCTAACTCAAGACCCAGAAATGGCACCAAAAAAGATAGAATGTTCTGACTGCAACTATATAAGGATATCACTGCAAATACCTCATCACAGAGCAAGTCTGCAGTCTGGTGCAGAGTAGTTGCTGTCTCACCTGAATTAGCCAGAGGTAAACCGTTGCAACCCAGCTGCACAGAAGCAGATGCTGCTGGCTCGCTCACCCCTGTCATCCAACATTCTTGGGGGCTGAGATCTGACACTGGTGAGTTTAAAACCCAGCCCTGGCAGGAAGTCTGTGAAACTCTGAGCTGTGGCTCAAAGTGGTAGAGCTCTAGCCTTGAGCAAAAGATCTTAGGACTGTAACCAGGCTTTCAATGCAATCCCTGTGGCTGACTCCAACTCCCCCCCAAAACCCCTCTAAATCATTAGATGTGAGCTTTGTGTGGTTTGTGACGTGTTTCTGAAAGAATGGTGATATTGATGAAAGCACCCTAATTCTAATGACATTGTGTGGGATACATCTATGTGATGAGTCCTTCATGAGGTTTCGTGTGTTGAGTCCTACTTTCATCTGGTCCTTGTAAGAGCTCCACAAGACCGATAATTGTGCTATAGAGAAACTTGAGGCTCAGATATGTCCCCACGTCAGGGCCAAAATTATGTTTGTCTCCTGCAGACAATTGTTTGGGTTTATTTTTCTCGGTCATGAATCTTGAACTCAGAGCCTAGCCCCTGACCCTTCCATGTTGGGCTCATAGCTAGCCCTCTTCCACGTGGAACAAAGGATCCCCTTGCAACAGAGTGTTACAGTCTAGGTATCTGTAGCTGAGGTCTGTCATCCTGCCTACCCAGGAAGCTGAGATATGATGATTTCGGTTCCAAAATATCCCAGACACAAAAGGTCCCATGAGACTATAATCTCCTTTTCAGCACTTAGAATCTTGAACTGGAAGCTGGGCACTGGTGACTTGCACCTGTCATCCTAGCTACTCAGGAGCCTGAGAGTTGAGGATCACAGTCCAAAGCCAGACTGGGCAGGAAATTGCTTGAGAGGCCTCTCTCCAGTGAACTACCAAAAACCTCCAGGGGTGCTGTAGCTCAAGTAGTAGGGGATTGGTTTTAGCTGAAGAACTCAAGGACAGCACTCAGGCCTAGACATAAATTCCTCCAGCTTCGAAAAAAAAGAAAGAAAGAAACCTGAAGTGGAGGGCTGGGAATGTGTCTTAGGTGTAGAGTGCTGTATGAATCCCTGGGTTTGCCTGTATGAATTCCTGGGTTTGATTCCTTAGTACCACATACTAGAAAAAGCCTGAAGTGACTGTGTGGCTTAAGTGATAGAATGCTATCCTTGTACCGGAGAAACTCAGGTCCAGTGTTCAGGTCCTGAGTTCAAGCTACAGGACAAGTGTATGCAGACACATACATGTGCACACAGACACAGACACACACACACACACACACACACACAGATACACACACACACATACACATACACAAATACAGATACCAGAAGTGAAGGTGTGACACCAAATGGTAAAACACTGAGCTTCTATTCTGAGCTCATGGTCAGCACCCAGGTCCTGTGTTCAACCCCAAAACCTAGTCATCCGGGGCCAAAATAGGAGAGGTCAAAGGTTTCAAAACTTGATGAGAATAACCAGCCCTAAATGACAGGGAGCATTGTGATATTACACATGTGCTTAGATTTAGCAAGCTTCCAGAAACCAAGGAAGCCACCGTTGCCAATAATGAATCATTTCATTAAGTTCAGCTTCCTTGTTTCCTGCCAAAAAGAATCTTGAAATAATTGTAGCAGGTTGTTTCAGCACTGGAACATAGTCTAACAAAGACTCGATAAATGCAGGGAACTTGGCCTGCCAAGGGAGGTGGCACAAATGAAGGTTTCCTGTCAAAACAGCACTGGGGAGAGAGATAGCTTGGGGTATAAAGAGGCCTTTTTCTCCTGGCCTTTATAGACTGCCCACACTCCTCCTCACTAATTGGCCTGGATGGAGTTGTTTATTACACAGCTGTACTGGAGTGGGGCCTTTTGTCTGCCTGTTCCAACAATGAGGCAGACTTCCTGCAGCAACCTGGGGTGTGCAGAAAACCTCAGGCTACACTGGGAACAGTTAAGGGAGCCCCGGAACATGCACTGTCTTGAAAGCACGGTCTGTGCTATGAAATCATTCTATTCAAAGCAAATATTCTAGCTGGATGCCTTTCATCATAGGGACTCTGGACCTTTACCGATAGAAATACATGCATACATACATGGGGAAACACGGAGTTACTTGTTTTTTATTTTGCTTTTTTTTTGGCAGGTGCAGGGGTTGTATTATGAGCCTAGGCACTGTCCCTGAGCTCTTTTTGCTCAAGGGTAGTGCTCTTTCCTTGAGCCAAGGCCCACTCATGACGAGTTTTTATTCCTTTGATCTCTCAGAAATAAGAGTGCTGTGGACTTTCCTGTCCTGGCTGAATTCAAACTGACATTCTCTGCCTCCCAGACTCCTGATGAGCTAGGATTACAGGCAGGAACAAATGACACCTGACTTTCTTTTCTTCTTGTTCTTTTTTCCACTGTGAGAAACTGAAATCTTCACAGTGTCATTCTAATGGTTTGCATTTTGAAGTAAACTGCCCAGGCCTGGAGTTCCAATGCCAGGACTGCCACCTACAAATGGAGGGAGATCTTGAGAAAGTCTTTCCTATTCATGTGAATGTTTAATGGAATGTTATAAAAGTAACAATTGGATTTGCAGTTAGTTCATGATTGTTTTATAGAAGGCCACACAAAAAGGATTGGATTATGTCTTCAATTTTATCTATTTTGTATAATTATCCCAAGTAAAGAATACTGACTACTTTTACATTAATGCTTTAATAAGTATTCAACAATGATACTTCATTAAATGGAGGCATAATTTAATAATAATTCATAACATATATAATTTAATATCCTCACACTGTCTCTCTCTCATATATATTGTAAACTACACATCTATTTATCTATATATATTTATATCTATATCCATATCTATATCTACACCTATATCTTTATTTATCAGCCACTACTATGGCTTGTTCCCAGGTCCTCAGAACTGGTTGGCAGCTCAGTTTGCCAAAGGCTTTTGTACTACAACTGATCCTTTCATGAATTGGGCATTGTGGGTTGTGAGTTCAAATCCCAGCATGGCCAAAATTTTGTATGTGGAGTCAGAAGCCAATTTTTACACATTTTTTCCCTTCTCTATGAAAGTCCTGGGTCTCAGTATGATGTATAATCCATATTCAAATAAATCAATGTTATAAGATGAAATAAATGTTATATATGTAATCATACTAAATAAAATAAAAAATATGGATAATAAATGTCATATGGAGTAAACCCATGTATGTAAATAGATCTCATATATGAATATTATTTTTTTCAGTGCGGGGGCTTGAATTCGGGCCCTGGAAACTGGGCTGAAATTCTTGTCTTCAATGACGGTGAGCTTCCTCTCCCCCACAGTGCCACAGTTACCCAGACCCTGAGTTCAAATCCCATGCCAGCCTGAAAAATGGTGCAAATTCCAAGCCAGGGCCTTATTTCTTTTTGGCCAGGCCTGGGGCTTGAACTCAGCTCATGGTAACTCTTCCTCACCTTCGATCATCTTAGGCTGGGGTGCAGCCTCTGGAACCACAGTCCATCCTGAGATCCTAGGATCCAAATTCAAATCTTGGGACTGGCAAAAAAAAAAAAAAGAAGTGCTGGGAAGGTAGCTCAATAATAGAGTCCTTGCCTTGCATGCATAAGGCCATGGATTCGATTCCTCAGTTCCACATAAGCAGAAACAAGCCAGTAGTATTGCTATGGCTCAAGTGGTAGAATAATAGCCTTGAACTGAAGAGTTGAGCGACAGCACCAGGACTCAGAATTCTGACCCCAAAACCAAGAAAAAAAAAGAAGAAAAGAGAGGGGGGAAAAAGGAGAAGGTTGAAACTCGGAAGTATCAGAGGCGGTTTTACATTTTTTTTCCTTTGCATGGCAAGCAGGGCTCAGAAAGTGACCTTGCACTGCTGAATTTTGGTGGGCTATCTGGGAAGCCATAGCCCAAAGCAGAAACCTAGGCCTGGGGTGTGAAGCCCAGGAATCCCACCTATGAATGGTAGTATATCCTAAGAAATGCATTTCGATATACATCCTTATGAATGGAATGATGTAAAGTAACAATTACATTAGTGTATGATTATATTATATAATTATACACAATAATTATACTATATTAAATAATTTTCAATGGATACTTTGTTATGTATTCAACCATAATACTTCAATACAGGAAGGAATAATTTATTGATAATTGTTAGTAATATAATATATTAATTAAATAATATACAGACATCTCTGTCTTGTTTCATACATATATATACATATATATACATACATACATACATATATATATGTATATATGTATATATGTTACAATGTACATATCTACTTCTACACTTGTCATTCCTGGAGCTCAGTGGTAGAATGCTTGCCTAGATGTATGAAGACCTGGGTTCAATTCCACACTATTACATGCACAGAAAACCCGGAAATAGTGCTGTGAAGCAGTTGAGCACTGGCTTTGAGCATGAAAGCTTAGAGACTGTGTCTAGGCCCTTACTCAAGCCCCAATACTGGAACCAAAAACAAGGTGGAATGTAGAATGTTCTGACTGCAATTATAGAAAGCCAGGATTTCAAATACCTCATCCCAGAGCAAGCTGGGAGTCTGAAACTGACGGCTGTCATGTAACCTGACTTAGCCAGAGTTCAATAGCTGCAGCAGAGCATCATGGAACCAGACACTGTTGGCTCACCCCTAGCTGCTCAGGGGGTGAGATCAGACACTGGGGATTGAAAACTCAGCCCTGGCAGGAAGTCTGGTAGACTCTGAGCTGTGCCTGAAAGTGGTAGAGATCTTGCCTTGAGGAAAAGATCTTAGGACAGTACCTCTAACCTATGAGTGAAATCCCTGAGGCTGATGACTCTCCCCCACAAAACATCCCTCTAAACCATTAGATGTGAACTTGTGCGGTTTGTGATGTGTATCTGAAAGAATGGTGATAGTGATGAAAGCACTCTAATTCTAATGACAGTTTGTGGGATATAGCTATGTGATGAGTCCTTCCTGGGGTGCTGGGTGTTGAGTATTTCTGGGTTGTCCATGGAGTACTGAGTGCTATGTGCTAAGTCCTTCACAAGTTGTATTCTTTCATCTGGTACTTATAAGAGCTACACAAGTAAGATGAATGTGCAGATGAGAAAGTTGAGGCTCAGATATGTCCCCAAGGCAGGGCCAAATTTATGTATGTACTAAACTCTAGTGATTTGGCTCCTGCAGACAATTGTTTTGATTTAGGTTACTCCATCATGAACCTTGAACTCAGAGCATAGATGCTGACTTTCTTCTTGGTTTCATGGCTAATGTTCTACTATACTGAGCCAAGGACCCACTTGCAGCAAAATGTCATGGCTTAGATGTCTTTAGCTGAGGTCTATCATTCTGCCTGCTCAGGAAGCTGAGGATCTCATTTCAAAACTATCCCAGATCAAGGTCCGAAGTCAGCCTTGGCAGGAAATTCCTTGAGATGGTTATATCCAATAAACCACCAGAAAGCCTGAAGAGACATTGTAGCTCAAGTGGTAGTGTGCTAGACTGAGATGACGTGCTCAGAGACAGCATCCAGGCCCAGACTTCAACTCCTCCAACTTACAAGAAAAGAAAGAAAGAAACCTGAACTGGAGTGCTGGGAATGTTTCTTAGGGGTAGACTGCTTTGTGTGTGTGAAACCCTGGGTTTGAATCCTCAGTACCACATCCCTACAAAAAAATCCTGAAGTGGCTGTGTGGTAAGAGTACTGTCCTTATACAGGAGAAACTCAGGTACAGTGGTTAGGTCCATAGTTCAATCACCAGGATGGTGTATGCGCGCGTGCGCGCGCGCACACACACACACACACACACACACACACACACACACACACACACACACACACACACACACGGAGGCACCGTTGCCAATAATGAATCATTTCATTCTGTTCAGCTCCCTAATTGTCTATGAGAAGGACTGTTGAATTAATGGTAGCAGTTTGTTTCAACACTGAAACATAGTCTAACAAAGACAGGATGAGTGTAGGGAACTTGGTCTGCCATGGCCGGTGGTACAAATGAAAGCTTCCAGTCAAAAGAGCACAGAGGAGAGAGATTGCTTGGGGTTCCAAGAGGCCTTTTTCTCCTAACCTTAACAGCCTGGGCACACTCATCCTCACTAATTGGCTTGGATGAATTGTTTGTTACCCAGATGCACAGGAGTGAGGCTTATTGTCTGCCTGTTCCAACAATGAGGCAGATTTCCTCCAGCAACCTGGGGTATAGAGACCCCCTCAGGTTAACTGGGAACAGTGTGGGGAGCCCCGGAACATGCACTGTCTTGAATGCACACTCTGTGCTAAGAAATCATTCTATTCAAAGCAAATTTCCTAGCTAGGTGCCATTCTTCATAGCAACTCTGGATCTTCACCAATTCAAATACATCCATATATACACAGACACATGGAGTTACTGGCTCTTCTTTTGTGGGAGGACCTGAGGCTGGAACTGTGAATCTAGACATTTTCCCTGATCTCCTTTTGCTCAAGGAAGCATTTTATTGTGTCTTAAACCATGATTACCCTAGGTTGGGATGCAGCTTTTACACCCACCCAGGGATCCTAGGACCCGAGTTCAATTCCCAGCACTGGCAAAAATACAGCAAACCAACAAAAATGGATGATGGAAAACCAGGTAATTTTACACAACAAGTTTGCTTTTGTTTACTTAGCACTGTGACCTTCCTGGGGCTCAATGACTTGGCTTGAAAATTGTATGTGACCTTGCATGGATGAAGGCTGGGGGGCTGTCAGTGAAGCATCAGTCCAACCCAGATACCTAGGCCCTGAGATCGATCCTAGGCCTGCCACCTACACATGGCTGAAGATCTTAGGAAACTTGTTCCTATCTATAGGAACACTAATAGAATATTTGAAATGTGCTAACTGAATTACTAATTAGATAGTCATTCCAGTATGAGATTGTATGCAATAAATATAGATCATTGATTAATTCTTTATTAAGTATCCTACCATGATTAATTAATGGAGGCATAATTTTAGACCAAATAATTGGTAGTAATAGAATATGTGAAAATAAGATATAGACATCACTCTATATAGGGTTATACACTAGAATCTACATAAATGTCTGTCTCTCAGGGTTATACACTAGAATCTACATAAATGTCTGTGTCTCTCTGTATACCTTTGTAGATGCATATACATATGTTAATACACACACACACATGCACACATACACACAAACACACACACACACACACTGCAATCTAAACATCTATCTGTTTATATATTGGCCATTCCTTGGCTTGATCTCAGGTCCTCAAATGTGCCCACCAACTTCACTTGCATCAGACTGGTGTGCTAACATTTACCCTTTCATAAAGTGGGCCTGTCAGACCCTGAGTTCAAGGCACAGAACTGGCAAAAACTTAATCCTGTGGGAAAACCCAATTGTCCCACTGTTTTCCTTATCGATGAAAGTCCTGGGCCTCAGGAATGATGTAGAATACATAAGCAAATCTATGTCTTATGTAATAGGATGCAAAAAATGTTATATGTGTAATCATACTCACTCAAATGCATAAGAAATAAATAAAACATAAAAAATGAATACATTAACCACAACATACAGTAAACATTTGCATGTAAATATAAATCATGTTTTTAAAATGTATACGAATATTATTTTTGAATTCAGGCCCTAGGAACAGGCCTTTTCTTTTTGTCTTCCAGCATGGTGATCTTCCCATCCCCCAATGTGCTGCAGATTTCCCCCGACCCTGAGTTCAAATCCCAGTCCTGGCAGAAAAAATGGCAAGAGTTACAAGCCATGGATCCTCATAATATTTTAAATATTTTTAATGTATATATGTATGTATGTATGTATGTATGCATGCATGCAAGCATGTATGTATGTATGTATGTTTGTATGGTTTTTTTTTTTGTCAAGCACAGGGCTTGAACTCAGGTAGTGGCAATTCTACCTTAACTTTGATCACTCTAGGCTGGGATGTAGTCACTGGACCCACAGCTGCTAATGGGATCAGGCCTTTCAGGGAAAACAATGCACAGAAAAAATGTGGCCTTTTTAGGTTTTCTTCCTTTGCATGGTGACCCTCCTATTTCTGAATGACACTGTTGCAAAGGGTACTTCACCTTGCATTGCTGAAGGTTGGCAGACTATTAGGGAAGCCATAGGCCCACGTGGCAACATAGGACCTGACCAACCAGTGGCAGGAAATACTAAGAAACTGGTTCCCATCCATAGGAATAACAATGGATTTTTGTCAATGTCACAGTTGAATGAGTTAATCATGATGCTCCTATAAAATTAGAGTGTTTTCAGGAGTCTGATTGATTTTATTTAATATTTATGAAGCATTAAAAGAATATTATTATTTACAGGAACACAATAATTTCATGACACTGATTGATTCCATTAATAGTGTAAGGATAAAAACAATAACATTAATTACATGGACACATAATAAATACCCAAGAATTGGTAGGAATGTAGTCTTATAACTGAATAACGTATAGACATCTCTGGCACTCTATAAAGATATATAGTTATTAGTATACTGTCATCTGCATGTCAATCTGTTCATATTTTGTTAACTCCTGGGCTCCATCTCAGGTCCTGGGAACAGCCTGTCAGCTCAGTTTGCCCCAGGAGGGCGTGTTCACACTCAACCATTCATGAATTTGGCCCTGTAGGCCATGAGTTCAGATACCAGCACTCCCAAACAATGAATTCTTGAGTAAGAAGCTGATGCTGACACGTTTTCCTTTTCTGTGAATGTCCTGGTGTCAGGTATGAAGTGGAATACATATGCAGGCCTATATCCTATGTAATCAATGTAACCAATGTTCTATGTCTCATACTAATCAGTAAAATAAATGGTCAATACATAAATAAAACAAAAAATACACTGAATGCAATATGGAGTCAACGAATGTATATAAATATAAATATAAATCATATATTTAAATTGTACATGAATAGGTGGGGATCGATTTCAGGCCTAAGGAACAGACTTGAATTTCTTGAGTTCAAGGAGGCCAGATTCCCCTTCCTACACAGTACAACAGTGTTACCCAGACCATGAGTTCAAATCCCAGTCTTGGCAGAAAAATGGCACCTTTATAGTATGTGAGGCCCAATTCTTAGGTATTTCATTATTCCTCCATTTTATGAATGTGATTGTTTAAATGCTTAATAAAGTATTAAATAAAATCGATTAGTGTCCTATAATATAATTATGTATAATTTTATCCTAGAATCATTCAAGAACTGCCCATTCAATCATGACATACATCCCATCCCATTTGTATTCATATGGATATGAATGAGTGTCTTAGTATCTCCTGCCATTTGGAGGTGGCAGCCCCAGGATTCGAACTTTGGGTTCTAGCTCCCCCCACTTAAACCTGAGAATAGGGAACTCATTGTTCTGTCCAAGAACATCAGAAAGAACAATGATTAGGCAGGCACCAATGGCTCTCAACATTCCTCCTTGACGTTTACAAGGCTGTGATGGGAGGATCATGGTCAAGGTCACCCTCAGGAGGAAAGTCCTTGAGACCCTGTCCAACTTCAGTGCCAACAAAGCCAGAAGCCCTGTGCCTCCAGTGGTACAGGGCCAGCCTTGAGCAAAAGCAGCTCAGAGACTGTGCCCAGATCCTGAGTTCAAGGTTCGCGACTGGCAACAAACAGACATAAACAACAATCTGTGCAGCCATCCAGCTAAAGTGGTCTCCCTCTTGTCCCCAACTGAATGGGACAGAGTTCCCTGGGAAAAGGGCTGGGAGAGCCCCTGTCAACTTGACCCTGCCCATGCTGATTGCATCACAGGGTTCTAGCCACACCCCCATTATTTCATGTTTCTTTCTGACCAATGGGATACAAGAATGGTGGCAACGCCCAAATTCCATGATACCTGGTAGCACCTTTTAGTATACCACTACCAGCAGTTAAGAAAGGTAGAGGTGGATGAGTGGTGAGCAAGAGACTCAAGGTAACTTTAGAGAATAGTAGGAAATTGACATGCCCCACCCCCCTCCCCCCCTTCCTGTGGTGCTGGATTTCAAATCTCAGTGGGCCTAAGGCCCTGACCTGGTCCCTGCCCCTGGTACTCTGCTCTGGGTCTATGTGTCTGTCATGCCACCGCCATCCCTGTTCTCTCTACCTGGATCAGCTGCCAACAGCGTCTCCCAGCAAGCACAGGTGAGTGGCCGCCCCAACACCATTCCCAACTCTGGTCAGAAACCCCTCTGAGAGCACCATGACCCCCTGCTTGTTTCCTCTCCCTGGTTCTGAGGAGCCACCTTTCTGTCTTGTGCATTTCTGAGAAACAAACAATATATGCTCAGGATGGGCTGAGCTCAGGCGGTCTTCCTATCTGTGACATGTATGCTCCACCAGTCCTGGTCCTCTGTAGTTGGGATGGTAGACATGTAGAGCCATGCTCATTCATCAGTTTAGATGGATATCACAAACTCTTAGTCCATGTCAGCCAATTCTTGACCACAGATAAAGCTCTGGGAAGGGCCACAATCATTGGAACTCAGTCTCTTCACAGGACAGTTGTGAGGAAACAAGGGATTTATATAGAGAGATCTCTGAAACATGGCTAGGCACAGAGGGAGTGGCCTTCAGGTAATGTTCTCGACAATTCTGGGAGCATATGACAGGAAGATACCTGGAAAGGGTTCAGGTGGCCCCTGTTATTAATGGGGCAACCAGTGTGGGATTATAAAACAAAACATGGCTCTCTTTCATCATTACCCTATCTCTATGAGGAAGGGTATCCTTCACTGTGTTGAGTTTTGCAACTGGGGAAAACAAAGCATGGAGAAGCTGGGTGACCTACTTGTGACCTCAAGTTCACAGGAAGCTAGGCCTGACTTCTGTACCATGCTCCCTAGTTAAATGGGTGCTATTCAGTCCACTTTTTGTAGTGAGAAGTCCACTTCTTGTCAGTCATGGGGCTTGAACTCTAGGTCTGGATGCTGTTCAGGAGCTCCTCAGCTCAAGACTAGTGCTCCACCACTTGAGCCCACAGCACCACTTTCAGTTTTCTGGTGGATCTTTGGAGATAAAGTCTCACAGACTTTCCTTCCCGGGCTGGCTATGAACCATGATCCTCATTTCTCAGACTCCTGTGTAGTTGGGATTAGAGTTATGAGCCACCTGCACAGGGCTTAAGTGTATTTCTCACTTTCTTTCTCCCTCTTTCTCACATGAACTGCTTGAATGTGTGCTGGAGGAGGTGGCCCATTGTCTCCATGTGGCTAGAACCCATGGTTGCCCTCTTATTCTGGAGGTGGGCTGTGGGTCAGGAGCTGTCTCGCTCAGACTGTTGAAACAGCCCATGACATAAGCTCCTCTGTACCCTGCGTAGACCATGACGGTTATTCATTTTCCATCCAGCCTTACTGGACTTCTCATATTGAATTGTTTTCTACATCATTTTCTAGCACCTGGCCAAAATTATGATACATAGTTACAGAATCAAAATGTCATGCCTTCTTAAGAAATTCATTTAGGATTCTGGGAATGTGGTTTCATGGTACGGTGATTGCCTAGCATGCATGAAACCCTGGGTTCAATTCCCTAGTACCACATAAACAGAAAAACAGTGGAAGTGGTGCTTTGCCTCAAGTGGTAGAGTGCTAGCCTTGAGAAAAAAAAAGCTCAGGAATAATTCCCTAGCCCTGAGTTTAAGCCCCTGGACTGGCAATAAAAAAAAGTATTCAAATATTTTTTCATTCATGTGACTGTTTCTAATATATTTATAAGATGATTTCTTTATTGCTTTATATGTCCCACCCCACATGATATAACCCCTGCTTTCACTGTATTTAATGTTGGTATAATTTGTGGAGGGGAATGGAAAAAAATCGTTTAAATAGGGATACAGGTGGACCCATTGTAATAACGAGAAGTACAAGTCGTTATGTTGGAAAATGAACTTTACAATTTTGGCGGGGGGGGGGGTGGTAGAGATGGGAGGGATGGTAAGGGATAGGAAGGGGAAATAAAGGAGGAGGCAACAATACTTGATAAGAAATGTACTCCTTATCTTGCCCACATGTAATTGTAACTCCTCTGTACAGTATTTTCACAATTAAAAAGAAACCATTTAGTTAGCAAATGCAAAATGAAACCATACTTTGAATATATAATTGCTCCTTCCATACTGATACCTGAACAATAGTCCTTTATTCATGTACTTTACTTATAAGAGCATACTCTTTTGAAAAAAAAGTTTTGGTCATTAGGTCAAAGCAACTGATGCCAGGATTTTGTGTGGTCACTGCTAATCACAGAGAGGAGGATAGTCTAATGACATTTGGAAATCTTTTTGGTCAATCATGGTACCAAAAACGCAGAGGCTAATTAACAGTTGTGACAGAATAGAAGGAATAACTCGATGGAAGGAATAAATGATAGTAACTAAGGTGTACCAGAAACTGTTCTTGAGAACCATTTTTGGTTATTGAAGAACTAGTTATCAACTAAGCTTATTCCTCATTGCCTTTAGTAGACTAAATCTCTTAGGCTAGTTCTTAATATCTGTGTGATAAATGTATCTCCTTCTGTGCTGTTCTTTCCTACTCAATCTCCTTTGCTTTCTAAAAATCTCAGTCTTTCTATTTTTCTCTATGAACATTTCCTGATACTAAATACACCTATACAGATGGCAGAGGATGCTAATGTAAGGGTCCCATGAGTCATTAATGTAACAACATGGAAAAGGAGGACATATTTATTGCTACCTCAATTTTTCTGAAAAGCTGCAATGTCATCATTTGGTTCAAATTTCCATACTTTGTCTACATAGTGTCAGTAAGTGCACATAAATGCAAATATGAGCCAGGTGCTGATGGTTCACCCCTGTAATGCTAGCTACTCAGGAGATTGAGACTAGAGGATTGTGGTTCAAAACCAGCCTGGTCAGGAAAGTCCATGAAACCCTTTTCTTCAATTAAACACCAGAATCCCAGAAGTGGTGCTGGAGCTAAAGTGGTAGAGTGCTCAACTGGAGTTGAAGAGCCGAGGAATAATGCCCAGGATCAGAGTTCAATCCCCACGACCAACAAAAAAAGTGAAATGTGACTTTAAGTTTCCACAAAAGGAACGACAAGTTCAATAATCTTTCCAAGCAGAAAAAATAATTCCAAAATGATTCAGTGTACCTACTTTTGCTGAATTATTTAAGTTATGACTTTTTTGCTGGACATAATCTATTCTTTTAAAAAGTGTCAAATATTAGCTTTACAATAAACTTCATCTAATATTTCTTATTTCAAAAGAGAAGTCTATACAGTTGATATCACATAGCTTTCTTACTAGCTTAGTTCAAAGTCAACCCAGGCAGAAGATTCTGTCAAACTCTTATCTCTAACTAAACACCCAAAATCTAGAAATGGAGTTTTGGCTCAATAGTAGGGGTAGGTGGGGTAGGTGGACAGGAAAGGCAACTGTTCAGGAACAGGGTCCAGCCTCTGGGTTCAAGCCCCACAACCAGCAAAAAACTAAACAAACAAGCAAACAAAAGAAACAAAGATATTTCTTTGGGACCCTCCTTAAAAGAATACTCCTTTAAGAGAAGGGGCTCCTTTTGTTGACCATACTCACTGGATCCTGCTTTTTGGAATCCTTACTGCTAAGGAGAACTCAGGAGCATACTAAGTAACTGATAACTGACTCCTGCAACAAAAGGATCATCTCAGGAATGAAATATCCATGCATAAGGCTCTTTAAAATTTCCATGTCTTTTTTTCTTTGCAGTAGAACACTTTTAAAACAACGTTATTTCTTTTTGTTCTATGGTGACCTTCAAATAACACATTATTTCTTTTTGTAATACTCAACTAAAAGTTTACAGAAAAGTTTTATATGAGTAAATAACACACTCGAAAACGTCAGGGACAACGCTCCTGGATTGGAAAGATTAACATCGTGAAAATGGCAATACTTCCCAAGGCTATCTACAAATTCAACGCAATACCTATCAAAATTGCAACCTCATTCTCCAAGGAAATAGAAGAGGCAATCCAAAAATTCATATGGAAAAATAAAAGACCACGAATAGCAAAAACGCTACTCAACGGAAAGAACACTGCTGGAGGAATTTCAATACCAAATTTCAAACTCTACTATAAAGCCATAGTAATCAAAACAGCTTGGTATTGGCATAAGAACAGACCTCAGGACCAATAGAATAGAATTGAAAAGCCAGAAATGAACCTACAGACCTATAGCCATCGAATCTTCGATAAGGGAGCTAAAACAATAGAATGGAAGAAAGACAACCTCTTCAGTAAATGGTGCTGGCAAAATTGGTTAAGTACATGTAGAAAACTTAAGCTAGATCCTTATATATCACCCTGCACCAGAATCAACTCCAAATGGATCAAAGACCTTGAACTCAAAGCAGACACTCTGAAAAGATTACAGGATGGAATAGGAGAAACCATAAGTCTCCTTGGCTCAGGCCGAAAATTTCTGAATAGAGACCTGGAAACAAAACAAATCAAAGAAAGGTTGGACAAATGGGATTGCATAAAGTTGCAGAGCTTCTGCAGGGCAAACGACATAGCAAGATCGATAGAAATCCCACGGATTGGGAGAAGATCTTTACTAGCCATACAACGGACAAGGGTCTCATATCTAAACTATACTTGGAACTCAAAAAATTAAACCCCCCAACAACAAATCCTCAAAGAAACAACTGCCCAATAAATAAGTGGGAGAAAGACTTAAAGAGGAACTTCTCTGAAGAAGAAAGAAGGATGGCCAATAGACACATGAAGAAATGCTCAACCTCCCTAGCCATAAAAGAAATGCAAATCAAAACAACATTGAGATATCACCTCACTCCAGTTAGAACGGCAAAAATCAAGGACTTTAACAACAACAGATGCTGGAGGGGATATGGACAGAAAGGAACCTTACTTCATTGTTGGTGGGAATGTAAACTTGTTCAACCACTTTGGAAAGCAGTATGGGGGTTCCTCAAAAGACTTCACATAGAACTCCCCTATGACCCAGCTATCCCACTTTTGGGCATTTACCAAAATGTTTACAAACAAGACCACTCTAAAGCTACTAGCACAACTATGTTTATTGCAGCATTATTTACCATAGCTAAGATCTGGAACCAACCCAGATGCCCCTCATTAGATGAATGGATCAAGAAAATGTGGTATATATACAGAATGGAATTCTATGCCTCCATCAGAAAGAATGACATTGCCCCATTTGTTAGGAAATGGAGAAACTTGGAACAAATTATATTAAGTGAAGTAAGCCAGGCCCAAAGAAACATAGGTGCCATGATTTCCCTTATTTGTAATATCTAGTATATGTATGAGTCAAGGGCAAAAGGTCAGATAATGTGATGTCAGGAAAATGAACCCTTAGATGTGTATTTTAATGTTTTTATCTTTCATGCATGTGTTTCTAACGCATTTATAAGATTATCTTTTTGTCGCTTTTATGTCCCTCCCCCACAGTATAACCCCTGCTTTCACTATATTTGATGTCAGTATAACATGTGGAGGAGATGGGGAAAAACCAGTTGTTTAAGGATACAGGTGGACCTGTTGCAACAATGAGAAGTACAAGTTGTCATGTCCAAAACGAGCTTTACAACGTCGGTGCGGGGGGGGGGGGGAAGGGTTGGGAAGGAGAAGGATTGGGATTGGGGGGGGAGGGGGGAGGCTGGGAAGGGATGTGAAGGGTAAACACAAGAGGAGACTGCAATGCTTGGTAAGAAATGTACGCATTATCCTGCCCATGTAATTGTAACTCCTCTGTACAGTATGTTCACAAGTAAAATAAAATTAAATTAAAAAAAAAAGAAAACGTCAGGGACAGAGTTTCCTTCAAGCATTGGGATTGTTTTATTGTACAGTAAAAAGGAAATCACATATTAACTTGAACTTTGTCATTCCTCTATGTTCCATTCCTCTCCTGGGCTCAGTTTCCACATCCAGTAACCGTTATTTCCAGTAACAACCAATGGTGTTGCTTGAGGTATAATGAACAGGATTTATCATAGGATACAATTGGATTCAACATACTTGTCAATAAATGTAACACATACCATCAGCAGAAGCAGGGACAAGAACCACATGATCTTTATATGGATTTAGAAATCTTTTAATAAGCTCCAATACCCCTTTATGATTAAAAGGTCTGAGAAGCTAGGAATGCATGCAACTTTCCTCAATATTATACAGAGTATGCGTATGACAAAGAATGTACCTAACAGTGGACACATGAAGATATTAAAATCTGGAATGAAGTCCAGACTAAAACTCTTCTACACAGCTCTTTAAAAACCACTTGACCCACAACTATTTTTCTAATAAAACAATTGTTAATACCAGAAAAGTCTTATTAATTTTTCTTGCATCTGTTGCTTAAAGATTTGTGATAAGCTGGGCTTCTCAATAAACTCTAAAGCAGAAATATTTGTCTTGGAGTCCGTGGATGCTTTAAACCTGTGTTTTAATTCACAATATTACATTAAATGATTTAAGGGTTTTGTATCATTTCAAACATTTGTGGTGTAATGAATGATCTTTGTTAAACATGTATTCTGTAAAGTGCCATAGTCTTTTTATGTGTAGTGTATTTAAATATATATCATATAAAATACATACACAATTTGTGTGAAAGATGTGCAATAACAAAGGTGTATGTATGTATATATATATATATATATATATATATATATTATATATATATATATATATATATATATATATATATTGGAAACTGGACAGGAGTCGAAACGGGGTGTTTCTGTTTTGGCAGAGGAGAATCACACATTTTTTACTTGCATGGCCTCATCATTAGCGTTAAACAATTTTAATGCTACAAAAATTTTATGTGAAGAAATGACTGCTATGAACTCATTTTCTCTTAGGTCTAAAATAAAATAATCACTCTAAGTGAGTGAAGCCAGACCCAGTTAATGCTAATCTTTCATGTGAAATGTGAAGCTCCCATGTTGCCTTTTTCCGTTGGTGTGATAACTAGTAATTGGTACATTCTCACTAGAGAGCTATTTCTTAACATAAACCAGGTTAATGCTACACCACTGTTTAAAGGGCTAATCTCACACGTTCTTAGCCATGAGTCTGGCTTAGAATGGAGTTCTCTGTGCAATAACTTTTGGCCACTGGAAATCCCTGGCCTCCAGTTGTGTTTGGGTACCAATGACTCCATTGGCCCCAAGAGTTGAAGGGATGACTGGGATTTCAACTGAGATTGTGGTGAAAATCCACCCAAGGCTGAGGGGGGCAAGAGGTGCTTTGGAGGAACTTGGCACCATTTCAAATTCAGTAGCCATTTGAGCCAAATATAAAATTGTATTTACAACTGACAGACTCAATTTGAGCCTTCAAATTTGTGGTTATTCTATTGTAAAGTAATATGTTGTTTATCTAGCATTTATTAGATTTTTATGCATATGTATTTTCACAGTGTGCTCCTCAATTTGAATTAAACCAGATTTTGCAAACTCAAAAAATAATAAAATAAAATCTGGAATGAAACAAGGATGTCCACTCTCTCTACTACTCTTCCATATAGTAGTGGACATTCTAGCAAGAGCAATAGGCAAGAGAGAAACATAACGGGGATCCAAATAAGGAAGAAGTAAAACGATCCCTTTGTACAGATGAAACTATCCTGTATTTACAGACCCTGTACCTACCTTCCCAAGTTAGTAAAGGTGTTGCTAACCTTTAGCAATGTAGCAAGGGTATAAAATCCACAAGAATTAGTAGTCTTTCTTTGTTACCAACAATGGGAACATTCAGGTTGAAATCCAAAAAACAACCTCATATGTATTAGCCTCAAAATCAACTCAAATCTAAACAAAACAAAACAACAACAAGAAAACTACGAATAAATTTAACCAAAAATGTGAAGGACTTCTACTGTGAAAATTTAAAAATATAAAAAGAGAAATTGAAGGAGATTCAAGGAAATGCAAAATCTTTCAATGCTTTCACAAATAACATTGTGAAAACTGCACTACTGCCCCCAAACAATTGACAATGCACTACCCATCAAAATCCCAACAATATTCTTCAATACAGTAGAGAAAGCAATCCAAATTTAATATGAAATTAGAGAATTACAGAAGAAAAAGTAGGCTTAGAAATGAACTCATGGGCCTATAGTCATCTTACATACACACACACACACACACACACACACACACACACACACACACACACACACACACACAAACACACACAAACACACAATGGAATTCTATTCACCCATTAGAAAGGATGTCTTTTCACCAGTCTTAAGGAAAATGAAAGGCTTGGGAAATTTATGCTAAAAGAAAGGAATGCAGACGCAGAAAAATACAGGTTTCATGGATTCATTCATTTATGGTAGCTAAAAGGTGCCTACAAATCTACAAGTAAACAAGACAGATTCTACCCCTTCCCAGTTAGAATGGCCATTATCAATAAAACTAATAAGAGCAAATGCTGCCATGGGTGTAGCCAATTGGGAACCTCCCTGGGCTGGCTTTGAACCATGATCCTCAGATCTCAGCCTCCTGAGTAGTAAGCATTACAAGCGTGAGCCACCAGCACCCGTCTCCAATTGGGAATTCTATTACACTGTTGGTGGGAAGTTAAACTTGTTCCACTCCTCTGGAATGCAGTATGGAGTTTCCTCAAAAGACTAAACAGATCTCTCTTATGACCTCGTAATTCCCCTCATGGGCAGTAATCTAATAAATAAACAAGCTCACATTAACGCTACAAGCATAACCATATTCAGGGCCTGGGCCCAGAGTTCAAGGACTGGAAAAATATGTTACCACTGTTGGTATTTGATCCCGAAAATATGAACTTTTTGACATAAGATAACAAACCATTGTATTTGCAGTAGCTAGGACAGGATTTAAATGTTGTGAGTGATAAAATGGCTTCTTTGTTGAATGTTAGGAAAAGATGTAGGCAGTCCAAAAAAAGGGAGATTTTTTTGGTCTTGGTCGAGGGGCTTTAAGTCTGGGCTTGTGTACTGTCTCTGAGCTCTTCAACTCAAATGGAGATAAGAGTCTCAGGGACTGTCCTGCCAGGCTGGCTTTGAAAAGCAGTCCTCAGTTCTCAGCTTCCTGAGTAGCTAGGATTACAACTGTGAGCCTCTGGCACCAGGCTAAAAATGGGGGATTTTTAAAAAAGAAAATCCCCCTCTTCATCTATGTCTAAACCTCACATATCACTATTAGAACACTTCACTCTCAACTCCATTTCATCAGACATTTGTAAATTTTCTCTTTTCCTTCATGTGGGAATACTGCAGTAAATATCAACTCAGCTGTGGGAATGGATCAATTGTATGGTATTTGCTAGCACATAAATCAGCACATCAAAACAAATGAAACCCTCATTTGGAATATTTTTTCTCTTTTTATTACAAATCTGTGCTTGATTCCTTCCTAATGTGATATTGGACCTCGTAACTGAGTGATGACGTTTTCTTTCTCTTCAGCAATTGGCCTTCTCCTACATGTGGTCAAATATTTAAGAATGCAAAGATTTCCATTGATAATTCATTAAGCTGACCTCTAAGAGAATGCACATATCTGGAATTTGGTCTGCTGTCTTGTTCTTATATGCACAGGCTTTCTAAGATTTATTTGCTGTACAAGGAAGTGTATTTTCCAATCTTCGTGTGACCAATTTTAGTCTCTCTGATCAGTCTTTTGACCCTCTCTCTGAAGTCTTATTTCAGTCTGCCTCATAAAAATATATTAGTTATCAGATAAATGACTCTCAGCTTCCGTATTTTGCCTGACTTCATGTAGGCTGTGATAGTTGCCCTGAGTTGCTGTTCCTACTGGACTTGTGTTTTGTTTTGTTTTTAGAGGCCTAGGATCACTATTCAAGGTAGTAGCTTCTCTGGACCCCTTTCATCCCCAGGCCTAGAGTCAATGGGTTTTTTCCTAAAGATACTAAGAACAGCTGAATAAATTCCTGTTTTAATTGTCTCAAAATGAGGCAATCCGGCATCCTTGCAAAGCCATGGATAATCCAATGTAACCACTTAAAAAATGGTCTATCAAGATGGCTTTTCAAGGTTGACTGTGAAAAATGTTCATTTCCAAGTCAACAACATAAAACAGATCACATCCCTGGGAGCCGACTTTTGGAAAGAAGGTACCCCTTCCTTCCTTCTTTTATGATAGACCAAACCATAATATTCTGCAGTTGTGGTCAGCCTTGAGCACATTTCCCTTATAATATTCTGTAGTGTAAAAGAGGACCAACTATCAAAATAAAGGTGAAAATACTTATCTACTACACACTGATTTATCTTTTTTATATCTGTTCTTATTTTCATTACATCAAACATGGATAATTTAAACTTGGGATTAAACAATTGGCAAAATATTGATAGAATAAACATTCAGTTTACCTTCATATATCCAATATAATACACTTAACCCTTTATGGAAAAAATAAATCCAACAATAGAAACAATGGCAGGGATATAACATAATCCTCAACTCAGAAACTCAGTCTCTCTATAAATATTTATTTGGTAGAAAACAATAAAATTTAATTAATGAATGTGACTTTTAAGTATCATCAGAAACACTCCTCATATACATAATTGTTTATAATTTTATAGATGTCACCTTGGCAAGAATTTAATATGCATGTAGAAATCAAATTTCCACAATTTAAGCTAGATGAGAGGAGCCAAACTCTGATGTACTGTGTGGTGTGAATATTACCACAGTGCTGAACCCTTCCACCTAATACCAAGTCATGTGCAATAATTTATTATTTGATGTTAAGATGAGTGCGAAGTGTAGAAAACACTTTGAATTATTACATTAATTCACAGAAATGAAACAATAATTATGTCATTCATTTAAATTCTAATGCTTCTCAATTTTACAATTCATGCTATATATTATTGAACTTAGTTTCACTTTCTATTCTATAGCTACTGAAATTAAAATTATATATTAAACATTCAATATTAAGAAATCAATAAGAAGTAACCTAATTTTAAAATGATATACTATTAAACTGTGATTTGAAGTATAGTTCCAACAAGTTGTGAGGTTAAGAAAACATTACTAGAATTATTAGTAACATTTTATAACTTACCAGCTTGTTATTTGTTTACTAATTGTGTCATTTTTTATTCTTGGTCCAAGTTATCTCTTCACCTTAATTGTTTAGTTTTCTATTTTATCTCTATTGGTTTACTGATTGTACATTTTGTTTTCCCTTTTTAGTGACTGACATGAGGCTGAAAATCTGCATCCTAGTTTATTACTTCCTATGTTAAAGTCAAATTACTGCTCTCCACAGCTGTTTTACTCTTCTTTGTATAGTACAGTATTTCCCCGCTCACATCTCCTGTATTGCTGCTTGTTATCATGTATTTTATGTTTTATATTTAAATTTTATTGTCAAGTTAATGTACAGAGGGGTTATAGTTACATAAGTAAGATAATGAATTCATTTCTTTTATAACTTGTTATCCCTTCGCACATTTTTCTCCCTCTTTCATCCCAATGCCCCCCAAGACTATTTCCAACGTATTGTCTTGTGAGTATCACTGTTGCATAAGTTCCCCCTTTTGTCCTTTGTCTCACCATTTTGCTTTTTCCCTTGCCCTTAACTAGTTCGGATCAACATATTTACAATATCCAGGGTATCAAAATCAAATACAGTTACTACAGAGGATAAACCATAGGAGTGGAAAACACAAAAGGATAAAAAGAAATCACATATTACATTTAGAACAACAAGAAATAACATATCTTGGAGATCATTTCCCTTGGAATCACCATACACCCTCATATGTACATAGCTATTGAGCTATTCTTCTCATCTACTAAGATTATCCTTGATGTACACAATAATGCTCCCCTATTACACAGTAATTGCACTTCTTGGCATTTACCCAAGTGATCACAAACAAGATCACACTAAAGCTACCAGAACAATTATGTTTATCACAGTATTATTTATGATAGCTAGGCTAAGGAATAAACCCAGACACTCCTCAGTAGATCAATGGATCAAGAGAATGTCACACACACACACACACACACACACACACACACACACACACACACACACACACACACACACACGGAATACTATGCTTCCATCAGAAAGAATGATACCACCTGATTTGTACTGATATGGAAGATCTTGGGAAAAAAATCATATTAAGTTATGTAAGCCAGACTTAAAGAAACATAGGTCCCATGGTTTCCCTTATTTGGAATTATTAGTTTACATCTAGAATAATCTCATGTATTTAAATTTGACATTTTGTTCTATGTTGAGCATACAACATTATTGCTACCTTGTTTGTTATTTCTGCAAACAGGCAGGTATATTTAAAGAATTACGTTCATGTCATCCATTACTGAAGGAAGAACATCTAAAAGAGCAGCCCCTACTAGGAAGAACAACTCCTACTCATTTAGCTTCATTCCTATCTTATGCCAGTATTGTCCTCTGTATCCTCATGTTGTACATCAAATTGTATACTTGGTCATCCTGTATATTTACTATCTTCTACATTGTGACCTAAATGCCCCAGCAATTCCAGTTTGCTTTACTTTAAAAAAATTATCTCATAATGATTCAGGTTGGTGTGTGTGTGTGTGTGTGTGTGTGTGTGTGTGTGTGTGTGTGTGTGTGTGTGTGTGTGTGTGTGCGCGCGCGCGCGCGCGCGCGTAGTTTTACAGGTATCAGAAGACAACATTTTTCTTCATTTAGAATACATTTTTCAGGTCATTGTAAGCTATGCCTAATTGGAGAAATCTCTTGCTATTTTAAAGATGAAACAGAAAAATATATTTGTGCATGCACCACAGTTGTTTTATTAGTCTGTTGTTGAACACTTAACTTCTATTTATATCTGGGCAGCTGTTGTGAACAATGTGAATAACAAACAACTACACATATATTTTCCAGTTACCCAGAGAGAAATAATCAAATGATTGGTGTGTCAGATGGTATTTCAACTTTGCATTTCTTTAGAAAACTGCAAATTACTTTCTACAATGAGAATACTAACCTGTATTTTGAACAAGAGTGTAGAAAATTCCTTTTCTCACACTCTCACCAACATTATTACATTTTGAGTTTTTTAAGGGCAGGTTTTTACAATGTGCAGAACCCCAGCCTGGCCTTAGACCCAAATCCTCTTACTCCAAACTGCTAAATGCTTGGAATTACAAGCCTTTTAACCACACCTGGTTCCTTTGATTTTTTTGATAAGAGTTGTTATAGTTATGAAGTAGTATCATAGTAATTTTCAATTGCATTTCTATAATGACTTCTGTTCACAAAGCATTAACCTAGCATAGAAGTGGTATTAAACACAACTTTGTAAACACACTGGCGCTTTTCAGGACTTTTTGGAAAACGTGTCTATTCAGAACTTTTGTCCATTTTTAATGGTTTCTTGTTAATCTCATCTTTAATCTCTATACAAAATCAATACTTAATTCAATATAGTAGAAAGAAAAAAATTAAGCAACTCCTAACATTTTTCAATTTTCAATAATATTATATTATTTAAATCATTTTTTGTTTACACTTAAGACTATATAAATAAATTTAGTTAGACCTTTTACAAGGCTATATGTATTTTATTTATTTTTCGTTCATGGCTCTTTCCAAAGCCTGCGTGTCTAATTTTTCTAGGTTTCTTTCAGTCTCATGTAGTTCAGATTTCAAACTGAAGTATAAATGGAAAGAAGCACAGAAACAATAGAGTTCCTCTCATCTGATGATGCCTGTACAAGAATGAGGAAAGAGTTCAATCTTCTAAGGACCTTTGATTGGCTATCAAAAAGAGAATTCATTCCTCTAGGTCTTCCCTATTTTTGCAATTTAACTTAAATGATGTAAAACACAATATACTACTCAGAGACTTTTACGTTTTCATCAGTTTTGCACATTTTAATATGGACTTCACCTCAGTCTACAACATTCCTTCATTATTCTGTCCCTGATGTTTTTATACTGTCAAGACATAATAAAACCAGTTTGATTTACAGCATGAGAAGTTATCCACCTGGCTGACTTTGAAGCAGAGCATGGTCAATAGACAACATTCCTTCTGGTTTCTCATTACATGTAATGGCTTTTGTAATACTGATTGCATTCTATTTAGTATTTTTAAAAAAAAACTGCTGGCTAGTTTGTGACCATTTGGGTAAATGCCCCAAAGTGGTATTGTTGGATCATAGAGGAGTTCTATGTGGAGTCTTTGGAGGAAACTCCATACTACTTTCCAAAGCTGTTGAACAAGTTTACACTCCCAACAATAATGCATTAAGGTTCCATTCTGTCCACATCCCCACCAGCATCTGTTGTTTTTATAGTTCATGATTATAGCCATTCTAACTGGGGTGATATGGTATCTCAATGTTGTTTTGATTTGCATTTCTTTTATGGGTAGAGAGGTTGAGCATTTCTTCATGTGTCTATTGGCCATACTTATTTCCTCTTCAGAAAAGTTTCTCTTTAAGTCTTAAGCTCACTTATTTATTGGACAGTTGTTTCTTTGAGGATTTGTCGTTGGGGGATTTAGTTTTTTTGGGTTCCATGTATATTTTAGATATGAGACCCTTGTCCATTACCAGCACAACTATGTTTATTGAAGCATTATTTATCATGGCTAAAATATGAAACAAACCCAGATGTCCCTCACTAGATGAAAGGATGAAGAAAATGTGATATATATATATATATATACACACACACACACACACACACACACACAATGGAATTCTATGCCTCCATCAGAAAGAATGACATTGCCCCATTTGTTAGGAAATGGAAAGACTTAGAAAAAATTATATTAAGTGAATTAAGCCAGGCCCAAAAAAACATAGGTAATAGGTCCCATGGTTTCCCTTATTTGGAAAAACTATTATATGTCTGAGACAAGCAGAAAAGGTCAGATAATTTGATGTTAGGTGAAATGAACCCCAAGATAAGGATTCAATTGATTTTTTTCTTTATTGCAATTGTTTCAAACATTTATAAGATTATTTCTTTGTTGATTTGTATGTCCATCCCCCATGGTATAACCCATGCTTTCACTGTATTTGTTGTTGGTATAACTTGTGGAGGGGAAAGGAAAAAACAAATCATTTAAATAGGGATGCAGGTGACTCATTGTAAAAATGAGATGTACAAATCCTTATGTCGAAAAATGAAATTTACATCTTTGGTGGGGAGGGAGAGTTGATGGGATGAGGAGTGTGGAGGGAGATGGGAAGGGATGGGAACAAGAAGCAAAGGAGGCATCAATGCTTGATTAGAAATATACTCATTATCTTGCCCATGTAATTGTAATTGTTATTCCTAGCAGTTTATGTTAAGTATTTCACAAGTTTTTTTTCTCTTAATTCTGAAGAAAACACTTGCTATAATTCTAATATTATTAACATTTTAGTGTTAGGAAATATTGTAATTAAAGGCACTAAGTGCATGGCCCAAATACACACAGTGGGGAAAGAAATGATTCAAAATTTCAAAAAGTAAGCAATAAAAAAGTAGGTAAAATCCTCTCCATTCCCTTACTCTTTCAACTCAATATTCATGCTGTCCAAGAAATAATAGCATAGCAATTATTTCCCACGGTAATTGTTTTCTGTCACATTTTCTCTTCAACACAATGTTGGTGACATTGGGTTATCATGCTCAGAGCTGATATGCTATCCACCTCCTTGGGGGCTGTGGAAACTTGGTTTTTCCTATGTTCTTGGATTCTCAGTTTGGGTGTGGTTTCTTAGCCCTTATTGTGGTCTTGTTGGTTTTCTGTGTGTAGGTCATCTTTAAGTATTTTTTATAGGGCTGGTTTGGTGGAGATATATTTTTCAGTTTTTCTTTGCTATGGAAGGTTTTTACTTGACCTTCGGTTATGAAGGAGAGTTTAGTTGGGTACAGTAATCTTGGTTGAAAATTGTTTGTCTTCAGAGCATGGCATACAGCCTGCCAGCCTCTTCTTGCTTTACTTATCTATGCTGAAAAATATGAGATGATTCTACTTGGTTTTCCTTTATAGATGATTGATCTTTTCTCCTTGACATTTTTAAGATCTTATACTTGATCTGAATTGGTCCTGTGTGGATTATAATGTGACAATGGGAAGTGCTGTTCTGTTCTGGTCTATTTGGGGTTCTACAAGCATCTTGTATCTGAATAGGCCTATCTTTTTGAATGTTTGGGAAGTTCCCTGCTAGGATCCTGTTAAACAAATTTCCTCAACAATTAACATCTGTCTCTACGTGCTCCTCTATACCATTTGTCCTAGTAGGCCTTCTGATTGTGTATTCCAAATGTTGAATAGATCTATCATATTTCTTGGATTTGTCTTGGATAGTTGTATGTTCTTTCTCTATAATACCTAGGCTGTCTTCAATCCCCAAGATTCAATCTTCTGCATGCTCTAACCTACTGTTGAGACTTTGTACTTTGTTTTTTATTTCTTTTCCTTCTAATTTGTCGGCCTTGATGCCTTCAAATTCTTTGTTGGAGCCTTGTTTTAGATCTTCTATGAACTTCTTTACTTCCTTAATTTGGTGTTCTCAAATCACTTAGTTGATTGGTTATGGATTACTTGGACTCCGATTCCTGCTGTCAGGCTCCATTCAGCATTCCCTGTGTGGTCGCCCTGAATTCTTTCAGCTGTCTGTTTATGGATTCCATGAATGCCTCTCTTGATCTTTGTCTATTCTCATCCCAATGTCACAATTCCTGTGTTATGCTTTGATTAGCTTCCTCACGTTCATGCAATTCCTGTAGTTACCTTTGACTGTTCTCAGCCTGCTCACGCAATTCCTGTGTCTCTTTTCATCTGTTCTCTGCCTGCTCACGCAATTCCTTTCTTTCTCTTTGACTGTTCTCAGCCTGCTCACGCAATTCCTTTATTTCTCTTTGACTGTTCTCAACCTGTTCACGCAATTACTGTATCAGTCTTTGAGTAGTTTCCTCAAAGTCACGAAATTCCTGTACTAATGTTTGGTTTGCCTCCTCTCTCTCTCCTTATCACGTTCAAACTGAGTCCTTTGCAAGCTTTCATTTTTTTCATTCACCACGTTTACCAGTAGTGTTTGTAGTGCTTTGCAGGAACTCTCCTCCGGATTATTCATTAACTGTTCTGTCACTGGATTATCATGAATGGGAGTTGAGATACCCAGACTTGCCATTTTTCTCGTGTTTTCCGGCTTGTTCTGCACACTTGATATGAAAGTCACACCAATTTTTTTTTGCTAAAACACTATTTTAAGGCAAGCATCAACCAAAGTCCTGTAGTTGCATAGTCAAAATGGCTGCAGATAGAACCTAGTGTAACAGATACAATCTATTCAACATCAAAAAACTATGCATTAATGGGCTAAGAACAGCAAAGATGAATTTTTCAAATCAGAAATTATTATGTTTAGGGAGAAATGTGGGGAAAAATAGAATTAGAAATATGTGGAGAAGTTAAAGTAAATTTAACCAAGTCCTAATCTCAGAGAGGGAAAGGGATTAGACAGAATGATAGGAGAGAAATTAAAAAGAAGATAATAAAAAAATGAACAAAAATTTAAATTTAAAAAGTGAAACATTTAAAAATTATGTAACTTTAAAGAAGTGATATTGAGAGAAGAAAAGGATAGGATGACAGGAGGGGATGATAGAAAGGAGACATGAAAAACTAAAAAATAAAAATTCTTAAAATATTTACTTGAAAATTATATGGTATATAGATATAATACTCCTATTAAACAGTTAAGCCTAAAAGTTTGTGAATTAGGTAATACATTTCTGGATTAATTATGTACACAATGGGGGATAAGTTCTAATAATTGATGAAGGCATTTATCTGGGGATGAGGCAAAACAGCAATTAAGTCACACACACAAAAAAAAGACAAAAAAAATGAAAAGAATCAAAAAAATAAAAACAATTTAAAAAGGACCACATGTCAATAGCGATTTTTTTAAAAGGCACACACACACACACACACACACACACACACACACACACACACACACACACACCTAAAATAAAAATTAGGAGAAGAAGAAAAAACGATTAATAGAAAACAATTAAAAAATTAAAAAAAATAGTACCAAAAAGAGTTGTTTAATTTTCCGGGGTGTGTGTGTGTGAGGAATGGGAAGATCCTGTATCTTCCCTGTGTCTGTAACCAATCTCTTCGTGGAGTCTTTGGTCTGCTTGTGGTGTTTGGTTTTCCTGTGGCCTGATTGATTTCTTACATCAGTTTGTTTGAGCAGTCAATAAAATGTTCCGCTTTATCCAGGATATTGTGATCCTCCTTCAGGCTAGTTCAGTGGGAGGGAGATCTGCTTTGAGTATCATGAAAGAGAAAGATGGCTGTTTCCTCTAGTTTGGAGATGCTGTGATGAGGCTACGTTCTGGGTAGAGTTGAGGCGTTTCAGCAAACAGTAGCTTTTCCCTGAGGGGCTAGCTCTTGAGACACTCCCAGACCCCAGCCTGGAGACATTCTCAAGGTTTATGTTTATTGAATTTCAATTAATTGTCTAGGCTGCTGTAGGTAGGGGCAGCATCTGGTTCTGTTAACCCAGTGAAGATATTCACTCCTCTGGGGGGCAGAACTCTCTCTGCTTGGGTTAGGTGACTGTTTCCTGGGTGGATCTGAGCCTGGAAGGTCAGGTCAGATACCTGTGACCTACTAAATGACTCTTTTGTTTTCTTCCAAGGCCTGAGTTGGAGCTAGTTGCTCAGCCTGGCCTTTCTCAGTATCAAAGATGATATCTGGTGGGAGGGGGAGGGGCAGCCTTCCCTCTTCTGCTCCATGAGAAGGAGTGAGGATGTCAGGATTCTACTCAAACAGGAGTCTTTGTTCCTGGTTATCTCTGGTCTGTGATCTGCAGGATGAATTTATCTGCTCCTTTTCATTTCTTGTTGGTGTTGAGTAGAATCCGCTCACCCACTGCATATGGCGCCTTTGTCCTGGACACTCTGTTGTAGATATGGTGGCTATAGGTGCCACAGATGCTGCCACAACCGTGGCTACTGGCAAGTGCTCAGATCTGTCTTCTTGCCTGGATCTTCCCTCTCTAGTCAAACTCTGTGTACAGTGTTGGCACACTTGGTGTGATAATCTAGGCTAGTACTGTTCACTGGAACACTAAAACTGCTTTGTATGTGAGAGCTTGTTTAGTCTCCAGGTTCTCCTCTACCATCTTCCTCCGACCTCCACGAAACGCTTTATATTTTATGTTGATTGGTTATTATGCAACAAATACCTTCAAATGTACATGTAGTGTCAAAAGATAGGCATATGAATATTCTCATACAGCTCTTATTTATCTGTTATGCACTTTCAAAATTATGATATTTCTCTCTCTACTCTCTAACATTTCCTCACTTTCTCTTTCATGCTTCATGTCTGCTGCTTAGAATTTCTGGTGGTCTACTATTATCCTTCAGGATCCACTGGTTTGTGGGAACATGATATGGACAATCAGTCACCTTTGCCTTATTGAGGAGTTACAACTGTGATGTGATATTATTATTTGCCATTCTAAATGGTAAAACAACAGATCTAGGAATTCCTTTTCAATTTTATTACTATTATAAATTTTATCTCATAGGAATAATTGGGATGGATAAGATACTTTTAACCTGTGACATAAAAGTACGTTTCCTTTTACAAACAACCTTTTCCTTTGAGTATCAGTGAGTAACTACATGTAATGTAAACAAAGCTATCCTATGGAAAGTAGACTAAAAAACAAGATAATGAGGAAGTGAGTACAAAGGATACCCGTCATAGAGCACAGATCCTTAGAGCAGGTTATCATGTACACTTTGTGAGAATGCCAATGTGTTAGAAACTATACATTAAATCACTGAACACTTGATATATATATGCAAATATATTTACATTTGTTAATATATGCATATATGTATGTGCCCTTATATATGTACACATGTATGTTAATATACTCACAAATACACACATACATATACCCATGTATACATGCACACATGGAGAAAGACACATAGTTACAGTCAACATAAGTTTCACTAGTTGTTGAATATGCCTTAGATGGAATTCTTGGAACCAAATATGTTGAAGATGTATTTGTCTCTAAGAGTTCTTTTACCACTCCTCTTATCTCTTTTTTTTAAATTAATTTAATTTTATTTGTGAACATACTGTACAGAGGGGTTACAATTACATGGGCAGGATAATGCGTACATTTCTTACCAAGCACTGCACACTCCTCCTTTGGTTTACCCTTCACATCCCTTCCCAGCCTCACCCCACCCCCTCAATCCCAATCCTTCTCCTTCTCCCCCTTCCCCACCCCCCCGCACCGACATTGTAAAGCTCATTTTGGACATGACAACTTGTACTTCTCATTGTTGCAACAGGTCCACCTGTATCCTTAAACAACTGGTTTTTCTCCCTCTCCTCCACAAGTTATACAGACATCAAATATAGTGAAAGCAGGGGTTATACTGTGGGGGAGGGACATACAAAGCGACAAAGAGATAATCTTATAAATGCGTTAGAAACACATGCATGAAAGAATAAAAAACATTAAAATACATATCTAAGGGTTCATTTTCCTGACCTCACATTATCTGACCTTTTCAGCTTGATTCATACATATACTAGATATTGCAAATAAGGGAAACCATGGGACCTATGTTTCTTTGGGCCTGGCTTACTTCACTTAATATAATTTTTCCAAGTTTTTCCATTTCCTAACAAATGGGGCAATGTCATTCTTTCTGATGGAGGCATAGAATTCCATTCTATATATATACCACATTTTCTTGATCCATTTATCTACTGAGGGACATCTGGGTTGGGTCCATATCTTAGCTATGGTAAATAATGCTGCAATAAACATAGTTGCGCTGGTAGCTTTAGTGTGGTCTTTTTTGTAAACATTTGGGTAAATGCCCAAAAGTGGGATTACTGGGTCATAGGGGAGTTCTATGTGAAGCCTTTTGAGGAACTTCCATACTGCTTTCCAAAGTGGTTGAACAAGTTTACATTCCCACCAACAATGAAGTAAGGTTCCTTTCTGACAACATCCCCTCCAGCATCTGTTGTTGTTAGAGTTCTTGATTTTTGCCGTTCTATCTGGGTTGAGGTGATATCTCAATGTTGTTTTGATTTGCATTTCTTTTATGGCTAGGGATGTTGAACATTTCTTCATGTGTCTATTAGCCATCCTTCTTTCTTCTTCAGAGAAGTTTCACTTTAAGTCTTTCGACCACTTATTTATTGGGCAGTTGTTTCTTTGAGGATTTGTTGTTGGGGGGGTTTAATTTTTTGAGTTCCAAGTATATTTTAGATATGAGACCCTTGTCCGTTGTATGACTAGTAAAGACCTTCTCCCAATCGGTGGGCTTTCTATTGATCTTTCTAGCTATGTCATTTGCCCTGCAAAATCTCTGCAACTTTATGCAATCCAATTTGTCCAACTTTTCTTTGATTTATTGTGTTTCCGGGTCTCTATTCAAAAAATTTCGGCCTGAGCCAAGGAGACCTAGGTTTTCTCTTCTTCCATCCTATAATGTTTTCAGAGTGTCTGCTTTGACTTCAAGGTCTTTGATCCATTTGGAGTTGATTCTGGTGCAGGGTGATATATAAGGATCTAGCTTTAGTTTTGTAAAAGTATTTAACCAATTTTGCCAGCACCATTTACTGAAGAGGCTGTCTTTCTTCCATTCTATTGTTTTAGCTCCCTTATTGAAATTAGATGGCTATAGGTCTATAGGTTCATTTCTGGGTTTTCAATTCTATTCCATTGGTCCTGAGGTCGGTTCTTATGCCAATACCAAGCTGTTTTGATTACTATGGCTTTATAGTAGAGTTTGAAATTTGGTATTGAAATTCCTCCAGCAGTGTTCTTTCCGTTGAGTAGCGTTTTTGCTATTCGTGGTCTTTTTTGTTCCATATGAATTTTTGGTTTGCCTCTTCTATTTCCTTGAAGAATGAGGTTGGAATTTTGATAGATTTTGCGTTGAATTTGTAGATAGCCTTGGGAAGTATTGCCATTTTCACTATGTTAATCTTTCCAATCTAGGAGCATGGGAGGCTATGCCATTTTTTTAGTTCTGTGTTGATTTCCTTTTTCAAGATTTTAAAGTTTTCATCATAGAGGTCCTTCACTTCTTTAGTTAAGTTAATTCCTAGGTATTTTATTTTTTGTGGGGCTATTACAAATGGAGTTGCTTTCCTAATTTCAGCCACACTTTTCTCATTGTTGGCATACAGAAAAGCCATTGATTTTGGGGGGTTAATTTTATAACCTGCTACTTTGCCAAAGTTTTGAATCAGCTTGAGTAATTTGGGAGTGGAGTCTATTGGATTCTTTAAATACAAGATCATGTTATCTGCAAAGAGGGAGAGTTTTATTTCTTCTTTCCTTATTTGGATCCCCTTTATGTCTGCATCTTGTCTTATTGCTGTAACTAGGCATTCTAATACTAGATTGAAGAGGAGTGGAGAGAGTAGACATCATTGTCTTGTTCCTGAATTAAGAGGAAATGGCTTTAGTTTTTCACCATTGAGTATAATGCTGGCTGTAGGTTTGTCATATACAGCCTTTATTGTATTGAGGAATGTTCCATGGATTCCTAATTTTTCCAAAACCTTCATCATGAAGGGGTGTTGGATCTTGTCGAATGCTTTTTCTGCATCTATTGAGATAACCATGTGGTTCTTATTCTTCCTCCTGTTGATGTGATGAATAATATTAATTGATTTGCATATATTGAACCAGCTTTGCATTCCTGAAATGAATCCTATTTAATCGTGGTGTATGATTTTTTGGATGAATTGTTGAAGTCGATTGGCCAAAATTTTGTTGAGAAGTTTTGCATCAGTATTCATCAAAGAAATGGGTATATAGTTCTCTTTCTTTGATGAGTCCCTGCCTGGTTTTAGGATGACGGTTATGATGGCTTCATAGAATGTGTTCGGTAGTGAGCTTTCTCTTTCAATTTCATTGAAGAATTGGAGGAGTATTGGTGTGAGCTCTGCTTTGAAGGCCTTGTAAAATTCCTCTGTAAAACCATCTGGTCCTGGACTTTTCTTAGCTGGGAGGTCTCTTATTGCAGTTTCTATTTCAGTGCTTGATATGGGCAGGTTAAGATAGTTTAACTCATCTTGGTTTAGTTTTGGCATGTCAATATTTGCTAAGTAAAGGTCCATTTCTTTCAAGTTCTCAAACTTATTAGCATAAAGTTTTGAGAAGTATTCCCTTATAATGTTCTGAATCTTAGTTGTTTCCATGGTGATGTTTCCATTCTCATCTCTGAGTTTATTAATTTGGGTGTGTTCTCTTCTTTTTCTGATAAGATTTGCTAAGGGTCTGTCAATTTTGTTAATTTTTTTCAAAGAACGAACTCTTTGTTTTGTTGATTCTTTCTATAGTTTTTTGGATTCTAATTCATTTAATTCTGATTTAATATTGATTATCTCTTTCCGTCTTCTGTATTGGGGTTTATCTTGCTGCACTTTTTCAAGGAGATTTAGATGTGTCATTAAATTGTTAGTTTCAGAACTCTCCAATTTGTTGTTGTAAGAGCTCAGAGCTATAAACTTGCCTCTGAGTACTTCTTTGCAGTGTCTCAGAGGAGCTGGTAATTTGTGTGTTCATTTATGTTGAATAGCATGAACATTTGAATTTCCTTTCTAATCTCTTCCATGACCCACTCATGATGCAGCAGTGTGTTGTTCAGCCTCCATGTGATGCTGGACAATTTTTGGGGGCTTCTGGTTTTGAGTTCTAATTTTATTCCCTTGTGGTCAGAGAGATTGCAAAGTATAACTTCAATGTTTCTGAATTTGGACAAGTTTGCTTTGTGGCCTAAAATATGGTCTATTTTTGAAAATGTTCCATGTGCTGCTGAGAAAAACGTGTATTCTGATGCTGCTGGGTGAAATGTTCGGTAGATGTCTGTTAAGTCTAGTTGATCTATGCAGCTGTTTAGATTTGCGGTTTCTCTGTTGAGTTTTTGCCGAGTTGATCTATCTAGTGGGGAGAGTGGTGTGTTAAAATCCCCAACAATTAATGTCTTTGGATCTATATGGGATTTGAGGGAAAGTAGTGTTTCTTTGATAAATTTGGGTGCTCCATTGTTTGGCGAATAGATATTTAGAATTGTAATATCCTCCTGAAGGAGAGATCCTTTAATTAGTATATAGTGACCTTCTTTATATCTTCTCACGAATTTTAATTTGAAGTCTATTTTATCTGATATTAGGATTGCAACTCCTGCCTGTTTATGGGGGCCGTTTGCTTGGTAGATTTTGTTCCAGCCTTTAACCCTGAAAATATGTTTGTTTTTACGGGCAAGATGTGACTCCTGAAGGCAGCAGATAGAGGGGTCTTGATTTTTATTCCAACTATACAGTCTATGTCGCTTAATTGGAGAGTTCAGTCTGTTAACGTTAAGAGATAGGACTGAGAGGTATTTGGGAGTTCCTTCCATGTTATCCACCTTGTTTGGGGCTGCAAAAACTGTGTTCTTCCTATGATTCTTGGATTCTCAGTTTGGGTGCAGTTTCTTGGCCTTTATTGCTGTCTTGTTGGTTTTCTATGTGTAGGACATCTTTAAGAATCTTTTGTAGGGCTGGTTTGGTAGAGATGTATTGTTTCAATTTTTCTTTGCTATGGAAGGTTTTTATTTGGCCTTCAATTATGAAGGAGAGTTTAGCTGGGTACAGTATTCTTGCTTGATAGGTGTTTGTTTTTAGGGCATGGCATACATCATTCAAAGCTCTTCTTGCTTTGATTGACTCTGCTTTGAAATCTGAGGTGATTCTAATTCGTTTCCCTTTATAGGTGATTAACCTTTTCTCCTTGACAGCTTTAAGGATCTTTTCCTTGGTCTGAGTTGATCCTGTGTGGATTATAATGTGACTGTGGGATGTCCTATTATGGTCTGGTCTATTTGGTGTTCTAAAAGCTTCTTGTAACTGAATAGGCTTATCTTTTTGTATGTTTGGGAAGTTTTCTGCTAGGATCCTGTTAAACAAATTTCCTAGACCATTACCTTCTGTTTCTAGGTGCTCATCTACACCCATTATCCTTAGATTAGGCCTTCTGATGGTGACTTCCAGGTGTTGGGTAGATGTATCATACTTCTTGGACTTGTATTGAATGGTTTTATGTTCTTTCTCTATAATATCTAGGCTGTCTTCAATCCCTGAGATTCGATCTTCTGCATGGTCTAATCTGATGTCAAGACTCTCTACTTTGTTTTTTTATCTCTTTTCCTTGTAATTGGTCAGCTTTGATGGCTTCAAGTTCTGTGTTGAATCTCTGTTTTAGGTCTTGTATGAATTTCTTTACTTCCTTAATTTGGTGTTCAGTGTTTGTTCTCAAATCACTTAGTTGATTGGTTATGGTTTCTTTGGACTCCCATTCCTTCTGTTGGGTTCCATTCAGCATTCCCTTTGTGGTCTCCCTGACCTCCTTCAGCTCTTTGTTAATGGATTCCATGAATGCCTTTAGTGATCTTTGTGTATTCTCTACCTGGTCTCTCAATTCCTGTATTACTCTTTGATTAGCTTCCTCCCGTCTGTGGGATTCCTGCAGTTTTCTTTCTTCCCATTCGTGGGATTCCTGCAGTTCTTTTTGAGTGTTCTCAGCCTGCTCATGACATGCCTCCCTTTCTGTTTGAGTATTCTCAAGTTGTTCACGCAAATCCTGTATCAGTTTTTTGAGTAACTTCCTCAAGCTTATGATATTCCTGTATAAGCTTTTGGGATGCCTCCTCTCTCTCCCTTTCACGCTCATACAGAGTCCTTTGTAAGTTGTCAAACTTCTCGTTTATTATGTTTGCCAGCAGTGTTTGTAGAGCTATTTGGGAACTCTCCTTTGGATTATTCATTATCTGTTCTTACCCCTGATTATCAAGATTGGGAATTGAGATATCCGGATTTGCCATTTTTTCTTGTGTTTTTCTGGCTTACTCTGCCCATTTGAGATGAAAATAGCACCAGTTTTGTGCTAGAAGACAATCTTAAGGCAACCATCAATCAAAGTTTGCATTTGTACAGTCAATAATCTACAGATACAATCTAGTTCAACAGATACATCTATTCAACATCAAACAACTATATGTTAATGGGCTTCGAACCGCAGAGAAGAATTTGGAAAACCAGAAATTATTAGAGTTACGGAGAGATGTGGGTAAAAAATAGGAATAGATTGGTGTGGGGAGGCACAGGGAGAGTTAACTATATCTTATTCCCAATGCAGGAAATAGTTTGGGTAGGATTCAAGTAGAGAGAGAGAGAAAAAGAAGAAAGGGAAATGAAAAGAGACCAGAAAAAATATAAACCTAAAAATTAATATTATCATGGAGATTAAAAGACCATCTATTTAGAGAGGAATGTGAGTATATTAAGAGAAGGGAAGGGACATAGAATGGAAGTGAAAACCTTAAAAAATGCTTAAAATATTTTATAGGTATAAAGAGGTAGTACTGCTATTAAGGAATTTAAGTCTCGGAGGTTTTGAATTGAGTAATAAATTTGTGGATTAAGTGTGTACACAATGGGGGATAGGGTCTTCTAGTTAACTATGGGTTTATCTGAGGATGTGCAGGACAAGAGTTAAGTCACATAAAGAAGATCAAAAGAGAGGAAAAGGTGCAAAGGATAAGAAATGGAGAAAAAAAGATCAGAAGTTCAGTAGAGATAGACAAAAAACAAAAAACAAAAAGATAGTTAAGAAAGAAAGAAAAAGAGAAAGAAGACAAGAAAAGATAGGAAAACGCACATTCACGTATTCCTAAAATAAAAATTATAAGAGTAAAAAAAAGTTACTGGAAAACAATTATTTTTTTCAAAAAAGGCAAAAATTAAAAATTAATAAAATTTTTAGAAAAGGAAAAAAAATTTTTTTTATATATAAGGTACCAAAAAAAAAAAGTTCTTTGATGTTTTTGGGGGCAGGGGTTGGAAGAATCCTGTATCTCCCTTTTGTCTGTAACCAGCCTCTTGCTGGAGTTTCTGGTCAGCTTGAGGTCCAGTGGCTTGATTGGTTTCTTAAGTCAGTTTGTTGGCACAGGCAGAAAAATGCTCTGGTTTACCCAAGATTTTGAGATCCCCCTCCCAGATTAGTTTATTGGGATGGTGAGCTGCTTTGAGAATCACAAAATAGGGGGATGCAGTGTTGAGGCTATGTTCTGGGTAGAGTTGAGGCCTTTCAACCATCAGTAGCTTTTCCCTGGGGCTATTTTGTGAAAAAGCTCACAGATCCCAGCCTGGAGCCATTCTCAGGGTTTCTGTTTTTCAATTGATTGTTGAGGCTGCTAGAGGGAGGGGCAGCCTCTGGCTCTGGTTACCCAGTAAGGAAAGCCACTCTAATGACTGGCACCTGAGCTGTGTGACTTTTCCCTGGATGGAGCTGAGTCTGGCAGGTCACTTCGCCATTAAGTTCTTGTGACCTGCTAAATGACTCGTTTTATTCTAAGGCCTGAGTTGGAGCTGGCAGCTCCTCCGAGCTTTGTTGGTATCCTAGATGGAGATCACCGGTGCTGGGGCGTGAGGGGTGGCCTTCCCTCCTCTGCTCCCTGAGAAGGAGTGAGGACGTCGGGTTTCTACTAATGCCGAGTCTTGGATCCTGGGTTGTCTCTGGTCTGCAAACTGCAGGATGAAGATGTCTGCTCCTTGTCGGTTCTTGCTGTTGTTGAGTAGAATCTGCTTGCCCACTGGTTCTGGCTCCTTCATACCGGACTCTCTGTGTGAGCGCTCAGGTATGGCTCCAGCTGCGGACTCTGCCGCGACCTTCCCGCCACCACCGCTGCCGCGGCGGGTGCTGGCAAGCGCTCAGATGTGTCTTCTTGCCTTGGCTTTCCCTCTCTTGTCTAACTCTCTGTCCTGTGATGGCACACTTGGTGTGATTCTCTGGCTTAGGACTGTTCACTGGAACTCTAAAATGCTTTCTATGTGAGAGCTTGTTCAGATTCCAGCTTCTCCTCCGCCATCTTCCCGGAACCTCTCCCCTTATCTTTTAAAACTGGTATGTTTTAAGACATGAGATTCGACTTGCAAAATGCAGTACAAGTGTTAGGAAGTCTTTCGGAAATCTCAGTAAGTATAGGTCGTATAGTGTCACCCTGTTCCCCATGGAATGCTTGCTCTTGTAGACTCTCTACAACCAAAGTAGCAGGAGAATATCCTATCAGAATATATACTATCAGAGGGGGGTTGGAGGGAGGATTTGGGTGATGTGACGGGAAGGGATGGTAGGGGAAAAACAAAGGATTGGGTAACAATGCTCAATAAGAAATGTACTCACTTCCTTCCTTATGTAACTGTAACCCCTGTGTACAGTGTCTTTACAATATAAATATATATTAAAAAGATACAAGGAAAACTTCTGTACTTATGGGAAGTTGTGTTTATCAGTCAATATCAGTAAGGTATTGGTTTTAGGACCACAGGCATATTAAAATGTTGGATCCTCAAACTTTTTACTTGAACACAGTATATTAGTTACATTAGAATGTGTCCACAACCTAGTTCAGAGTAATTGCTATGAAACATTTTACTACATTTTATGTTTGTAATGGAAAATAAAAGTATATGCCCTATCAACAGATACAAATTTTTTCAATTTTTTTGTCTTTTTGTCTGCATTTTGTGGATGGAATTGGGAGAGCAATTTTGAAAAGCTCAAATTTCATCACCAAGAGCTGTCTGCAAAATGTAAAAGGATCTAATACAGCATCTTGAATAGTATGGAACTTCAAGGACTTTTTAGAAGCACAGCTGCTAGATTTCTAATGGAGAGCTTTCATAACCCTTGTGAAACACAAGTCAGAACCTCATTGAAGTGTAGATTTTTTTCCCTCACCTTTCTGTCAAGCTCAGTCATTATCAATCAACATTTAGCTAATCTTGAATAATCCTCTAATAACCAAATGTTGATGGAATGTTCATATGCAGAAAACCTGGGAAGGCAAACTTTTTCCAGTTAAGAGAATCTATATTCTATGCTCCAGAAGAGAGAAAACTAGGTAAGCATCTATTTACAACCTTCTGAATAGTTCTGATTCTGCCCATATCAGTTATCTATCCATACCTGTGATGGAGTGAGAGGATTTTAAAAGAATTTAGTGATCTAAAATTTAAATTTAAATGTGGAATGAAATTAGTTCCAATACATTACATTAAGATATTTAGAAACAAGTGAAAAACCCAAAGGTCTATACAATTTTTTTTTATTGGAAGTGTAGGGATATTGGAAATTGTTTCTCTATATTTTAAGCAACTTGCAAGAAGAATTGGCAAAACACAATTAACATTCGGAGTAGACTTGTCACACTAATTTTTGTATATTGAAAGGAGCACAAGCCTCAACAATATGTAAATGCTATCCTCTTATTTATCTCTAAAGTTTTATGCATCTGGTCCATTAACATTAAAATTTCAAAAAAATTAATTTTTAGCTAATTGTCCAAAGGGGTTTTGCTTCATCATGTCAGTGTTGAATAGAGAATATGTGCATTTCAATGTACAATGCATCTGGATAATTGTCAACTTTTCCATTTTTCTTTCTTCCTTTACCCCAACCCCACATATCCCTTCAAGTTTCCTACTTATATTCTCAGTTATGTATATTGAGTTATATGACTGTATTAGTCCACCATTTCCATCTCCATTCTTCTGCCCTACTCCCTTTATGCCCAAATCTCCCTTTTAAGACTGATTTCAACTTCATGGGATTTTGTTAAATATCTCTACCATTGGTATGTGGCTTTGGGCTTGCCATATCCTCTCTTCCATGTTTGACCTACATAAATGAGGATATTTCTATATTTTTCTAATCTCTAAATGTCTGAGTAAGGTCATTAATCTGGGTATCCTTTTCATTTTTTAAATTTCAAATATAATATAAGCTTTGTTTGACTAGTCATTTTCTAAAAATGAGTGATATTCCTGCACACTAATATTTTGGTAACAAATTGAGACTGTAGTAACCTTGATGATAATAGTAACCAATCTATTTTAAGTAGATTGAGATGCAACTAAAGTATTTTCATTATATTTATTTCTTAGTGATCAGTTTTTAATGAATAACTGAGACTTTTCCATCCAGTTTAGGTTAAGAGCTTTAAGTAATGGACTAGATGATAAGTAAATCCGAAAATGTTTTAGGCTACAGGGGTTCAGGAAAATGTAGGATCAATGGATACTACAGTATTTTTCCTGATAATAGAATTTGAGGGCAAGTTATTTTATAATGGTTCATGTTAGGGAACAAGAAAACTTCAGAGGAAGAGTCAGAAAATTTGTGGGAATCAGGGCAATCTGAAACTCATTTCCAGAGTGCAAACTGATTAAAACTAGACTATTTTTCTTAAACATTAGAACTGGACTATCATTAGGGTGAAAGTTAGGTTTCAGTTGCAGCTGTGGTTAGTGTTAGCATTAGGGCAATGATAAGTTTAGTGTAAAACTGAAACTATCTTTGAATAACAAGTCATGTTAGAATTAGGATGAATGTGAAATATGAAACTGCTAATTATATTAAGATTAGGATATGGTTAGTGTGAGGGTTAGCCTCAATATTCCAGTTAAGGTTAGGGTTAAAAATGGCAAGATAATGAGTAAAACTACAAACTATTTTTAGAGAGATTAGTTGAATCAAAGTTAGGATGAATAAATCTAATGTATTTGTATGGCTTTTAGAATCCAAAGGCTATTAGTACTATTGTTAGGGTTACTGTTCTAGTTCAGGTTAGACTTAGGGGTAGGGAAGGGTAATAGGGGTAGGGAAGGGTAAGCTTTAAGCTAAAACTGAGAGTTTTCTGCTAACATTTTCAAGTAAAATAAGTGTGAAATTTAACAAAAACTACAGAGTTTTCCTAATTTTCCTGTTCAGGGTTCAATAGGGTTAAATTTAGAGTTAGGTTTCTAGTAAGGTTTAGATATATAGTTAGGGTTAGGAAGTAGAGTATAATTTAAGTAAACCTGCAACTTCTTTTTAGAGATATAGGAGTTCAGTAAAAGTTAAGATCAGTGGAAGCTATGATAGTTTTCATGATTTGAAGGTTTGAGGTTAATATTCATAATAGGGAATGATTTCAGAGTCCAATTCAGGGAATCTGTAGGATTTGGTGCAAAGTGCAAATAAATCATTTCAAAGACCATGAGTATATATTAGGATATATTTTCCATTAATTTTAAGATTGGGTTACTATTATCATCAAGATTACTCTCAGGGTTCTGACCAGGATTAGAGTTAGGATTATGGAAATGGAAGGTTGAGAACTTGAGTGACTTACTTCCTTTGTGTATGTATATGCACTTTTCTAAGGTTAGAAGTCAAGGCTTGGGTTCTATCCCTGAGTATTATGCTGTAGGCTAGCATTCTACCACTTAAGCCATGATTCCACTTCCATCTTTCTTTGGCATTGAATTGGAGACGAGAGTCTCACAGATTTTCCTATCCAAGCTGACATTGAACTGAGATCCCAGATCTCTGCCTTATGATTAAAGGTAGGATTAATATCATGAGCTACAAGTGCCATGGAAAGTGCCTGACTTTTATTGATTGTTTTTACTTTTGTTCAAGATCAACATTGAATTCAATATCTGAAAGCATTGCTCACTAGGTAACAAGTTGCCGCTTGAGCCATATCTCCAAAAATGATTATCTTAAATAGCTGGAAATCATTAAATTTTCTTCAGATGATATGTATCATTAGTGTTGTTCTAAAAGTTATCCTAACCAAAACAGATTTGTAGACCCTAGAGGTGATCTGAGCAGATTCTTATGGTTGGCTTCTAATTGCATAATATTTTAGGGACATGATTTTTAAATTATTGTTTTAAGTAGCAAAGGAGTTAGTAAACAAGGCAGTTTCTGTGTACAATATACCTTGATCAATGCCAACCCTTTCAACATTCACATCCTTCCTCTATGCACCTCTTCCTTCACTCTTCTTAATTTTGTAAGAAATTTACTGGATTACTCTGTGCACTTCCCCCATTTTCTCCTGGTCATTCTTGTACCTTTTCCCCCTTCACCCCTGTTTTGACTAGCCACTTACATGTGATCCAGCAACTCTACTCCTAGGCATTTACCTGAAAGATTACAAACCAGGATATAGTAAATATTTCAGCACAACCATGCTTACTGAATCAGCCCAGATACCCCTCAAGAGAGAAATGATTCAAGAAAATGTAATACACACACACACCACACACACAAACACACACACACACACACACACACACACACACACACACACACACACACACACAGAGGAAATCCTACTTACCCATCAGAAAGAGTATTGTACTATTTGTATCTCTCATTTCTCCTTTCTTCTGCCTGGTATCCCATTGTTGTCGTACTGTCCCTGTACTGCAGTAAGTGACACATGCAAACTGATGTAAAAGATTGTCAGTGTTATCGCCTAGCCATAGATTCCTAAATATGAGTTCTATGCTCATTCTCTTTGTTTATTCATGCCTTTGAGTAGTGATTGCACAGTTTCATTTGTACCATTTGCTACACAGAAAAGAGATGAACCATGTGTATGTATATATACATATATGCACATACATGTATATACATACATACATGGATATTTGTACACATATAGGTATATATTAAATACTTGAATACATTTTATATTTTTGAGAATTATGGAGCTAACAAAAATCACATGCATTTTGCTTCTTAGTCAATTCTTTCAAAGCCTAAATAACTTTGTCTCCTTTGAATACATAATTTTAAAGGGAATATCACCATCTCTAATCTTTCAGTGGCCTTGAAATTAGATGTTCAAATGAGAAAAAGTTATTTAGGCTTTTTGGTGGAAGAGAGGAGTATTACAAGGGTTCTATTCAGGTGTTCTCTGCTTGCTAGATAGGACTTTATTTTTATAGCAACAAGCAGCTCAATTACTTTTGCCATACTTCTAGTCCATTTTATTTACTTGAAATTTTGAACTTTTTGCCCGGTCTGATCTTAGATTGACTGAATGATCTTAGATTGCTTCTTATGTCTCCCACACAATTAGCTAGGATTGCAGATGTGAACCACTATGGCCAGCTCATTGTTGAGATGGATGTCTTGCAGTTTTTTTCTCTGGCCTGGCCTCATTTCTGCTTCCTGATCAGCTGGGTTTACAGATGTAGGCTACTATACTAAGTGTACATGACACCTTTATTTAAAAGATGTTTTTATTGAAAAATAAAGTATAGAGGGGTTATAGTTACATGAGCAAGGTAATGAGTAATTTTCTATTAAGCCTTGCTACCTCTTCCCTTGTTTTCCCCTACCCTTCCTTCCTTCCCACCTGCACAATTACTCCTCCACTCCCACCTTACCCTCTTCCCTGCGTAAATTGCAAATTTCCTTTTTCAACATAGTGTATTGTGTATCTCATTGCTACAATGGGTCAGCCTGTATCCCTATTTAAACAATTTGTTTTTTCCCTTCCCCTCCTAAAGCTAGAGAATTGTGTATACAAGATACAGGGCACTGACACCGAATACAGAGAAAACAGGGGTTATACCATGGTGGAGGAACATACAAAGAAACAAAAATATCAGATGTTATATTATAAATCCCTATCTTGTAGTTCAATTTGCTTAAGAATATGTTATCTGGTCAAATGTACATACTTTTTGAACTTTTATTCTTGACCCAGTTATATACTACTTATTGCAAATAAGGGAAACTACAGGACCTCTGATTTTTTGGGTCTGACTTATTTCAGTTAATATAATTTTTTCCAAGACTCCACTTAGAGCTCACCCAGCAATCCCACTTTTGGGCATTTACCAAATGATCAAAAACAAGAATATACTAAGCTACCAGCACAACTATGTATATTGCAGCATTATTTACAATAGCTAAGATATCAAACGTACTCAGACGCACCTCAGTAGATGAATGGATATATACTTATATACATATGTATGGAATATATACATATATACCTATGTATATATATACATATATATGTGCCACACTTTCTTGTAAATATATGGATATATATATGCGTACACATATATATGTATATGTATATATCTATATATATACATACATACATATATGTGTATGTATATACATACACATATATGTATGTATGTATACATACATACATATACATATATATATGTATATATATATGAATTATATTCCTTCATCAGAAAGAATGACATCATCCCATTTGTTAGGAATTGGAAAGATGTGAAAAAAATATAGTAAGTGAAATAATCCAGGCCCAAATATCCATAGGTCCCATGGTTTCCCTTACTTGAAGTAACGAATACAGGGTAGCATATAATCATATAAGATGTTGTTAAGTGAAATGAATCCCAAGATAAGGACACAAATGATTTTTATTCCACAGGCTTCTTATCTTTGTATAATCCCCCACATAAATTTGGAAGGGAGTTGTGGTTCAAGTATAGAGCACCACCAGTTAGGGAAAAAGCTTAAGTGAGAAGGTAAGTTTTAACCACAATATCAGAGTTTAAACCACAATATCAGCACTCAAATAAGTTTATTTCTTTCTTTGAGGTTTTTATTAAATTGCTCAGAAAATAGCAACATTATATTTATGTTTAACAGTACTATTAAAATCATGTTATATTTATTGATGTTATTCTTTATTTTCCTAAATTTTACTTACTCATTTATAATATCCAGTAATGAAAAGAGATGAATACTGTTTCTCAAGTTTTTATGACAGTTGAGTATGAATGAAAGATGCATACAAGCAGTTTGTACTGAAAATAGATATTTGAAAGCTCTTCACATAAATAAATGATAGTTGAAGAAGCTGTGGGCATGTATGAAATAAACTAAAGAAATCGCAAGGAAAGATAAGGTATGATTCTGGAAACCACACAATTTTGGAAGAAAAAAAAAGGAAAATATGTAGCTTCTGGTAAGAACTTTGTAACCCACCTATACATTTGATTCCTTATTTCTAGTGGAAGGCATTTCAGTTAACTTTATTTTACAAAGTTAAACATGATTGACATTTAATATTAACTGGCCTCGGTCTCAAGTAAGCTATTATTCTAACCAGGCGCCAGGAACTCATGCCTATATTCCTAGCAATACAGAGGGCTGAGATCTCTAGATCCTAATTCAAAGCCAATTTGGAGAGGAAAGCTGGTGAGTCGTTTCTTTTCAATTAACCACAAGAAAACTGGAAGTGGCACTGTGGCTCAAAGTGGCAATACTAGCCTTGAGTAATAAACCTCAGAGACAGAACCCAGGCCCTGAGTTCAAGCTCTCTGAAATTATTCTTATCAGGATTTCTCTAACTTGTTTAGAAGAATGTTTTAAACTTAGGAATTTTTTATTTCATGTTGTCAGCATTGATTTTTAAGATGTGTAGAGAAAAATTATTTATAGTCAGAACTGTTTTGTATTGTTTTGTATTACACATTGCCTCTACACCCAGATATCAGCAGGAAAGTAGATGGCCAAATCCTGACTGTTGGTAATGTATATGGATATGTGTTTCTTTTAGCAAAGAAAAAAATTATGAATTGGTAGCCCTTATATATAACACCTTAATAGTAATTATATAATTACTATTATTACTAGTATTTTTTTGTCAGTTGTGGGACTTGAACGCTAGGCCTGGGCATTGTCCCTCAGTTCTTCAGCTCAAGGCTTGCAAAAGTGCCAGTTCACATTTTCTGACCCTTAAGTTGGAGATAAGGGTCTCACAGACTTTCCTACCAGTGCTAGCTTTGAAAAGAGATCTTCAATCTCAGCCTCCTTAGTAGCTAGGATTACAGGTGTGAGCCACTAGCACCTGGCAGTATAATTATTTTGAAAAAGAAAAAAACCCACGATTGTGTCCTTAAAAATTTACAATATAAGGTGAAGGGTAAACAAAGGAGGAGGCTGCAATGCTTGTTAAGAAATGTATGCATTATCCTGCCCATGTAATTGTAGCCCCTATGTACAGTATGTTCTCAAATAAAATAAAATAAAATTTAAAAAAAAATTCACAATATGGCAAGTGTATCTGTAACATAAGTTGTATCAAGGAACCATCGGCAGCAATCATTTTCAGATCTCACTATGTCCTGTCCAATGCCAGATAATATTTCATTAATTTATTTTATTTTTTCCTAACAAAGTTTATTATGAATGTACAACAGCACGAATTTCTATCGAGTATAAAGAATTATGTAGCCCTGGTGCTTGAAATCAGGGCCTAGGCACTCTCTCTGAGCATCTTTTGCTCAAGGCTAGCACATTACCAATTGAGCCATAGCACCACTTCCAGTTTTTCTGCTGATGTCATACTGAGGAATCAAATTAAGTGCGTCATGCATGCTTCCCTAGCACTCTACTACATTCCCAGTCATTGAGTCTTTTGTTGTTGTTGTTTTAAGATAGCATTTTACTATGTGTCCTTATGTTGGCCTAAAATTTAGACTAGTCCCAAGCCTACTCCTAAATTAGCCTCCCAAATTCAGAGATTACAGACATTGACCATCATATTCAGCCCACGATTCTTTGTGATACTCTTTTCAGAAATAGAAAGAGTTATTCTGTCTTCCTTGGATTGGATGTTTTTTTCTGTTAATCACTGTTAATCACATTCCTTGTCCTGGTATGTCGCCCCTTCTAGATCAATAGAAATATTTCAGGTTCTGATCTTGAAAATGATCCTTGCCATCCAACAACATCACATTTTTGTGAAAAGCACTAGCTGGCTTAATGAGCATAGCAGCCAGCTGGAGCTCAGCTATCTGATGGCCTTAGGGTCCAACAATGCAATCATTACTGTGCACCGGATGAAAACTGTCACATGTAATTTTGATTTATTCCATACAATTCTCAACTACTTGCCATTCTCAATTTTGTATGCTTTAAATTCTGTTAAACATTAATTACTATTTCGTCATTCTCACAAGTAACATATATGTCTTACTTTAAAATGTATTCAAACATGCAAAAAGTTATCGTACTGCTGTCCACCAGTGGCTCATATTTTAAAACCTAGCTACTTTAGAGGTCAAAAACTGAGGATCCTGGTTTAAAACAGCCCATGCAGAAAATTGTGAGATATTTCTCCCATTAAGAAACCAAAATCCAGGGCTGGGAAGGTGGCTCAGTGGTAGAGTGCTTGCCTTGTATGCATGAGGCCCTGGGTTCGATTCCTCAGCACCACATAAACAGAAAAAGCCGGAAGTGGTGTTGTGGGCTCAAGCAGTCGAGCGCTCACCTTGAGCTGAAGAGCTGAGGGACAGCGCCTAGGCCCAGAGTTCAGGTCCACAACCGGCAAAAAAAAAAAGGAAAAAAAAATCCAGAAGTGGAGATGTGGCCCAAGTAATAGAGTGTCACTTTTGAGCAAAAAGACTAAGCAAGAACAATATGTCTACTTCTGACTCCATTATTTACTTATGGAACACTCACACACACTCACACACACACACACAAACACACACACAATTTACAAAATATACACATTCTTCTAGACTCTCCTTCTTGAGCAGTACTCAATGCCATTAACTTAATGCATGTTTTCTCTAAATTATTTTGGTAGGGATTAAAGTACACTTGTATTACGATACTGCACTTTTTGTACTTTTTGTTTTGCAATTTTTTGGTACTTATGTAAGAAAACAGTGTTTTGTGAAGACTAACCAGAAATAAGCTTGTCGGTAAATAGGTAGGTGGCAGGTAGACTGAAACTTGCATATAATACCACTTGAAATTTTATTTCTCCAAGTTTAAATATATATACATATGTACGTGTTTAAAAGTTCTGCCAAAATTTTATTTCCATTAACAATGATCGATTTGTTCCATTATATAAATTTATAGAATTTCTTTTATTTAGAGACAAGATTCTGCAGTTAAGACCAGGCTTTCTTCAACTCCTAATTCTCATGTTTCAGGTTCCTGACTATTGACTGTAACAGTACTTGTGACGGAATCTACAGTCAAACTGTTAGACCTGGAAAGGATAGATTGGGAAGCCATCTCAAACAGCAATCAAAAAGCTGAGAACTGTGCTCTGGGAAGGTCAAACAGTCAAGGGAAGACAAGAGTATGAGTTATTACCTCAAGAGTATTTAAGTGTGAGCTGTTGGACACTATAAGATTAAGACTTTGGAGACAAGATGGATGTCTGTGCTATGGTTGTAATGACTATTGCTCCCTTCGGCTCTCTAACAAAAAGGGATTTATCATTATGTATACAAACAATACCTCATGTTAATAGTTGTAACCACAAGCTAGATTGATGCCTTAGTTTGTGGACATACCTGTAGGCACTGACCACCTCCCACCCCTGTAGTAGAATGAATATAAAGCATGTTAAGCAGGATTTTGGGATCCAGAAGCTGGCAATGAGGCTGTGGGTCCTCTGGTGTCTTCTTTCCTATCACTTCCTGTGATTTCTCTGATTTTTGGCCAGGTATCCCATCATGTTTGCTGTTCCATGGTTGTTGTTAGTTTCAGTATTGATATTCTGATCACCTCAAAACAAACTATGGAAAAACACCTCGTTGAACAAGATTCAGAAGTGTATAGGAGCATCTCGAAAGATAGCAAACATCAGCAGTCATCCTCTGATTGTCTAGCAAGAAAGTACAATTCAGAAGTATCTTTATTTTTAATAATATAAAGAGATGGATAATTGTCTTTTTGTATATTTTGTACTTGATATTGCATAAATTTTCAGAAAAATATATACATTGTGAAATAATGTTAATTTATTCATAGGTTACAAAACCACGTCACTGGAGTAATGACCCTAATGTCTTATCTTAGTTGACTGAATCAGATTTAGATGAGTGTGAATTGCCTAATTATGAACATTTCTCCATGAAACTCAACAACATAGAATGAAGTGTGAGGGTCAGGCCATTCCATACCTCTAAGGATTTTACATATGTTAGCGTAATATACATCCACACTGCTTAGCACTAATGGCATATTGCTGTGTCATAATTGTCTTTATATAAGAATTACGCTAGAGCTTAAAGTAGAATGATGGGCTGTACATTTTCAAAGCAAGAATGATGATCACCCCCTGCAATTATTCTCAGTGGAGAATCCTTCCTATACATTTTACTGACTTAGCTTCTACTCTATGCTTTACCATTATCAGGGAGGGTCACACTGTATCAAGCTACAAGACTGCGGCAACCCTAGCTGACTTTGAATTTTACCTCCAATCTTGATCCTAAGGTCAACTCTGCAACTCTAATCACATAGTTAGTGGTCACCCGAAATTTTCAAGCCTGGTTAAAATTTCAGCTATCATTGCTCATTGCCAGGGTTAAAGATCTCACTACTTTAGATTTGTTGTTTATCTTCTTGTATTTCCAACACTGCCTTTGAAGTTGGTTTTTGAAGTAGAGCTTTTAGTTTGCATTTGATTTATGGAGGTGTTAGTGATGCCAGTTGAACCGCATATATTATAATGTAAGTAATTTGATGTTTTGGTATATGAATTTAATTTTGGCAGTTGAGGAAGTGAATACACATCACTCACAAAAGTTTATTTATGTGTATTGGTATTGCTTTATTGTGAGCTTCCTAAAAGCCAGTCATGAGAGAACATGTCCCTAATCCCATCACTTCTGTCACTGAGACAAGGCTTGAAATGTCCAGACCACTTGGCACTTCATAGTGAGAACCTTGCTACAAAGAAGGGGAGATAATAGCAAAAAGAGAAAATGAATCTTCCAACAGTTTTGTTATATGTGCTTTACACGTAGCCATTAAGACCAACATAATACTATTTTTATGATTTCTTACCTACTCTTTCCCTGTTCTGAGCTGTTTTATTTATGGATATCTAAGAAATCATGTAAGAATCATATAAGAAATATACAAATCATATAAGAAATCATAAAAAGTAGATTGTTAGGGATATATAATCCAAAAGGAATAATTTCAGGAAACTATTAAGAACATAAAATATAATGCACACCTAATATTTTCTTTTTGTTGAAAACATCAGCAGTTTTAGTTTATTTATTCTGATAACAAAGATTATAAACTAAGTTACAATAGTATTCCAAATGGAACACACAACTAGAAATATGAAGGGTAGTACTAAAGAATGCTACTAAAGAATGAAATTTAGGCAGAACTACTTCAGAGTAAAAGCCACAGGACAGCCCTAACATTATTTCTTTGTTTCATATGAAGACAAGACTCTTTTTTAATAAAGACAAATTTTCACAGATATTAATATCAATTGGGTATATATTTCTTAAGGCCTTCCGGAAGGATGCTGTGACCATGTTGATGGAAATTGACTTCTCTGGGATCTAGTACAAAATGTGCAGACACCATTCCAAGCACTGCACCTGCATTAGTGTAATTTTATGCTTATGACAGTTCTTCAAGTTAGGAAATTAATTATTTTTTATTTTTTTATTATTATCTTTTAGTCAGTCATGGGACCTAAACTCTGGGTGCTGTCCCTCAGCTCTTCAGCTTAATGCTAGCACTCTACCACTTGAGCTACAGCACCACTTCCGGCTTTTTCTGTTTATGTGGTGCTGAGGAATCGAACCCACAGCCCCATGCATGCAAGGCAAGCACTCTACCCCTGAGCCACCTTCCCAACCCTAAGAATTTTATTAAAAGCAGAAGTAGGCAACAAGGCCAAACAAATTTTCCAAGTACCTAAGACTAACCAGATGTAGACCCATAATTCAAATCCAGGTTTTTACCAGGCATATCTGAGAATATTCTGACCTTTCAAGAGCTATTGAGTAGATGATCTCACATTTTCTTCCTAATTATGGTTATAACGGCAATAACATTGCTACAGAATATAAGTATTTTAAATGAAAGGGTCTGGGTAATGACATTGTAAGTGATTTTTATTCCAAATGAAATAACTGAATGAACATCATTCAGTTTCCACTGTTTATTATTCCAGGAGTAATTGTTAAGGAGAACAAATACATGTCAAAGACAGCTGTATTGATGATGAACACAGGCTTTTATCATTAAGTACCTTGAATACACAAGGAATAGTTTGCTATGGATATATAATACAAAATGAATAATTTTTGTGACTAGTTTCTTCCTTGTTGTACCAAAGAAAATTTATTCCCTATTCTAAAACATATATCAATTTAATGGATATTAGTGTTATCAGTATAAAATTGGTGTGCATAATATATGCAATATATTATATAACATAAGAATGATATATAATATGAATAATTACTGATACTTTATAACTACTATAAATAATACATGTATAAACTGGTTTTAGTATTATACTGTGAAGGATACAAGTAATGACATCTTTATTTAAATACATGTATTTGTATGTTTTAGTTACATAATTTATTTTTGTGCCAGTACTGAGGCTTGAACTATACTCTGGATGTTGTCCCTGAGCCATTTCACTCAGAGTGGCTTCATATATCTATCCTCAGATCTTGGCCCCTAAGTAGCTGGGATTACAGACATGAGTCATGTTATATTTTTAATTCCATTCATGGCATGTTCTTACATAATTATTTTTGAATGTTCAATTATATTACAACATTTCATTTCTAAACCAATTCAGGACAAATAACTAATTATTAGATAAAACTATATGTTACATAAAATTCTAAGGACCATACTTTGCTATCAATTTTCAAAGATATTTCTAGTTTAATTCCTGGACAGACAAGTAGAAAAATTAAATTATGTGTGCATAATATATGTATTGTTATATTACATAACATATAAATGATATATTTGTAATATATGCATAATTAGTGATATTCTATAATTGCTATGAATAATATTTGTATAAAACTGGTTTTAATTTAATACTGTGAAAGACACAAGGAATGTCAACATCCTTATCTTGCCTCTTTTTCAACTGTATACAAACTATGTTACAAACATATATCTTCAAGAAAGCTCACCTTTGTAATCACATATGCACCTTCAAATATTCTCCTCATCACTATAAACATCCTCTAAGATTGGCTACACTTATCCACTAGAATCATCCTACAACAGCAAACACTGTTATACTTTCTGAATAAAGTTGCTCCTCCTCATCTTCATCAACTTCCAGTAACTTCAGTGAAGAGCATTTTCTCCTGCTTTGCCTTAGGCGATATCATCCTTTGTTATTTCCCAGCAAAGAGATTGTGGCTTGCAGGCTTGAGCATTTGTACATTCATAGCTTATTTGGTTGTGATTTTTTTCCTTTCCTTTCTTGGTAAGAGAGCTGGAATAACAAAAAGCATTTAAGGCAATGTGTTTTAGTGTAAATGAAAACATACTGATTTGAAAATATTAGAAATATTCGTTCTTTTTTATTGTGAAAATACTGTACAGAGGGGTTACAATTAGATGGGCAAGATAATGAGTACATTTCTTATGAAGCATTGTAGCCTCCTCCTTTGTTTCCCCTTCCCATTCCTTCCAAGCCTCCCCCCGCCCCCCTTACCTAATCCTCCCCCCCATAAAAGATGTAAAGTTCGTTTTCAACATGACAACTTGTACTTCTCATTGTTGCAACGGGTCCACATTTATCCTTATTTAAACGACTTGTTTTTCCCCTTCCCCTCCACAAATTTTACCATCATCAAATACAGTGAAAGCAGGGGTTATACTGTGGGGGAGGGACATACAAAGCAACAAAGAAATAATCTTACAAATGCGTTAGAAACAAATGCATGAAAGAAAAAAATACATTTGAATACATATCTTAGGGTTCATTTTCCTAACATCACTTTTTATCTGACCTTTTCTGCTTGACTCTTACATATACTAGATATTGCAAATAAGGGAAACTATGGGATGCCCCTCAGTAGATGAATGGATCAAGAAAATGGTATATATACACAATGGAATTCTATGCCTCCATCAGAAAGAATGACATTGCCTCATTTGATAGGAAATGGAAAGACTTGGAAAAATTATATTAAGTGAAGTAACCCAAGCTCAAAGAAACATAGGTCCCATGAAATATTAATTCTTTAAATTTATTTTTCATTCAAATATAATAAGGGTGATTTTAGTGGTGCATGCCATTAAATCTAGCTATTTAGAAGCTGAAAACAGAGGATCATAGTTTCAAGCTAGACTAGTTAAATGGACCACGACACACTTATCTTCAACTAAAAACCAAAAAAGCTAAAGGTTGAGCTGTGATTCAAATGGAAGCCTGCCAGCCTGAGCAAAAAGGAAAAGTAAAAGAACCTAGGCTCTGAATTAACTCATAGTACTAGCACACATATTTTATGTATGTATGATTCCTAAAATATTCTGTGAGTTAATTTGTTGAAACCTGGTCATAGATTAAATATGAGGTGTGAAAAGTACGTAAGTTCGAAATGACTGCAGGTATTTTGACAAGACAACTAGAAGAGTTATCACTTAATTAAATAGTAATGAGGAATAGGTATGTATATAAATATCAAAGCTCACTTTGGGATCTTTTTAGATTGTTAAAATCAGTAGCTAGTTGTCAGTAAACAGGATGCTATTAAGGACTTGAATTAAAGAAAAAAACAGATCTGGATAGAAAAAAACAGAAATAATTACATATATTCAGTGATAACAACCATGAGAATGAACATTACCGAACTAAGCCCTGGGATACACAAATATGTAAAACATGACAAATGAAGAAAAACAGTAATAAGTATGTAATGCAGACTTATATGGATAGGTATTTTTAATGTTTAAGGACTACGAAGTGAGTATGTGATGACCTAAAATTTAAGAAATTGCTAAGGTCAATTATCCCTTGGGCCAAACATAGCTAATAGTTTAAGTAAAACACGGCCACAATATTGTGTCTTGATTTACCTAAGTAAAAACAGGTCAATATTTGGAAAGTTATTTTTTGGACATGTGGTTGATGTGACAATTACTGACGTTTGTTCAAGTGTCAGTAGAAGGGTACAGTTTTAGCACAATGATAGAAATCTTTCAGGGATCTGGTAAATTTTCCCTCTGTCTTCAATTTCCTTTTTTTCTGAGAACTAAAATATCGTTACTGGAAGCCAGTCCCAAATTGTGCCTTTTCCAAGTTATCAGATATTCCGTGCATCACATGCCCAAATAATAGAGAATGGGAACAGGTCTACATGGAGCACTCACAGTAGACAGGTCTCTGGAATTTCTCAGGAAGAGCTTTCTGCCATTGTGGGATGGATAGGGGTGGATAATATACAAAACAGATATCATAGATTGAAAGTATTGTGCTAAGTTGACACCTGAGATATTGGATATTTTAACTGCATAGTATTGTTTTTCATGAATCAGTTAATCAGATTTTTTACACAATATTATGTTACTAGACTGTGGAATGCATGTTTATTGCATTTACTTTGTATAACATATTTTGAAATTTGGTATAAATCGTTCATCTATTTTTTTGGGATATGGATTACTCCTAGTTGTCAATAGTGAGGAAATGCCCTGGAACTTTGTAACTTGAAGTCTTATGTTGCCATGTATCATATCCTATTTTCCTTTTACAGAGTTGGTAAAAAATTATATGTAATTTATTTTTTATTTTATTTCTTATCTATTACAGAATTTGAACTCAGAGCCTGGGCACTGCCTCTGATGTCTTTTGCTCAAGGTTAGCTCTCTACAACTTCGAGGCACAGAATCAATTTTAGTTTTCAATGATTAATTGGTGAAAGGTGTCACGCGGGGACTTTTCTCAACCTGGATTTGAACTGTGATTCTCATATTCCAGCCTCCAGATTAGCAAATATTACAGGCATGAGCTACCTCCACCCGGTTATACGTAATTTAAACTGTAGTTTCTGAAGTGTTTCATCCTACATTGAATATTTTTTCTTACGAGCTTTCTAATAAATATGTAATCTATTCAATTTTGAAAAGTACTGTGTACCTCCCACTTATTTGTGGCATTTCTGAAATCCAAGTTTCTTGTGTGTCAGGGTGGATACTTTTGCCTGTAATAAGTATGTTGAACACATAACATCTGGCTACTTACAGAACAAAGGATGTGAAGCTAGAGTAGCCAGATAAAGAACTTCCAGGACAATTCAATGGCAACTCATGTACTCTCTGTGTAGGTGAATAGGCAGCATAGAAAAGAAATTCTTATATTTGAAAGTGATTGAGTGTGTGTGCACATAGGTGTTCACTTATTTATCTGTTATTATAGTTTTAGATATATTCACTAGTACAAAACAATATTTCATATATATATATATATATATATATATATATATATATATATATATATATATATATATATATATGCAATAACAGTTTCCAAAATCCAGGGAACCACCTCCATGGGCATTGCTTTCCTAGGTTGCTCTTCAGGTAATAAGAATGAAACTTGGAATTGTCCTGTGGTAGAGAAATTACTCAGAGATTCAAGCATTTTTCTTTTAATATGTTGCTTTTTCCTAACTCTAAAATTAGGAAGTCTGTTAATATATATGTTATATTATAGTATATTTAATATATTATATATAATGTATAATATATTGTTTATTATGAAATATATTTCATATAATACCTGAGAATATTATATATTTATGAGGAAAATTACAACAAACATATCAGTCCATACTTTCCTAGCCATGATTAGCTTCAGTACAGTTAGGCACATTACATATCAACAGGAAAATTCTTCTGAAGTTCTCATCAACTTGAGCTAGAAAAGAATTCCTGTAAAAGAAGCCTCTACTCAATTATGAGGAAAGATATGTTTCGAAGTTTAGTTTAGTTATTTTGCTTTGTTTTGTTTTGTTTTTATGGCCATTCATGGGGCCTGAACTCTGGGCCTGGGCGCTGTCCCTCACCTCTTCAGCTCAAGGTTAGTGCTCTACCACTTGAGCCATAGCTCCACTTCTGGCTTTTTCAGCTTATGTGGTGCTGAGAAATAGAACCCAAGGCCTCATGCATGCCAGGCAAGCATTCTACCACTGAGCCACCAACCCAGCCCACATTTGCAAGTTTTTGAGAAGAGACATTTGGCATTTGCTTTGCAGCCTTGATTAGTCATGAATAGATATCATTTTGCTCCAAATTTTGTCTCCTTGTAGGTTCCGTAAACAGTTACACATCAGCCTCATTCCATCACATATCTTTAAGTCCTTCTTTTATTTCTTTTTATCATTATTGTTTTGTTGTTGTTGCATTTCTGATGCTGAAGCTTGAACTCATGGCCTAGGCAGTGTCCCGGAGCTCAATGCTAGTGCTCTACCACTTGAGCCATGTACCACTTCTGGCTTTTTCTGTCTGGACATGCTTTGAATCATCATACTCAGATGTCAGCCTCCAGGGTAGCTAGGATCACAGGTGTGAGCCACCAGTGCCAAGCAAGTTCCTCTGTTTTAGATATTATTCTAAAAGCCTCCTATCCAATGTCACTCCTAAGATAGTAAATGGACCTATGCCAATAGTTCCTTCACACTCTCATCTCCTGTTATGGCTATGGTGTATCTTTTGCAAATTATATTGAAACTACTTCACTGTTCTCTTCCTAACCCATGATTCTAGATGTGTTAGTAATAATTACTTAAATTTAATGGCTATAAACACTAAATCTCTCAATTATTAATTTCTTTAATTCTTTGAATATGATTATTTTTCAATACAAATATGAGCTTATACTCATCTTCTTGAATTTACCCCTTGGCACGAGCAGTGCCTGGGCCTATTCTACCTCAAATGCAAGAGGTTGGCAAAAGAATAGCCTATGGTATTCCTGCCTAAGAGTCAGGACAAGTAGTTGAGTGCCTAAAAGAAGCAATGCATTCCTGGCATGAGAAGGGGTGGAAGAGACAACAGCCTAGAGAGCAACCTGACAGTCACAACATTTAACAACTTCTCCTTTGGGAAAACTGATCTCCTGCAAAGTGACAGTGAGATAACTCATCTAGTGAATTTTCATATATGAAGGATGTTGTCATGTCTCACTACACAACTTACTTGTAGTCAAAGAGAGGGTCATTCTTTTGTGTCCTCCTTAGGCCCAGTCTCATTTTATCTCCATCTTAGACTTTGCCCAGACTCTATTCTTACCAGAAGGTTCCTGGTGAGGAGGAATGTATGATCTCTTGGCTTTTGATTAGCCGTATGGGAACTGAGGCCACTTTTAATTTTGATCCTGTTCATTTTGACAAGGCTGTGGTGGGTGGTGAGAAAGCTCATTCTCTGAATTGTTCCCTATTACCAAATCTCTTCAGAGAAAGTCAAGGAATGACATAGTCTGCCTGAGGGAGTGAGTTTCTCCATTTCCAAAGAGGTCAATTAATACCTGATTATGAGGCTCACATGGTGATCCTTCCCCAGATCCTCCGAACAGGAGTGGATGTGACCTCAGACACCAGGCCATCCTCATAGTTCTTCAGCTCTTTCTCATGCAACTAAACGCCACAGGACTTGAGTTGACAATCAAGAATAAATGAGAGTAGCAGAATCATTGGCATGGGGAGGAATTAGGTACTCTGGGTGAAAAAAGGGCTCAGAAAATCTAGTATCACACATCATTTGGGAATCACATCACAAGATTATGGAATAAAAGTAATAAATTGCTACCTAAATTAGTAACTCCACTGCTCTGACTACATTACAAGTGTTCTCTCCAAAGGTAGCTGTCCTATTTTAATGAGGAAAAAGGAGAACATTCTTTCCTCACAAAGTTCTACTAAGTGTCTTCTTCCATAAACCAGGTTGTTCTTACCCTATACTTGTCGGTTACTTTCCTTTGCTGGATTCAATCAATGACACTTGAAAGTATTATCATCTTCAGACATGTAATTACATTTTGTTTTAATCCATTTGTTATAAAATAAAACAAATTTTGGGGAAAATATGTCTATGCTATATTTTCTTCCATGCCATAGTTATTAGAAGTTATTAAGTATTATTTTAATAGTTTCATTATTAAAACTTGAGGAAAATGTTTTGTTACTGATAGCACTAATTAGTTGCACCTTTTTTTTGGTATTTTTCCATATCTGTATATTTGTTATTAAGCTTCTAACATTGTATTTTCCCCCTACTGTTGCCTTCTTAAAATTGCCTCAAATTATAAAATCTATATGATGATCTGTATGTGTTCATTGACATATTTAAATTTTTATCTAATATGCACATTTTATATGATATTTTCACCCTATTGTAACTGCTCTGAAATCAATAAGGAAGTCCTTCATTAAAGAAAAAACAAAATACCACAAAACTCAGTGAAATTAGGATTAGATATCTATCCAGAAATATTTAGCAATGATAAAGTAGAAACATCCACTTCTCTTATATACCAAAACATGTTTATAGCTATGAAAGGTGCATTTTCTTTATTCTCTCTTTATGGAACATCCAGGTTGATTACACAGTTTGGTTGCTATGAATATTGCTGCCATGAACATGTTTGTTCATATTGATTTATATTCTTTCAGTATGGATCCAATTTGCAATAATGGTCTTCAAGATATGTGTCTTTTTTGTATCGAGTAAACTTCCATCATGATCTCCATATGGGTTGCACTAGTTTACAATGCCACACCACCAAACACAGTTCCTGATTTATTTCAACCTCTCCAGGAGTTTGTTTATTTGCGTGGTGATAGCTATTCTGGTGTGTAAGATGGGATCGCAGTGACTTTCCTTTTTATTTTCCTATGTATTTCCTATGTGGATAAGAATCTCAAACATTTCATTTATTTACTAAACACATTGGAAGTTCATTTTTGATCAATGTCTTTCTTTTTCTTTTGGTATTTGATCAATTTTTAAGTTTTATAATATTTGATTTTTCCCATTCCAAATACTCACTTTAGTAAGAAGATTTTTTTCATTACAGTGGTGTATTGCTTGGATATTTTGATTTTGTGAAGGCTAAGAGAATTTGATATTGTTCTCTCAGTCAAATTATCAGCATGTAAAAATGAAGTGAACCTGATTAAATGAAGTTCTTTCTGCACATTTTCTCCGGTACAGATTTCTCTGATTTAAGAAATGTATATTTTATGTCATACTGGATGCCTAACTAAGTCTGTGTGTGTGGATGATTCAGTAAGAATTGCAGAATTCGCCACATAGATTTTGGAGCAAAGGGTTACAGCTGGTAACATTGCAATGATTTAGAACACAGCTGAGGCTGAAGCTGTGATCCCTTCTACCTGTGTTCAGCCCCCAATCTCTTCTAATACACCGCTCATGTCCCATGCGGCAGTTTCTTTTTCTAACCGAAATGTTTCTAAAGCTTCATCTTATTCTTGCCTCCTAGTATGCCAACATGAGGGGAGTGAAAGCAAGCAAGGCAGATGTGACAGAGGAATTTATTTTTTAAAATTGTGCAAATACCATACAGAGGGGTTACAATTACATGGGCAAGGTAATGAATACATATCTTATCAAGCATTGTGTCAGCCTCCTTTGATTCCCCTTCCCATCCTTTCCTAACTCCCCACCCCCACCCAGCGGTCCCCCCTCAGACCCCCCTCCCGCCAAAGTTGTAAAGTTCATTTTTCAACATAACGTCTTGCACATCTCATTGCTGCAATGGATCCACCTGTATCCCAATTTAAATAATTTGTTTTTTTTTTCACTTCTCCTGCACTAAGTATGCCAACATCAAGTGCAGTGAACACAGGGGGCATACCGTGGCGGAAGGACATACAAAGCAACAAAGAAATCATCTTATAAATATGATAGAAGCAATCACAAGAAAGAAAAAAAAATGAGTTCTTATCTTGGGGTTCATTTAGCCTAACATCAACTTATCTGACAGTTTTTGCTTGTCTCAGACATGTACTAATTATTGAAAATAAGGGACCTATGCTTCTTTGGGCCTGGCTTACTTCGTTTAAAAAAATTTTGGTTGGTTTTGGGGTTTGAACTCTGGGCCTGGGCACTGCCCCTCAACTCTTTTGGTCAAGGCTAGCACTATCCCACTTGAGCCACAGTGTCACTTCCAGCTTTTACAGTGTCACTTCCATCATATGTGGGGCTGAGGAATCGAACCTAGGGCCTCATGCATGTAAAGCAAGCACTCTACCACTGTGCCACCTTCACAGCCCTGGCAGAGGGTTTTTATCTGAAGATCCATCACACTTCGGAGCTTCTGGCTGAAAACTCCAGAAAGACAAAAGTGAAGAAACACTTAAGAGAAAATGTAAAACAGAAAGCCACAACATTTAACCCTAAAACCAGTTTCTAGAATAAGGAGACTCAAGAACTGGTGTCACCTGAGGAGAAAGAGGAAATATTCAGGAAGAATGAGAAGGAAATATTCAGGAAGAATGGGAGGGAATAGAGAGAAAGAGACCTAGACTACTTAGAGCTGGGACCTCAATGTGAGCTTAATTTTAATATGGGAAACCAGACCCAAGGACGCAATACCTTACAATTTTGATTACTCTCTCTCATGCTACAAAGCCTATTCCAGATCTACTTCCACTCAGCATGGTGTCCATTCTGGGATCCAGACTGATTGCTGGACGTTTCCAGGGGATGCAAAGAGTGAAAACCAAAGGGCTAAAGCTCAGAAAAGACACATGCCATCACTTCTCACATGTCATTTGTCAAAGTAAGTTCTACAACCAAGCCTGGTATCAGTGGGGATGGGAGTAGATATTGAGAGCATTATAATAATATCTACTATTATTATCATATAATAATCTAACATCTATTGTTTCATCAAAGGGAGAGGGATAGCATTTCTCCCTTTTTAGGAGTATGGGACAGGGCATTCTATAGAATGTCTTCAATTGGGGGTTCTCTGCCACGGACCGGCTCTGTAGGGAGGATGGAGGATACCTAGGGGAGGAACCTGGAATAGGGGGGGAGATGGCACCAGACAACTCACACACATTAGGAGTGGATGCTGAGTACGATTTAATGCAGAGGATAAGAAACTTTTATAGCAAAAGTCTCCATAAGAAAGGGCAAAAGGTTACACAATCTTACTGCAGGACTTCATTCTTGGGTGGTCACAAGCTGGTCGCCTGAAAGGCACTTGTTTCCTGCTTATCTCTAAGAAATATAACGGGTTTCGATGTTTGTCACCATCTAACCATTACCTTATTTCTATAGAAGCTTTAATTGTCCCATAAGATCTTTCCTGTTCCTTCTTTAATAGTAAGGTTACGGAGGCCTAGATCTAGCAAGTCTCTTAGTAAATAAAAGAGAGTAACAGGAAGTTCTTTCTCCTAAGTAATCTCAGCAATTGCCATACATTCATTCTGTTCTAGCTGCGCCTACAGTTTCTGGTAAATCTCTTACAGACAATTCCTTCTGCTGAAGGGACTTCATGAAACCCATTGTCTACTAGCCTCCTTAAGAGGGCTTTCAGGGTTTCACTTAACTCTGGTGAGTTAGTCATATTTTTAAGACACTCATCAGATGTTGGAGTCTTCAACACTCTTAAGAAAGAGCTTTGAATAAAGGAACGTTGAGCATGAGTAAGTACAATGAGCAGCAGAAACAGTAAAAGATTAATAGGCACTCTTATACAGTGAAGAAAAGAAAAGAAAAGCAGAAACACATCTTTCCCAGGGGTTTGCCAGACTTTCCAGGAGTAGGCCTCTTTGAAGCCCTATTCTCCGAGGTAGACTTCGGTGAAGTCCCAATACTCAGAGATAGGTCTCTGTAAAGCCCCATTCTCTGAGGTAGACTTCAGTGAAGTCCCAATACTCAGAGATGGGCTTCTGAAACCCCATTCTCAGGCCTACTCCACTGGAGTAAGCCTGGCAGCTCTCTGAATCTTTTCTCCCGAGATTGTGGCTATGAAGTTTCAGAAAGGAGAATTACAATGGAAAAGTGAGTTCTCAAGCTTGGTACTGATGGCTGACACCTATATTCCGAGCCTGAGATCTGAGGATTATGATTTGAAGTCCGTCTGGGCAGGAAAATCCATGAGACTCATCTCCAATTAAAGAAAAAGAGCCAGAATTGGATTTGTGGCTCAAATGTTAGAGCATTAGCTAAGAGTGGGTAGATGGGGACAGAATCTTGGTTCTGAATTTAAACCCAGGATTGGGGGATGAGAAGAAATGTGTTCTCAGTGCATGAAATCAAGGGTGTATGGTCAACATCACTATTGATGTTAACTTTGGGGTAGAGTTGATCAGTTTTATTCTGGAAAGGATTTGTTCCACTCTTCTCTGTCCTGTATTCTTTAAAAGAAATAGCTTTGAGCAATCTATACCTAAGATGTGTGGATTGCACTGAAGCACTGGTTTCATTTTTTTCTACTTACAAAATGATACATAAGTAGTGTACAAAGGAGTTTTAATTTAATATGTCGGTTTGTGAGTACATCTTGATCAATGTCATCAATTTGATCATTCTTCTCTTCTCTTTTTTGATCTTGTCTTCTCTATCTCACCCCCTCCATTTACGTGGTCACATTTTCACACATGTACATTGAATATTATGACTGGATTCTCCCACTGAACCAGTTTGGCAAAGAAATTTCTTCATTATACAGGTAAAGAAGATGAAGAGGACTACAAGCCCAAGACAGCATAGCTATTATTTTGCATCGAGATTATTTGACTTACAAAATCTCCACCCAAAGAAGCATTATAAAAAAGAACATGGCCAGGAACTAGAAGCATCTATCTTTGTGTGTGTGCTGGTTTTGGGGCCTGAGTGCTGTCCCTGAGCTGCTTTGCTAAAGGTTAGTACTCTACCACTTGAGCCACAGTACCACTTCCAGCTTTATGGTAGTCAATTGGAGGTAGGAATCTCATGGACTTTCTATCTTGGGCTCATTTTAAACCACAATCTTCAGACCTCAGTCTCCTGAGTAGCTCTGATTGCTGGTGTGAGCCACTGGCAGCTAGCAAAACATCTATTAGTTGTCCCAATTAAACATGTGGAGCAATAGGTCATTTGATACTGGTGACACTCAGATAATGATTCCTCTACTTGTTCCTTTCTGGTGTTATTACTAGTGTGATAATGCTTGCTCAGGTTTATATCACTGTGCAATCATTGCTCCATTTTGTTCAGTAAAGAGCTTTTCAGGACAGGAGAACTGTGAGAGGAGAATATGGGATGAAAATTTTATCTGTACTTCTTGTGGCCTGGCAAAAGCTTCTCAGAATGTTTGCAAGCAGAAATAAGAGTCCACTTCGGCCGAATAAAATGAAAGACACACACCTGACACAGAAGCAGTGCCACAGAAGGACAAACGGGAAAACTCATCCAGGCTCAGAGCGAAGCATCAGTATGAGTTATTCAGGTGCGTGAAAATTTGTGAAGATTGTCTTTCTAACCATGGAGAAATCATTCAATGCTGACATTTACAATATGTTCCAGGACTCATATCTGTTTAGGTCTGTTTCCTCTGAATCATCTTTGATAAAGACAGAAATGAGAATGTAACAATGGAACCTAATTATGTTTTCTGAATGAGATTTCATCTCTTTCACAAATCAAGTAAGGGTTGTAATGAATGACTTGGATTTCCTGAGAGAAATACGTTTGATTCTTTGTTTCTATTAAGCTTATCAACTGAATAACTTTACATAATAACTTGTTATTATAACAAGTATGAAATAATTTTTTTTTATTTTTATAGGAGAAACCCAGTTTCTTTTTCTATAGAAAATATTTATCTGGCTTCCAACCAAAATCTTTACATCTCAGACTCCAGAGTACGTAGGATTGCAGGCATCAAATATTTTTGGAACGGAAAATCACTATGATATAGAACATGAGGAATGAAGAATTTAGACTAACAAGGAATATTTTGAAAACATTAACAAAACTGAAGTTATCAGAAACTTGCCTGCTTCAGTGAGGAGAAAAATGAGAAAGAAGTTACAGAGGCAGAGAATTGGAGACTAAAGAGAAGTGAGTGAATAGTTGTTTGTTAGAAGAGCTACTGAAGATTTCTTTTTAAGAAAATTCAGCTTGATATAGTGGTACATGTCAATAATTCTAACTACTTATGAGCTAGACTCTGGAAGGGATAGGAGGTTTGCAGTTGGTATGGTAAAATTATAATACTGAGACTTCAATATTTAAAACACACTGGTGACACATGGTGATAAGAGAGGCAGAAGTAGGAGGCTCATGGTTTGAGTCCAACCTAGGCAGTTAATAAGAAACTATCTGAAAATCAATCTAAAGCTAAACAAAGTGCTAGGTGTATGGATCAAGAACAGTTATCCAGCAAGTTTGAGGCCCTGAGTTCAATCCCGTCTCCTGAGAAAAAGAGACAAGAAAAAGGAAGAAAGATTATAATACAATTTTCAAGATATTTCCTTTGCAATTTTCTGCTACAATTTCCTTCTTCAATTGCCTTAAAATGTTTACGAAGTCACTTACACAAATGACTAACATCATTTGGGGAAATCACAAGGAAGTCTTTGCAACCAGCTTTGTAATAGAACAATTTTGTCAAGGAGATTTCAATGAGCTGAAAATGAGAGATAATGGGCTCATGAAATTGCACTTCATAGCTATGTGTCAGAATGTGAGCAGCTCATAAAGAGGATTTATTTCTTAAGAGAAGAGGAGGATTAAGTTGATTTATCAACTTAAAAAATTACGGTAAATTCTGTTGCTATTTGGGATACAATTTCAAGCAAGGTGTTAAACCAATAAAATTATGGTTGAGATTTTTATAAAAGCTGTAAGATAATTTTTTATAGATTTTTATAGAAGCTATTCAACAATTGTTGGATAAATCACAATAATGCAAAAATGTGTTCTGTGTCATCTGATGGTGTTACCTATCTCATCATCTAGGGTTGGAAGAATGTTATCTTCATTTTAAAAATGCAGAAATGGAGGCATGAGGAGAGTTGGTGTGTTTCTGAAGGCTGATGTGTAAATGACAATTGAGATTGAGCAGAACCAGAATCCATGGCTCAGATTTAATTCATGATTTGGAAACCCCGTGACTATACTAATATCTAAAACTCTTGTGCTAGCTGGGTGACATTTTACATGTTTCTTAGAGTAGTCATCTGTTTTTGAGAATTAAAGAATATACCTTGGGAAGGTGGTTCAGTGGTAGAGCACTTGACTTACATGCCTGAGGCCCTAGGTTCGATTCCTCAGCACCAAATAAGCAAAAAGAAAAAAAAGCTGGAAGTGGCATGTGGCTCAAGTGTTAGAGCACTAGCCTCGAGCTGAAGAGCTGAGAGACAGTTCCCAATCCGAGTTCAGGCCCCACAAATGGACCCCCCCCCAAAAAAAAAGAATATACGTTTTGTGAAGTATTATGCACAGAATATGAAACAAGAATTCCCTGAATTCTGAAGTTCTTTATGTATTTCCCTTTAAATTATTATTTTTAAGACTCAAGATAGTGAAATTATTAACATTCCTTACATTCCAGAAAGCATTATTTGAACCCATTTGGAAGAATTTCTACAATAGTATTGTAATGTATGGGTTTTTGATGTGCTTATTTGCCTTCTCTCTGTATCTGCTTAATTGGGTTATTTATTGTATAATTCATGTATTAAGAATTCTTTATATATTATGAATAAAAGCTATTTGACAAGAATTTTATATTTTGCTTCATTATATTAGCAAAAATGTCTGCTTTGTGTTTGAATAGATTATGGGCTTATCTGAGGATGTGCAGGACAAGAATTAAGTCACATAAAGAAGAAGGAAAGAGAGGAAAAGGTGAAAAGGATAAGATAGGAAGAAAAAAGATCAGAAGTTCAGTAGAACTAAACAAAAAACAAAAAGATAATTTAAAAAGAAAAAAAGAGAAAGAAAACAAAAAAAAAAAAAAAGAATGAAAAACACACACTCACATATCCCTAAAATAAAAATTATAAGAGGAAAAAAAGTTACTGGAAAACGATTTTTTTTTCAAAAAAGGCAAAAATTAAACATTAAAAAGAGTTTTAGAAAAGAGAAAAAAAATTTATATAAGGTACAAAAAAAAAGAAGAAGAAAAAACTTCTTTGATTTTTTTGGGAGGGGTGGGAAAAATCCTGTATCTCCCATGTGTCGGTAACCAGCCTCTTGTTGGAGTCTCTTGTCTGCTTGTGGTTCTGCTGCTTGGTTGGTTTCTTAAGTCAGTTTGTTCGAACAGGCAGAAAAATGCTCTGCTTTACCCAGGATTTTGTGATCCTCCTCCCAGGCTAGTTCAATGGGAGGCAGATCTACTTTTGAGTATCACAAAACAGGGGGATGCAGTGATGAGGCTAGGTTCTGGGTAGAGTTGAGGCCTTTCAACAAACAGTGGCTTTTCCCGGGGGCTAGTTTGTGAAAAACTCACAGAGAACAGCCTGGAGCCATTCTCAGGGTTTCTGTTTACTGAATTTCAATTGATTGTCCTGGCTGCTAGAGGGAGGGTCAGCCTCTGGCTCTGATTACCCAGTGAAGAAAGCCACTCCTTGGGCTGGCGCAGGAGCTGGGTGACTTTTCCCTGGGTGGAGCTGAGTCTGGTAGGTCATGCCGCTGTTAAGTTCTTGTGATATGCTAATTTACTCGTTTTATTCCAAGGCTTGAGTTGGAGCTAGCAGCTCCTCGGAGCTTTGTCGGTATCCAAGATGGAGATCTCCTGTACTGGGTGGTGGAGGGGTGGCCTTCCCTCCTCTGCTCCCTGAGAAGGAGTGAGGATGTTAGGCTTCTACTCACACTGAGTCTTGGTTCCTGGGTCATCTCTGGTCTGTGAACTGCAGGATGAAGATGTCTGCTCCTTGTCGGTTCTGGCTGGTGTTGAGTAGAATCCGCTCGGCTGCTGCTTCTGGCTCCTTCGTCCTGGACTCTCTGTGGTTCAGGTATGGTGCCTGCGATCACCGCTGCCACCGCTGCCGCTGCTGCAGCAGCAGCTGGCAAGAGCTCAGATGTGTCTCCTTGCCTGGATTTTCCCTCTCTGGCCTGACTGTCTGTCCTGTGATGGCATACTTGGTGTGATCTCTGGCTTAGGACTGTTCACTGGAACTCTAAAACTGCTTTCTATGTGAGAGCTTGTTTAGACTCCAGCTTCTCCTCCGCCATCTTCCCAGAACCCCTATGTGTTTGAATAAAAATGGATGACATGTTTGCCTGATTTCAGAGCAACTGGGAATATTTTCATTCTAATGCAGTACTCTTTATCAGATCAAGAAAGTTCCCATATAATAATTTTGACAAATTTTTACCATTCTGCTAGTTTGAAAAGATAAGATTTATTTTAGAGTTACTGCAGGGAATTCCCCTGTGACCAGTCTCCTCTACAGGCATGGAACCCCTCTTTGCAAACTGCTGATCATAATGGAAGCAATTTTTTGTTTGTTAGGAATATAAATTTTTTTTTCTCATTGAATAAAACATATCAACTTTAATTAATTTTCACTGCTTTTAATTTCTATCTTAACAAATTATTTTTTTTAATTGTATTTTATTTTATTTGAGAACATACTGTACAGAGGGGCTACAATTACATGGGCAGGATAATGCATACATTTCTTACCAAGCATTGCGGCCTCGTCCTTTGTTTACCCTTCACTTCCCTTCCCCGCCTCCCCCCTACCCCCAACCAATTTTACCCCCCTCCCCCCACCCAATTATACCCCCTTCCACCCCCACACTGACATTGTAAAGCTGGTTTTGACATGACATTTTGTACTTCTCATTGTTGCAACAGGTCCACCTGAATCCTTAAATGACTTGTTTGTCCCCATCTCCTCCACATGTTATACTGACATCAAATGTAGTGAAAGCGGGGGTTACACTGTGGGGGAGGGACATACAAAGCAACAAAGAAATAATCTTACAAATGCGTTAGAAACACATGCATGAAAGAAACGAAAACATTAAAATACATATTTAAGGGTTCATTTTCCTAACATCACATTATCTGACCTTTTCCGCTTGACTCATACCTATACTAGATATTGCAAATAAGGGAAACCATGGGACCTATGCTTCTTTGGGCCTGGCTTACTTCACTTAATATAATTTTTTCCAAACCTTTCCATTTCCTAACGAATGGGGAAATGTCATTCTTTCTGATGGAGGCATAGAATTCCATTGTGTATATATACCATATTTTCTTGATCCATTCATCTACTGAGGGACATCTGGGTTGGTTCCAGATCTTAGCTATGGTAAATAATGCTGCAATAAACATAGTTGTGCTGGTAGCTTTAGTGTGGTCTTGTTTGTAAACATTTGGGTAAATGCCCAAAAGTGGGATTGCTGGATCATAGGGGAGATCTATGTGAAGTCTTTTGAGGAACCTCCATACTGCTTTCCAAAGTGGTTGAACAAGTTTACATTCCCACCAACAATGAAGTAAGGTTCCTTTCTGTCCACATACCCTCCAGCATCTGTTGTTGTTAGAGTTCTTGATTTTTGCTGTTCTAACTGGAGTGAGGTGATATCTCAATGTTGTATTTTTGCATTTCTTTTATGGCTAGGGATGTTGAACATTTCTTCATGTGTCTATTGGCCATCCTTGTTTCTTCTTCAGAGAAGCTTCTCTTTAAGTCTCTTGCCCACTTATTTATTGGGCAGTTGTTTCTTTGAGGATTTGTTGTTGGGTGGTTTAATTTTTTGAGTTCCAAGTATATTTTAGATATGAGACCCTTGTCCGTTGTATGGCTAGTAAAGATCTTCTCCCAATCGGTGGGCTTTCTATTGATCTTGCCAGCTATGTCATTTGCCCTGCAGAAGCTCTGCAACCTTATGCAATCCCATTTGTCCAACCTTCCTTTGATTTGTTGTGTTTCCGGGTCTCTATTCAGAAAATTTCGACCTGAGCCAAGGAGACCTAGGGTTTCTCCTATTCCATCCTGTAATGTTTTCAGAGTGTCTGCTTTGAGTTCAAGGTCTTTGATCCATTTGGAGTTGATTCTTGTGCAGGGTGATATATAAGGATATAGCTTTAGTTTTCTACATGTAGTTAACCAATTTTGCCAGCACCATTTACTGAAGAGGCTGTCTTTCTTCCATTCTATTGTTTTAGCTTCCTTATCGAAGATTAGATGGCTATAGGTCTGTAGGTTCATTTCTGGGTTTTCAATTCTATTCCATTGGTCCTGAGGTCTGTTTTTATGCCAATACCAAGCTGTTTTGATTACTATGGCTTTATAGTAGAGTTTGAAATTTGGTATTGATATTCCTCCAGCAGTGTTCTTTCCGTTGAGGAGCGTTTTTGCTATTCGGGGTCTTTTATTGTTCCATATGAATTTTTGGATTGCCTCCTCTATTTCCTTGAAGAATGAGGGTGGAATTTTGATAGGTTTCGCGTTGAATTTGTAGATAGCCTTGGGAAGTATTGCCATTTTCACGATGTTAATCTTGCCAATCCAGGAGCATGGGAGGTTTTGCCATTTTTTAAGTTCTGTGTTGATTTCCTTTTTCAAGATTTTAAAATTTTCATCATAGAGGTCCTTCACTTCTTTGGTTAAGTTAATTCCTAGGTATTTTATTTTTTGTGGTGCTATTACAAATGGAGTTGCTTTCCTAATTTCAGCCACACTTTTCTCATTGTTGGCATACAGAAAAGCCATTGATTTTTGGGGGTTAATTTTATAACCTGCTACTTTGCCAAAGTTTTGAATCAGCTTGAGTAATTTGGGAGTGGAGTCTATGGGATTCTTTAAATACAAGATCATGTCATCTGCAAAGAGGGAGAGTTTTATTTCTTCTTTCCCTATTTGGATCCCCTTTATGTCTGCATCTTGTCTTATTGCTGTAGCTAGGCATTCTAATACTAGATTGAAGAGAAGTGGAGAGAGTGGGCATCCTTGTCTTGTTCCTGAGTTAAGAGGAAATGGCTTTAGTTTTTCACCATTGAGTATAATGCTGGCTGTAGGTTTGTCGTATACAGCCTTTATTGTATTGAGGAATGTTCCATGGATTCCTAATTTTTCCAGAACTTTCATCATAAAGGGGTGTTGGATCTTGTCAAATGCTTTTTCTGCATCTATTGAGATAACCATGTGGTTCTTATTCTTGCTCCTCTTGAAGTGATGAATAATATTAATTGATTTGCGTATATTGAACCAGCTTTGCATCCCTGAAATGAATCCTGTTTGATCATGGTGTATGATTTTTTGGATGAATTGTTGAAGTCGATTGGCCAAAATTTTGTTGAGAAGTTTTGCATCAATGTTCATCAAAGAAATGGGTCTATAGTTTTCTTTCTTTGATGAGTCCCTGCCTGGTTTTGGGATGAGGGTTATGATGGCTTCATAGAATGTGTTCGGTAGTGAGCTTTCTCTTTCAATTTCATTGAAGAGTTGGAGGAGTATTGGTGTGAGCTCTGCTTTGAAGGCCTTGTAAAATTCCGCTGTAAAACCATCTGGTCCTGGACTTTTCTTAGCTGGGAGGTCTCTTATTGCTGTTTCTATTTCAATGCTTGATATGGGCCTGTTAAGCTGGTTTAACTCATCTTGGTTTAGTTTTGGCATGTCAATATTTGCTAGGAAAAGGTCCATTTTTGTCAAGTTCTCAAACTTATTAGCATAAAGTTTTGAGAAGTATTCCCTTATAATGTTCTGAATCTTGGTTGTTTCCGTGGTGATGTTTCCATTCTCATCTCTGAGTTTATTAATTTGGGTGTGCTCTCTCCTTTTTCTGATAAGGTTTGCTAAGGGTCTGTCAATTTTGTTAAGTTTTTCGAAGAACCAACTCTTTGTTTTGTTGATTCTTTCTATAGTTTTTTTGGATTCTAATTCATTTAATTCTGATTTAATTTTGATTATTTCTTTCCGTCTACTGGATTGGGGTTTATCTTGCTGCTCTTTTTCAAGGAGGTTTAGATGTGTCATTAAATTGTTAGTTTCCGATCTCTCCAATTTGTTGATGTAGGAGCTCAGAGCTATAAACTTTCCTCTGAGTACTGCCTTTGCTGTGTCCCAGAGGAGCTGGTAATTTGTGTGTTCATTTTTGTTGAATAGCATGAACATTTGAATTTCCTTTCTAATCTCTTCCATGACCCACTCATGATTCAGCAGTGTGTTGTTCAGCCTCCATGTGATACCGGACTTTCTTTGGTGGCTTTTGGTGTTGAGTTCTAATTTTATTCCCTTGTGATCAGAGAGAATGCAAGGTATAACTTCAATGTTTCTGAATTTAGACAAGTTTGCTTTGTGGCCTAAAATGTGGTCTATTTTAGAAAACGTTCCATGTGCTGCTGAGAAGAACGTGTATTCTGATGCTGCTGGGTGAAATGTTCGGTAAATGTCTGTTAAGTCTAGTTGATCTATGCAGCTGTTTAGATCTGCGGTTTCTCTGTTGAGTTTTTGCCGAGTTGATCTATCTAGTGGGGAGAGTGGTGTGTTAAAATCCCCAACGATTAATGTCTTTGGATCTATCTGGGATTTGAGGGAAAGTAGTGTTTCTTTGATAAATTTGGGTGCTCCATTGTTTGGCGAATAGATATTTAGAATTGTAATATCCTCCTGAAGGAGAGATCCTTTAATTAGTATGTAGCGACCTTCTTTATCTCTTCTCACGAATTTTAATTTGAAGTCTATTTTATCTGATATTAGGATTGCAACTCCTGCCTGTTTATGAGGGCCGTTTGCTTGGTAGATTTTGTTCCAGCCTTTAACCCTGAAAATATGTTTGTTTTTACGGGCAAGATGTGACTCCTGCAGGCAGCAGATAGAAGGGTCTTGTTTTTTAATCCAACTAGACAGTCTATGTCGCTTAATTGGAGAGTTCAGTCCGTTAACGTTAAGAGATAGGACTGAGAGGTATTTGGGAGTTCCTGCCATGTTATCCACCTTCTTGGGGGCTGTGAAAACTGGGTTCTTCCTAAGGTTCTTGGATTCTCAGTTTGTGTGCAATTTCTTGGCCTTTGTTGCGTTCTTGTTGGTTTTCTATGTGTAGGACATCTTTAAGAATCTTTTGCAGGGCTGGTTTGGTGGAGATGTATTGTTTCAACTTTTCTTTGCTATGGAAGGTTTTTATTTGGCCTTCAGTTATGAAGGAGAGTTTAGCTGGGTACAGTATTCTTGGTTGATAGTTGTTTGTTTTTAGGGCATGGCATACGTCATTCTAGGCTCTTCTTGCTTTGATTGTCTCTGCTGAGAAATCTGAGGTGATTCTAATTGGTTTCCCTTTATAGGTGATTAACCTTTTCTCCTTGACAGCTTTAAGGATCTTTTCCTTGGTCTGGGTTGATCCTGTGTGGATTATAATGTGACGGTGAGATGTCCTATTCTGGTCTGGTCTATTTGGGGTTCTAAAAGCTTCTTGTATCTGAATAGGCCTATCTTTTTGTATGTTTGGGAAGTTCTCTGCTAGGATCCTGTTAAACAAATTTCCTAGACCATTAACTTCTGTTTCTAGGTGCTCCTCTACACCCATTATCCTTAAATTGGGCCTTCTGATGGTGTCCTCCAGGTGTTGGATAGACCTATCATATTTCTTGGTCTTGTCTTGGATGGTTGTATGTTCTTTCTCTATAATATCTAGGCTGTCTTCAATCCCTGAGATTCGATCTTCTGCATGGTCTAACCTGCTGTCAAGACTCTCTACTTTGTTTTTTATCTCTTTTCCTTCTAATTGGTCAGCTTTGATGGCTTCAAGTTCTTTGTTGAAGCTCTGTTTTAGGTCTTGTATGAATTTCTTTACTTCCTTAATTTGGTGTTCAGTGTTTGTTCTCAAATCACTTAGTTGATTGGTTATGGTTTCTTTGGACTCCCATTCCTTCTGTTGGGTTCCATTCAGCATTCCCTTTGTGGTCTCCCTGACTTCCTTCAGCTCTTTGTTAATGGATTCCATGAATGTCTTTAGTGATCTTTGTGTATTCTCTACCTGGTCTCTTAATTCGTGAATTACTCTTTGATTAGTTTCCTCCCTTCTGTGGGATTCCTGCAGTTCTCTTTGAGTGTTCTCTGCCTGCTCACGCCATTCCTCCCTTTCTCTTTGAGTATTCTCAAGTTGTTCACGCAAATCCTGTATCTGTTTTTGAGAAGCTTCCTCACGCTTATGATATTCCTGTATAAACTTCTGGGATGCCTCCTCTCTCTCCCTATCACGCTCATACAGAGTCCTTTGTACATTGTCAAACTTCTCATTTATCATGTTTGCTATTAGTGTTTGTAGAGCTATTTGGGAACTCTCCTCTGGATTATTCTTTATCTGTTCTAATCCCTGATTATCAAGGTTGGGAATTGAGATACCCGAATTTGCCATTTTTCTTGTGTTTTTCCGGCTTACTCGGCCCATTTGAGATAAAGATTGCACCAGTTTTGTGCTAGAACACTATCTTAAGGCAACCATCAACCAAAGTTTGCATTTGTACAGTCAATAGTCTACAGATACAATCTAGTTCAACAGATACATCTATTCAACATCAAACGACTATATGTTAAAGGACTTCGAACCGCAGAAAAGAATTTGGAAAACCAGAAATTATTAGGATTAGTGAGAGATGTGGGTAAAAAATCGGAATAGATTGGTGTTGGGAGGCACAAGGAGAGTTAACTATGTCCTAATCACAGTGCAGGAAATGGGTTGGGTAGGATGCAAGTAGAGAGAGAGAGAAAAAGAAGAGACGGAAAGGGGAATAAAGAGAGACCAGAAAAAGAATAGAAACGTAAAAATTAATGTTATTATAGAGGTTAAAAGACCATCTATTTAGAGAGGAATGTGAATATGTTCAGAGAAGGGGAGGGACATTGAGGAGATGTGAAAAGCTTTAAGGGAGAAGAAAAGATCAGAAGTTCAGTAGAGCTAGATAAAAAACAAAAAGATAATTAAGAAAGAAAGAAAAAGAGAAAGAAGACAAGAAAAGAAAGGAAAACTCTCATTCACGTAATTCTGAAATAAAAATTATAAGATGAGAAAAAAAAAGTTACTGGAAAACAATTATTTTTTCAGAAGAGGCAAAAATTAAAGATTAATAAAAGTTTTAGAAGGGAAAAAATTTATATACATATATATATATATAAGGTAACAAAAAACAAAAAACAAGCAAAAAAAAGAAAAGAAGAAGAAGAAAAAAAAAAAAAAGAAAAAAAGAAAAAAAAAGTCTTTTGATTTTTTTTTTTTTTTTGGGGGGGGAGGAGTGGGAAGAATCCTGTATCTCCCTTTTATCTGCAACCAGTCTCTTGGAGTCTCTGGTCAGCTTGAGGTCCTGTGGCTTGATTGGTTTCTTAAGTCGATTGGTTGGAAGAGGCAGAAAAATGCTCTGCTTTACCCAAAATTTTGAGATCCCCCTCCCAGGTTAGTTTTCTGGGAGGGTGGTCTGCTTTGAGAGTCACAAAAGAGGGGGATGTGGTGATGAGGCTAGGTTCTGGGTAGCGTTGAGGCCTTTCAACAAACAGTAGCTTTTCCCTGGGGCTTTTTTGTGATAAAGCTCACAGCGCCCAGCCTGGAGCCATTCTCAGGGTTTCTGTTTTTCAATTGATTGTGGTGGCTGCTAGAGGGAGGGGCAGCCTCTGGCTCTGGTTACCCAGTGAGGTTAGGCTGGCGCCTGAGCTGGGTGACTTTTCCCTGGATGGAGCTGAGTCTGGCAGGTCACTTCGGCGTTAAGTTCTTGTGACCTGCTAAATGACTCATTTTATTCCAAGGCCTGAGCTGGAGCTAGCAGCAACTCCGAGCTTTGTCGGTATCCAAGATGGAGATCACCGGTGCTGGGGGGGGGAGGGGTGGCCTTCCTTCCTCTGCTCCCTGAGGAGTGAGGATGTCGGGCTTGTACTCACGTCGAGTCTTGGATCCTGGGTCGTCTCTGGTGCCGAGTCTTGGATCCTGGGTCGTCTCTGGTCTGCAAGCTGCAGGGTGAAGATGTCCGCTCTTTGTTGATTCTTGCTGGTGTTGAGTAGAATCCGCTCGCCCGCTGCGTCTGGCTCCTTCGTCCCGGACTCTCTGTGTGAGCGCTCAGGTATGGCCCCCGGCTGTGGTCTCTGCCGCTTGCGACCCTGTCGCCGCCGCCGCCGCCGTGGCGGCTGCTGGCGACCACTCGGTGCTTCTTTTTGCCTTGGCTTCCCCTCTCTTGTCTAACTCTCTGTCCTGTGATGGCACACTTGGTGTGATTCTCTGGCTTAGGACTGTTCACTGGAACTCTAAAGCTGCTTTCTATGCGAGAGCTTGTTCAGATTCCAGCTTCTCCTCCGCCATCTTCCCGGAACTCCCAGAATTATTCTTCCATTCTAATTTTTACAAATTTTCTTGATTACCTATCATGATTTAGAGCTAGTAGAAGAAAGAGAGGGGTCTCAACCTTCATATTCCACTTAGTAATAATGCTTTCTCTATGTCACTCCCATAGATCTACATACTAGCCTTGGCTTTATTATTTCAACGCTGTCTTATTTGCAGAGTCTTCTATAGAGTATTGAACCATTATACTTAAACACAGAACTTCTCTTTCTCCTATTCCTATTGTTTCTCCTTCTGTTAACTTATGTACACTTGGGTAATAATGCACAACACAAACACTGACAAAAAATGTTTCTGAGAACCTTCTTCCCACTTAAAATTGGTCTTAATTAAGAGAGCACTTAGGAAATTTGAACATAATGTACTCCAGGATAATGTTTTTTATTTATGGTGAAAATGGTGGACACAGGGGTTAGAGTTACATAAGTAAGTTAATGAGTACATTATCTACCGAACATTGTTACTTCCTCTTTTGTTATTCCCCTGTCATTCCTTTTCTCCACACTGCCCCAACTCTTCCCTCCCATCCCCAACTAATAAAGTTCATTTTCAACATAGTGTCTTGTTCATCTCATTGTAACAACGGGTCATACTGTATACTTCTTTCAGCATTTTATTTCCCTTCCCCTCCCCACATTAGAAAAATGTATATGCAAGTTGCAGCTCACCGACCTCAAATACAGTGGAAACGGGTTATACCATGGAGGAAGAAAATACAAGAGAAACAAAAAAATCACATAATACATGGTTGATACATTAAAAACAATAGTAAGAAAGGAAAAACAAGTTGTGTCCGTATTTGGGGTTCATTTCACTTAACATCGTCTTATACAGCCATATGTACGTGGATAATGTTTTATAAGCCATGTAAATTCCATATTTTCTCATTACTAAGTTGTCTCTGAAACACGTGTTACCTCGTGTCTAAAGATGCCTTTGTGCTATCTCAATGAAGCCAGAAAAAATTCATTTTCCTGGAGCAATACCATAGATTGTTACCGGAAGTAAGTGGAATGAACTTTTACAGGAAGTAGAAACTGAATCCAGGAGAGAAATTGAACATAGAGAAATGACAAAGTTCAAGTTAATTTGTGCTCTCATTTTTACTGTATAAGAATATAATCCAAGGCTTGAAGGGAACTCTGTCCCTATCTTTTTCGAGTGTGCACTTTAGACATAAAACTTGTCTGTAAACTTCTAGTTGACAGTATTACAAAAGAAAACAATATGCCATTTGAAGGCCAGCATGGAAAAAAAGGAAATAACATTGTTTTACAGTGTTCTACTACAAAGAAACAAAGACATGGATGTTTTAAAATTTCTTATGCATGAATATTTAACTCCTGAAATGAGTTGTTGCAAAAGTCAGATATCCATTCCTTTATTCTGGTCCTGAGTTCACCATATCAATAAGGATTCCAAAAAGCAGGATCCAGTGAGTATGATCAGCAAAAGGAGCCTCTTTTCAAAGGAGTGTTTTAAGGATGGTCCCAAAGAAATATGTGGGTTTTTTTGTTTCTTCTTTGTTAGTTTAGTTTGTGCCGCTTCTGGGGCTTGAACTCAGAGGCTGGACCCTGTCCCTGAACAGTTGTCTTTTGTCTTTCCTGCCCACCTGCCCCCAAAGCTAGTACTCTACTGCTTGAGCCAAAACTCCACTTCTGGATTTTTGGTGTTTAATTACAGATAAGAGTTTGAAGACTCTCCTTCCTGAGTTGGCTTTGAACTAAGACAGTAAGAAAATCAAGTCACATAAACTGTATGGACTTCTCTCTTGAACCAAGAAATATTAGATGAAGTTTATTATAAAGGTAATATTTGACAATTTTTAAAAGAAGAGAATATATGCAGCAAAGAAGCCATAACTTAAATAACTCAGCAAATGTAGGTGCACTGAGTCATATTGGAAAATTTTTTCTGCTTTGGAAGATTACTATTGACTTCGTAGTTTCTTTTGGGGAAACTTCAAGTACATTTCACATTTTCATTGGTCGTGGGGCATGAACTCTGATCCTGGGCATGTGCCTCAGCTCTTCAGATCAAGTTGGGTGCTCTGCCACTTTAGTTATAGCATCACTTCCGGGTTTCTGGAAGCTAATTGAAGATGTGTCTCATGGACTTTCCTGATCAGGCTAGCTTTGAACCACAGTCCTCTGGTCTGAACCTCCTGAGTACCTAGGATGACAAGTGTGAGCCACCAGCACCCATCTCATATTTGCATGTATGTGCACTTAATGACACTGTAGACAAATAATGCAAATTTGAATCAAGTGATGACCTTGCAGCTTTTCAGAAAATTTGAGGTAGCAATAAATATGTCATCCTTTTCCATGTTGTTACATTAAAGACTCATGAGCCATTGGACTCTTAATTTAGCATCCTCTGAGGTCTGCATCGGTGGACTTAGTATAATTAATTTTTAGTAGAAAAATAGAGAAAGACTGAGATTATTAGAAAGCAAAGGAGATCAGATATGAAACAACAACATAGAATGGGATAAAACTTATCTCACAGAGATTAAGAACTACCCTAAGTGATTTAGAATGCTAAAGGAATGAGGAATAAGCCTACTTGATAACTAGTTCTTTAATAACCAAATATGGTTCCCTAGAACAGTTTCCGGTATAATTTAGTTATTATTATCATTTATTTCTTGCATCTGGATTTATTCCTTCACTTCTATCACAACTATTAATTAGCTGGTGCATTTTTGGTGCCAAAACTGACCAAAAATTTTCCAAATCTCACTTAGACTTAGATTAATCCTCACCTGATATCTAAGCACATTCTTGACATTAATTGCCATGACCTACCAACAAAATGTTTTTTTTCTCTCAATGCAGTCTTCTAATATAGGTAAAGTACATGAATTAAGAACTATTGTTAGGTCATAGTTGGAAGGAGCAATAATATATTCCAAGTATAGTTTCTTTATTTGGCATTTACTAGTTAAATGAATTTTTTTGCCAGTCCTGGGGCTTGAACTCAGGACCAGGGAACTCTTCCTGAGATTTTTCTTGTTGGCTTAAGGCTAGCACTCTACCACTTGAGGCATAGCACCACTTCTTTTTCTGTTTATGTGGTACTGAGGAATTGCACCCAGGGTATCATGCATGCTAAGCAATCACTGTACCATGAAGCCACATTCCCAGAGCCTTAAGTGAATTTCTTATGCTTTTTCATTCCATTACTATGTATTATAATTTAGGTTAGGTGGTAGAAAAGGAAGTGAAAAACAATACTAAACCCAGTAAGGCTGACATTACTGTCACATCCCTAAGGAAGTACAGTGTTAAGACCTTTAGGACTCATAGGGCTCTTGCATGTGACATTATTAGTTTACATTATTACATAATATTTTACATTATTATGTAAAAAACATTAACAGTCATCTCCAACATCTATAACATTCTGTTTCCACTTTCAAGTTCAAGAGCCAAAAATTTAAGCCTTTTTATTGATTAGATGTGTTTCCTAGGAAAGAAGAATGAGGATGTGGAAGGTGATGTTGGAAAAATATTTATATTGGCTCCCAGTCCACATTTTTTGCATTTTTAAAAAGTATTACTGATGAACTCCTACATCTTCTTAACTATGCTGTCTGCACAAAATGCAGATAAAGGAAGACATTGATTCTGGTGGATCGTCACATATATTAACAAAATCCAGTTCTGCAAAAAAAATTACTAGTATAACGTATTGACTATAAAATGGTTTCTTGTCCTAGCAGAACAAAATACAGTATTGAAATGATTAGTCCAGCTTTCTTTGAGATTTTCTGCTGTCTCAGTATCAAGATGTTCTCTAATTCCAGTAATATACAAGCATAAAAGATCTGATTTGAATATCTCAGTAGTTTTAGAAACAAAGGTACATAGTAGCTTCCTTCATGCAGAGGCGTGTGATGGCATGTATGACTGATCGTATTGTAATTATATTTTTTTTCCTCTTCATCTCATGTTGCATATTTTGGCATATTAATCTGTCCTGCATCAGCTTCCTGTAGGTGAGATTTACCTCTACTCTGCAATGTCAAGATGGAGCATGTGACTTACTTCAGCTTACAAAAATGAACCAGAAGTGGTGAAAGGCTATTTCTGGGGGAAGATTTCTATCCCATTGTCTGGGTTTAAGAGTTAACTTCTTTTCCCTTAGCTATAGAAATAGCATATTTCCAGAGAGAATCTTTTTTCAACTTATATACTGAAAGAATATAGCATGTGAAATTGAGGTAAAACTCAAACACAGGAAGAACTAAGCTAATATTAGAATATGATACTAAGATATTAGTTTCTTACCATTCTTGTATACCTTTATGATAGTTTCCTACAGCACTTCAGTATTTTAGAAATACTAAACAAGTACTAAACAGATAACACTTCCTGTTTGATGCTATATTTATTACATTTATTTTTTAAATAAATAAGCATTCTATATGTGGTCACTTGAGGCGATAACTTTTTCTATAAATGTGTATAATCACTCTAGAGCACTATATCTCACACCCACAATCATTATCCAGACCTAGTGATTGAGATGAGGAAGAACAAAATATCTAGATTTCTCACTTCTCTTTTCCTCTGCTCCTTTTTCTAGTGAGAATTCTCATCCTTTATCCAAATTCTCCTATTAATAAAGGAAGAATGAGACATTGTGCATATCAAGCAAAAGGCTTCAAAGCCAGAATTTTATTCTTTCAGAAATAGATGAAGTAAATCAGAATGGCTCAAGGAAGAAGGAAAACATGATTTTTTTCCCCTTACTAGTTTCAACAATAGAGTCTGAACACAACTCTAAATATTTAATAAACCATTTGCTTTGGCTAATTTTTAAAAATATAGTGTTTTAAAATAAATAATTTTAAAAATAAAAAAATTAAATATATAGTAATTTGTTGTTTGCTTTTGGTAGGCATGAAATAATACTGCATTAACATTGTGTGAGTTGAAAGGCTAAATTTTATCTGAATCTAAACAAAATGAAAAATATATGATGTTAAGATAAGTAGCGTTTAGGTACATTTTCTACATGACATACACACAGGGACATTTTTTTCTTCTTTTCCTCTCCACATTTCAATAAGCAGTTCATGTAATTCAAATAGCTGTGTTTATTTCAGAAATAGATTAGACATAAAAAAGTTAGAAGAAGAGAACCAGGATTGGTGGTGCATTCTTTAAAAATATCAGTCAAATAACTATTAACCATAATTCCAAAATAATAACACACAAATGCTCTTGAAAAGAGGAGATTGTAAGCATAATATACGAAGAGTGATAGTGCCAGAACTGCTTCAGGAACTGCTCTCTGACATTTAAGATTTCTAGTACATGACAATGTTTTAATCAGGATTAAAGGATTTCAGGAACTAAATTTTTTTTAGTTATATTTCATTGAAGAAAAGTAGAAAGAATGCTTACACACTCATTGTGGTAGGCAGTAAAATACCTTCCCAAAATATCTATAGTCCCGAAATATCTAATCCATCAAATGTAGATTTACATTTTATATATGTTTGTAAACTAATCACCTTTGATTACCTAAGGAACACAAATTTGAATAATTATCAGATGGGGAAAGTATACTCAAAAGTCCCAGCTGTAGTTCGAGAGGGACATTATTAGGTAAGAACCATCAGAAAGATGTAAATATGCTACATTAGAAGACAACAATCCAGATTCTGAAGTTTCTGGAAAGCGAAACAGGAAGTAAATGCGTTTTCCACTAGAATCATCTGAAAAATATTTCAGTTCTATAGGGGGCTCAATTTTCATCTAGTGAGAATTATTTTAGATTTTTGTCCATTAGAACTGTAAAATGATAAATACGGATTGTTCAAGCCAATTAACTTGTAGAAATATTTTACAGAAGATTTGATTTAGTAAACTAACTCAACTACAGCCTCTCCTAATGCAACCGCAAGGTTACCACATGTCCTAGTTTCTGAGAATAAGAAAAAGTTGCCACCAGGTTTGTACACATGTAAGATATACATACTACTAAGAGCCTTGAATTAATGAATTCTTGAAATTCTAAATAATATTTAAATAAGCAGGTCCTTTTCTTCATTTTCACATTTGGGAATCACTAAGTACCAAAGTTTTGTAGAAAGCTAGGGTAAGAATATAGAAATGAAATCTGTCTTCTAATGTTATAAAGATGATTTATGTCACTTTGATTTACAGTTGTAAGGTAATAAAAAAATAAGGTAAAACAGAAACAGTAAGTCAATTTTATATCTTTCCTAACTTTCCAACAGAAATTAGAGAATCCAGTAAAGATACAGCAATCCCAGGATGATACAGGATGTTATAGGATCACTAGATGGTGAAAAAAAGGTAACAAGAATGGGTCCCCTGGAACAATGGGAAACAAAATCTACACCTACACATTGTGATATAGCTTGAAAATAGTTTCTACAATGCTAAGTCTTTATATTTTAGGTTTGTTTACACAGCAACTTTACTCTCTAGGAAATGATTCTTTATTAATACTCAAGTGTTTGCAGCTTATAACCCAGCAACAAATAATGTTTTTAAATATAAACAAGCATGATACTAAGAGTAACCAAAGCTACTTGCATTGCTATAGCTGATAAAGAAGAATGATCTTGGGGAATAGTCAACAATCTTGAATTTTTTCAGACCTTTCCTCTTCTCCAACATGAGAAGTCATAGTCCAGATATGTCTCATGGACGTTCCTGCCTATGCTGGATTTGAAATATGATTCTCACCTGTCAGCCTCCTTAGTAGTTAGGGTTACAAGCATGAGCCATTGGCCCCTAGCTACATAATTTTTTTTACACATTTATGAAGTATGAAGTGGCAATCCCATTCAGTTATATGTTGCTTAATGATCAAGCTACATCATATCCATTAATTTCTGCATGTAACATTTCTTTACAGTGAGAATGCTCAAAAACTTATCTTCTGGCTGATGAAATATCTATCCTTAACTATAATCACTTTGCCTCTTGTAGTATAAAATTAATATATTTACTTTTAGTCACAGAAGTCTCCTAATTAAAGTTATATAAAACATGAATTGTAAAGTGAAAGAAATTCATAGTTTCATTACTTATTTAAAGAAAATGATAATGCATTTTTTTCAATTATATTTCTTTGGAATGTGTAATATTCATTGATTTAACTTAAAATTGATAGCAATTACATCATATCTAGTTGATTCAAACTTGTATTTAAAAATTGTACACTTAACACAAATATACTTCCACTTTCTTCTAACACATAATTAAAATAACAGTATAGGAAAGTTTGGTGTTAGCTGTTCATGTGTAGAATCATAGAAACTTAGGAGGCTAAGACCTGAATATTTTAATTCAATATCAGTCCAAACAGACAAAAATGTGAAAACTTATCTCCAATTATCTAGCAGGAAGCAGAAGTTGAGGATGTGGCTCAAGGAATAGCGTGTCATAAGCCATTAGCAAAGAATACAACAGAGACCATTAAACATTGAGTTCAAGCCCTAAAAATAGCAAGTACACAAAAGACAACAACAAAAAAGTGATATGAACATCAATAATAAAGACAATATAGTAGAAAATATCATGAGAAACGTGTGTGAACATCTGGAATTCAGAAATCATTTGACAGAATTTTGATTCATGAGAGGTAAAAGTCACAGTATAATTTGAACAATCTCATTGAAGTCATTTGTGTTGAAATCTGGCTATTGGGTAACATGTGAAAGAGCAGACTGGATTACCTGACATAGCAGACATTGCCTGTAACTATACACCATCCCACTCTGAAAAAATCTAAAATTGTGCTTGTTAATTTAAAAAGAACCTCATGCTAGAGACTTTTTGGTCCACACAGACTGGGGTTCTTATTTTGAGGCTTCAGACCAGTGCTTTTTTTTATAAACACTTCTGTTTTACTCCCCTTCACTGGTGTAGCTATACCTTACTAAGCTGGCACCAAGCCACTCCCTAGAAATTGGGCAAGAGCATTTGCTGATGCTCTTCCAACTTCTCTCTGTGGCTCAGGATAGCCAGACTCTTGTAGCTAAGATGGGTTACTTTGATGTCCAGGTGGCCTTAAACTGGAGATAAACATGTAATGGATATGTCAAAATGAGTTAGTTTCAAACTATGATCTTCAGATCTGAGCCACTATGCTCAGCTCAGTATTTCCAGTAAATTACTTAATCTTTCTGACACTCAGGTTCTTCCTGTGTGGAAAGTGAAAAGAATTACTTTGTGGACCTAAGAATCCAGTTGGAGTTATGACTGGGTGCAGGAAGTATAAGTGTTCAGGATGTGTGGACAGAGTCTGACACTCTCATAAAACTACTGGTATTTATATTTAAATGAATTCCAGGAATTGGAAACAAGAGGGATTTTTTCTGTTCTTGTTTATCTTTTTATGGACAGTGAAGGAGCCACAGAAATTCAAGGAGAACAGAGAAATAAATGCAGCAGTTGTACTCTGTAGATATTATATTCATAATGAGCTATACCTCTTGTGGACAGGGACAGGAGGGAAAATCAGAGAGAGAACAAAGTGATGAGATTGTCGAACAAGAAGTGAACTCTTTAGCGACTTATAAAATGGTGATTTGTATGTACACTACCTTAACAAAAACCCTTTGAAAAATCCAGGCTGATTAATCTCTCTTCCAATTTTTGGGAGAGGCCCTTAAGACTCAGGCTCACCTGGAGTTTTTGAAGGTCACATTATATGATAATTAATGTAGAGCCTGAATCTCTTAAGAAATGTTATAAAAAGTATTTCATTCTTAGTGCCTCTTTCTCTTTGAGTGGTGATTATATATGTTGTTGTAATAGCTAAATTTTTACTTGTCAGGTGTTAAATTCTTCTTAAAGCTTTGCTATATCTTGGCACTCTGCCCTTAACTAAAATGGTAATTAATCTTTGAAATTAATGTCCTTGAGTATGAGTTTTATTTATTGATTTAATTTGTCGGCGGTGGTGAACTCTGGGCCTTGATGCCATTCCTCAGCTCCTCAGCTCAAGACTAGTGCTCTACCACTTGAGCCACAGTACCACTTCTATCTTTTTCTGCTTAGGTGGTGCTGAGGAATCAAACCCAGGATCTCGTGCATTTAAGGCAAGCTGTCTACAACTGATGCACCTTCTCAGCCCTTATGAGTGTCTACAACTGATCCACTTTCTCAGCCCCTATGAGTGGTATGTTTGTGCACGGGTCTATAAACCAAATCTATTCAGCAAATGTATACATTTGCCACTAGACATATTCAAAATTATGAATTAACTGATATTTGAATAAATAAAACTGTTATCATTGATACTAGGAAGTGTTTGTCTCCCCATACTAAACACATAGAGGAGGGTATTTTAAACTAAAACTACAAAAGAAATTTTAAGATCTTGTTGCTAACAAATGTGTCCAGGTATTATTACATTAAACAGACAATTCAAAATAGTTTTTCTTCATGAATACAGAGATCAAAGGTCTTATTATTCTTATTTGAAAATGCAAATTAAAGGGGAAAAACAGTCAGGAGGTAAAATTTATATTGAATGTTAATAGTTAAAGAGGAAAAGAAGATCCTAGATGACAAACTAAAGACAAAGCAATATCAGAGCACTATATGCTCAATATTAAATAAGAAGGTTTAATTGAAAAATTGAGCTGGAATGTGCACATCAAACAAAAGCAAGAAATCAGAGCCTACCACCAACAAAGAAACACCATAATTCATATCTCAGTAAAAGGAAAAAATTACTTGTCCTTGATTTCAATGATACATATAACACCCCTGCACACAAACGCACATACACACACACACACACACACACACGCACACACGCACACGCACACACACACACACACACACACACACACACACACACACACACACACACACGAATGTATGAAACAGCTCAACCTACATGTATCAAAGATCTTCCTATAATATTTGGAACTTTAAATGTTTCTAGTCTTGTAAATAATTGATAACAGATGCATAAGCAAATATTTTCTGAATAAAACTCTGTTATGTAAATGAGAATTTATGATGGTTATGTCTACTTAAAATATCTCTCAGTCTCGAAAGAATTAAACAAGAGAAAATACAAATTTGGGACTATATTTCTACCAGCTATTCTGCAAAGGCTTAATAAGAAATTATGAGATATAATATTAAATACCAAATTCATACAATTAATACATGTGTAGATGAAGTGAAAGACAGTGATCAGAGACCTATGCTGACTCCAATTCCCAGCAGGCTGCACACTGTGACATCTTTGATTCTGCTGTGCCAGGCCCAGAGTTCTCTTCCCTACAGCAGTAGCCCTGCTGGGGTTGGGGATGGGGGCTGTGTGGAGAGGAAGGAGGCCACAGGAGAAGCCAAGCTTTGGTTGAGGCTGAGGGTGGTGAGGAGAGGATGGTGGGGAGGCCCTGAAGGAGGCTATGAAGGGAGGAAGAGGCAGTTGGCCAACAGCTCATGCAGCAGCCCTAAAGGCAGCTGGGTTCTGGGGAGTGTCTGTGAGGTGTGGAATTTGGGGTGGATTTGCTAGGGCCTGTTTGCTTGGTGAGGAGAGGAAGAAGTCTCGAGTCCCACCCAAACAGATAGTAAAAAATGAGACAACCAATGGCTGAAGAATTTCAAGAACAAAGGCAGGGACTTATAGGTAACCTCTAGGGGCAGTGAGGACAGCAAGGCTGGGCCTGTGGTTGTCATGCTTCTCTCAATGCCCTTGGAAGTGAGGGCCAGCTCTGCTGTGGGCTAGGCCTGGCTCTTGCCTTGAAGCAGGCACCAGGAATTGTCAGCACAGCCTCAGCCTGCCCAAAGGAGGTGGCCTGTTGTGGGTGCTGTAGCCTGGGCAGCTGCTAGGAGGCTATACACTGCAGGACAGAGGAAGCATATTTGGTAGGCTCTGCTCCAGCCCAGCCAAGCTCAGGGCCACTTGGAAAGTTCCAGCTCTGGATCAGGACCATCAGGACCAGGCATTGCTCCCTAAACAAGTAGGGCCTCTAGGGACTTGTGCAGTGGCCGCCACGTGTGGGTTGTGAACCTCCTTAGAATGGCCGAGGAGTCTCAAGGAAGAGGTGCATTTGCTTCTGTGCCTCTCCCATCTTCTGGATTCTTGCTCTCCTCCTGCTTCCTGCCTTGTCCAACTACAGGAGTCAACTTCTCCAAGCCACTGAGACGCCATCCCGGAGATGCTCACAGGGCTTTCCAGGCTGCTTCACCATGCATGCAGGGCTCACAGGGTGCCATCCTCTAGGCAAAGCATACCCCCATTTCAGCTTGGCCACCCTTGCCTAGGGGACCACGAATTGCATTCTTGCACAGAAAACTAGGGGTAAACAAGGCCATCCTGCAGTCTAAGGCACCCTTTCCTTCCTCTTGCTCAGGTGTGGAGCAGCTGTGGAGCCAACTGCAACATCATGTTTGATTATCTAAAAAGAAGAGGAAAAAAAGCTTCAATGTCCCAGATACAGCTGCCCCTGGGGTTCTCTGTGTACACTAGTCTTGTGCTTAGATAAGGATCCCCAAGACCACCAAGGAGCCAGTTCTCATGCGACCACATTAGAGTCATTTATTGCAAGCTTGAGCCTGGAATCACAACTGTCACCATTGCAGTGTGTCAGAGTTGAGAGTCCCGACCCTTCAGTTAAATGGGTAATCTTATAACAATCTTATTGGTTAGCAAGTGCAGGCTAAGCAATAAGCAATAATTTGTGGAGGAGAAGGGAAAAAACAAATCATTTAAATAGGGATACAGGTGGACACATTGCAACAATGAGATGTACAAGTTCTTATGGAGAAAAATGAACTTTACAACTTTGGTGGGGGCGAGGGGGAGGAGGATTCAATGGGGGGGCGGGGGGAGGATGGGAAGAGATGGGAGGGGGAAACAAAGGAGGACGCTACAATGTTTGATAGGAAATGTAATCATTATTTGCCCATGTAATTGTAACCCCTCTGTACAGTATTTTCACAATTAAAAGTTAAAAAAATTTAAAAATTAAAAAAAATCTGTAACTTTAGGTACTTCCCTTCATCCGCTGATGGCTATTGCTAGGGGAGTTATGGGCAGAACATTATTATGACATTTCACAGTTTTTCCAGGAACCTGAGTTCTAACTTTCAGTAAAATCTACATACAATGGGTACTTTCAATAAAGGTCTTCACAAGGGATACTTTCTGATTATTCGGAGTCTAAGTCCAGAATGCCTGTACTTTAGCAAAGGCCTCTCACTAGATGTGTGTGTGTGTGTGTGTGTGTGTGTGTGTGTGTGTGTGTGTGTGTGTGTGTGTGTGTGTGTGTGTGTGTGTGTGTGTGTGTGTGTGTGTGGTGTGAGAGAGTCAGACACAGATGAGCTTTGGAGTAAAACACTCCTTCCCTTCAGCATTGAGTTTGGGTATCTATTGTTTGTCCCACCTCCCAAATCTGGAGTTCTAAAGTTGTCCTTCTAAATAATTTTTATCCTTTGATCTTCTTGATATTCAGATTCCTAAGGTCTTCTTGTGAACTTCCACATTTGCTTCATGAAGGTGATGCCTTGTTTCTAACTTTTTTGAAGCCTTTTGCTCTCTTTAAATCCAGTTTTTGCTGTGTTAGTGTTTTTACTTAGCCCAGACTGTGGTGGTCCATGCTGTGACTGTTAATTCAGAGATTAGTTTAGGCCAATATGAGATACTATACTTTCAGAATATCAGTGAAAGAAGTTCAGCTTCTTTATTGAAACAATTTCCTGGTTTTAAATACAAACAAAAACATCCAGTGATATAAATGTACAATCTCTTGTTTTTAGTTAATTGTGCACCACTGTAATGAAAGAAAATCTTTTTCCTAACTAAAGTGAGTATTTGTAATGGGAAAAAATTAAAAATTATAAATCTTAAAAATTGATGAAATACCAAAAGAAAAAGAAAGACACTGATCAGGAATGAAGTACAAACATAAGTGTTTTATAAATAAAAGAAATGTTTGAAATTCATATCCACATAGCGAAGACGAAGTAAAATAAAGAGGAAAGTCGATGAGATCCTATCTTACATAGCAGAATAGCTATTACCACTCAAATAAATAAACTGCTGGATAGGTTGAAATAAATCAGGAACTATATTTGGTTTTGTGGCATTGTAAACTAGTGCAACCCATTGGAATATCTTAATGGAAGTTTATACAATACCGAAAAGTCAGATATGTTGATGACCTTTACCACAATTGGATACATAATGAAGGAATATAAATCAACATGAACTTCCATGTTCATGGCCGCAATATTCTATAGCAACCAAGCTGTGTAATCAACCTAGATGCACCAGAAAGAGCGAATGAAGAAAATGTGCTCTTCATAGCTATAAACATGCTCTGGTATATGAGAAGTGAATGTTTCTACTGTATCATTGTTAAATATTTTGAATATATAACTAATCCTAATTTCACTGGATTTTGTGGCATTGTGTTTTTGCTTTAATGAGGAACGTCCATATTGATTTTCAGACCAGTTACAATAGGTTGAAGATATCCTATAATATGTGGATATTAGATCAAAATTTAAATATATCAATGAACACATAGAATACCATCATATATAGTATATAATTTGAAGCAATTTTAAGAAGGCAACAGTTGGGGGAAAAGTCGATGTTAGAAGCTTAACAAATACACAGACATGGAAAAATACAAAAAATTGCAACTAATTACTGCTAATAGTAAAACATTTTCCTCAAGTTTTATCAATGAAACTATTAAAATAATACTTTAAAAAATCAAATAAATATGCCTTGGAAGAAAATGTACCATAGTTATACGTTTCCCCATAATTTGTTTTACTTTATAACAAATGGATTAGAAGGCAGTGTAATTACATGTCTGAATATGCTAACACTTTCAAGTGTCATTGATTGAATCCAACAAAGAAAAGTAACAGAGAAGTAGAGAGTAAGAACAACCTGGGGTATGGATAAAGATACTCAGTAGACGACTTGTTTGTCCCCATCTGTTGCAACAATGAGAAGTACAAAATGTCATGTCAAAACCAACTTTACAATGTCGGTGTGGGCGGGGGAGGGGGGTATAATTGGGTGGGGGGAGGGGGGAGGCTGGGAAGGGAGGTGCAGGGTAAACAAAGGAGGAGGCTGCAATGCTTGGTAAGAAATGTATGCATTATCCTGCCCATGTAATTGTAGCCCCTCTGCACGGTATGTTCTCAAATAAAATAAAGTTAAATAAAAAAAAAAAAGATACTCAGTAGAACTTAGTGAGGAAAGAATGTGCTCCATTTTTCTGATTAAAATAGAGCTAGGACAGGTAACTTTTGACAGAACACTTGTAATGTAGAGTAGTGGAGTTACTAATTTAGGTAGTAATTTATTACTTTTATTCCCAAATCTTATGATGTGATTCCGAAATGATGTGAGTGATCCTAGATTTTCTGAGCCCTTTTTTTCATACAAAGTTTCTAATTCCTCACCCTGCCAATGGTCCTTCTGCTACTCTCATTTCTCCTTGGTTCTGAACTAAACTCTTGTAACCTTTTGGTTCATGAGAAAGAGCTGGAGAAATATGAGGATGGCTTGGAGTCTGAGCTAACAACCTCCCCAACTTGGAGGATCTGGTGAAGGACTTCCACCTGGGTCTCAGAATCAGATATCATTTGGTCTCTTGGGAAATGGAGAAACTAACTCCCTCAGGTAGAATCGGTCATTCCTTGACTTTATCTGAAGAGATTTGATACTAGGGCGCAATTCAGAGAATGAGCTTTCCCATTGTCAGAAGGAACAGGTTGAAAACTAAAAGTGGCCTCAGGTCCCAAAGGACCAGTCAGAAGCCAAGAGATCACACTTTCCTCCTCTTCAGGGACTTTCTGGTAGGAATAGAGTCTGAGCAAAATCTAAGATGGACATAAACTGAGCCTGGGCCTAACGAGGACATAAATGAATGACCCTCTCTTTGACTACAAGGGAGTAGTGTAGTGAGACATGACAACTTCCTTCACATAAGAATATTGACTAGGTAAGTTATCTCACTGCCACTTTGCAGGAGTTCATTTTCCCCAAAGGAGAAGTTGTTAAATGTTGTGACTGCCAGTTTACTCTCTAGGCTGTTATCTCTCTCACCCCTTCTCATGTCAGGAATGCATTGCTTCTTTCAGGCACTCAACTACTTGTCCTGACTCCTCGGGAGGAATACTGCAGGCTATTCTTTGGCTAACCTCTTGCATTTAAGGTAGAATTGGCCCAGGCTTTGCTCATGCCAAGAGGTAGATGCAAGAGGTGAATATAAGCTCAGATTTGTACAGAACAACAATCATATTGAAAAAAAATAAATGAAATTAATAGTTGAGTAATTTAGGGTTTATAGCCACAAGATTTAGGAGAAGCTGGGGTTCCAGGTGTGAGCCACCCACATCTGGCCAATTTTTTATGACAGTCCTGGGGCTTATTTTTTTCAAGGCTAGCACTCTGCCATTTGAGCCACTCCACTGCTTCTGGTTTTTTCTGAGTATGTGGCACTGAATATGCAAACTCTGGTAATCATGCATGTTGAGCCAGCTCTTTACCACTAAGCCACATTTCTAGGCTCGTGCTTACAATCTTATCCCACAACTTGTCTGTCCAAAAAAAAAGGCTTCTGAGTATAAATCATTGAAGAAATCCCTATAGGAAGGTGTTCAAAGATAAATAAGACAAAGTTCATACTTGAGAGAGACTCTAAACTTGTGAAGACTATTACAAATGCCTCCATTTAATTATGTATCATGTTTCAACACAAAAAGTTTTAATGAAAAATGAGTCAATGTCCTAAATTATTGTGTAATTTTATAATAGATGTGCGAAATGTAATAAATATGTGTATGATAACTCTAAATAAAATACACAATAAATGAATGAATCAAAAATAAAATAAATACAAAATCAATAATGAAAATCATAATATGTAACAAACATAATTCTGTAAGTATATATCCTATATTACATATGGGTAGAAATATCTTTTCCATTACAGGGCCTCCATTCAGGCCATGGGAACTCTAGCCTGAATTTCATTTTGTCAAGGACAGTAAGCTTAGCCTTCACCCATGGTACAAAAGAGTTACTTGGACGGTGAGATCAAATCCCACCAATGGTAAAAATATTGGCCCAGTTCCAAGATAGTGACTTAATTTTTTAAGGAAAGCAGTTATGTTTATTCAGTTACATACTGAACATTAAAAAAAGCAGTGTAGAATTTTGTACAGCTATTCAGATGTCCTTCCCTTACTCCCAAAGTGCTTCTCTGAAAACTACATTGTTTCTCTTTTTTGTATGTTTTTTTATTGTAAAAATGTTGTATGGAGGGGTCACAGTTACTTGAGCAAGGTCATCAGTATATTTCCTATTGAGCATTGTTGCCTCCTCCTTTGTTTTCCCCCTACCATCCCTTCCCTCCCATCTCCAAAACTACTCCCCCTGCCAAGCTGAGTGACTTATTTTTAGTTTTGGCTTGGCATGGGGTTTGAATTCCAGTAGTGGCAAATCTGCACTTTCCCTCACATTGCTACAGATTTACCAAGATCCTGAGGTCAAATCCCGGGCTAGGAAAGAAAACTGACAGAAATTCCAAATCAGGGAGCTTTTTTTTTTTTAAATTTAGTTAGTTAATTAATTAATTAATTAATTTCTTTCCTTTTCTTTTTTTTTTTTTTTTTGGCCAACCATGGGGCTTGAACTGAGGTCTTGGCAACTCTGCCTCAGCTTCTATCACCCTAGGCTAGGTGCTGCTCGGGACCCATACCCAATCCTGGAATCCTAGGCCCAGAGGGCTTGCATGAGGAAAATAAAGTGGGATAGAACGAAAATTGGGGAGATGCAGAGGGCTAGGGGGTTTTATGTTTTTCTCTTTGCACAGTGACCATCCTGGGTCTGAATCAGACGGCTGCAAAATGGATCTGACCTGCCATATCTGAAGGCTGGCGTGCTATCAAGGAAACCGTAGGACAACCTGTCAACATAGGCCCTGGCTTCAAATCACGGTCATGACACCTACCAATGGCTGGAGATCACAAGAGACTCATTCCTGCCGGGTGCTGGTGGCTGACACCTGTAATCTTAGCTGCTCAGGAGGCTGAGATCTGAGGATCTCGGTTCAAAGCCAGCCCGGGCAAGAGAGACCATGAGACTCCTATCTCCAATAGACCACCAGAAAACCGGAAGTGGTGCTGTAGCTCAAGTGAGCTGAAGAGCTTAGGGAAAGCGCCCAAGCCCAGACTTCAGGCCCCACGACTGACCAAAAAAAAAAAAAAAAAAAAAAAAAGAGACTCATTCCTATGATAGGAATACCTATTGAAAGAGAAGTTTGTGCATCGGTCGAGTCTAAAATTGGATGCAATAATCCCAGGACACTGATCGATCTCAATTAATACTTTATTAATCATGAAAAAGAATGCTATTCCCTTAATTGTGGTATAATAAATACCTAAGAGTTAGTAGGAACGTAGTATATGTCATTCAATCATAGATAGGCGGCTATGGATCTTTTTACCATTATATATTTATTTGTAAACCACTGTCTGCCTATCCATGTATAGCTGTTTTGTACAATCCTGGGGCAAGATCTCATCACCTGGGAAGCACTTGACAGCTTCATTGGCTAGAGGCTGCCGTGCTCACACTCACCCATTCATGAATTGGGACTGCATGTCCCTGAGTACAGATCCTAGCACTGCCAAAAATTTAATCTTGGATTAAGAAGGCAATCTGTTTTCCATTTCCGGGAGAGTCCTGGGTGTCAGGCATGATTGAGAAGACATCTACAAATCTACATGCGATGTGATAGCATGCAAACAATATAATACATTGTTAGGTGTCATCACAGTCAATAAAATAAACGGTAAATAAATGAATAAAACAAAAAAATTCAATGAATAACCACCCCAAACATAATATAATCTGACATCTGTATGGAAGTTCAATCCTATCTTTAAAATGTATGTAAGAAGTATGCTTTCCCGGGATAGGCCTTGAATTCAGGCCTATGGAACAGGCCTGACTTTCTGGTCTTCAAGCACGATGAGCTTCCCCTTCCCTCAGAGTGCAACAGAGTTACCCAGACCCGGTGTTCAAATCCCAGGCCTTGCAGACAAAAAAAATGCCACACATTCCAAGCAAGGGAGCTTCATTCTCATTTTAAATATTTTTTAAGTTCACTTCGCCTTTATTTGATACATTTTGATTTTATAACACTAGACTTTTTCAAAAAAGGGGTTTAAACTTTTACATTTCAGCATAGCACATTGGTGTTTCTATTTTGACCATCTTCCATGAAGAGTGAACATGAAAATAAGAACACCATTTCTCCCTAGAAGGTTGGGACAGTTGATTTTATTTATATTTAGAGTTATTTCTATAATTATAAACTCTCTACATTTGTGTAATTTTAGTTTGCCTCAGTGCCTACAACAAAATACACTAGAGGAGTCATAGCACAAAAAGTTGGGTTTCTGAATAAAAACTCACTTTTGTGAGGACAGCAGGTACTTGTAAGCATTTTGGGAATAAAGTAGATTGTAAAATGAAAAACAAAACCATTGGGAGTTGGATGTAATCAGTAGTGGAGTATTTGCCTGAAGAGCATAAGACTCTGGAATAAATGTTTCCTAAAGCTCAAAGTGTTAGAATTTTATGATCTGTATAAACAAAAATTTTTTTTTGGTCGTGAGCCTGTACTCAGGGGTTATCCCTGTACTCTTCAGCTCAATATGATTAATCTATTGCTTAAGTCACAATGCTACTACCGGTTTTTTTTTGAGTGCCAAAGATTTATTTTTACAGTGTCTAATATTACATGTACATAACCTTATAACATATAATCCCCAATTCAAAAAAGAACTAAACACCACAGAATGTTCTTATTATTTAATTCAAGTTCTATGGTGAATAACTAAAAAATGTGAGGTATTTTTTTTAATTTAATTTTATTTTATTTGAGAGCATACTGTACAGAGGGGTTAAAATTACATTGGCAGGATAATGCATATATTTCTTACCAAGCATTGCAGCCTCCTCCTTTGTTTACCCTTCACCTCCCTTCCAAGCCTCCCCCCTCCCCCCCACCCAATCATACCCCCCTCCCCCCCACACACAGACATTGTAAAGCTGGTTTTGACATGACATTTTGTAATTCTCCTTGTTGTAACAGGTCCACCTGAATCCATAAACGACTTGGTTGTCCCCATCTCCTCCACATGTTATACTGACATCAAATAAAGTGAAAGCGGGGGTTACACTGTGGGGGAGGGACATACAAAGCAACAAAGAAATAATCTTATAAATGCGTTAGAAACACATGCATGAAAGAAACGAAAACATTAAAATACATATTTGAGGGTTCGTTTTCCTAACATCACATTATCTGACCTTTTCCGCTTTACTCATACCTATACTAGATATTGCAAATAAGGGAAACCATGGGACCTATGTTTCTTTGGGCCTGGCTTACTTCACTGAAATATACTTGGAACTCAAAAAATTAAACCACCCAACAACAAATCCTCAAAGAAACAACTGCCCAATAAATAAGTGGGCGAAAGACTTAAAGAGAAGCTTCTCTGAAGAAGAAAGAAGGATGGCCAATAGACACATGAAGAAATGTTCAACATCCATAGCCATAAAAGAAATGCAAATCAAAACAACATTGAGATATCACCTCACTCCAGTTAGAACAGCAAAAATCAAGAACTCTAACAACAACAGATCCTGGAGGGGATGTGGACAGAAAGGAACCTTACTTCATTGTTGGTGGGAATGTAAACTTGTTCAACCACTTTGGAAAGCAGTATGGAGGTTCCTCAAAAGACTTCACATAGATCTCCCCTATGATCCAGCAATCTCACTTTTGGGCATTTACCCAAATGTATACAAACAAGACCACACTAAAGCTACCAGCACAACTATGTTTATTGCAGCATTATTTACCATAGCTAAGATATGTAACCAACCCAGAAGCCCCTCAGTAGATGAATGGATCAAGAAAATGTGGTATATATACACAATGGAATTCTATGCCTCCATCACAAAGAATGACATTTCCCCATTTGTTAGGAAATGGAAAGGCTTGGAAAAAATTATATTAAGTGAAGTAAGCTACTTCCGGTTTTCTAGTGGTTTATTGTAGATAAGAGTTTCACAGACTTTCCTGTCCAGGCTGGCTTTGAACCACCATCCTCAAATCTCAGCCTCCTGATTAGCTAGGATTATCGGCATGAGCCACCGTGTCAGGCACGTGAACAAACTTCTTAAAGATTGATTCTTAGAAAAGAAACCTGGAATATACTTTTAGTATAAATAATTTATAATGCCATGTTTAAGGCACTAATTCAGAAGTATTTATTCATTGGCTGCTTTTTAGTTTATTTAAAGTTTATTTATATATATATATATCTGTTATTAATATATATACATATATTATTAAAAACGTAGATTTGAAGTGTACCTAAGAGCATATGTGCTCATGTAAAGTTATGCAACTGCACAAGCTTCATTATTTTTTTCCAGTTTGGTTGGTACCATAAATTATGTGGGATTTTTCTATTGTTGTTTTGTTCTGTTTTTGGAGGATTTCTCTCCCTTTTATCCCCCTCTCCCACTCCATGAACTTGAACTCAGCTTGCTCTTTCTTGGCTTGGTTGTTCATAGCTGATTTTCTACCACTTCAGCCATACCTGTAGCCGGGGTTTTTGCCAGTTAATTGGAGATGATTTCTCCCAGGCTTTTCTGCCTTCATTGGCTTTGAAATTTCATCGTCCATTTCTCAGCCTTCTGAGTAGCTAGGATTACAGATGTGAGCCAATGGTGTACCTAGGAATAAATTAGACTTTGCTTGGTGTATTCTTTCTGTTTTTCTAAGCATGGGATCATCTAATATAGAATTTCGGTGAATGTCCTGGGTCTGAAGTAAGATATATAATACATATGCAAATCTGTATGGTTCTAATAATACGTAATAAATTTAATACGTGTTATAAGTGTAGTAATAGTCAATAAATATAATGAATGACTAATACAAAACTAAATACCCTCAAAGCAATATACAGTAAACATAAGTATGTAGATATTAATCATTTTTTTCAAGTGTGGATGAATATTACTTAACAGGGCTGGGGATTGAATTCAGACCTAGGGAACAGGCCTGAATTGCTTGTATTCAAAGAGGGTGAGTTTCCCCATTCTCCACAGTGCATTAGAGATTCCCAGACTCTGAGTTCAAATCCCAGGCCTGGCAGAAAAAAACGGACACAAATTCCAAGCCAGGGATCTCCTTTAGTATTTTTGATATTTTTGAATTTTAAAAAGATGTATTTTATTTTTTATATACTTTATTAAAATTTATTATATTTTATTTATTTATTCATTTATTTTGCCAGGCATGGGGCTTGAACTTAGGTCCTAGCAACTCTGCCTCAGCCTCCATCACCCTAAGCTGGGATGTTGAAGCTTCAGGGCCCACAGACCATCCTGGGATCTGAGGCTTCAGGGGCTGACAGGAAAACAAATTGAAAACAGCACTGAAAAATAGGCATTAATTGCAGAGAGTTGGTGGTTTCTCTGTTTTCTTTCCTTGCATGGTGACCATAACGGGTCCAAATGACACAGCTACAACCTGTAGGTCACCTGGCATTGCTGAAGGCTGGCAGGCTGCCAGCGAACCCATAGGCCAATCTGGACACCTAGGTGTTTGAATCCCAGTCATGGCACTTAGAAAGGGCTGCAGAGCCTAATAAACTATTGCCTGTTCATAGGAACCCCAGAGGAATGTCATCAATGTCATGGTTGGATGAGTAGTTTGTCAATCAGTCTAACATAAAATTAAACCCAGTATTCACAAGATGTGGATTGAATTTAATTCACATTATGCATTATGCATTAAAAGAATACGTGTGTGTGTGTGTGTGTGTGTGTGTGTATGTGTGTGTGTGTGTGTGTGTGTGTTTTGTCAGTAGTGGGGCCTGAACTCTGGTCATGGGAACTCTCCCTCAGCTTTTCAGCTCAGGGCTAGTGCTGTACCATTTGAAATACAGCACCATTCCCGGGTTTTTCTGATCCTGTGGTGCTGAGGAATTGAACCCAGGGCTCATGCATGCAAGACAAGCACTCTCTCAGTGAGCCACTTTCCCAGCCCCTAAAAGAATACTATTGATTAAATAGAATTCTCACTACATACCTGTGAATCACTAGGAAGGTAGTATATGTCATTGAATACTACTAGGTAGATATCATTGGAAGTATCTAAATTTCTAAATATATATTTATTTTTATACCACCGTCTGCATAGAAAAGTATTGCTATTTTGGCCAAACCTGAGTCTCGATCCCAGGTCCTGGGTTCCACCTGGCATCTGAATGTGCTAGAGGCTGCCATGCTGACATTCACCCAATCATGAATTGTGCCTGCTAGTTCCTCAGTTCAGGCCCCAGCATTGCTAAAAATATCTTCCTAGAGAAAGATTCCAAGGGTGATACCTGTTTTCCTTTTCTGTGCAAGTGCTGGGTGTCAAGTATTATGTATATAATATTTCTGCAAAGCTCCATGCTATGGAATAGATTTGAATGAATGTAATAAATATTATAGGTGCACTCACAGTCAGTCCATAAATAAATGGTAAGTAAATAAATAAATAATAAAATATAATGAATCATTCCATCAAACACGATATAAACTGAATATATGGATGTAAGTATAAATCATATAATAAACATGTCTATAAATGTTATGTTCTCCAGGGCTGGGGCTTGAATTCAGTCCTAGGGAACAGGCCTGAATTGCTTGTCTTCAAGGGAGGAGAGCTTTCTTTTCCTCTATCCCCCTCAGTGCATCAGAGTTACCCAGATCTCAAGATGCATCCCTGCCTGGCAAACAACAAAATGGCACAAAATCCAAGACAGGGAGCTTCAGTAAAATTATTAATTAATTAATTTAGTTTTTGCCATGCACGGGGCTTTAACTCAGGTCGTGGCAATCCTGCCTCAGTTTCCATCACCCTTGCATGCATGAGCCCTGGGTTCTATTCCTCAGCACCACAGGATCAGAAAAAGCCGGGAATGGTGCTGTATTTCAAATGGTACAGCACTAGCCCTGAGCTGAAAAGCTGAGGGAGAGTTCACATGACCAGAGTTCAGGCCCCATCCACAGCCCATCCTGGGTCCTAGGCCTCGGTGACTACCAGGAAAACAAAATGAAAACACCACCAATAAAAAGCCACAAACCGCAGAAGGTCAGCAGTTTCTATCTTTCTTTCTTGCACGGTGACCATCCTGGGTCTGAATGACATGGCTGCAACCTGTAGGTCACCTGGCATTGCTGAAGGCTGGCGGGCTGTCAGTGAAGCCATAGGCCAACCTAGACGCTAGACCCTGAGTTCGAATCCAGATCATGCCACTTAAAAGGGGCTAGAGAGCCTAAGAAACTATTGCCTGTCCATAGGAATACCAGAGAAATGTGATCAATGTCATGGTTGGATAAGTAGTCCCTCAAAATGAGTCTAGCATAAAATTAGACCCAATAATCACAGGACACAGATTGATTTTAATTCATAGTTTATTATGCATTAAAATTATTATTGATTAAATGGAATCCTCACTAAATACATGAGAATTGTTAGGAACGTAGTATATGTCACTGAATATTAGATAGACACCTCTAGCAGTACCTAAATATCTAAATTTATATTTATTTATGTACCACTATAGTCATAGAAAGTTACTGCGATTTTGGCCAAACAGGGGATTGATCCCAGGTTTTGGGATCGACTTGGCAGCTGAATGGGCTAGAGGCTGTGGTGGTGACACTCACCCATTCAAGAATTGGGCCACTCAGGCTTTCAGATCAGGTCCCATCATTGCCAAAAATTTCTTCCTGGTGTAAGATTTCAAGTGTGACATCTGTTTTCCTTTTCTGTGCAAGTTCATAATATGTCTGCAAAGTTACATGCTATGGAATAGATTGGAATAAATGTAATAAATGTTATGGGTGCACTCACAGTCCGTAAAATAAATGCTAAACCAATAAATCAATAATAAAACATAATGAATCGCTCCAACAAACACAATATAGACTGAATATATAGATGTAGTATAAATCGTATATTTAACATGTCTATAAATGTTATGAGGTGCTTGAATTCAGCCCTAGGGAAGAGTTTAGTTCATGCATGATTCTCATAGGAAATGATAGGCAAGACGTATGTCACAACAAAAATTTTTAATTAAGAGTTCATGAAGTGTGACAATTAGAATAACATTGAGGAATTGGAGGAAATGGGAAAGATCCAAGAATCAGTACTCACATGTTGTAGAGCACATGGGCAGCAAAGATGGTGCTGATAGGGAGTTGAGTGGGCAGAGCCTGATTTGCTTTATGTTCAGTGCATAACCAAACCGTGGAAACTTAGGTGCATGAGAGGGTGTGACCTTGACAGTGATTGGCTCCTCTTCCTCCTTATTTGCTCTACAAAAAAAAGACAGAATGCCCCAGGACGTTACGATAATTTCAGACAGCCATTGGGCAATATTTTTGCAGTTCCAAAAAGCCCTGAATGAAGTTTACCTGAAGGGGTATTCTATTTTTGAGCCCATTTTCCTTTGGTTGTTTGCAGGTGTTACATTGATTTCTGCAGTTTTAATTCAAAAGGGGGAGCCATTAGAGTGGGTTCACACTCCCCTGGGGGGCACACCTTGGGTGTACTCTCAAGCAGACCAACTTGCACATGCTATGGTCAAGGGAAGGACCCAAGCCCAAAGGCATTATTGCCTTGACCCTCACTCCATTATTTTTCCTTTTCCGATGGCAGACGTTGAATGGCTCACTCGAGCCAATGCTCATCTTGCTCTCTTCTTAGAGGGGTTTCTAGGCCAAATTGACTGCCATTATGGGCCATTCAAATAGACTGTCATGTGATGGTGACTTCCCCTCAAAATGCCATCTCTATTTTCTGCTACGCCTATTCCTGGCGTCCTCCATGTTTTTACTGATGGAGGTAAAGCAGGCTCTGTGTATGCAGCCTTTGAAGTGCCAGACAACAAAGATTCCCACCTTGTCAATGGTCAGCACAATATAAAGAAGTGCTGGCCATAATTATGGCCCTTCAGGACATTCAAAAACCCTTTAGTTTGTATTCTGAGTTAATCCCCATATACAGTTACAGATAGCTTTGTTTACCATTAACATTTTAAAATTTTCAAAAGGGGCAACTGAATCCAGATTTCAGAAGCACTGGGGACAACTATTCCCTAAGCCCCAAATAAAAGTCAGGTGGAAGGACTCCCTGACACAACAATGAAGAGGACCTGACCCCCTAGTTTCCATGGGCAGGGGATTTGGATGCGTTTTTCCCATAGGGGAGACAGCCCCCATTTGGATTCCTGCCAGGAATCTTAAGTTTTTACCTATCTCCTCTATACAGGAGGATATCCAAGGATAAGCTAACCAACAAGGAAGAAAAATGGCTATGGTGGCCTAGGCTTGTGTTTAAAAGAGAAAAGCCGAAAGATAATTATTAACCATCCCCAACGGCAACCAACCCTTGAGAAGCTCTTGTGTTCTCTAACAATTGCAGATGGTGATACTCCAGCTGTTGGCTGTCCTGACCCTCCCAGTCCTGACAATGGCCCTATGGAACCTGCATCAACTTCGACGAGTGACCTGGGCAGTGATCAGTGCTGGCAATGCAGAAATCATCAATAGCACCACAAGAGAAGTTGTCCCTTTGACCTGGTGGCCTGACATTCATTTTGATCACACCCTATGTCATTATGTATAGACCATTTAATATTTATGTTGGAGCTAATTATTTTAATGTCACCTGCTCTAATTGTTCTTTTAATAGTTGTTTGTATAGCGGCATTATTGAATCCATACTTATTGTTAAACAACCACCTTTTGTTATGCTTCCAGTTTAGATCTTTTTCAGCCCCAGAGCCAAGTAGCTGGATTAGAACAAGCCCCACCTCTGGACTCTGAAGTGGCAAAGACTGCTATTCCATCCTTGACAAATGTTAAAGGACTAGTAATGGCATTGCTTGGCATGGAAATGCTTTTGCTGATGGTTTTTCTATGCCTTACTTGCATTATATGTGCACTACAAAACGCTTATGAGCTTATCCAGGCAGTTACATAAGATCAAGATCCAAGTGAATAAATTTCCCTGAGAGGAATCGCAGCCAGAGACGGGTAAGAGGGGGTATCAGTCTGGCCAACCTAAGACAGGGCCTTCAGCTTTGCTCTGAAGAAGTTCCCGATGATGGGTCAGGCAGAAAAGACGATCCACCCAACCTAAGAAAGGCAGGTTCACTTCTTTAAACAAAGACTGGGGAGCTGTTGGGAGCCATTTCGAGCTTAAAGTAAAGCTCAAAGTCATCTTGACCCCTGTGCTCGCTTAAAGGCATGTACAAGGAACTGGCTTACTTAAAAGACACCAGGTGCCCAGGATTGCTTTGCTAAGTCTACAGTTTGTTTTAAAATTTCCTTGTTTTTCTGGACTATAGTAGAATGGCCTGAGTATGGGGGCCCACGAGGATGCACCATGCCGCATGTGTAGAACTACCAATACCCAGGCTGCTCCCAGGTTCTGAAGAGGATGACCTTATGAGATACTGACTTTTATATATGCCCAGGAATTAATTGAACTGCTTCGGACATTTCTAACTGTGGTGGGAGTGATGATTATTATTGTGCTAGGTGGGGATGTGAGGTAACTGGGACGGGCTCTTGGATCATGCACAAGGGCCCACCCTATCCTTGTCTGGCGAATCTCACCACCCAGACTTGCCTCAAACCCCCTGCATGGCCAATGCTATCCTTACCAATGGAATCCTTTTAAAATAACCTTTACAGAGGAGGGAAAAAGATAACTAACTTGGAAGTGGGTCTGCCATTAAAACAAAAAAGAGAGAATCTATAGAGCACATGGGCAGCAAAAATGGTGCTGATAGGGAGTTGAGTGGGCAGAGCCCAATTTGCTTTACAGTATGTAACCAGACCTTGGAAGCTTAGGTGCATGATAGGGTGTGACCTTGAAATAATTGGTTCCTCTTCCTCCCCTCCCATGCCACCCACTCTTTCTTGCTTTAAAAATGGCTTGCTCTGTGTTAATAAAGGAGTTTTCCTGCTTGAGTTGACTCCCTGCTGTGTCTGATTGTCTCCCGGGATAAGGGAGGCTGGGGAACAGGCGAGTGGCTGCACTTACCTTTCCTAGGACTCTGTCTGTCTTTTGTGAGATGAACGAAAACCTGACAACATGGTAGATGGGATTCCAACACAGCTAGCCCCATCTCCTACTCTATCCAAATAGGTATTTATTAGCATACTAGCTTCAGCTTATGAATGGATGAATATTGTGCCCCACCCCAACCCCGGGGCTCAATCTAAGGTCTTGGGAACCCCCTAGCTCCTTAGTTGCTCACAGGCTGGTATCCTCACCTAGACCCTTTCGTCAATTGGGCCTGCTAAGCTCTGAGTTCAAATCCCAGTACTGCCAAAAGATGAATCCTAATATGAGAAGCCCATTGATCCATCTGTTTTCCTGTCCTGTGAAAGTCCTGGGTCTCAAGGAGGATAGAGAATTCTATATAGGCAACTCTGTAACCATAGGAATAGGTTGTTATCCACGTTGGCACAGTTATGCCTGTCATTATACTCAATAAAACACAAATGCATCCATGACTAAGACACACAATAAAAAGAGTAACTACACTGAACTCATGATGCATCTCATACATATATGTAAATAGAGATCCTATGTGTAAAATAGGTGGGTACATTATTTTTTCCAGTGCTGGGGCTTCAGTTCAGGACCTGTGACCTGGCCTGATATTGTAGTCTTCAAGGATGGTGAGCTTCCCTTTCCCCCACAGTGTTATAGATTTACCCAGACCTGAGTTGGAATTCCAGCTGTAGCAGAAAACTGGTGTGAGTTCTGAGCCAGGTTGCATTATTATTATTATTATTATTATTATTATTATTATTATTATTATTATTATTGCCAAGGAAAGGATTTGAACTCAGTTTGTGGTAACTCTGCCTCAGCATCAATCCCCTCAGGTGTGGTGGGCTTCAATGGGCCCATAGCCGATCCTGGGATACTAGGCCCCGAAGTCTTGCAGGAAAACACACATGCACACACACACACACACCAAGTAAGAGAGAGAGAGAGAGAGAGAGAGAGAGAGAGAGAGAGAGAGAGAGAGAGAGAGAGAGAGAGAGAGAGAGAGGAAAGCCGCGGGATGGATTTTTACATTTTGTTCCTTTCAGGTGACCATCCTGGGTCTTAATGACATGCTTACAAAGAGTACTTCACCCTGCATTGGTGAAGGATAGCAGGCTATCAGAGAAGCCATAGGCCCATGCAGCAATGTAGGCTCTGATTTCGAGTCCTGGTCCTGACACATACCAATATGTGGAATTCCCAATACACTCCTTCTTATGCATCGAAATACCGATGGAATGTGAGCAAACTCATGATTGAATGAGAAGTTTCTGAGTGCATCAATCAGTCTAATCTAAAATTAGATGCAATGATCCTAGGATGCTGATTGATCTTAATGAATAGTCTATTAAGCATGAAAAGAATCTTATTTCTTCAATGGTGGCATAATAACTACCTAAGAGTTGGTAGGAACCTAGTTGATATACTTGAATCCTAGGCAGATGTCTCTGGCACTCTATACAAACATATTTATTGGTATACTACCACCTGCCTATCCATGTATGGCTATTTTGTCCACCCCTGTGGCTCAATCTCAGGGTCTGGGAACTGCCTGGCAGCTTCCTGGGCTAGAGTTTGCCATGTTGACACACCCATTCATGAATTGGGTCTGGTAGGCCCTGAGCTCAGGTCCCAGCACTGCCAACATTTGTATCATGGAGTAAGAAGTGGAGTGTAACACCTGTTTTCCTTTTCTCTGAGTGTCCTGGGTGTAAGACATGAAAGAGAACATGTCTACAAATCTAGATATATAGGATATGGACTGAACATCAATAGGTAGGTACAAATCCTATCTTTACAATGTATATAAATAGTGTGTTTCCCAGGGCTCGGGCATGAATTCAGGCCTAGGGAGCAGGCATGACTTTCTTGTCCTCAAGCATGGTGAGCTTCCCTTTCATCCACAGTGCTGCAGAGTTACCCAGACCCTAAGTTCAAATCCAAAGCCTGGCAGATAAAACAGCACCAATTGCAAGCCAGGGAAATTTTTTTGCCAAGCAAGTTCTTGAACTCAGGTCATGGCAACTCTGCCTCAGCTTCCATCACCCTAGGCTGTGGTGCAGCCACTGGAACCACAGACGATCCTGGGATCCTAGACCTCCAGGCCTTGCAAGCTGGGGGGGAATGCACAGAAAATAAGTGGTGGGATGGCCTTTTTAGATTTTGCACCATGACCATCTGGGTCTGAATGACACAGCTCCAAAGGGTACTTCACCTTGCATTGCTTAAGGCTGGTGGGCTATTGGGCTATTGGGCCATAGTCCTGCAGGGCAATATAGGACTAGATTCGAATCCCAGTCATGTCACTTCTGGAAGATGGGAGATCCTAAGAGACTCATTTCAATCTATAAGAATAACGGTGGAATGTTATAAATGTCACTGTTGAATGAGTTGCTCATGAATGATACTCGTATAAAATTAGACATCATGGTTTTAGTCGGCTGGTTGATTTTATATAATATGAAACATTAAAAGAATACTCTTTATTACAGGGATGCAATGATTTCAGGACACCAATTTACTTAAGAGTTTATTTATTTAATTTTTTATTGTGAAAATAATGTACAGAGGGGTTACAATTACATGGGCAAGATAATGAGTACATTTCTTATCAAGCATTGTAGCTTCCTCTTTTGTTTCCCTTTCCCATCCATTAACATCCTTCCCCCGCCTCCCAACCCAATCCTCCCCAACCCCCCTTCCTCACCACACCCCCACACCAAAGTTGTAAAATTAGTTTTCAACATAATGACTTGTACATCTCATTGAGGATAAAAACAATAACATTAATTACATGGAGGTATAATAATACGCAAGAATGTTAGGAATGTAGTCTATATAACTGAATAATGGATAGACATCTCTGGCACTCTATAAAGATATATATTTATTAGCGTACTACCATCTGAGTGTCAATCTGTTCTTATTTTGTCAACCGCTGGGGCTCAATCTCAGGCCCTGGGAACTTCCTGTCAGCTCAATTTGCCCCAGGATGGCATGCTGACAGTGACCCATTCATGAATTTGTCCCTGTAGGCCATGAGATCAGATGTCAGAACTCCCAAACAACGAATCATGGAATAAAAAGCTGATGGTGGCACATGTTTTCCTTTTCTAGGAAAGTCCTGGGTGTCAGATATGAAGCAGAATACATATGTACACCTATATCATATGTAATCAATGTAATCATTGTTCTTTATGCCATAATAGACAAAAAAATAAAGTCAATACATGAACAAAACAGAAAATAAAATGAATAAATATACTGAACTCAATATGTACATACATATGTCTGTAAATATAAATCATATACTTAAAATGTACATGAATAGGATTTTATTTAGTGCAGAGGATCGATTTCAGGCCTAAGGAACAGATTGAATTTCTTGACTTCAAGGAGGTAAGCTTCCCCTTCCCACACGGTGCAACAGAGTTACCAAGACCATGAGTTCAAATCCCAGTCCTGGCAAGAAAAATGGCATCTCTATGCTATATGACACCCAATTCTTAGGTATTTCATTCGGCCTCCATTTTATGAGTGTGATTGTTGAAATGCTTAATAAAGTATTAACTAAAATCGATCAGTGTCCTATAATATAATTGTTTATAATTTTATACTGGAATCATTCAAGAACTGCCCATTCAATCATGACATACATCACATTCCATTGGTATTCATATGGATAAATGAGTTTCTTAGTATCTCCTGCCATTTGAAAGTGGGAGGAGCAGGATTCGAACTGTGGGTTCCAGCTCCCACCACTTAAACCTGAGGATAGGGAACTCACCGGTTTGTCCAAGAACATCAGCAAGACCAATGATTAGGCAGGCACCAGTGGCTCTCAGCAGTCCTCCTTACTTACAAGGCTGTGAAAGGAGGGTCATGTTCAAAGTCACCCTAGGCAGGAAAGTCCTTGAGACCACTATCCAACTTAAGTGGCAACAAAGCCACAAGAAGAGACATGTGGCTCACGCTAGCCTTGATCCAATGCAGCTCACAGACTGTGCCCAGATCCTGAGTTCAAGGTCTGAGACTGGCAATAAACAGCCATACACAACAATTTGTGCAACCATCCAAGTAAAGCAGGTCACCCTTTTGTACCCAACTGAATTGGACAGAGTTCTCTGGGAAAGGGTCTGGCGAAGCCGCTGTCATTTTTACACCGCCCATGCTGACTGCATCACAGGATTCCGGCCACAAACCCATTCTTTCCTGGTTCTTTCTGACCAATGGGATTCAAGAATGCTGGCCCACATTCCATGTTGCCCTGCAGCACCAGAATTCCCTCTGTTGGTTGACACCACTACCAGGGATTGAGGAAAGTAGAGGTGGCTGAGTGGTGAGCAAGAGATTCGAGGTAACTTTGGAGTAGGTTAGGATATTGAACTCTTAGTCACTGAGTGGGAGAATAGAGGATTTCCCAGAGCCTCGGAATGTGGCCAGCCCATCTTTCCCATCACAGCTCTCAGATGTCTGAAACAACAAGATTCCATGAGAGAGCTGAGGACAAGAACTACTACGAGAACACCAGCGGAAGAATACTCCCGTCAGATCTGCAACATTCAACAAAACAAAGAACACGAAAAAGAGAGGGAGGCTCAAGACAAACGTAATCTTATACATATGATAGAAACAATTGCATAAAAGGAAAAAAAAACATTTAAATACTTATCTTGGGGTTCATTCCATTAACATCAACTTATCTGAACTTAGTTATTACAAATAAGGGAAACCATGGGACCTATGTTTCTTTGGGCCTGGCTTACTTCACTTAATGTAATTTTTTCCAAGTCTTTTCATTTCCTAACAAACGGGGCAATGGCATTCTTTCTGATGGAGGCAAGGAATTCCATTGGGTATATATACCACATTGTCTTGATCCATTCATCTACTGAGGGGCATCTGGGTTGGTTCCATAACTTAGCTATGGTAAATAATGCTGCAATAAAAATAGTCGTGCCGGTAGCTTTAGTTTGGTCTTGTTTGTGATCATTTGGGTAAATGCCCAAAAGTAGGATTGCTGCCTCATAAAGGAACTCTATGTGGAGTCTTTTGAGGAATCTCCATACTGCTTTCCAAAGTGGTTGAACAAGTTTACACTCCCACCAACAATGCAGTAAAGTTCCCTTCTGTCTGTATGCCCTCCAGCAGCTGTTGTTATTAGAATTTTTTATTATAACCATTCTAACTGGGATGCGGTGGTATATCATTGTTGTTTTGATTTGCATTTCTTTGATGGCTAGAACTTGAGCATTTTTTCATGTGTCTATTGGCCCTCCTTCTTTCCTCTTCAGAGAAGTTTCTCGTTAAGTCTTTAGCACAGTCATTTATTGGGCAATTGTTGTTTGAAGATTTGTTTTGGAGGGATTTAATTTTTTAAGTTCCAGGTATATTTTAGATATGAGACCCTTGTCTGTTTTATGGCTAGTGAAAATCTTCTCCCAATGCGTGGGCTTTCTATTGATATTCCAAGCTATATGACCTTTGCCATGCAGAAGCTCTGCAATTTCATGCAATACCATTTGTCCAACCTTTCTTTCATTTGTTGTGTTTCTGGGGCTCTAATAAGAAAATTTCGGCCTATGCCAAGGAGACCTAGGGTTTCTCCTACTCAATTCTGTAATGTTTTCAGAGTGTCTGCTGTGACTCCGAGATCATTGATCCATGTGGAGTTGATTCTGGTGCAAGGTGATATATAATGTTCTAGCTTTAGTTTTCCATAAGTAGTTAACCAATTTTTTTTAATTTTAAATTTTATTTTATTTTATTTGAGAACATACTGTACAGAGGGGTTACAATTACATGGGCAGGATAATGCATACATTTCTTACCAAGCATTGCAGCCTCCTCCTTTGTTTACCCTTCACCTCCCTTCCAAGCCTCCCCCCTCCCCCCAACCCACCGACATTGTAAAGCTGGTTTTGACATGACATTTTGTACTTCTCATTGTTGCAACAGGTCCACCTGAATCCTTAAACGACTTGTTTGTCCCCATCTCCTCCACATGTTATACTGACATCAAATATAGTGAAAGTGGGGGTTACACTGTGGGGGAGGGACATACAAAGCAACAAAGAAATAATCTTATAAATGCGTTAGAAACACATGCCTGAAAGAAACGAAAACCTTAAAATACATATTTAAGGGTTCATTTTCCTAACATCACATTATCTGACCTTTACCGCTTGACTCATACCTATACTAGATATTGCAAATAAGGGAAACCATGGGACCTATGCTTCTTTGGGCCTGGCTTACTTCACTGAAATATACTTGGAACTCAAAAAATTAAACCACCCAACAACAAATCCTCAAAGAAACAACTGCCCAATAAATAAGTGGGCGAAAGACTTAAAAAGAAGCTTCTCTGAAGAAGAAAGAAGGATGGCCAATAGATACATGAAGAAATGTTCAACATCCATAGCCATAAAAGAAATGCAAATCAAAACAACATTGAGATATCACCTCACTCCAGTTAGAACAGCAAAAATCAAGAACTCTAACAACAACAGATGCTGGAGGGGATGTGGACAGGAAGGAACCTTACTTCATTGTTGGTGGGAATGTAAACTTGTTCAACCACTTTGGAAAGCAGTATGGAGGTTCCTCAAAAGACTTCACATAGATCTCCCCTATGATCCAGCAATCCCACTTTTGGGCATTTACCCAAATGTTTACAAACAAGACCACACTAAAGCTACCAGCACAACTATGTTTATTGCAGCATTATTTACCATAGCTAAGATATGTAACCAACCCAGAAGCCCCTCAGTAGATGAATGGATCAAGAAAATGTGGTATATATACACAATGGAATTCTATGCCTCCATCACAAAGAATGACATTTCCCCATTTGTTAGGAAATGGAAAGGTTTGGAAAAAATTATATTAAGTGAAGTAGTTAACTAATTTTACCAGCACCATTTACTGAAGAGGCTGTCTTTCTTCCATTCTGTTTTTTTTTTTAGCTCCATTATCGAAGATTAGATGGCTACAGGTCTTTAGGTTCATTTGTGGGTTTTCAAGTCTATTCAATTGGTCCTGGGGTCTGTTCTTGTGCCAGTACCAAGCTATTTTGATTACTATGGCTTTGTAGTAGAGTTTGAAATTTGGTATTGATATTCCTGCAACACTGTTCTTTCTGTTAAAGATTGTTTTGGTTATTCAGGGTCTTTTCTTGTTCTATATGAATTTTTGGATTGCCTCTTCTATTTCCTTGAAGAATAAGATTGGAATATTGATAGGTATCACATTGAATTTGTAGATAGCCTTGGGAAGTATGGCCATTTTCACAATGTTGATTTTTCCAATCCAGGAGCATGGGAGTTTTTGCCAAATTCTAAGTTCTGTTTTGATTTTGTTTTTCAGGTTTTCAAAGTTTTCATCATAGATGTCCTTCACTTGTTTGGTTAATTCTTAGGTATTTTATTTTTTGTGGGGCTATTACAAATGGAGTTGCTTTCCTGATTTCAGTCACACTTTTCTCATTGTTGGCATATAGAAAAGCCATTGATTTTTGAAGGCTAATTTTATACCCTGCTACTTTGCCAAAATTTTGAATCATCTTGAAGAATTTGGGAGCAGAGTCCATGGGATTCTTTGAATGCAAGATCATGCCATCTGCAAAAAGGGAGAGTTTTACTTCTTCTTTTCCTATTTGGAACCCCTTGATGTTTGCATCTTGTATTATTGCTGTAGTTAGGCATTTTAATACTAGATTGAAGAACAATGGAGTGAGTGGGCATTCTTGTCTCGTTCCTGAGTTTCGAGGACATGGAGTTAATTTTTCAACATTGAGCATAATACTGGCTTGAGGTTTTAATATACAGCTTTTATTGTACTGAGGAAGGTACCATGGATTCCTAGTCTTTGCAGAAAATTCATCATAAAGTGGTGTTGGATCTTGTCAAATGTTTTCTCGGCATCTATTGAGATATCCATGTGGTTCTTATTCTTGCTCTTGTTGATGTGAATTATGTTATCTTGTTTGCATATATTGAACCAGCTTTGCATTCCTGAAATGAGTCCTGTTTGATTGTGACCTATGATTTTTTGGATAAATTGTTGAAGTCGATTGGCCAAAATGTTGTTGAAAAGTTTTGCATCAATGTTCATCAAAGAAATGGGTCTATAGTTCTCTTTCTTTGATGAATCCCTGCCTGGTTTTGGGATGAGGGTTACTATAGATTCATAGGATGAATTCGGTAGTAAACTTTCTCTTTCAATTCCATTAAAAATTTGAAGGAGCATTGGTGTGAGTTCTGCTTTGAAGGCCTTGTATAACTCTGCTGTAAAACCATCTGGTCCTGGGCTTTTCTTAGATGGCAGGTCTCTTTTTGCTATTTCTATTTCAATGCTTGATATGGGCTTGTTAAGATGGTTTAACTCATCTTGATTTAGTTTTGGCCTGTGGATATTTGCTAGGAAAAGTTCCATTTCTGCCAAGTTCTCAAACATATTAGCATAAAGGTTTGAGAATCATTCCCTTATAATTTTCTGAATCTTGTTTGTTTCTGTGGTGATATTTCCATTCTCATCTCTGAGTTTGTTTATTTGGGTGTGTTTTCTTATTTTTCTGATAAGATTTGCTGGGGGTCTGTCTATTTTGTTGATTTTTCAAAGAACCAACTCTTTGATTTGTTGATTCTTTCTCTTTTTTTATTCTAATTCATTTAATTCTGATTTAATTTTAATTATTTCTTTCCATCTACTGGTTTGGGGTTTATCTTGTTCTTTTTCAAGGAGTCTCAGCTGTCTCATTAAATTTTTAGTTTCAGATCTATCGAATTTGTTGATGTAAGAACTCAAAGATATAAACTTGCCTCTGAGTACAGCCTTTGCTGTGTCCCAGAGGAGCTAGTAGTTTGTGTGCTCAATTTAGTTGAATACCATGAACACATGAATTTCGTTTCTAATCGCTTCCATGACCTACTGGTGGTTCAATAGTGTGTTGTTCAGCCTCCATATGTTACAGGACTTTCTTTTGTTGCTTTTGGTGTTGAGTTCTAATTTTTTTCCTTTGTCATCTGAGAGAATGCAAGATTTTACTTCAGTGTTCCTGAATTTGAAAATGTTTGCTTTGTGACCTAAAATGTAGTCTATTTTGGAAAATGTTCCATGTGCTGCTGAGAAGAACATGTATTCTGATGCTGCTGGGTGAAATGTTTGGTAGGTGTCTTTTAAATCTAGTTGATCTATGCAGTTTTTTATATCTGCGGTTTCTCTGTTGATTTTTTGCCAAGTTGATCTATCTAGTGGAGATAGTGGTGTATTAAAGCCCCTGACAATTAATGCATTTGGATCTATATGAGAGTTGAAAGAAAGTAGTGTTTCTTGGATAAATTTCGATGCTCCATTGTTTGGCGAATAGAGATTTAGAATTGTAATCTCTCCTGAAGTAGAGATCCCTTAATTAGTATTAAGAGACCTTCTTCATCTCCTGTAACTAATTTTAATTTGAAGTCTATTTTATCTGATATTAGTATTGCAACTTCTGCCTGTTTATTGGACCCGATTGCTTGATAGATTTTGTTCCAGCCTTTTACATTCAAAATGTGTAGTTTTTAATGGACAAGGTGGGATTCCTGAAGGCAATAGGTAGAAAGATCTTCCTTTTTAATCCAACTAGACAGTATATGTCGCTTAATTGGAGCCTTAAGTCCATTAATGTTATGACATAGGACTTAGAGGTATTTGGGAGTTCTTGCCCTTTTATTCACCTTCTTTGCGGCTGCCACAACAGGGTTCTTGGATTCTCAGTTTGGGTGTGGTTTCTTGGTGTTTATTGTGGTCTTGTAGGTTTTCTATGTGTAGGACATCTTTAGGTATCTTTGTAGAGCTGGTTTGGTGGAGATATATTGTTTCAATTTTTCTTTGCTACGGAAGATTTTTATGTGACCTTCAGTTATGAATGAGAGTTTAGCTGGATACAGTATTCTTGGTTGATAGTTGCTTGTCTTTAGGGCATGGCATACATCATTCCAGGCTTTTCTTCCTTTAATTGTCTCTGCTGAGAAATGTGAGGTGATTCTAATTGGTTTCCCTTTATAGATTATTGATCTTTGCTCCTTGACAGCTTTAAGGATATTTTTTCTTGGTCTGAATTGATCTTGTGCGGATAATAATTTGACAGTAGGATGTCCTGTTCTGGTCTGGTCTATTTGGAGTTCTAAAAGCTTCTTGTATTTGAATAGCCCTATTTTTTTGCATGTTTGAAGTTCTTTGCTAGGATCCTGTTAAACAAATTTCCTAGACCATTAACTTCTGACTCTAGGTGTTCCTTTACACCCGTTATCCTCAGATTATGCTTTCTGATGGTGTTTTCCAAATAGAATGGAATAGATAAATCATATTTCTTGGATTTGTCTTGGATGGTTTTATGTTCTTTCTCTATAGTATCTAGGCTGTATTGAATCCTTGAGATTCAATCGTCTTCATGGTCTAACCTACTGTCAAAACTTTCTACTTCGTTTTTTATTTCTTCTCCTTCTAATTGGTCGACTTTGATGACTTCAAATTCTTTGTTGGACCTTTGTTCTAGATCTTGTAAGAAGTTATTTATTTCCTTAATTTGGTCTTCATTGTTTATTCTCAAATCACTTAGTTGATTTGTTATGGTTTCTTAGGACTCCCATTCCTTCTGTTGTTCTCCACTGAGCATTCCCTTTACAGTCTCCCTGATTTCTTTCAGCTCTCTGTTCCTGTATTCCATTAATGCCTCCATTGATCTTTGTCCTTTCTCATCCCGATCTCTCAGTTCCTGTATTTCTCTTTGATTAAGATCCCCATGTTTACACATTTCCTGTATTTCTTTTTGAGTGTTCTCAGCCTGTTCACGCCATTCCTGACTTTCTCTTTGTCTGTTCTCAGCCAGCTCACATAATTGCTGTCTATCTGTTTGACTGATCTCAACCTACTCACACAATTCCTGTCTATCTCTTTGTCTGATCTCATCCTGTTCACACAATTCCTTTATTTTTCTTTGAGTGTTCTCAATCTGCTCATGAAATTCCTGTATCAATCTTTGAGTAGTTTCCTCAAGCTCATGAGTCTCCTGTATTGATCTTTGGTTTGCCTCCTCTCTCTCCCTATCATGCTCACACTGAGAGTTTTGCAGGTTTTAACTCTTTTCATTTACCCTGTTTACCTGTAGTGTTTGCCGAGCTTTTTGGGAACTCTCCTCTGGATTATTCTTTATCTCTTCTCTCCCCTGATTGTCATGAATGGGAGTTGAGAACCCCAGGCTTGCCATTTTTCTTGTGTTTTTCAGGCTTGTTCTGCCCATTTGGGATGAGAATAACATGTTTTGTGCTAGAACACTATTTTAAGTTAAGCATCAACCAAAGTCCGTAGTTGCACAGTCAGAAGTCTGCAGATACCATCTGGTTCAAGAGATACAATCTATTGAACATCAAACAACTATGTCTTAATGGCCTAAGAACAGCAAAGGAGAATTTGGCAACCAGAAATTATTAGGTTTAGGTAAAATTTGGGGAACAATAGGATTGGAGGGATGTGGGAAGGTGAGGAAGAGCAGATTTAACCATGTCCTCATCTCAAAGAGGGAAATTGATTGGACAGAATGATAGCAGTGAGAGAAAAAAGAGTAAGAAAAAAGAAGAAAAAGGAAAAAAATCACAAGAAAAAAATGGAAAAACAAAAATTTTATATTAAAAATTGAAACCCTTAAAATCTGCAAGTTTGAAGAAGCAGTATTCAGAGAAGAATGGGGATGGGATTAGAGGAGGTGAGGCATAGAAAGGAAACATGAAAAACTAGAAAAATCAAAATGTTTTAAAATGTTATATGGGTATAAAGAAGTAATACTGCTATTAAAGAATTTAAGTCTAAGAGGTTTTGAATTGAGTAATAAATTTCTGGATTAAGTGTGTACACAATAGAGTATAAGATCTAATAATCGACAACGGGTATATTTGAGGTTGAGCAGAACAGCAATTAAGTCATGCAGAAAAGAATGAAAGAGAAGAAGTGAAAAGAATGAGAAAAGATAGAAAGAAAGAAAGAAAGAAAGAAAGAAAGAAAGAAAGAAAGAAAGAAAGAAAGAAAGAAAGAAAGAAAAGGATCAAAAGTTCAGTAGAGATTAAAAAATAAGCACACACATATATTCACCTAAAATAAAAATTATATGAGGAAGAAAACAATAAACAATAAAAACAAAAATTTTAAAAAACCAAAAAATAAAAATAATAAAAATAAGGTACAAAAACAAAAAGAAAGTACTTTGATTTTTTTTGTGGGCTGGGACATGGGAAGATTCTGTATTTCCCTTGTGTCAGTAACCAGCCTCTTGGTGGAGTCCCTGGTCTGCTTGTGGTGTTTGGTTTTCCTGCGGTTTGATTGGTTACTTAAGGCAGTTTGTTTGGGCAAGCAGAAAATGCTCTGCTTTACCGAGGATTTTGTGATCCTCCTCTTAGGCTAGTTCAGTGGGAGAGGGATCTGTTTTGAGTATTGCAAAAGAGGGAGATGTCTGTTTTCTCTTGTTTGGCGATGCTTTGATGAGGCTAGGTTCTGGGTTGAGTTGAGGCCTTTCAGCAAACAGTAGCTTTTCCCTGAGGGGCTAGCTTCTGAGACACTCACAGAGCACAGCCTGGAGCCTTTCTCAGAGTTTATATTTACTGAATTTCAATTGACTAGGCTGCTGTAGGGAGGGGCAGCCTCTGGCTCTGTTTACCCAATGAAGAAAGCCACTCCCAGGTGGCAGATTTCCTCTGCCTGGGGTGGGTGACATTTTCCTGGGTGGAGTTGAGCCTGGCAGGTCTGGGCAGGTTCCTGTGACCTGCGAACTAGCTGTCTTGTTATCTCCCAAGGCCTGAATTGGAACTGGCAGCTCAGCAGAGCCTTTCTCAGTATCAAAGATGTAGCTCTCCAGTAGTGGGGTGGGGGATGAATGCCTTCCCTCCTCTGATCCATGAGAAGGATTGAGGATGTCAGGCTTCTACTCATGATGCCAGAGTCTTGGTTCCTGGGTTATCTCTGATCTGCTATCTGCAGTGTGCAGATATCTGCTCCTTGTCAGTTCTTGCTGGTGTTGTGTAGAATCAGCTTGCCTGCTGCATCTGGTGCGTTTGTCCCAGACCCTCTCTGTTGCAGGTGTGACAGCTGCTGCCGCTGCCACAGCTCCTGGCAAGTGCTCAGATCTGTCTCTTGGCCTTGATTTTCCCTCTCTGGCCAAACTCTCTGTACTGTGATGGGACACTTGGTGTAATTCTCTGGCCTAGTACTGTTCACTGGAACACTAAAACTGCTTTTTATGCTAAAGTTTGTTTAGCCTCCAGCTTCTCCCCCGCCATCTTCCTCACCTTATCTTGAGGCTTATTTTATATTCCTGACATTTTTTCTACAGTTGTAGTTAATTTTCCATAATGGGCTAATGTATTATATTGGATATACAAAAGTAAACTGAATGCTTATTCCATTAATCCTTTGCCACTTGTCTAATATCAATATAAATTATCCATGTGTTTGAAGTAATGAAAATATCAACAGATATAAACAAGATAAATCAGTCTGTAGTAGTCAAGTATTTTCACCTTTATTTTGAAAGTTGGTCCTTTTTTACACTACAGAATATTCTTGAGAAAATGTGCTCCAGTCTCCACAACTGAATAATATTATGGTTTGATCTATCATAAGAGAAGGAAGGAAGAGGAATCTTCCTTCCAAAAGTTTGATCCCAGGAATGTGATGTGCTTTATGGTGCCTAGTTGGAAATGAACAATTTTCAAAGTCAACCTTGGAAAGCCATCTTGATAGACAACTTCTGTAAGTGGTTACAAAGCACTATTGATGGCTTTGCAATGATGCCTGATTGCCTCAATGTGGGACAATTAAAACAGGAATTTAGTAAGCTGTTCTTTGTAGTTTTAGAAAAACCCATTGACTCTAGGCCAGGGGATCACAGAGGCCAAGAGAAACTACTAACTTGAATAATAATCCTAGACCTCTAAAACAAAACACACACACACACACAAACACACAAAAAGCACTCCAGTAAGCACAGCCAGGCAGGGTTGCTATTACAGCCTACATGAAGTCAGGCAAAAAACTGAAGCTGAGAGTCATTTAGCCGATAACTAAAATATTTTTTATGAGGCAAACTCAAATGAGACTCCAGAGAGAGGGTCAGAAAGACTGATCAGAGAGACTAAAATTGGTCACACAAAGATTGGAAAGTAGAATTCCTTGTAGAACAAATAAATCATGGAAAGCCTGTGCATGTAAGAAAAAGACAGCAGACCAAATTCCAGAAATTCACATTTTCTTAGAAGTCAGCTTAATCAATTATCAATTCAAATCTTTGAATTCTTAAATATTTGGCCATATGTGGGAGGAGGCTGAAGAGAAAGAAAATGTCATCATTCTCTTAGAAGGTCCAATATCACATAAGGAAGTAATCCAGCACAGATTTGTAATAAAAAGAAAACACAATTATTCCAAATGAGGGTTTTATTTCTTTTTATGTAAAAGTTCTTAAATTAGGTGCTAGCAATTACCATACAATTGATCCAGTCCCCCAGCTGAATTGATATTGACTGCAGTATTCCAACATAAAGGAAAAGAGAAAATTTACAAATATCTGATGAAATGAGTAAAATGTGAAGTGTTCTAATAGTAATATCTGAGATTTAGACTCAGGTGAAGAGGGTGATTTTCTTTTCTAAAAATTCCCCATTTTTACCTGGTGCCAGTGGTTCACATCTGTCATCCTAGCTACTCAAGAAGCTGAGATCTGAGGACTTCAATTCAAAGACAGCCTGGGCAAGAAAGTCCCTGAGACTCTTATTTCCATTTAACCCCCAGAATACCAGAAGAGGCACTGTTGCTCAAGAGGTAGAGCAGTCACCTTGAGTTGAAGAGCTCAGGAACAGTGCCCAAGCCCAGACTTCAAGCACCTCGAACAACAACAACATATCCCCATTTCATGGACTGCCTACATCTTCTCCTAACACTCAACAAAGGAGCCATTTTATCACCCACTACCTTTAAGTCCTAAACTAGCTATTGAAAATAGATTCATTTGTTATCTTATATCAAACAGTTCATATTTGCAGAAACAAATACCAGCAGTGGTAAATTTTTTCCAGTCCTTCAACTCTGGGCCTGGGCCCTGAACATGGATATACTGGTAGCTTTCATGTGAGGCTGTTTGTTATTGATTGGATTACTGCCCATGAGGAAAATTACTGGGGCTTAAGGGAGATATAGGTTTAGTCATTTCAGGAAACTCCGTACTGCATTCCACAATAGTTGAACCAGTTTAATTTCCCTCCAACAGTGTAATAGAGTTCCAAATTGGCCAGCGTTTGCTATTGTTAGTTTTCTTAGTAATGGCCATATTAACTGGGATGAAGTAGAATCTGTCTTGTTTATTTATAGATTTGTATGCACCTTCTAGTTTCAATAAATGAATGAATCCATGAAACCTATATTGCTCTTTTTCTGCATTCCTTTCTCTTTTCTCTTAATATAATTTTCCCAAACCTTTCATTTTCCTTACCACTGGTGAAAAGTCATCTTTCTGATGGTTGAATGTAATCCCATTGTGTGTGTGTGTGTGTGTGTGTGTGTGTGTGTGTGTGTGTGTGTGTGTGTGTGTTTGTGTGTGTATGTGTGTAAGATGACTATAGGCCCATGAATTCATTTCTAAGCATTTTGTGTCATCTGTAATTTTGTAATTCCATATTAAAGTTGGATTGCTTTCTCTACTGCACTGAAGAATATTGTTGGGATTTTGATGAGTATTGTATTGCCAATTGTTTGGGGGAAGTATTGCAATTTTTAAAATGTTAATTCTTCCAACCAGGAACATTGAAAGGCTTTCTATTTCCTTGAATCTCCTTCAATTTCCCTTTTTATATTTTTTTAAGTTTTCACATATAGGTCCTTCACAATTTTAGCTAAATTAATTCCTAGTTTTGTTGTTGTTGTTTTGTTTTGTTTAGATTTGATTTGTTTTTGAGGCTAATACATATGAGGTTGTATTTTGGATTTCAGCGTGCATCTTCCCATTGTTGGTAACAGAAAAACTAATGATTCTTGTGGGTTTTATACCCTGCTACATTGCTGAAGGATAGCATCACCTGAATTAACTTGAGGGAGGAAGCCGCAGGGTCCTTTAAATACAGGTTCATTTCATCTGTAAAAGGGGATAGTTTTACTTCTTCCATATTTGGATCTGCTTTATGTTTTTTTCTTGTCTAATGTTCTTGCAAGAAATTCCACTACCATATTGAAGAGTGGTAGAGAGAGTGGACATCCTTGTCTCATTCCTGATGTTAATGTATTTAGGCTTCCACCGTGAGGTAAATGCTAATTATCTGTGTAATATACATACTCAGTATTATATTGAGGAATGTTCCATGCATTCCTAGCTTCTCAGACCTTTTAATCATAAAGCGGTATTGGAGCTTGTTAAAAGCTATTTCTACATCCCTATAGACGATCATGTGTTTCTTGTCCCTGCTTCTGCTGATAGTGTGTTTTATGTTTATTCACAAGAATATTAAATCCACTTGTGTCTAAGATGAATCCTGTTTGATCATACCATATGATTTTTCTTTGGTAGTTGCTGAAATTGGTTAGTGAGAATTTTATTAAGAAGTTCTTCTTTAATGTTTATCAAAGAGTTGAATTCATATTTCTTTTTCTTTGGTGAGTCCCTATGTGATTTGGCGAAGAGTCTAATTCTAGCTTCATAGAATGTGTTTGATAATGTGTCTCTCATAGATACTAGAAGGATGCATCTTGTTTTTAAATGCAACCTAATCTATGTTTTCTATTTGGAAATTTAAGTCCATTGATATTGAGAGTTGACAGAAATATCTGATAAGTCCTGATATGTTATACACCAGTTGTTAAGAGCTGTGCCTGATCTACTCTTAATAAATTTACCTTGAACTCTGGTAGGGAACATTTATATAACCAGTTCCTCTTCTTCTTGATCTTCTCTATGTACAATATATTTGATTAAATTCTATCATGCTGATTTGGTGGAGATACGTTGTTTCAAGTTGTCTTTGTCATGAAATATGTTTATTTATCCTTTAAATGTAAAGGAAAGTTTGGCGTGGGACCTTATTCACGGTTGGTATTGTTTACCTTTAGTGTTTGTCATATATCATTCCAGGCTCTCCTTTTCACCATATCAGCTAAGAAATCTGTTTTTCTTCTGACTGTATATCCTTTATAAATAATCTTTTCTCTATGGCAGCTTTAAGAATCCTTTCCTTGATCCTTAATGATCCTCTAATGGATTATGATGTCATAGTGGATTGTTCAGTTCTAGAATTCTGTGTTTGTTCTAAAGGCTTCTCTTCTCTGAATGAGCCTATCTCTTTGGATGTTTGGCATGTTCTCTGCTAGAATTCTGTAATATGTTTCCCATCCATTTAGTTTCCTGCTCTTCTCCTTGATACCTATCTCCCCGAAATTTGATCTTCTGAGTCTTGACTTTCTGGCAAGATCATTTCTTATTTCGTGGATTTGTTCTAAGTGATTTTTTCCTCTTTCCTATTAGATCTATTCTGTATTTGGCCCTGAGATTATCTTCTATGTCATCTATTTGCTGTGGAGGCTTTCTACTTTGTTTTTTATTTCCCTGTCTTCTAGTTGGTAATTTTTTAGGAGTTCTATCTCTCTATTAAAGCTTTGTTTTAGATCTGTTATGGACTTTCTGTACATTTTTTGGGGTCCGGTCGTGGGGCCTGAATTCTGGGCCTGGGTACTGACCCTCAGCTCTTCAGCTCAAGGCTAGCGCTCTACCACTTGAGCCACAGCACCACTTCCTGGATTTTTCTTTCTTTCTCTCTCTCTTTTTTTTTTTTTTTTTTGCTTATGTGGTGCTGATGAATCGAACCCAGGTCCTCAGGCAGGCAAGACAAGTGCTCTACCACTGAGCCACCTTCTCAGCCCTCCGTACATTTTTTTCTTTGGGTGGGAGATTTGCAAGGGTTGTTTTCTTAGCTGTGTCTTCTCTCATATCTTTTAACTAGGCATCCAGTTTTTCTTGAACTCCCTTGACTTCTCAGAATTCATTTATTTTTCTGTTTGTAGACTCCATGAATTATTTTTCAATCTTTGGTTGGCCTCATTTTTTCACAAATTTCCTTGTAGAGGTTTTCTATCTTTCCATTAATTACATTTTTCAGCAGTATCTGTAATAAGTTTCGATAACTCTCTTCTAGGTCCTTGATTGTCTGTTCTAATGCCTGGTTATTTACTGTGTGAATTATACTACCTTGACATCACTTTTCTTGTATTTTTCTGATTTGTTTTGTTCATTTGGAGGTTTTCTTTTGGGGGAATCTATGATCTTAATAGGTGACTCTCTATGTTTTTGGTTGATTTGCCAGGTCTTTGTTTGGTCTCCTGTTATGATTTGTTTTTCTGCAATTGCATTTTTGTCAGGTCCATTAAGTGTAGGAATAGAAAACAGTTGTGGTGAGATGTTGTGATGTTAATATTTGTGGTTCCAGTGACAGTTCGGACTGTCCAGTAGTATGGTGAATTGTCTATGTGTATGGATGTGGCTTTCTCTGATGTACGCTTCTGTTCCTGCTTTTTTCTATGTTGCCCATTTATTTTCACACTGCAGATGTGCTTTTGAATGTGTTGGTCAACACAGTCATAGCATTCAACTACCTGGCTGGCACCTTTTCATAGAATTCTATTTTCTTGTGAAGACAGTATAAAATCTTCTTATGAATGATATGTTTATAATTATGTCTATATTTATAGACATATCTATAGACATATTTATAGCATATCTATAATTATATCTGATTTAATGTGACCCTCTATAAGTGGAGTATCTGCTAGGACTATATACCTCTGTTCATTAGAGATTACTAGGGTAATTTTCTGTTGTTATTATGTTATTGTTTTTCCTCTTCCTCAGATTTATTTTTATATTGTGGATGTTTTCACATAATTTAGGATTTGCGATTGTTGTATCAGGTTATTTTTGTTTTTCTGCTTATATTACGTTGAAGTAGTGATTTCAGGCTTGTATGAAGAAACAGAAAGAGACAGAATGTTTGTTATTAAATTTAGGAGAAAGAAGATATTTTAACCTATTTACTACAAATAAATTCATATTAAGCAAAGCTAATGAAAATAATTACTAATTTACTCTTCAAAGGATGAGTATAGTACTCTTGGACATCTTGGAGGAAAAGACTATAGACTCATTACAATTTATAACTTACATTAAAATTACTGCCTAAACGTTCTTCTTCAGAAAGGGAAAAGCTCCATTGCTTTAATATTAGTATTATAAAATCATAATAGATGCATGTTGAATTGTTTTCCTCTGCTTTTTATCAAGTCCATTTTTCATCCATTAGGTATCTAGGGCTTTGAATGACCAATTTCTTAAAATACCTATATTTCTTATATTGTGATGTAAATCTCAGTAATATAAATATGAATTTATCTTTGAAAGTTATCTTGAGCTACATTCATATAAAATTTATGCAGTCTCAAACAAGAAACCTGACTATTTTACTCTATTCTATGTTTTAATCAATAAATCCATTCGCTTTAGAAATATGTCCTTATCTTTTATATTGCTCCAGTAAACATCATGTGTTTCTAGTATTGTAATGACGTAAATATAAAGTTTGGAACAAGAACACAACCTCCCTCCATTATCACTTTAAAGTAAACCCTTGGGGATTATTTTATATATAAAAATAAAAAAGTGCAATGTAATGTTTATACATGAATAACATAATGGTTAAGTCAAAAGACACAAGAACTACCACAGCAATTCTGAATTGACTTAAAGGCACCAAAATATTGTGTTCATAAATAACACTCATTTAAAAAAATAACTAGTCAATACAAAGTTTATATTATATTTGAAATTTACAAAATGAAAATTACACTCAGATTTGCTGTCAATATTCTGTTTCCAGTAATACATTTATTCAGCAAACAGGGAAACAAAAAATAAGGGTTTGTCACATATAATGAAAAATGCAGAAGCAGACTGTCTTTCCTTAAGATGATAAGTACCTGCAAATTGTGTGATTTATTCAAAGATACTATAAACATTCATAAGAAGATTTGTGATCAGAAGTGATAGGTAAGCAAAGTACCTGGAAAACTGTATACATAAATTGAAGTTTCAATATAGGATGACAAGTTTTCAATAAATGAGCCTATTACTCTCTATCTCTAACACACATACAGTATTCTACATTTTCCCACATACTTCCATTCTCTTACCCCAGTACCTGATTAATATTCTTCTTTTTCATGATGTCAATTCTTTCTAAAATAACAAGGTGGGCATGCCAATTATGTTCTCTAAACTTACTAGCAATACTAGATTAGTAAACCTAAATCATTGCTTTGTAGGGAAATAGAAATTTAGTTTCTTAAAACTCATGATTATAACAATTTCTCAAACATTTATTAAGCAACTGATTTATATTTTTGTCATGAAATCTTATTTGATAAATTTTTATTCACTAAGTTAAATAATTGGCCAATAACAATTTAAATTATGCATGAACAAATTTTATCTAACACAATTATTTCTTTCACAAGACATATCATGGTTCTCTTCAAGAACACTGGAAGGCAGTGTGCTATTTATTTATTTTTAGTTATTTTGTTAATGGTTATTAATTTTCAGAAGTGGCAGTTTAATTATGCTCTTTCCATAATCTATTAAAAATATTTGATTTTACTCCCTCTATTTTTTGTTACTCCTTTCTCCGAAGATCTTCTGTTTTTCACATAAAATTATATTTTTATATATGCACATATAAAGTAATTTGGAAGATTTAAGCTAAACTGCAACTTAATTCAAGACATACAGTGGATTATCATCATGAACAAAAAAAATACAAAAAAAAACTGTACTGAAAATGAATTTTACACCATGGGGAGAGAAGAGTGATGGAGGTGGGAGAGGGAAGGGATAGTGGGACAACAACAAAGAAGGGGGTAACAATGCTCAACAAGATACGTACTCATTACCTTACATATGTAACTGTTATCCCTATGTAAGCCTCATTACAATAAAATTAAATTTAAAAAATGAAAAATAAAACGACAGGAAATAAAAAAAAAATTTTAAAAATTTAGGTTCAAAGTGCAAGTGAAATTTAGACCTACACGCTGAGATAGGATAATTGTGAAATAGAGGCTTGCTATTAACATTATGATTCGGTTATATGTAGGTTTAGGATTAGGCAAGGTGTTCCAGTTAGAGCTGGGGTTAGGATAAGAAAAAGAGGTAAGATATTGTGTAAAATTGCCACATATTTTAAGAAGAATGAATGACATCAAAGTTAGAATGAATGAAAACAAGTGTGCATGTTATCTTAAACATTCATACAGTTCTTGTTAGGATTAGGGAAGGATAAGCTTTAGGGTAAAATTTAGTTTTCCACTAAGAAGTAGAAGCAAAAAAATGTGTGATTGAATAGAATCCAGACAATTTCCCTTACATTAACCATTTGTTGTTAATTCAGGTTGTGATTAGGATTAGGTTTCTGGTTAAAGGGGGTTGAGAATTGAGTAAAGAAATATATTAAACTGGTGGCTCGTGCCTATTATCCTATCTATTCAGGAAGCTAATTTCTGAGGATGGCAGTTCAAAGCCATCCCAGGCAGGAAAGTCTGTGAGAATTTTATCTCCAATTAACTATCAGAAAATCAGAAAGTGGTGCTGTGGCTCAAGTGGTAAAGTGCAAACCTTGAGCTAAAGAACTCAGGGATCATGCCTATGCCTAGAACTCAGGGATTATGCCCAGGCCCAGAGATGAAATCCCACAACCAACCAAAAGAAAAAAAAAAAGGAATAGGATAAATGTTAATTAAATCTGAACTTATTTTATGTTCTAGGAATTCAGGAAAAGCTGGGATAATGGAAGTAAAATGTATTTCATAATATCAGGATTTGAGATCAATTGGTTTAATGATTACTTTTATGGAACAGGATAGGTTCAGAAATAAGAATGAGAAAATCTGTAGGGTTTAGGAAAACTTCCAATTTATTTCAAGAATTACAAGTGGAATTTCAGTTAGGATTGCACAAAACCAGCATTTTTCATAAATTTTAGAATTGCGATACCATTAGTGTTAAGGTTAGGGTTAGGATTCCAGCCACGTTTAGGGTTAGAGTGAAGGAGAAAAAAAAAATGAGGCTCAAATTGATGGTGAATTTTGGAATAAGTCTGGTAAGAATTAGAATGAATGTGAACTAGAGTACTGCTATTAATATTAGAATCTACTTGCAATTAGGCTTATATTTATTCTCAATATTCCAGTTAAGATTAAGTTTAGGGTAAGAAAATGACTAAGATATTGGAAAAAAATAGAAACCTATGTTTGCAAGGCATATTTGAATCAAGTTAGGATGAATGAAAACTATTGTAACACTAACTAGTAAGTGTTAGTATTGGCGTATAATTTGGATTAAAATCAGTGTCAGTATTTTGTTCTGATTATGATTAGTGTTATGAATAGGAAAGTTTTAGTATAAAATTGAGTTTTCACTAACAAGTAGAAGCAAAAATGTGAGAATGAATAGTAACTAGAGCATTACCATGATATATATATATATATATATATATATATATATATATATATATATATATATATTTCTCAGTGATCATTCTTATAATGATTAATGAGAGTTTTCTAGCCAGGTTTAGGTTGAGAGTTAACATTGAGTAATGGACTAGATGATAAGTAAATATGAAATTGTTTTAGAATACAGTGGTTCAGGAAAAGGTAGTATCAATGGAAACTACAGTGTTTTCCCTGATAAGAGAATCTGATGACAAGTAATATAATGGTTCATGTTAGGGAACAAGATAACTTCAGAGGTAGAGTCAGGAAATTTGTTGGAATTAGGGCATATTGAAACTCATTTCCAGAGTGAAAACTGGAATATTCATTCCAATGAATAAAAACTAGAGTATTTTTTTAATATTAATTTTGGACTATGATTAGGTTGACAGTTAGGTTTCAGTTCCAGCTGGGCTTAGTGTTAGCATTAGGGAAATGGAAAATTTAGGGTCAAACTGAAAGTTAATCTTCGAATAACAAGTCAAGATAGAATTAGGATGAATATGAAATAGGAAACTGCTTATAATATTAGGATTGGGATATGATTAGTGTAAGGATTAGCCTGAATATTTCAGTTAGGGTTCGTGTTAGAAAAATGACAAGATATTGAGTAAAACTAGAAATTATTTTATGAAAGATGAGTTGAATCAAAGATAGGATGTATAAATTTAATATATATTGTGTGGCTTTTTGAATGCAGAGGCAACTGGTTCTAGGGTTAGGGTTACTTTTTTAATTTATGAACTAATGAATTAAAGGCACAATTCTTTCTTTCTTATAAACCAAGACAGTCACGATTTGGGGAAAAAACTCAATTTTCTACATGAAAATGTGTCTTAAAATATTTTCCAACCAGGATTAAATAATAGTGAGCAGGGTGTCATTTATTAAAATTAGGTAAGTTGATGATACAGCTTTCAAAAACATCCAAACACATAGTATTGGAACTCAGATATGTCATTGGGAAAACAGATATTGTACTTGCTCTAGCTGGGAAATTGTGTGTGCGTTCGTGCGTGTGTGTGTGTGAGTGTGGGGTGTGTGCACCCACCACAGGTCTTCAACTCAGGCCTGGGTCCTGTCGTCAGCTTATTCTGTGGAAGTATGGCACTAAACCACGGAGTCACAAGTTTTCTTCTGGCTTTTTAATAGTTAATTTGAGATGCATATCTCATGGATTTTCCTGTCTGGACTTAATCTTCTGATCCCCAGCAATCCTTGGGTTAGTATTACTGTGGGTGCTACCACAAAGTGACAGTTCCTTAAACTGGGAGCAATATGGAAGTACTTGTGCAAGATACAAAGTAACCAGTTCATTAATGTGGGAGTAACAGGATCACATTAGTTTGCCTTCAAAGACATTGTTTCTGATGAGTTTAACTGAAGCCCAAAGCATAATCCAAACCTATTAGTCACACTGTATGAAGTAGCACATATTCATGATGTAGAATATGTACAATGAATTAAATCCTGAATCAAAAGACTTTGTTGGGTTTGTAGCAAAGAAATAGAGTGTCATTGAAATGAAGTCCAGACTGGAGGCCTGTAGCGAGCAGCAGAGAATTTGCTTAGTGCGTGTCCAACCCCCAGGACCATAAAGATGTTGAAGAAAGTGAAAGCGTAGAAGAAAGAGGAAAGGAAAGGAGGAGGAAGGGGTAAGAGTGAAGAAAGGTCATAGCACGAGAGAGAAGAGGATGGGACAGGGAGAAAGTAGAGGTAGGAGAGAAGGAAGACGGAAACAGGACAGTAGGGAAGAGGAGCAGAAGAAGAGGTAGGAAGAGGAAGATAAATGTAAGATAACAACAAGAGCTTTTGGAAAACATTTTACATAAGCGATCTGCATGTGCAGGCAGGATTATTTTCTAATCAGAGAAATAGCTAGCACAGTGACAATATGGGTGATACCTGTTGCTTGGTCATTTTATTCTCTTTCTTCAGTGAGGTGTTCAGAGGAAATGCTGAGTTTGGTGTTTTACATATACAGTTCAGGATTTCTTTTCATGAATCAAACATGGGAAAGGACTAAATGCAGCTTCCCTTAATTAAAAAAAAAATAGAAGCTATATATACTAGTGTTACTATGCATGAAGAAATCCTGGAGATTTCTGGTTAATTCAGAAGTCCCCATGCAAAAATATAGGACAAGAGGAAAGCAAAACTTTTTTTAAAGTGTAATAGGTTATCATTGATGAATAGTTTTCGTGGACATTTTTCGTTTTTCTTTTTTTTTCTTTTTTGCCAATTGTTCATTGCTCCAAGGCTCTGCCCTGGAGCCCTTTCCAAGTCATTATGTGAAACTCCATTTCTGTAGTCCCTGTGGGTGTGGGTGTCTTCTTAGGTCACCTGTTGAGATGTGGGGTCAACTCCCTTACGGTGGATGTGCAGTGAGTGGATGTGTGTGCATGCTCCTCAGAATTGCTAGATGAAGCCCGCCCACTCATCCCACCTAACTTCCCAGTCTCAGTTGCTCCATTTCACCCAGCAGCTGGCAACCATGGGGCTGGAGTTGAGGCCACTACTGCCCTCTCCTCCTCCAGCTGTGCTGGTACTTGTCTTCTGTGCTCCTGAGTTTGTGGCCCATCCTAGGGAGACTCTGTTCTGGGGTCACTGCCTGTCCCCATGAGTGGGGGGTGGGGGACACCATGTTTGTACACTGCACAGTCCATGGGTAAAGGAAGGCTGAGCATGCAGTCTGCCTCCTTGGGGCTAGGTAGCCTAGCCTTGGTTCACTTCATCAGGCTTTAAGGGGGGCGGGGGAGTGGAGCCATGTGCTGGCCCTTCTGCCAGCTGGCTTGTGACAGCTGCAGCAGCTCAGCAACCTGGAGCCCCTTCAGCATCTCTGTGGACTTCCATTTTCTGGACCCTGTGGAGTCAGGTACAGGGCCAACCCAACATATGCCCATCCGTGCCAGAGGAGCCTGGACTTGCAGCACACCAGCTGCAGCACCGAGGGACTGAAGCCCCATTGGCATTGCTGTGTAGTCTCCTCCATCACCCTTCTGGCCCATATGGGGCCAGCTCTGGGTACCATTCCAGGGATACTCCATTTGGAGGCAATGGGCTCACCCCCTACCCTCGTTGTTCTACAAAGCAGGGGAATGGGCCTGGTCTTGGCAGTGTAGGCTGCACTGATGGAAGGCAGGACTTGGCGTCTGCCCTGTCTTACCCCCTGGCTTGACATCTGAGTCTGGGTTGCGTGGTTTGGTCACTAATGGAGCCTTGTTGGCTTCAGCCCACAGCAACAAGTGCTATACTTGCTGCAGCAGCAATGCAGTGTCCTGGGCCCCCTTAGGGTCACCACATGGACCACTGATGGGTCTACATGGGCCGGGTGTGGGTTTCATCCCAGGACTCCCATGAGCAAGTGCCACTCCCCTTGATGGTACTGGAAGCAAGAGGTGCCACATATAATATCTACTTTCTAACAGTTCCCTTCATTGAGATAAACAGAACTGGGAGATATAAATAAGTTTTATAAAAACAAAATATATAAACTACATCACTTCATCTTGTTAAACCATTGTAATATTTTTATCCAGTAGGAATTCTGTCTGTAATTACTTATTTTACACTTGAATACAACTAATGTAATATATTTTGTGTGTATTTTACTATTCTAGAATAACTTTATTTGTACTACTTACATACAATTTTTTTCAAATTCTGATATTTAATCACATGTTTACGGTTAAGAGTTTTGTTGTACTTTTATTTCAATTTTACATTATGGCCTTATGAATACAAACAATAAAACCCATTCTTGCTAGTATAAAGTTCAGTGATTTTTGACTAGAGACTCAAGGATAGAGCATTACAAATCATACAGTAATGTTTATCACTTTGTTTAATACTGCTCTATAAAATAATTAGTAATTCAGGCGGCAGCCACTTCATCTGGCATGCTGGTCTGTCTGGTGAAGTAGGATCCTAGTGGCAGCATAACCATATCGGACCCTTGTGGGCACCTCTCCTGGGACGGTGGGAGGAGATCAGGGTGCACCTGCTGTTGGGCTAGGGAAGCAACCCAGCAGCTGCTGCGTGAATGACACAATGTCACTGACTCACATCTAGCACATGCCTGCTCCGTGGGCCTGGGCCCTGAGGATCAGCCCCTGGGAGCACACATACACTACAGGGCAGGGGCTGCCCACCTTTGAAAGAGTACAGATTAAACAGAAGCCAGTCTGTGGATCAGCTTGTACAATATTTATCCTTCATGGAGCACAGGACTATTCTGCTCTGTTGTGGGGAGAAGACAAGAAAGACAGGCCCAGGAGAGGTGATGCCAACTTTTGTACTCAGGCTGGCAAGGAAACTTCTTCCATGCTCTCTCCAGTAGGCTCAGGAAGCCCTTCCATGCTCCTTGTCCATGGAGCAGCAGCCAGGGACACTCACATCTTGTACTCCTGGCTGCTTTTTTTAGTTTGTTTGTTAATTTATTCAGAGAGCCCCTCCCTCAGACAGCAGAGTTTTATTCTGGGTTTTGTAAAAACGTTCAGCATCTGAGCATTCCCAGGGTTTTTTTTTTATTGTTTCTTGTAAATGCGTTGTGAAATTTGTGTTTTAGGTGTTGAGGTGAGGGAGGAGGAGCCAGATTATGAATATAGTTTCCTACAAGCCTTTCATCTAAAAATGAAAATAGATTCTCTCTAAAAATGCCTTTCAGGAAATAAATTTGGGATGGAAAAAAGGTTGTTTTCCCATGAGATGAAAATGTGCTATTTTTATATGCATGTTTTATGCGTTCAAATTACACTTAAGTAATTCACTATCTAGGAACAATCGTCCATACCTAAAAATTAAGTGTTTTGTGAGCTACAGGCAGGGTTATCACAAAGACCTCTTTGCTATTCGGGGTCTTTTATTGTTCCATATGACTTTTTGGATTGCTTCTTCTATTTCATTGAAGAGTGAGATTGGGATATTGATAAGTATCATATTGAATTTGGATATAGCCTTTGGCAATATTGCCATTTTCATGATGTTAATCCTCCCAATCCATGAGCGTGTGAGGTTGCCCACTTCCTGAGTTATGCTTTCATTTTCTTTTTCAGGTTTTTAAATTTCCATCATAAAGGTCCTTCACCTCTTAAGTTAACTCCTAGGTATTTTATTTTTTGTGTGGGTATTAAAACGGGGTTGCTTTCCCAATTTCAGCCACACTCATATCGTTATTGGAATACAGGAAAGCCATTTATTTCCGAGGGTGAATTTTATACTCGGCTAGTTTGCCAAAGTTTCTGATCAGCTCAAGTAACTTGGGAGTGGAGTACATGGGGTTCTTTGAATACAAGACCAGCTCATCTGCAAAGATGGATAGTTTTACTTCATCTTTCTCTATTTGGATCCCATGTAAGTTAGCATCTTGTCTTATTGCCCCATCTAGCATTCTAATACTAAATTGAAGAGTAGTGGAGAGAGCAGACATCCTTATCTCATTCCTGAATTTATAAGAAATGTCCTTAACTTTTCACCATTAAGTATAATGATGGCTTTAGGTTTGTCAATCCTTAGCAGAAAGAACAGCACTGGAGCAATATCAGTTCCAAATTTCAAACTCTACTAAAAAGCCATAGTAATAAGAACAGCTTGGTTCTGGCACAAGAACAGACCTGAGGACCAACCGAATAGGACTGAAGACTCAGAAATGAATCCCCTGACCTATAGCCACCGAATGTTTGATAAGGGAGCAAAAAAATAGAATGGAAGAAAGACAGCATTTTGAGTAAATGATGTTGGCACAATTGGTTAAACACCTGTAGAAAACTAAAGCTAGATCCGTATATATCACCCTGCATGAGAATCAACTCCAAATGGATCAAAGACCTCAAAATAAAAGAAGACACCATGAAAACATTGAATAAAGGAATAGGATAAACTCGAGAGCTTTTTAGTACAGGCAGAAAATTGCTTTATAGAGAGCCAGAAACAAAGAGTAAAGAAAGATAAGTTAAGAAATTAATTTTTTAATTCATCTCTTTATGAAACTAGTAATTTGCTATTACAAGATACGATGGAATTATAAATCCAAGTGCTAATGGAGTCTGTATACAATAAACATATTATAATAGTCAAAAAACAGAAATCAAAGAAAATTTGGACAAATGGGATTACATGAAACATCAGAGCTTCTGCAAAGCAAAGGTCATAGTTAGCAAGATCAATAGAAAGCCCACGTTCTGGTAGAAGATTTCATGAGACATAAAATGGACAAGGTCTCACATCTAAGATATATTTAGGACTCAAAAACTTAAATTCTCCAACAGCAAATCCTCAAAGAAACAACTGCTCGATAACTAAGTGGGCTAAAGACTTAGAGAGTTCTCTGAAGAAGAAATAAAAATGGCCATTAAGCACATGAAGAAATGCTCAACTATTCTAGCTACAAAAGAATGCAAATCAAGACAACATTGAGATTGCACCTTACCCTAGTTAGAATGGGTATAATCAAGAAATATAATAGCAACAGATGTTGGAGGGGATGTGTCTAAAAGGACTCCTATTGCATTGTTGGTGGGAGTGTAAACTTGTTTAAACACTTTGTAAAGCAGTATGGAAGTTCTTGAAAGGACTCCAGGTAAAGCTCCCCTATGACCCAGCAATCCCACTTTTGGGCATTTAGGCATTTACCCAAATGATCACAAACAAGATCATACCAAAGTTGCAAGCACCACGATGTTTATTGCAGCATTATTCACCAAAACTATGATATGGACCCAACCTTGATGCTCCTCAGTACATGAGTTGATCAAAAAAAGTGATACACACACACACACACACACACACACACACACACACACACACACACAATTGAATTCTATGCCTCCATTAGAAAGAATGAAATTGCCCCATTTTTTAGGAAATAGAAAGACTTGGTAAGTATTATATTAAGTGAAGTAAGGCTAGGCCCAAAGAAACATAGGTCCCATGTTTTCCCTTGTTTGCAAGGACTAGTACACTTCTAGTACAAGCACAAAAGATCAAAGACTATGTACATATGACCATATAAGACGATGTTAAGCGAAATATACCCCAAGTCAGAGACACAATTGGTTTTATCTTTCTTGCCTTTTGTTTTTAATATACTTATAATGCACTATGTGATTCTTTTGTAGGTTCATACCCCCATGGTATAATTCCTGTTTTCACTGTATTTGATTCTAGTGTACTGCATCTTTTATATATATTTTTGTAATTTGGGGAGTAGAAAGGTTATAGCAGAATGCTGAAATGTGGATGCATTGTGACAATGAGTTATACAGGACACTGTGTCCAAAATGAATTTATAATGTCGGGCAGGAGTCAAGGAAGAAGGAGTTGGAGAGGTGGGGAGGGAAGTAGTAGGGGAAAAACACAGAAGGAGGTAACAATGCTCAATAGGAAATGTAATCATTACCTTACTCATGTAACTGTAAACCCTCTGTATAGCATTTTTACAATAAAAAATATAAAAAAATCTTTCCCTGTTGTAGATTTCCAGTGCTGCCCTGGGCATTGCATTTTTTGCCTTTTCTGGCTGTGGTTAGGTCCACCTGTCCAGTGGATCAGTAGTCTTCACAGCTTCTTGGTCCTGAAGTGGTACTTGGATTATACAGTGGTGGTTGGAACCAGGCCAAGGACAGGATAAAAACACTTCCAGGGCATGGCTTCTTCATTCCCCATGCAACTAGGATTGCAAGCAGAATTTCTCTGAATTTACTCCAGAAAACAGTCACTGCACCAAAAGGCAAGGTCACTAAACACCTCCCCTCCTCCCCACATTCCCTCCTTTCTCTCTCCTTGGGAAAGTACAAAATAATTTTGCAGGTTTTGGTAAACACACAATTGTCCACTACCTCCCCTGGTAAACTAGGCTTAAAGTCACTAAGTCATGTAAATGGATAATGCTGCCCTCATTATTCTGGATAACAACTTCAGGTTGTTTGATGCTTTAATTTGTAGTTGATGGTGGTGATGGTAGGAGGGCCCGAACTCTGGGTCTGGGCACTGTCCTTGATGAGCTTTTCATCTCAAAGCTAGTGCTCTACCACTTGAGCCACAAAGCCATTTCCACTTTTTCTTCTTATGTGGTGCTGAGGAATTGAACCCAGGACTTCATGAATGCAAGACAAGCACTCTACCACTGAGTTTCCTTCCCAGCCCTAATGCTTTAATTCTTCAAATTTTATTTTTGTCGGTCCTGGGGTTTAATTTCAGGACCTGGGTGTTAACATATCACTGAGTTCTTCAGCTCAAGGGGAGCCTTCTACCACTTGAACCACAGTGCCACTTCTTGTCCTCATAATGATGAGGAGAATATTTGAAGGTGAATAGGTGATTACAGAGGTGTGCTTTCTTGAGTTATATGTTCATGGCATAGTTTATATTCTGTTGAAAATGAGACAGTTAAGATAGGGTTGTTGACATTCCTTGTATCCTTAACAGTATAATATTAAAACCAGTTTTATAATATATTATTTATAGTAATTATAGAATATCCCTAATTATGCATCTATTATAAATATAACATTTATATTTTATGTAATATAGTATTTTACGTATATTATGCATACATAATTTAATTTCTCTGCTCATCTGTCCAGGAATTAAATTAGAAATGTCTTTGAAAATTGATAGTAAAGTAGGGTCCTTACAAGTTTGATTGCAACATAGCGTTTTACCCAATAAGTAGTTATTTATTCAGAATTGGTTTAGAAATGGAATATCATAACATAATTGAACATTCAGAAATAATTATGTAGGAACATGCCAAGGACGGAATTCAAAAAATATAACACGAGGACCTGTTGCAACAATGAGAAGTACAAGTTGTCATGTCAAAAACGAACTTTACAACTTTGGGGGGAGGATTGGGAATGGGGGGAGGGAGGATGGGAAGGGATCGGAAGGGTAAACAAAGGAGGAGGCTACAATGCTTGATAACAAATGTACTCACTATCTTGCCCATGTAATTGTAACCCCTCTGTACAGTATTTTCACAATAAAAAATATATAACATGATTCATATCTGTAATCCCAGCTACTTAGGGGCTGAGATCTGAAGATAGCTATATGAAGCCAGTCTAAGTGAAATGGCTCAGGGACAAGACCCAGACCATAGTTCAAGTATCAATACTGGCAGAAAAATAAATTATGTGACTAAAACATACAAATATATTTATTTAAATAAAGTTGTCATTCCTTGTATCCTTCACAGTATAATACTAAAATCAGTTTTATACATATATTATTTATAATATTTATAGAATATTATTTATAGAATATCAATAATGATACATGTATTATAAATATATCATTTATATGTTATGTAAAAGAATACATTACATATATTATGCACACCTAATTTATACTGATAAAACTAATATCCATTAAATTGATATAAGTTTTAGAATAGGGAATAGATTTACTTTAGTACAACAAGAAAGTAACTAGTCACAAAAATTATTTCTTTTGTATTATATATCCATAAAAACTATTCCCTGTGTATTCAAGGTACTTAATGATAAAAGCCTGTGTTCATCAGAAAAAGGGGATTTGTTCTCCTTAAGGAATTACTCCAGGAATAATAAACAGTGGATGGTGAGTGATGTTCATCAGGTATTTTTGTAGAAATTGAACCGATCTTTATTTGGTATAAAGATCACTTACACTCTCATTATCCACACCCTTTTCATTTAAAAATGCTTATATTCTGTAGCATTGTTATTGCCCTTATAACCATAATTAGGAAGATAATGTGAGTTCATCCGCTCCATAACTCTTTAAAGGTAATGAATGTTACAGAGAATAGCCTCAGATATGCCTGGTGGAAATCTGGATTTGAATTACAGGTCGACAACTGATCAGTCTTAGGTACTTGGGAAATTTGTTTGGCCTTCTTGCCTACTTCTGTTTTTAATAAAATACTTAATTCATTTCCTAACTTGAAGAACAGACATGAGCACTAAAATTACCCTAAAGCAAGTGCAGTGCTTGGAATGGTGTCTTCACATTGTGAAGTAGGTCTCAAAGAAGTCAGTTTCCACCAAAATGGTCACAGCATCCTTCCTGAAAGCCTTAAGAAATATATACCCAATTGATATTAATATCTGTGAAAATTTGTCTTTACTACCAAAAAAGTTCTTTTCTTCATATGAACAATGAAAGTAATGTTGCGGCTATCCTGTGTCTTTTACTCTGAAGGAATTTTGCCTAAATTTCATTCTTACTCTATTAGTGGTAGCAGTAGCATTCTTTAGTGCTACCCTTCATGTTTCTAGTTCTGTTTTCCATTTGGAATACTATTGTAACTTAGTTTATAAACTTTGTTATGAGAGTAAATAAAATACAACTGCTGAAGTTTTCAACAATGTCAATGCATTACATTTTATGTGCTTACTACTTTCCTAAAATTATTTTTTGGATTATATATCCCTAACAAACTATTTTTTATGATTTCTTATATGATTTATATACATTTCTTATGTGTTTCTTATATGATTTTTAGAGACCCATAAATAAAACAGCAAAGAACAGTAAAAGTGTAGGAAAGAAGTCATAAACAATACTATTATGGTGGTCTCAATGGTTAAGTGTAAAGAATATGTAAGAAAACAGTTGGAAGATTCATTTTCTCTTTTCGCTGTTCTCTCCCCCTTCTTTGTAGAAAGGTTCTCACTATGAAGCGCCAAGTAGTCTGGACCTTTCAAGCCTTGTCTCAGTGACAGAAGTGATGGGATTAGGGACATGTGCTCCCATGGATGGCTTTTAGGAAGTTCACAATATAGCAATACGAATACACCTAAAAAACTTGCGTGAGTCATGTATATTCCCCTCCTCAATTTGCAAAATTAAATTTATATGTCAAAACATCAAATTAGGAGAGAGGGGAAGATGGCGGAGGAGAAGCTGGAATCTGAACAAGCTCTCGCATAGAAAGCAGTTTTAGAGTTCCAGTGAACAGTCCTAAGCCAGAGAATAACACCAAGTGTGCCATCACAGGACAGAGAGTTAGACAAGAGAGGGGAAGCCAAGGCAAAAAGACACATCTGAGCGCCTTCCAGCAGCCGCCACAGCAGCGGCGGCAGGATCACTGCGGAGAACAGAGCCGGCCATACCTGAGCGCTCACACAGAGAGTCTGGGACGAAGGAGCCAGGCGCAGCGGGCAAGAGGATTCTACCCAACACCAGCAAGAACCGAGAAGGAGCAGACATATTCATCCTGCAGTTCGCAGACCAGAGACGACCCAGGATCCAAGACTCGACGTGAGTAGAAGCCTGACGTCCTCACTCCTTCTCAGGGAGCAGAGGAGGGAAGGCCATCCCTCCCCCCCCAGCACCAGTGATCTCCATCTTGGATACCGACAAAGCTCGGAGGAGCTGCCAGCTCCAACCCAGGCCTTGGAATAAAACGAGTCATTTAGCAGGTCACAAGAACTTAACGGCGGCAAAGTGACCTGCCAGACTAGGCTCCATCCAGGGAAAAGTCACCCAGTTCAGGCACCAGCCATTGGACTGGCTTTCCTCACTGGCTAACCAGAGCCAGAGGCTGCCCCTCCCTCTAGCAGCCTCAACAATCAATTGAAAAACAAAAACCCTGAGAATGGCTCCAGGCTGGGCTCTGTGAGTTTGTTTGTTTGTTTGTTTGTTTTTCACAAAATAGCCCCAGTAAGCAGCTACTGATTGTTGAAAGGCCTCAACTCTACCCAGAACCTAGCCTTACCACTGCATCCCCCTCTTTTGTGATTCTCAAAGCAGATCACCCTCCCAGTAAACTAATCTGGGAGGGGGATCTCAAAATCTTGGATAAAGCAGAGCATTTTTCTGCCTGTTCGAACAAACTGACTTAAGAAACCAATCAAGCCACAAGACCTCAACCTGACCAGAGACTCCAACAAGAGGCTGTTTAGAGACAAAAGGGAGATACAGGATTCTTCCCACCCCTCCCAAAAAATCAAAAAAAAAATCAAAGAACTTTTTTTATTCTTCTCTTCCTCTTTTTTTTTTCTCTTTTTTTTTCTTTTTTTTTTTTGGTACCTTATATATATATATATATATATATATATATATATATATATATATATATATATATATATATAATTTGTTTCCTTTTCTAAAAATTTTATTAATCTTTAACTTTTGCCTTTTTTGAAAAAATAATTGTTTTCCAGTAACTTTTTTTCCTCTTATAATTTTTATTTTAGGAATACATGAATGTGCGTTTTCCTTTATTTTCTTGTCTTCTTTCTCTTTTTCGTTCTTTCTTAACTATCTTTTTGTTTTTTTGTCTAGCTCTACGAAACTTCTGATCTTTTTCTCTCCCTTTCTAATCCCTTTCACCTTTTCCTCTCTTTTGATATTCTGTATGTGACTTAACTCTTGTCCTGCACATCCTCAGATAAACCCGTAGTTAACTAGTAGACCCTATCCCCCATTGTGTACACACTTAATCCACAAATTTATTACTCAATTCAAAACCTCTGAGACTTTAATTCCTTAATAGCAGTAATACCTCTTTATACCTATATGATATTTTAAGCATTTTCTTAAGTTTTTCACTTCTTCTCTATGTTCCTACCATTATATTAATATACTCACATTCCTCTCTAAATAGATGGTCTTTTAATCTCCATAATAATATTAATTTTTTCGTTTCTATTTTTTCTGGTCTCTTTTCATTTCCCTTTCCCTTTCTTCCTTTTCTCTCTCTCTCTACTTGCATCCTACCCAACCTATTTCCTGCATTGAGATTAGGACATAGTTAACTCTCCCTGTGCCTCCCCACACCAATTTATTCCTATTTTTTACCCACATCTCTCCCTAACCCTAAAAATTTCTGGTTTTCCAAATTCTTTTCTGCGGTTCGAAACCCATTAACATATACTTGTTTGATGTTGAATAGATGTATCTATTGAACTAGATTGTATCTGTAGACTATTGACTGTATAAATGCAAACGTTGGTTGATGGTTGCGTTAAGATAGTGTTCTAGCACAAAACTGGTGCTATTTTCCTCTCAAATGGGCAGAGTAAGCCGGAAAAACACAAGAAAAATGGCAAATCCGGGTATCTCAATTCACAATCTTGATAATCAGGGGTCAGATCAGATAATGAACAACCCAGAGGAGAGTTCCCAAATAGCCTTACAAACACTGGTGGCAAACATGATCAATGAGAAGTTTGACAACGTACAAAGGTCTCTGTATGAGCGTGATAAGGAGAGAGAGGAGGCATCCCAAAAGTTTATACAGGAATATCATAAGCGTGAGGAAGCTACTCAAAAACTGATACAGGATTTGGGTGAACAACTTGAGAATACTCAAAGAGAAAGGGAGGAATGGCGTAAGCAGGCTGAGAACACTCAAAGAGAACAGCAGGAATCCCACGAACGGGAGGAGAGAGAACTGCAGGAATCCTACAGATGGGAGGAAGCTAATCAAAGAGTAATTCAGGAATTGAGAGACCAGGTAGAGAATACACAAAGATCACTAAAGGCATTCATGGAATCCATTAACAAAGAGCTGAAGGAAGTCAGGGAGACCACAAAGGGAATGCTGAATGGAACCCAACAGAAGGAATGGGAGTCCAAAGAAACCATAACCAATCAACTAAGTGATTTGAGAACAAACACTGAACACCAAATTAAGGAAGTAAAGAAATTCATACAAGACCTAAAACAGAGCTTCAACAAAGAACTTGAAGCCATCAAAGCTGACCAATTAGAAGGAAAAGAGATAAAAAACAAAGTAGAGAGTCTTGACAGCAGGTTAGACCATGCAGAAGATCGAATCTCAGGGATTGAAGACAGCCTAGATATTATAGAGAAAGAACATACAACCATCCAAGACAAGTCCAAGAAATATGATAGATCTATCCAAAACCTGGAAGACACCATCAGAAGGCCTAATCTAAGGATAATGGGTGTAGAGGAGCACCTAGAAACAGAAGTTAATGATCTAGGAAATTTAACAGGATCCTAGCAGAGAACTTCCCAAACATACAAAACGATAGGCCTATTCAGATACAAGAAGCTTTTAGAACCCCAAATAGACCAGACCAGAATAAGACATCCCACCGTCACATTATAATCCACACAGGATCAACTCAGAACAAGGAAAAGATCCTTAAAGCTGTCAAGGAGAAAAGGTTAATCACCTATAAAGGGAAACCAATTAGTATCACCTCAGATTTCTCAGCAGAGACAATCAAAGCAAGAAGAGCCTGGAATGACGTATGCCATGCCCTAAAAACAAACAACTATCAACCAAGAATACTGTACCCAGCTAAACTCTCCTTCATAACTGAAGGCCAAATAAAAAACTTCCATAGCAACGAAAAATTGAAACAATACATCTCCACCAAACCAGCCCTACAAACGTTTCTTAAAGATGTCCTACACATAGAAAACCAACAAGACCGCAACAAAGGCCAAGAAACTGAGAATCCAAGAACCTTAGGAAGAACCCAGTTTTCACAGCCCCCAAGAAGGTGGATAACATGGCAGGAACTCCCAAATACCTCTCAGTCCTATCTCTTAACGTTAATGGACTGAACTCTCCAAGTAAGCGACATAGACTGTCTAGTTGGATTAAAAAACAAGACCCTTCTATCTGCTGCCTGCAGGAGTCACATCTTGCCCCTAAAAACAAACACATTTTCAAGGTTAAAGGATGGAACAAAATCTACCAAGCAAACGGCCCCCATAAACAGGCGGGAGTTGCAATCCTAATATCAGATAAAATAGACTTCAAATTAAAAATCGTGAGAAGAGATAAAGAAGGTCGCTACATACTAATTAAAGGATCTCTCCTTCAGGAGGATATTACAATTTTAAATATCTATTCGCCAAACAATGGAGCACCCAAATTTATCAAAGAAACACTACTTTCCCTCAAATCCCATATAGATCCAAAGACATTAATTGTTGGGGATTTTAACACACCACTCTCCCCACTAGATAGATGAATTCGGCAAAAATGCAACAGAGAAACCACAGATCTAAACAGCTGCATAGATCAACTAGACTTAACAGACATCTACCGAACATTTCATCCAGCAGAATCAGAATACAAGTTTTTCTCAGCAGCACATGGAACGTTTTCTAAAATAGACCACATTTTAGGACACAAAGCAAACTTGTCTAAATTCAGAAACATTGAATTTGTACCTTGCATTCTCTCTGAGCAAAAGGGAATAAAATTAGAACTCAACACCAAAGGCCACCAAAGAAAGTCCGGTATCACATCTAGGCTGAAAAACACACTGCTGAATCAAGAGTGGGTCATGGAAGAGATTAGAAAGGAAATTCAAAAATTCATACTTTTCAACAGAAATGAACACACAAATTACCAGCTCCTCTGGGACACAACAAAGGTAGTAATCAGAGGCAAGTTTATAGTTCTGAGTTCCTACATCAACTAATTGGAGAGATCTGAAACTAGCAATTTAATGACAAATCTAAACCTCCTTGAAAAAGATCAACAAGATAAAACCCAATCCACTAGCCGGAAATAAATAATCAAAATTAAATCAGAATTAAATGAATTAGAATCCAAAAAAACTATAGAAAGGATCAACAAAACAAAGAGTTGTTTCTTCGAAAAACTTAACAAAATTGACAGACCCTTAGCAAATCTTATCAGAAAAAGGAGAGAACACACACAAATTAATAAACTCAGAGATGAGAATGGAAACATCACCACGGATACAACCAGGATTCAGAACATTACAAGGGAATACATCTCAAAACTTTATGCTAATATGTTTGAGTATTTGACAGAAATGGACCTTTTCCTAGCAAATATTGACATGCCAAAACTAAACCAAGATGAGTTAAACCAGCTCAACAGGCCCATATCAAGCATTGAAATAGAAACAGCAATAAGAGATCTCCCAGCTAAGAAAAGTCCAGGACCAGATGGTTTTACAGCGGAATTGTACAAGGCCTTCAAAGCAGAGCTCACACCAATACTCCGCCAACTCTTCAATGAAATTGAAAGAGAAAGCTCACTACCGAACACATTCTATGAAGCCATCATAACCGTCATCCCAAAACCAGGCAGGGACTCATCAAAGAAAGAGAACTATAGACCCATTTCTTTGATGAACATTGATACAAAACTTCTCAACAAAATTTTGGCCAATCGACTTCAACAATTCATCCAAAAAATCATACACCATGATCAAACAAGGTTCATTTCAGGGATGCAAAGCTGGTTCAATGTACGCAAATCAATTAATATTATTCATCACATAAACAGGAGTAAGAATAAGAACCACATGGTTATTTCAATAGATGCAGAAAAAGCATTTGACAAGATTCAACACCCCTTTATGATGAAGGTTTTGGAAAAAGTAGGAATCCATGGAACATTCCTCAATATAATAAAGGCTTTATATGACAAACCTACAGCCAGCATTATACTCAATGGTGAAAAACTAAAGCCATTTCCTCTTAACTCAGGAACAAGACAAGGATGCCCACTCTCTCCACTTCTCTTCAATCTAGTATTAGAATGCCTAGCTACAGCAATGAGACAAGATGCAGACATAAAGGGGATCCAAATAGGGAAAGAAGAAATAAAACTCTCCCTCTTTGCAGATGACATGATAATGTATTTAAAGAATCCCATAGACTCCACTCCCCAATTACTAAAGCTGATTCAAAATTTTGGCAAAGTAGCAGGTTATAAAATTAACCCCCCAAAATCAATGGCTTTTCTGTATGCCAACAATGAGAAAAGTGTGGCTCAAATTAGGAAAGCAACTCCATTTGTAATAGCCCCACAAAAAATAAAATACCTAGGAATTAACTTAACTAAAGAAGTGAAGGACCTCTATGATGAAAACTTTAAAATCTTAAAAAAGGAAATCAACACAGAACTTAAAAAATGGCAAAACCCCCATGCTCCTGGATTGGAAAGATTACCATTGTGAAAATGGCAACTCTTCCCAAGGTTATCTACAAATTCAACGCAATACCTATCAAAATTCCAACCTCATTCTTCAAGGAAATAGAAGAGGCAATCCAAAAATTCATATGGAACAATAAAAGACCCCGAATAGCAAAAACGCTCCTCAATGGAAAGAACACTGCTGGAGGAAAATCAATACCAAACTTCAAACTCTACTATAAAGCCATAGTAATCAAAAAAGCTTGGTATTGGCATAAGAACAGACCTCAGGACCAATGGAATAGAATTGAAAACCCAGAAATGAACCTACAGACCTATAGCCATCTAATATTCTATAAGGGAGCTAAAACAATAGAATGGAAGAAAGACAACCTCTTCAGTAAATGGTGCTGGCAAAATTGGTTAACTACATGTAGAAAACTTAAGCTAGATCCTTATATATCACCCTGCACCAGAATCAACTCCAAATGGATCAAAGACCTTGAACTCAAAGCAGACACTCTGAAAATATTACAGGATGGAATAGGAGAAACCCTAGGTCTCCTTGGCTCAGGCCGAAATTTTCTGAATAGAGACCTGGAAACACAACAAATCAAAAAAGGTTGGACAAATGGGATTGCCTAAAGTTGCATAGCTTCTGCAGGGCAAATGACATAGCTAGCAAGATCAATAGAAAGCCCATGGATTGGGAGAAGATCTTTACTAGCCATACAACAGACTAGGGTCTCATATCTAAAATATATTTGGAACTCAAAAAATTAAACCCCCCAACAACAAATCCTCAAAGAAACAACTGCCCAATACATAACTGGGCGAAAGATTTAAAGAGAAACTTCTCTGAAGAAGAAAGAAGGATGGCCAATAGACACATGAAGAAATGTTCAACATCCCTAGCCATAAAAGAAATGCAAATCAAAACAACATTGAGATATCACCTCACTCCAGTTAGAATGGCAAAAATCAAGAACTCTAACAACATCAGATGCTGGAGGGGATGTGGACAGAAAGGAACTTTACTTCATTGTTTGTGGGAATGTAAACTTGTTCAACCACTTTGGAAAGCAGTATGGAGGTTCCTCAAAAGACTTCACATAGAACTCCCCTATGACCCAGCAATCCCACTTTTGGGCATTTACTCAAATGTTTACAAACAAGACCACACTAAAGCTACCAGCACATCTATGTTTATTGCAGCATTATTTACCATAGCTAAGATATGTAACCAACCCAGAAGCCCCTCAGTAGATGAATGGATCAAGAAAATGTATATATACACAATGGAATTCTATGCCTCCATCAGAAAGAATGACATTGCCCCGTTTGTTAAGAAATGGAAAAACTTGGAAAAAATTATATTAAGTGAAGTAAGCCAGGCCCAAAGAAACATAGGTCCAATGGTTTCCCTTATTTGTAATATCTAGTATATGTATGAGTCAAGCGCAAAAGGTCAGATAATGTGATGTCAGGAAAATGAACCCTTAGGTGTGTATTTTAATGTTTTTTTCTTTCATGCATGTGTTTCTAACACATTTATAAGATTATCTCTTTGTTGCTTTGTATGTCCCTCCCCCACAGTATAACCCCTGCTTTCACTATATTTGATGTCAGTATCACTAGTGGAGGAGATGGGGAAAAACCAGTTCTATAAGGATACAGGTGGACCTGTTGCTACAATGAGAAGCACAAGTTGTCATGTCCAAAACGAGCTTTACAACTTCGGTGCGGGCGGGGGGTGCAGGGGAGGGGGGGAAGGAATAGGATTGGGATGGGGGGGAGTGGGGAGCCTGGGAAGGGATGTGAAGGGTAAACAAAGGAGGAGGCTGCAATGCTTGGTAAGAAATGTACACATTATCCTGCCCATGTAATTGTAACTCCTCTGTACAGTATGTTCACTAATAAAATTAAATTAAATTAAAAAAAACATCAAATTACTTACATTATAATATATGCAGTTCAACTGGCACCACTAGCACCTCCATAAATCAAATGCAAACTAAAAGTTCTATTTCAAAATCCAACATCTAAGGCAGTGCTGGAAATACAAGAAAATACACAATAAATCTAAAGGAGTGAAATCTTTAACAATGGCAATGAGCAGTGATAGCTGAATATTTAACCATGCTTGAAAAGTCCAGGAGTTCACTAACTATGTGATTAGAGTTGCAGAGTTGACCTTGGTATCAATGTTGGAGATAAAATTAAAAGGCAGCTAAGGTTGCTGCAGTATTGTAGCTCAATACAGTGTGACCCTGCCTGATAATGGTAAAGCCCAGAATAGATGCTAAGTCAGTAAAATGTATAGGAAGGATTCTCCACTGAGAATAATTGCAGGGGGTGATCATCACTCTTGCGTTGAAAATGTATTGCCCATCATCCTACTTTAAGCTTTAGCATATTTCTGATCTGAAGACCATTATAACACACCAATGTGCCATGAATGCTGATCAGTGTAGGCGTATATTACTGTAATATATGTAAAATCCTTACAGGTATGTAACGGCCTGCCCCTGACACTTCATTTTGTGTTCTTGAGTTTCTTGGAGAAATCCTCATAATTAGGCAATTCACACTCATCTAATTCTGAATCAGGAAACTGAGATAAGATATTAGGGTAATCACTCCAGTCACATGGTCTGTGACCTATGAAATAAATGACATTATTTCACAATGTATATGTGTTTCTGAAAATGTATGCAATACCAAATACCTAGGGACAATTATCTATCTCATATTATCAGAAGTAAAGATACTCCTGAATTGTACTTTCTTGCTAGAGGATCATAGGTTGACTGCTAATGTTTGGTATCTTTCCAGGTGCTCCTATACATTTGTCAATGTTCTGTGAGGAAGTGTTTGTCATAGTTTGTTTTGAGGTGTTCAGAATACCAGTACTGTCACTAACTGCAACCATGGGACAACCAAGATGATGGGAAACCTGGACAAAGAACTAAGAAATCACAGGAAGTGATAGGAAAGAAGACACCAGAGGACCCAAAGCGTCATTGCCAAATTCTGGATCCCTAAATCCTGCTTGACATGCTTTATATTCATTCTACTACCGGGGGGTGGTGGTCAGTGGCTGCAGGTATGTCCGCAAAGACATCAATATAGCTTGTGGTTACAACTATTAACATGAAGTATTGTTTGTAGACATAGTGACAATTGAATCCCTTATTGTTAGGGAGCAGAAGGGAACAATAGTCATTCCAACCATAACACAGACATCCATTGTGTCTCCGAAGTCTTAAACTTTTAGTGTCCAACAGCTCGAAATTAAATACTCTTGAGGTAATAAATCATACCCCTGTCTTCCCTTGACTGCTTGGCCTTTACAGAGCACAGCTCTCAGCCTTTCGATTGCTGTTTGAGATGGCTTCCCAATCTATCCTTTTCCAAGTCTAATAGCTTGACTTTAGGACCACTCACAAGGTCTGTGACAGATGTATTATTTTGAAAACAATATTTTTTCTAGGATAGGCTCAATTTTAAAATTTTATTTTATTTCAAAAATACTATACAGGGTAGTTACAGTTACATGAGTAAGTTGCATTCCTTGTTGAATATTGTTACCCACTCCATTGTTGTTCTCCTATCCCTTCCCACCACATATACCTCCCACCCACTCCAAAGTTGTAAAGTGCATTTCCGTTATATAGTATCTTGTGAATATCATTGTTGCAATGAGTTATTCTTTTTACATCTTTCATCATTATATTTTTTCACTTTCCTTCTCCAAATCAGATAAATGTATATACAAGATGGAAGGAACCAGAATCAAGACAGAGATTGCCAGGGATAAACCAATGGCAAAAGAAAAATGAAATAAAATAAGATCTAGATACTCTACCGACAGCAAGGTTGACATCTGAAAAAAGACGGTTTTTTCCATGTTTTGGAGTTCATTTCAATTAGCTTCATTTTGTAAGGTCAAATATACGTAGCTCTGGAGCCAGTAATCCCACTCCTGGGCATTTGTTGAAATGATCTCAAGCTAAAACCCATTAAATCTACAACTATGTTTTTGGGAGCATTATTTGAACCAATCAAGATGCCCCTCAAGAGATGAATGGATCAGGAAAATGTGGTATATATAAACAATATAATTTTATGCATCTATCAGAAATAATGACACAGCCCCTTTCATAATAAAATGGAAAGACTTAGAAGCCAATCATATTACGTGAAGAAGCCAGACTCAAAGAAACATAGCTTCCATGGTTTCCCTCATTTTTATTAATTAATATATGCTTAGGATAGTCCTTAAACTCTTAATATTCCCTGTTTTCTCTCCCTCTTCCTCTCTCATTCCATTTGTGTGTGTGCACACACACACGCACACATACGTACAATAATGAAACTTGACTCAGAGCCTCAAACTCTTGCTTGGTTTTTTTCACTCATGATTGACTGAGTTTGTAGTATTTGAACCAAGGTTTAACTCTGTCGTTGATTGAATAATTGAACATAAATGTCTCATGAATTGCTACACCAGCCATCTGTGAACCATGATATTCCAATCTCAGGCTCATGACTATCTGGGAATAGGGAGGAAGCACTGGCATCCAGCTCTATTGCCAATTGTCTTTTCTTTGTTTTGCTTTTGTTTTTTGTTGGTTTTGTACATCCAAAATGTGTAAGCAAAACAAATCTTTTATAATAAGGACTACTCCCATAAAATGTGTGAGGTGTAATGGTTACCTTAATAATGTTATGCTTTTGCATCCACATTATATGATTTGATTTTTTGAACTCTATTGTTGCGAACAGTCAAGTTACTTATATACAATTTGAATCTTCTGGTCTTGGTTTTATAGTTTGTTAGGTGTTTCCAAACAGAATTTATCAAGGTTTAACTCTGTACTACTGAAGCAAGACATTTATGATTATTCAATGTCTTGAAAAATCGTAAGTTCTTCACTGCTTGTGGCACCATATGACCACAGGTAGTTTCCTATAACACCTCCACATAGTTTAGACCTCAATGCCACGCACTCTTCGGCCAAATATGCAAGGGCATCCTTAGTAATTTTCCATTCATTTTCACTGTTCTTCTCTTTTCTCTCCATTGTTAAATCCTGTGATGGTCATGTTGATTTTCTCCCCTGTTATATTAATTATTGCATCTTGGGAACTACAGGTATGCACTAATGTACTTCTGTCCATTCCCCTTGTGCTTTGGTTTGTACCCCTCTCATCTTGAAGAGCCAGAAATTGGGGATATGTTCTTCACACTTTATCTCAGACATCTATCTTTACTTTCTAGCAATACATTCATCGAATATTTTTTTGTAAATATAAGGCCTTGAAAATGATTATTGCGTTTTCATGGCTTTATTATTTGGCATTAGGGAAGAACATAGGTCAGTAATTGTAATTTAAATAAAAGAAGATTGCAATCATGCCTCAATAGATATTGTTCATTGGATAATGTTTACTTCAAGGTCTGCCTGCCTGCCTCCTTTTCCTTGTTTTGTTTATTTTTCAATGCAGCCTTTTCTTCTGGACATTATTTGTGGGCCTAGAGAAAATCAATTCCTACTGTAATTAGTCATTAATTTTATTCCAACATCATTTCACAGATCCTTCTGAGTCTCTTCATGGTCTCTATAGAAGTGCTTTACATTCTTAGATACATTTTAACAGCGATGCATCCAAAGATAAATACACATTGTTTAAGTCACCATTTTGATGACTGGAAAAAAAACCATGCTGCAATCCCACTATATGGCAATTTTATTGTTTTAAATCCTTTTAGATTAAAGTTGATGCTGGAGAATGAACAATCTGTGTACATTTTATATTTTCCTAATTAATTTTAGTATACCTTCCAATATTATAAAAAGTTAAAACATTATTACTGCTTACATAGTTTTAGGATTTCTAAAATGGTCAGAGTAAAGGTTTCATTCATTCACAATTTTAAGACAATAGAGTGTCCATTATTACTAAGTGAGACATTTAAAAAATTTTATTTGTGGTTCTTAAAAGTTGTGCTGGGGAATCAAATCCAGTGCTTCATGTGTCTTAGTCTACTGTGTGCCTCTGAGCCTGATGTGACCAGTGGTTTTATTTTCACTCAACTGGAATAAAGAAAATTTTCACTAGAAAGGAATTATTACTTGGTTTCTTTCTTCAATATCTCTCGCATACATAAAAGTAATACAATTCTATACTGACAGAAAATGGTGTTCCTATTTGGAGTAACTGTATATTTTTTGTCACCCAACTCTTCACTAAGTCTTGCCACTTTCCTATCCCCCTTCCCATAAAACATGACTGGATCCACTGGAAACACACTTCCAGTCAGCCTCCTCATTCAAAAGTCCAACCTTAACTAACCTACCCACTTGTAGTCCTGCTGTAAACTTTCAAAGCCTGACTGCAACCAGACTACTTCCTGAAAGCCCTCCTCTGTTACAGGGAAAGCCTTCTTCAACTCCACCCTTTCCTGGAATCCTTGCTCTGTACCACCAGAAACCAGGCCATATCCATATCTCCTCCTTCTATGTCTCTCCTTGCTTCACCAAGAACCCAGCCTACATCGGGCTTCTCCCTCGAATCCTCACTTCATCCACCAGATACCCAGCGCCTAACTACACTATTTCCTCATAAACCCATTAATCCCATATCTTAGTACCTCCAAGCTCCTCCCTTCTCTTTCATACCCACCCCACAACCAGACTTCTCCCTCCAGTCCCTTCTGGTTTCATCAGAAACTCTGTCCCTCTCTGTCTGCTTCTAAGTGGCCTAACTTGTCAAACACAGCCCCGAACCTACCTCTTCCCACAAAGCCAATCATGCTACACAAAAACCCTCCCCGTCCGTATAACTGCCCTTGAAGCCCAGCTTTGGTTGGCCAGAAGCTTCTCACATAGCCCATCTCCTGCTTGGAAAGCCAGCTCTGCTTCAAAACAAGTCTCTCCACCTCCCATACCTACTCTCTCAATGCCTTGGATTGCTCCCCAGGTAAATCCAACCCTATTGGATGCTCCCTCAGATCCACACTCTACTCCAACAGATACCCTACCCATAATTATACTACACCTTTGTAGACTTTCCACTCTTTCTCAAAGCCCCTCCTCCAATTAGCCCCATGGCTCAAAGCCCTGACCTGCTCTACAAGACCCCCACTAAAAATCTCCCACCACACTATCCCATCTCTCGACACTCACATTGCTTAACTGGAAACCATTGCACCAGTTGGCCCCCTTCTGGAAGCCTCACCATGCTCAACTGTAAATCCCTGTCCCTCGGTAGTCTCTTTTTGAAGGTTGCCTTGCACTACTGGAAACCCTGTCCAAAGTCCTTGTCCTGCCTTGTAACACTGTAATCCCCACCCAACCTTACTCCTCTTTTTGAAGTGGTGACTGGCTACACCAGAAAGCCATCTTAACTAATCTAGTCCATTGGATCCTATCCCTGCTTTAACAAAGCCCTGGTCCTGAAAAGCTTCTCTATACATTGTGAATACATCCTGCTCTGCTAGAAACCCCACCTCCTCCCTAACACACTTCCCAAAGCCCTGCCATTCTCCACCAGAAACCATGCCTCTTACTAACCCACTTCTTCCTAGCACTGCCCTGCCCTCTTAAAGCCAGACCCTGAAAAGCCTCTCCCTCATAGATCCATATTCCTGCACCAGAAACCACACCTTCTGTCAGCCTCTTGCCTCCATTCCATTCCCTGCCTTATGGGAAACCTCACCCTACATATCCTACTAGAGCTCACAGTGCTCCACCAGAACCCTTCCTGTAAGTAACCTCCTCCTTTGTAGCCTTGTTCTTCCTTCTCAAAGCTCTTCCCCAAACAGCTTCCTCCCCAGTGACCCAGTCTTCATCCACTGAAAACCCGTCTACCTCCCAGCCTCCATCCTAAAGCCCCACCTATTCCACAAGTCTAGTCCTTCCTGTCCCCTCCCTACTATCTCAAAGTCCTACACAGACTGGCCTTCATCCTCAAAGCCCTGCCCTGCTCCACCACAGGGACTGTGCCAATACTAACTCTTCCTTTGAATCAGACAGTAACCCTACACCATCTCATAAATTTTATTAGAAGCCTTAGTCTGGTTGGAGGTTCTGTTATCAAGCAGATACACATTTTGTGAAAATGTATGAAGATGATTCCTCTAATTGGAAAACATCCTTTGAAGTATTAGTAAGGTTTCATGAGTGATCATTTTATTTCTGGAAAATTCATGCACATTTGTGCCCATTAACTTAAAAAATATTAGTTATTTTAAATCATCTGGCTTTGTTGAGGAAAGAGTTAGTGTATATAAAGATGACTTTCAACTCATCTCTCTAATGAATAATTTTGGAGTTGCTTCCCTTACTATATACTGGAGTTTTTAGTAACAGAAATTGTCTACCAGAATCAATGATTTTCCTCCTTCCACTAAAGTGCCCTTTGGAAAAGACTGAAGTGAGATTACTCAGGTAAAATGCCAGAAATAAAGACACATTTTGAGATCATAACACAATTATTATGAAGACCCCACCCACTAGACTTACATTCCTATTGGTCCAACAGTGTAAGCCAGACCAGTATTTTACCAAAGCTTTGTATGTGGCATGCTATGGCTTATCCAGGCTTGATACAAAATGTCTCTGCCCAGGATTAAATGATGACAATTATAGCTAAAATTACTTAAAGTCATTATTAACATCTAATGCATGGTGAGGTTTTTGTTTATACTTCTCTTTTTCCCTTTCTTTCTTCCTCCTTCTTTCTTTTATTTATTCCTTTCTTTCTTTCTTCATTTTTCTTTCCTCTTTTAGGAAATGAGTATGAATTTTGATATTGTGTTTGCTGAACAAGTATTCTACCATTAGAATATTCTTTTTTGATTTAGTTACTTTGCTCATAGGTTATCAATAATGCTGAGGGCCAAACAGAGGCTAAGTTCCTCATTTCTGTCTGCCAAGTAGCTGGGATTACAAATTCATTCCAACATGCCAGCATTTAGGATGATATGAGACTATTACTTTCCTTGCACACAGGTTCTGAACTGTGATGCTCTCAAGTTTTAACTCTTCAATTAGTGATGTGAGTTCCAGTAGCCTGCCCTCAGTATAGATTGTCTAAATGAATGATTAAAGGCAATTTCACTTGAATATCTTTTTCTTTGCCAGTCCAGGGACTGTTATAGTTTTATTTCTAGAAATTTTTTGTGTATATGTTATATGTCCACATTAATTGTAAAAATGTTACTTTTTCCTCCTTTTTTCCTTTTTTTAACTTTTCTTGGTCATAGGGCTTGAATTCTGGGTCTGGGCGTTGTCCCTGGGCTCAGTGCCACTTCCGGTTTTCTGGTGGTTAATTGCACGTAAGAGTGTCATAGATTTCCTGCCAGGGATAGCTTTGAACTACCATCCTCAAATTTCAGCTCCTGAGTAGCTAGGATTACAAGAATGAGCCAATGGCACACAGCTAAAATGGTACTTATTTTAAGTTCTATGATATAGTTGAGGGAGTAGCATGAGTGTGTAGAAAGATAACTTTCAAGTCATCTCTGTAAATAATTTTTTTCATTTTCATAATATTTATTCCAGTGATTAATAACCGAAGCTCCCAAAGTAACAGTGTGATCTTTCATTTTCTCATTCCCATAAATACTATTGGAAGAGAATGAATGAGATTTAAGTCTAAGACAATATGTACTTGAAATTATAAAAAAATATTTTGACATAAAGAGCCACATAACACAACGTGCTTTTCATTTTCTAAAGAAAGGAATGTCATACAAGTATGTTTATTGGCAGGCTTTTTTCATCTGAAAAACAAAGAAAAAACAATATCCTAAAAAAGCTGAAAGCGATCAGCAACCATGTAAATGGGATATAGCATTGGAGACTTGAAGACATGAATTGGTTCAGATAAAATAATTCTTTGAGAAAGGTATCTGTTCAATTAATTTATTCATTACAAATTTTTTATTTTTATTTACATGTTAATATATAAATACATACAAGTGTGTGTGTGTGTGTGTGTGTGTGTGTGTGTGTGTGTGTGTGTGCGCGTGTGTGCGTGTGTGTGTGTGTGTGTGTGTATCAGCAGTATCTGTCCAGTAAACTGTCTGGTTATGTATGGTTAGGTAATTTCATCATGTCAAGTTCATCAAAAGGATGGACTTCCATAAACCTTAACAACCCTGCAACACCACTGCACATGCAAACTTAAGTGTTCATCATTGTAAGCTAGACCTGTGTTTTACCAAAGCTTTATATATAGTGTGCTATTTTTTCATGTAGGCTTAACAGAAAGTATGTTTGGCCCTAGAAATAAATGATGACATTTATTACTATGATAATTTAGTGTAAATCTTTACATTGAACACATGGTCAGTATTGTTTTTTCTTTCCTTTTCTTATTTTATCTTTAGGAAGTTGATTTGAGTTTTAATGTTCTGTTTGCCAGACAGGTACTCCACCACTGGAGCCACTCCATCAATCCTTTCTCATTTAAGTTACTTTATTCCTAGAGTAGCAATTTTTGCACCCATCCCACAAAGCAGGGATTATGATTGCATTCCAATATCCCTACCTAGTAGGTTGATATGAGGGTTTCTTTTCCTTCCTTGACTGATTCAGAACTGTGATCCTCTCAAATTCTACCACTTTATTTTATGATGTGAGCTCCAGTTCTGCCTACTTCTAAAAGATATGACAGAAATAAATGATTACAGGTAATTTGAGTTAATCATTGATTAATATAGGTGATTTGATATAAAAATGTAGGGTAAGTTTGCAAGTATAATCACAGTAGTCAGATATTTTGCTAAGTAATTTTGTTTCACATTAAAAACACATCTCGACCAAAATTAAGGACTTACTTTTGCTGTCTGTCAACTTGTATGTCATTTTGGAAAATCAACTTCATGTCTTCCATGTGTGATAAAGGACTTTGAGTGGTCTGATGTGTTAGTTCACATCTATAATCGTGGTTAGAAATCAGAAATAAATAGATCATCATTTGAACATAGGCTAACCAAAAAATTAGGAAGTCCCAATCTCAACAAATTAGTGGATCATGTTGAAACATGACATTAATTTAAGCTCAACAAGAGATTAAGTCTCTGCCAAGTACCTGTGCCACTTAGGTAACTGGCTCACATGGAGCCAGTCAACTCTCCTGATGCAGAAACTGGGCTGAGATTGTTCAAGAGGAGGGAGGAGTCTGCCACACTTTCCTAGGTTGGACCTCACAGAATGCAGTGAGCTTGCTTGCTTTACTCCCCTAAATGCCTTAATATGCCATGCTGCTGAGTGTTCATGATTTGATTCCAGTGATCTGTGGTAGAGGTATAAGGGAACATTAAATTAAAGTTCACATTCACTAACTGAGCTACTCTTCCCAGCCTGTGAGTTCAACTCAGCAAGTGTTCATTATTTGAGAGTTGAGAATACTGAAGTAGGAGAGAGAGAGGGTGAGTGAAAGAAAGGAGAGAGAGAGAGAGAGAGAGAGAGAGAGAGAGAGAGAGAGACAGAGAGAGACAGAGAGAGACAGAGAGACAGAGAGAGACAGAGACAGAGAGACAGAGAGACAGAGAGATAGAGAGACAGAGAGACAGAGAGACAGAGAGATAGAGAGACAGAGAGACAGAGAGACAGAGAGACAGAGAGACAGAGAGACAGAGAGACAGAGAGACAGAGAGGGAAGGAAGGAGGGAAGGAAGGAAGAAGGAAGGAAGGAAGGAAGGGAAGAAGGAAGGAAGAAAGAAAAAAGAAAAAAGAAAGAAAAAGAAAGAGAGAAAGAAAATGTTTGAGAATGAATTTTTTAGAGTCTGGAGTCACATGGCAGTACTACGTGTATTTTATATTAGGTCTGCCCCAGGCCATGCAGACCCTATGCAGATGCCTTTTCACTTCTTGGCTAAGTTTCCACCCTTTATGTGTTATCTAAGTATCTGGCACACCTGGAGGCAGCCACCTCCTCCTCCCACTAAGTCACGACCTGGTCAGCCTCTGATCACACTTTCCATCTGACTGGAGGTGAATCCCAGGCCCTGAAGTCACATGCAGATCCAGTATTGCTAGTCTTTCCACCTACCTGGCCACACCTCATCCGATCCTTTGCCTAGATACATCCAGGCCCGAGGTTGGGTCGCCCTATTTTTTGTACATGCCTTTCCACCATGTATGGCATGGGCAGCAGTTCAGTAAATAAACAACTTTACCTGGCTTAATACCGTGTTGTGTTCTCTTCATTGGTTACCTAATGAAATTCAACTAATTAGTATGCTTTACACTTCAGAATTTCTTGTTCTGAATCCATGGATATTTCAGTGACACATGTGAGTTCAGTATCTAGAAAACACATGCATTAACTCATCATTTAACATTATAATTCTGCCAGGAATCTTTAATAACAGCTTAATTAACCATAACATCTATTTTCTTTACTTTCCTTTTTTTTTTTTTTTTTGCTTAAAATAATAAGAGTTGTCGGGACAATATGAAAGGATCTCTGGTTTCATATTTTCTAATCACCCCGGGCTACAACCTGTGTGCTGCCAGCTCAGATGATGGTACTTTGAAATCCTAGAAAGTAGATGCACATCATAAAGGCCAATGGCTACAGGATTTCTCAGATTTTTTAAAAATGTAATTGTTACTAATTGTACAGTGAGGTTACCATTTCACAATTCATGTAATGTTTACATTTGTCTTGTAGACAAGGCCATCCTTTCCTGAGCTTTCTCCAGTTTCTGGGTTTTTTTTGTGTGTTGAATGTTTTTGTTTTTGTGCCTGACCTTCTGCTTGAACTCAAGATTGGGTGCTGCCTCTGATTTTTTTTTTGGGGGGGGGTCTGTTCATGGGTCCTGAACTCTGTGCGTGGGCACTGTCCCTCGCTCTTCAGCTCAAAGCTAGTGCTCTATCACTTGAGTCACAGCACCACTTATGTTTTTTTCTTTTTGCTTATGACGTGCTGAGGAATTGAACAAAGGGCATCATGCATGCATGGCAAGCACTCTACCACTGAGCCATCTTCCCAGCCCCTGCCTCTGACTTTTTGTAAGCAAGGCTACTCTACCTCTGGAGCCCCAGCTCCATTTATGGTTGTTGGTTGTTAATTGGAAAGAAGAGTCTCACAGATTTTCTCACTCCAGTTGGCTTTGAACAGTGATCATCAGCCTCCTGAGTAGCTAGGATTAGGCCTGAGTCCCCAGTGTCCAGCTAATATAGAGTTGGTTTCATGCTTTCCTGGTTGTGTTACAATTTTCCTTACCTCTTGGCACTAATACTACATATTGCCTGGCTCAAATCTGAATTGGTGGAACATGCTTGTATTTGAGGAAGGCAGGAATAGGAAACTATAGGCCATAGGGAAATATAAGCTAAACAAATCATTCAGAATATTGCATAAAGACAAATAAGTTTACTGAAAGTTTACTGTGTCCTGTCTTTACTATTAATTCTGCATGGCCTGTGAATGATGTCATACATATCCAAATAGCCATTGGTAGAAATAAGATTTCTCATCCTGTCCTAAAAACAAAACAAAAACCAACCAAAAGTTTTATGTATGAGCCCAGCAATTTCCTCTAATTAGAGACCAATCTGCCCTAGTTTATGAAAAAATGTCCTTTATTCAAGTGCTGCTACTTTTTCTAACCATTAATATAATGAAATCTGTAGTAGACTGTAGAATTGTATACCAGAGCTGTCATTTTAATTCATAAGAAATTCAGACATTTATATGTTTGTTTGTTTTTTTTTTTTTTGTCAGTTGTGGCGCTTGAATTCCTAGCCTGGGCACTGACTCTGAGACTCTGTGCTCAAGTTAGTTAGCACTGGGTCAATTGAGCCATGGAGCCACTTCAAGCTTTTGAGTTGTTAATTGTAGATAAGAGTCTTATGGGAACTTTTCTTCCTGGGCTGGCTTTGAACGCTATACTCAGGTCTCAGGCTCATGAGTAGCCGGGATTACACGCATGAGCCACTGGCACCTGGCTTCACATAGACTTTTTTTTTATTGTGAAAATAACATACAGAGAAGTTACAATTAAATGGACACGTTATTGAATAAATTTCTTATCAAGCATTGTGCCCTGTCCTTTGTTTCCCCTTCCCATACCTTCTTATCTCCACCACACACCTCCTCAGCCCACCCCCACTTCTCACCCCTCCTGGCCAAAGTTGTAAAGTTCGTTTTTCAAAATATTGGCTTGTACATTTCATTGCTGCAATGGGTCCAACTGTATCCTTTTTTAAAAATATGTTTTTTCCTTCCCCTCCACAAATTATACCAACATCAAATACAGTGAAAGCTGTGGATGATGTACTGTGGGGAAGGGACATACAAAACAACAAAGAAATCATCTTATGAATATCTTTGAAACAATCGCAAGAAAAAAAATATTTGAATCTTTCACTTGGGGTATATCTCATCCAACATCAACTTATCTGACCTTTTCTGCATGTCTCGGAAATATACTAGTTATTGCAAATAAGGGAAAACAAGGGACTTATGTTTCTTTGGGCCTGGATTACTTCACTTAATATAATTTTTTCCAAGTCTTTCCATTTCCTAACAAATGGGGCAATGTCATTCTTTCTGATAGAGGCATAGAATTCCATTGTGTATATAGACCACATTTTCCCTTATTCTTTCATCTACTAAGGGGCATCTGGGTTGGTTCCACATTTAGCTATGGTAAATAATGTTGTAATAAACATAGTTGTGCTGGTAGCTTTGGTATGGTCTTGTGATCATTTGGGTAAAACCCCAAAACTGGGATTGCTGGATCATAGGGGAGCTCTATGTGTTGTCTTTTGATGAACATCCGTAATACAAGTTTACAGACCCACCAACAATGCAGTAGGATTCCCTTCTGTCCATATCCCCTCCAGCATCTGTTGTTATTAGAGTTCTTGATTATAGCCATTCTATCTGGGGTGAGGTGGTACCTCAATGTTGTTTTGATTTGCATTTCTTTCATGGCCAGGGAGGTTGAGAATTTCTTCATATGTTTATTGGCCATCCTTCTTTCCTCTTCAGAGAAGTATGTCTTTAAGACTTTAGCCCACTTATTTATTGGGCAGTTGTTTCCTTGAGGGTTTGTTGTTGGGGGTTTTAATTTTTTGAGTTCCAGGCATATTTTAGATATGAGACCCTTGTCCGTTGTGTGGTTAGTGAAGATATTCTCCTAATCTGTGGTTGATCTATTGATCTTGCTAGCTATGTCCTTTGCCATGCAGAAGCTCTGCAATTTCATGCAATCCTATTTGTCTAACCTTTCTTTGATTCATTGTGTTTCTGGGTGTCTTAAGAAAGTTTCGGCGTGTGCCAAGGAGACCTAGGTAGTCTCTTATTCACGGACTCCACTCCTAAACTACTCACGGTGATTCAAACCTTTGGCAAAGCAGCAGGGTATAAAATTAACCCTCAAAAATCAATGGCTTTTCTGTATTCCAACAATGAGAAAAGCGTAGCTGAAATTAGGATAGCAACTCCATTTGTAATAGCACCACAAAAAATACCTGGGAATTAAGTTAACCAAAGATGTAAAGGACCTCTATGTTGAAAACTTTAAAAACCTGTTAATGGAAATCAAAACAATGTAAAAATGGAAAAACCTCCCATTCTCCTGAATTGGAAGGATCAACATCATGAAAATGGCAATACTTCCCACGACTATCTATAACTTCAAAGCGGTACCAATCAATATTCCAACCTCATTCTTCAGGGAAATAGATGAAGTAATCCAAAAATTCATATGGAACATAAAAGACCTCAAATAGCAAAAATTATCCTTAATGGAAAGAACAGTGCTGGAGGAATATCAATACCAAATTTCAAACTCTACTACAAATCCATAGTAATCCAAACAGCTTGGTACTGGCAAAAGAACAGACCGCAGGACCAATGGAATAGAACTGAAATCCCCGAAATGAACCTACAGACATATAGCCATTTAAACTTCGATAAGGTAGCTTAAAAAAGAATGGAAGAAAGACAGCCTCTTTAGTAAATGGTGCTGCCAAAATTAGGTTACTACTTGTAGAAAAATAAAGCTAGACCCTTATATATCACCCTGAACCACAATCAACTCCAAATGGATCAAAGACCTTGGAGTCAAAGCAGACACTCAGTCATTTTATAATGATGAACTGCTTAGTGTCTCTGGCTCACATATATAATCCAAGCTATAGTTAGGAATAAAGGTATGAGAAACAAACACTGAGTGTGTGTTGTTCATGATGCTTTGCATTGGCATGATTTAATATTGTTTGTTTCTTATACTACAATGCTCTTATTTTTATTTTTACCTAGGTGGGGAAGATAGGTGCTAGCCAGTGTTGAACCTTCTTTGGTTGAGAGGGAGCCATGTGGAAGTTCTTGCCTTGTATGGCATGTAACTGAAATCCTCCTGCTTTCACCTCCCCATGGACCAGGGTGATAGAAGTATTCCATCATGCACAGCCAGGGGTTGGGGATCATTGCAGGTAAAACTTCATTGGTCTTGAAATGATGTCCCCACTAGCTGGCTTTACAGGCATATGCCTTCAAAACCTTGTTGTAATCCGTTTCACTTTAAAGTAGTGTTTGTACATACTTAGAGATAGAATGGTAACACATTACATGTTTAATATATAGAATAGTCAATATAATTAGCAAGTTTATCTCCTAAAACATTGCAGATAATGTATTTTGGTAACTTCCTGACTCTGCTAGTCACTTTTTCGAATATACCATAAACATGAATACATTAATAATGTGCACTAGAAGATTGGATGTTGATAGATATAGACAAGTTAGACTATGTGTAGTAAATATATATTTATCTCTTGCTGCTCTGAAGAACATTATCATATGTTCACCATAACAATACCACCATATATTCACCATGACAATAATTTTCCTGCAGTGTAGAAATTTTCATTTCATAATCTGCCATCTTTTAATCTTTTTACATTCTCATAAGTATGCATTTTTTCTTGTTTCTTGAAATTATTAAGATGGAATTTAAAAAATCGTAGAGTCTCCTAAAATTAGCTCATTTTGTTTGGTTTTGTGTTGCTAAATGATTAAAACCAAGGTTTCCTGAAAGTTATGCTAGCAGACTATATGACTAAATTGTATTGTAATTACATCTTATTATTGTATTTTGATATAGGATTTTGCTGTTGCTGTTTTATGATATAGTGTCTTGAAGCCGGACTGAAACTTGCAATCCCACTGCCTCCATTAACAATGCTTTATCACCAGGTTATGGAGGCTCATAATTATAACTCCAGCTAATCAGGAGGTTGATACTTGACATTTAGCCTGAGCAGGAAATTTTATGAGTCTCTCCTCTCTAGTTCACTAAAAAAAAGCTTGCAGCTGAACTGTAGTACAATTGGTAGAGCAACATGGTCAAGGGAAAGAAGCGTGGGATTGTCATATAGCTCCCGAGTTCAAGCCCTAAGACACAAATATGCACAGACACACATTCATACACACACACACACACACACACACACACACACACACACACACACACACACACACACATACTCCCACACACTTGTACACGCACAAATTACCAGGCAAATTTGTACCATAAATACTTATCCAGACATTGGACAACAGTCTACTTATTTGTGAAGGTTTTTCCTTGATTATTTTGATGGAGGAAGATAGTTCATGGGACACAGACGACAAAACTTTAGTGAGGAATACTTTATAAATGACTAGCTTATAAAAAGAACAGGAGCACGGTTTTTATCTTTAAATCTTACATTCCTTCAACTATACTATTTAAAAAAAAATTATTGAATTATGAGACAATGCACCTCTTCCCTTCTCCCCTTCCCCTCTGTCATAAAATATGACAAAAGATTCAAAAATACTCCTTTATCTTACAAGAATGTACACCTGTAATAATGTCTGTCTATATGTGTAATAATACATGTGTTTTCCAATACTTGTTTGATTTTCCCACCGCTAAGAACTTGCCTTTTTTTCCAGATGAAAGCACACTGGGGCTTCAAAGGCAAGCAAGATTAGGAAACAAAAACCTAATAATGTCTTAGGAAGTTGATTTCAAAAATAGATGCAAGAAGCACATGGCAGGCCGAGGGGACCCTGAGAGGCAAAATGATTTGTGCAGGATGAGAGGAATAGTGACAAATAAGGCCTGGATCTGACCTAGGAAGGGTTCTTTGAGCCTGAGACATGCCTGTATCTAGGCCTAGCTGAGACTATTGGGATTTGACAATGTCCACATGTGTATAAAGTGATGTGGGAGGGGAGATTTCAGCCTCCAGTTTGTCTTTGGGATGGTCTTATGTGAGCAAGCAGCTTAGATCATTGGGCTCTGAGAGATGACACTACCTCACTCACAATGGAATAGAATATAGAACTCTGAGAGCCACGCAACTGTAACCTACAGTTAGCTCAAGCCAGCTCACTTGGCCTGTGGCTCAGGAACAAGAAAGATGTTCCTGTACTGTTTTCAAAGTCAAGAGACTCAGGTCTCAAGCATGGGAGGTGTGAGTGCCTCACTCTATGCTGCAGACATTCGATCAGTGCCCAACCACGAATCCAATGTCTCAGGACTTTTTATAAGAAGAAACCAAGGAAATTACAAGGAAATTCAGGCCAGGTATAATTATGACAGAAAACCTATTTAATCTCATCCTAGCCCACACTAGAAACTTCTTATGTGCTTTTATATGTGTAGACAGAAAATATTTGCTGTGCACTTTTCAATCCACTCTACTACAATTACTCAGTTTGAAGTCTACTCTCATTTCCATGTTTCATAGATCCATTCTTTTTTACCACCTCAGTGTGACAATGAGTCCATCCAAACCCTGAATGTGCCTTATAATATATGGAGCCTGGACTCAGGCTTTCTGGAAATTCTGGTAATGGACCTTGTCCCTGCCTACCAGAAAGCTGATCCCTTCTATGTGGGAAACTTCCTCCACCACTACACAGAGTGTAGGACAATGGAGCAGTTGCTGGATATTCTGAAAGTGAGTGTTCTTGGGCTGGGAAGGTGGCTCAGTGATAGAGAGCTTGCCTTGTATGCATGAGGACCTGGGTTCGATTCCTGACCACCACATAAGCAGAAAACAAGCCAGAAGTGGTGCTGTGGCTCAAGTGGTAGAGTGCTAGCATTGAGCTGAAGAGCTGAGGGACAGGGCCCAGGCCCAGAGTTCAAGCCCTGACAAACAAAAAAAGTGAGTGTTCCTAAGCCAGGCACCAGTAACTCACACCTGTAATCCTAGATACTCAGGAGACAGAGATCTGTGGTTCACGGTTCAAGGTCAGCCCTGGCAGGAAAGTCCATGATACTCCTCTCCAAAAAACACTAGAAAACCAGAAGTGGTGCTGTGGCTCAAGCAGTAGAGTGCTCCCTTTGAGCTGAAGGGCTGATGGATAGCACCCAAGCCCAGAATTCAAGCCCCATGACAAACAAAAAAAAGTTAGTGTTCCTCCTTCAAACCCAGGGCTGATGAGACCCCCTGGCAGAATAATGGAATACTAGGTATATCTCTGAGACAGTTTCACTGGGGTCTTCTCAAAGGAGATTGGCTTGAGACAAAGAAGTGCAGTCCTTGTCTAATTCCTTAGGACTGGGCTGCCAGAATATTTCATGTGCCTCATATGCTAGTGGAGCCTTAGTAATTTGCTTGCTGAGAGACTAGGATTTAAGGAAGGAGCAAGTGGCACCCAACGTCCACGCTCACCTAGGAAATCACTATCTTTGAGACCTTTGAAGGAATATAGACAGAAGTAAGGAGGCAACTTTTACTTTAATTGGGGGCTTGAGTGCTGTCCCATTTCTAACACACTACCAATTTAGCCCCAGGTCCAATTCTGGCCTTTGGCTGGTTAATTGAAGATAAGTATATTTAGATTTTTACAAACCAGACTGGGTTCAAACTGTGATTCACATATCTCACCCTCCGGATTAGTAGGATTAGAGGCATGAGCCATTGTGCATTTATTTGGACAGATGCACATAAGCATCTTCACAGAATTACCATGATGTTGTATAGACATATCAACAATTTTGTCTGTCATGTTTACATTACCATGTGGGACTTAGCGAGTCCTATGTGTGTCCTGTTAGTTCAGAAAAGGAGAAGCATAGAGTTAACTTCCTTCTCTCCTCCCATTGGTACAGATCCTTCTACCATAACTGGGAAGAAGATGAACAAGTGAAGAAGTAAGTGGACGCTGGCACAAAGAATTCTATCCTTGAAAATTTGGTATCTTTGAGGTTTCTGAATCAAACTCAACTTTCTTCTTTGCACACCAGTTGTGATTTTCACCAGGGGGTTGAGGCTTGGCACTTCAGTGGATAGCAGATTACACAGTTGTGGTTGTGGTTGTGCTTTTGGAATCTCATGGATGACAGGGAGGGCTGTGTGTAGCAAGTCAGATCCAGTGGGGAAACAAATTTCTCTTCCTATTACAGGGAGAATTTTAGAGGATTATATTTGAGAAATTACTAGAAGTGGGTTGTGAGGAGCATCCTGCTTGCAGGAGTCTCTTTCCACTTCCCAAAAATCAATTTGCACACAGTCTTGTTTGTTTCATCTTCCCTATGTGGATAGACTTCTACCCTGATGATTTCTATGAGCCCAAGAACAATGACACCCTGAAAGAACTTACACAGAATGTCAAGCTCAACATGGCCTCTTCAGACCTGCTCTTCCGCTTACATATTTTTCTGGACCAGCTGGAGAAACCCATGAGACAAAGAAAAAGAGGAAGAAGTCCTTGTTTAGATGCCTCAGAGCTTGTGAGTAGGGATGGAACCTGAGTCTCTAGGGATGTGCCTGATTGGCCAAGAGCCCTTAGTACTCCCCAGCTTGGCAAAATTTCCTTTTATGGATATTCTTTGCCAGGTAATGTCTGTTCTCCTTTTGAAAGAACTTGGAAGTAGACACTCATTAGAAAAAGCCTACCTCCTCATCAGTGTTCAGTCCCAACTCAAATCCTACTGCTTCTCCCATTGGATCCTCTTGGAAGTTTAGTGACACCTTAACTACGAGGGTCTACTCAAAGACTCCTGTACCTATTTTCATTCTCAGGTTTGCATCACCGTAGAGAAGCTTCTGCAGAACTCCAGATAAAGAACCCATCAGTGATGTCGTCTATGGTGACTGATGGAGATTGCAAGCCATCGCTGATCTCCAGAAATCCTGTGAAGGTAGAGGGTATTTTTCAATTTGTAGAAAGGCCCAAGTAGGTTTTGAGTCCTGTGGACATCCCACTGATTCTGAACCCCACATGTGATGCAGGTGTGTCTACACATACCACCAAGGAAGAAGACGATACAAAATGTCTTCCATTGATGTTCACAATCCAGCTAGATCAGCTCTAAATCAGTCAAAAAATAAAAACACTTCTTGATATGATGGTTAAATGTGTGCTAATGGAAAATGACCCCAGTCTATGTTTAGGAAAACCAATTAGTGAGGTCCAAAATCTAGATTCATTTGAGGAAAGGGAATCTTTCCTCACAGAATACCAAGACCAATCTCTCCTCTTGCAAGGGATCCAATTTCCAGTTGATAAATTAGAATCTGTCCCTCCCTGGACTCAGGAAGAAAATCCTGTCTTTAATGAGGAAGTAGATCCCTTTGAAGACTCTGAGGCAGAATTTCTGCCTGAAGGCAACTTAGAGGCCAATCTAGATTTTGAGATTCCTTCTCCCCTTCCTAAGAAAATCCTTATTTTTCTTTTTTTTCTGATTTTTGTAAAAGGTTCATTCTATTTATTTTTCTAACTTTATTAAAATGACAATGTTTTTGACATATTCTAGAATTCATGAATCCTAAATATATTTCTTTTTAAACCTGCAAACTGAAGAATCGTGCACATCTGTTCTGGAGCGGGGGAAGCAGAGTGACAGGGGGCTGTAGAAGAGAGCCTACTGGATATAATGGGAGCTGTTAAATGCAAAAAGAGTGACTAGGAAGCCAGGCCATGCCTGTATGGGGTGATAAGGTGGCTACAAAAGGTCTAGGACATAGCAGATCAGATATCCTAGAAAGCTATTCTGTAAATTGGGACAAATACCACAATACTTACAGTGTTAAGTGGGACTCTCTTCCAATAATGAGTTCAAATCTGTATACATTTTCATTGCATTCATTTGCGTTGAGCAAATATGGAAGGAAATTTTGACTCCAATATTATAAAAAGTCTACTTTGGGCTGAAAATATTTGACAAAATATATAGGAGATATGTATACTGGAAAGTAAAAGCCATCATCAATAGAAGAAAGAAGGCTTTCATAGATGAACAAACACAAAATCAAAAAAAATTTCCACAATTAAATCAGTTATATGTAAATACATGTTATATTCTTTATGTTATATATAGTATATTATATTATATATAAGATTCAATATGATTTTTCAAACTAAAAAGGCATTTAAAGTTTTAGAATTGAGTGTTTTTTGCACAAAACATTAGTGTAAATGTTATTGGAGAAAGTAGTGATATAATTTTATTATAATTATATGAATATATATTTGTGTGTTTCTAGATATAACACTGATTATAAATAAATATTATGTACATATATTTGTATATATGTCTATGAAGTGAATATAATGAAAGTGAATATAATGAAACTGAGTATAGTATGTATAAAAAAGTTGAGTACATGAGACTCAGACCTGTAATCCTACTGATGTAGGAAGCTGGGTTTTGAGTTTTAGTATCTCTTATCCCCAAGCCTTAGATTTTTTCAGAGGAGGCATGGGCCCTCCAGTGTAGCAAACAGAAACATATGCCATGGGATCACACTCCCTGACCCGAGAGGAAAGTCAGTAGAAATCAGGACAAGCTTCTTATCTTGACTGTGTACTCAGTTCCTGTACCAAGAAGGCCATCTTTACAACACCAGATGGAAAGTTGGCATTCCCTCCAAAAGGTTCTAAAAAGATCCTTCTGAACGATAGTCTGACTATATTGAATTAAATCTTTTTTCCCTTCGCAAGCTGCAAACACATAGAAATATGACAAGAGCTCAATGACAAATTATCAAAGGCATGTCAAATTTCTTTAAAGGTAATAGAAATATACTCTGAGTTTATTAGGAACTGAGTGATATTTTGGTTGCTGAATTGTTGAATGCACTTCTGGGCAAAGGAGACACATACCTTGGGGGAAATTGTGTGGGGTTGTGTGTCCTCACACGGCTTCACAATAAAATGGCCATAATATCTAGGATGTCACAGCCAGCTTTGCCATGGCAGCAAGTAGGTGTCAGGCACTGATTTTGCCCTGAAATTGACTCAACAACACCAACAGGCACAAAGAATGAGGAGTGACTATTATCCACCAAACTTCAGCTTAAAGAGCTGTCCTTACCAGAACTAGGATAAATTGAGCTGGAAAAGGCTGATCTCCATGTAAGGCTCCTGAGCACTAAGGACTATTGTGTGTGTGTGTGTGTGTGTGTGTGTGTGTGTGTGTGTGTGTGTGTGTGTGTGTGTGTGTGAATACTGGGGCTTGAACTCAGGGAGATGACCTTTAGCTTTTTTTAACCAAGGGTAACAGTCTACGACTTGAACCAAATTTCCATGTCTTGATTTTGAATGGTTAATTAGAGATCAAAGTTTCAGTGTTGCACATGTTCATTCTTTGTCCCTCCTTTTCAATGACACCTTTAACTTCTTTTTTTTTTTGGGGGGTCCGGTCATGGGGCCTGAACTCTGGGCCTGGGCGCTGTCCCTCAGCTCTTCAACTCAAGGTTAGCGCTCTACCGCTTGAGCCACAGCACCACTTCCGGCTTTTTTCTTTTTGCTTATGTGATGCTGAAGAATGGAACCCAGGTCCTCAGGCAGGCAAGACAAGTGCTCTACCACTGAGCCACCTTCCCAGCCCCCCCTTAAACTTCTGAAAGAGAGATAAATGTAAAAAAAATGAAAAAAAATGAAAGAAAATAAATATCATCTTGTTTCTGTTTCCTGGTCACTGATTATTTTTGAGATAGTGCTTCTTACTAATAAGAATTATTGGTAGAATCTGAAAATCTATTTGAGTAATAAATAGACTAGGAAAAATGTTGTCTCCTATTTTTTATCACTACATTTCTTTTTGTCTAAGTATAAATGCCAGACTTACCCTAAGGGCCTAGAATAAGCAAAATGGCTTATAGAGCTCAGATCATATCTTTCCACAGAAGATGACAGCCCCAGAAGAAAAACCTGTCCACAACTTGCACAAGGAAGAGAAAGTTTGATGTCTCCTTAAATCTTAGGATCGAATACTCATGAGGAGCCCTGGGGACTGATGACAGCTTAAGGACCTAACATTTCCTGTGTCGTTCCACCATAGGAACAGTCACCAGTCTCCCATCACACTGTAGGTGCCACGCCTGACTGGTGACCTTGGCTGTGTCATGAGAACGTGCAGCAGGGCTCTGTCATGGTCATTGGAGAGTCAGTATTGCACACTAAGAGGACATTCATGAAGGTGGTAACAAGGCCTGGGTCAGGGTTTTGTCAGATCTAGATGATTTGTAACAAGCACTACTGTATTCAGGCTAAGAATGTGGATATATCATCGGGTTCTTGCACACAAATTTGTTAAGTGTTAGCTTGCAACAGTTCTGCATGAAAGACAACAAAAGGTCATCAATGCCCTCTGAACATATTTTCATCAACATTTAGTAAGTAAAAAGCTATAAAATCAAGTTCATCATGAGGAAAAATCTGATATGAAAACCAAATTGCAGGAGCATTTACAAAAAAATGTTTTTCTGTATGTATCAAATGTGACAAAATATTAAAAGTTAATGAAGCTGGGAAAGTTAAATTGATTTCTTTTTGTACGATGGTTGTAACTGTCTTTTACATTTCAAATACTTAACAAAAAGAAGGTAGGCCAAGCACCACCGGTGTCTCACGCCTGTAATTCTAGCTAGTTAGAAACCTGAGATCTGAGGAAAGTGAATTGAAGTTAGACTAGTTAGGAAAAACCAGTGAAACTTTGATCTCTAATTAACCATTCAAAATCAAGACATGGAAGTTTGGTTCAAGTCGTAGACTGTCACCCTTGATTAAAACAGCTAAAGGTCAGCTCCCTGAATTCAAGCACCAGTATTCACACACACACACACACACACACACACACACACACACACACACACACACACACACACACACATTCTCAAAAATAACCAGTGACCAGGAAACAGAAACAAGATGATATATATTTTCTTTCATTTTTGTCATTTTTTTCAGAAGTTAAAGGGGTCATAGGAAAGGAAGGACAAAGAATGAACATGTGCAACACTGGTATTTAATTGGTACTATGTTGAAAATGACCTATGCAATTTGTTTTGGGGGAAGAACGGGAAAACAGAAAAAGAGATAAAGTGAAAGGGTAAAATTGTCCAAAAAAAATGCACTCAGGGAATTAGAGCTGTGGCTTAATATGAGTGCCATTATTCAGCAAAAGAGCTCAGAGAGAGTGTCCAGGCCCTGGATTCAAGCCTCATTACTGACTAAAACAAAAACAAGAATAAAGAAATGTAATCATTACCACACGATTGTACCTAAAACCTCTACAGCACAATAATAAAAATAATAATGATAAAGAAGAAGATGATAATGAAGAAGAAGAAGAAGGAAGTTAAAAAAACCAAACCAGTGAGAAAAATTGAGAGAGCAAGGAAAGGACTGACCTTTCAAAAAGAAATATATCCATACCTGACTTATATGACTGTAACCTCTGTGTAATTCACATTTATAATAACAATACAAAAGAAAAAACAGAAATGTAGTGCTGGAGCCATAACTCAAATGGGAGGTCAGACTAATATGTATGTGATACCAAGGTCAACCCCCTTATCAATTTCTCCTTCAAAAATGGCTCTTCTCATCACTTGTGCTTTCCCTAGCTTATGAAAAGGGGTGCAGTTAAAGAAAGAGAAAGGTAAATTGTCAGGCACAGAACTGTACTTGCAAAGAGCAGTACTCACTAGAACACATGTTTACTAGACCACTTGATGACTCCATGTTTTCTGAAATAAACAGAACTATTTGGACTTGAATACATGCTCCACTGTATACTAGATGGGGACTCAAAATTAATGAAACTCTCTGGATCTCAAATTCTTTACAGGTAAAATGAGAATAACAATACGTATCTCACAGCATTATGAGATCTGGTTGTCATCAAACATGGAGTGGTTTTATCTTTGGTGTGTGTGCAACACTCAAACACTGCTGGAAGGAGTATAAACTGGCATGATGTTTACTATATTACTTAACAGTAATACAACATGCCTGTAATCCTACTTACAAAAGAGGCTGAGAAAAGAGGATCCAGGTTTTAAGTCTGGACAGGAAACTGGATCAGATTCATCTCCAATGATCTTTAAAAAAGCTTGAGGTGGAGTTTGGTTCAAGTGGTAGAGTGCTAGACTGGAGCATAAGCCTCAGGAACAGTGCCCAGGCACTGAGTTCAAGCCCTAGGACCAGCACAAGCACACACACATGCACAAGCACACACACACACTAAATTTTTTGTGTTCTTATCACCCTGCTTAACAATATATTGCCTCTTGCAAGCTCACCTGATTTTTTTTAAAAGGGACTTCCTGTGTAACACAGGCTGCTCCTAAACTTACAATCCTCCTGGGTACTGGTAGTACAGGCATGCCTACTATAATTGCCTTCACTCAGTAACTCTATTTATAACATATTAGCAAGAAATTCATTCATACTCATGAAGATACTTGGCTTAAAGCTGTTCACAGTAATATTCTACTGTACAAAATGTAAATAATATAACTGGATATGGTACTATCCTACCGCATGGTAATACCAGCGAATACTCAGGAACCTGACACAGGAGAATAAGCAGGTGAGGAAAGCGTGGTCTACGCTGCAAAACCTGGTCTCCAAAGGAAAGAAATTCTATAAATATTAATCTACTATGAAACATACAATATGTTAAATTTATATAATGTAACAAATAGATCATTGTTAATAAAAATAAAATCTTGGCAGACATTTTAAATACATACATATGCATATATATTTAAACTTGTAGAAATAAAATTTCAAGTGCTTTTATCTGCATCTTTCAGTCTACCTGTCACCTACTTATTTACTGACACATTGATTTCTGTTTAGTCTTCACAAAACACTGTTCTCTCACATAAGTACACAAAATTGTAAAACAAAAAGTACAAAACACATATTATCATAAATACAAATGTAGTTTAATCCCTACCAAAATAATTTGGAGAAAACATACATTAAGTTAATGGCATTGTATACTGCTCAGGAAGGGGAGTCTAGGAAAATGTAGATTGTATGTGTGTGTGTGTGTATGTGTGTGTGTGTGTGTGTGTGTGTGTGTGTGTGTGTGTGTGTGTCTGTCTGTCTGTCTGTCTGTCTGTCTGTCTCTCTGTGTCAGTGTGTTTTCCATGAGAAATATTGGAGTTAGAATTAAACGTATTATTCTTGTTGGTCTTTTTGCTCAAAGCTGACACTCTACCACTTGAGCCACATCTCCACTTCTGGATTTTGGTTTCTTAATTGGAGAAATATCTCAGATTTTCTGCATGGGCTGCTTTAAACCTGAATCCTCAGTTTTTGACCTCTAAAGTAGATAGGTTTTAAAATATGAGCCACTGGTGGAAAGCAACTACGTTAACATTTTTGCATGTTTGAATGAATTTTAAAGTAAGACATATATGTTACTTTTGAGAGTGACTGGAAATATTCATTAACGTTTAACAGAATTTAAAACATACAAAGCTGAGAATGGTAAGTAGCTGAGAACCAAATGGAATAAATCAAAATTACCTATGACAGTTTTCAGTCTGTGCACAGAAATAATTACATTATTGGAGCCCAAGGCCATCAGATAGCTGAGCTCCAGCTGGCTGCTATGCTCATGAGGCCAGCTGGTGCTATTCACAAGAATGTGATGTTGTTGGATGGTAGGGATCAGCTTCAAGTTAAGAACCTGAAATATTTCTATTCATCGAGAAGAGGAAACATACCAGGACAAGAAATGTGATTAAAATTGCTGAATGCAAAAACCATCCAGTTAAAGGAAGACAGAATAACTCTTTCTATATCTGAAGAGTATTCTCGCACAAAGAATCATGAGCTGAATATGGTGGTCAATGTTTGTAATCTCTGAACTTGGGAGGCTGATTTAGAAGTTAACTTGAGGCCAGCCTAAGTTTTAGGCAATCAGAAGGACATATAGTAAAATGCTATCTTAAAACAACAACAACAAAAGACCCAGTGACTGGGAATGTGTTTAGTGGTAGAGTGCTGGCCTTACATGCAACAAGCACTTGATTTGATTCCTCAGTATGTTGTAAGCAGAAAAACTGGAAGTGGTGCTGTGGCTCAATTGCCTTGAGCAAAAGAAATTCAGGAAGAGTGCACAGGCCCTGATTTCAAGCCCCAGCTCTGGCAAAATTAAAAAAAAAACAAGTGCAAAATGCTGTTTGTTGAAATAAATATGTTGAAGAATTTTTATACTCACTAGAAAATTGTGCTGTTGGGAATTCATAATGAACTTTGTTAGGAAAAATTAAAATAAATTAATGAAATATTATCTGGCATTGGAAAGGACATAGTGAGATGTAAAAATGATTGGTGCCTATGGTTAATTGATACAACAATGTTACAGATACACTTGCCAGATTGTGATTTTTTAAAGTATACAATCGTGGGTTTGTTCTTTTTCAAAATAATTTTACTGCCGGGCCTAGCTACTAAGGAGACTGAGAACTGTTCGAATCCAGCCTGGGCAGGAAAGTCTGTGAGACCTTTATATCCAACTAAAGGTTCAGAAAATGTGAAGTGGCACTGTTGCTTAAGTGGTAGAGTGCTAGTCTTGAGCTGAAGAGTTGAGATACAATGCTCAGACCTAGAGTTCAAGCCCCACAACTGACAAAAAATAGTAATAGTAATAATATTAATTTTATTGTTACTATTAAGGTGTTATATATAAAGGCTACCAATTCATAAGTTTTTTTCTTTGCTAAAAGAAATACATATCCATCTTCATTGCCAACAGCCAGGAATTAGCCATCTGCTTTCCAGCTGATCTCTGGGTGTAGAGGCAATGTGTAATACAAAGCAGTACAAACCAATACAAACCATTTCTGACTATAAATAATTTTTTCTCTGCACATCTTAAAAATCAATGCTGACAACATGAAATAAAAAATCCCTAAGTTTAAAACATTCTTCTAAACAAGTTAAAGAAATCCTGATAACTAGTATTTTAAGAATAATTTCAGAGAGCTTGAACTCAGGGCCTGGGTTCTGTCTCTGAGATTTACTACTCAAGATTGGGTTGCCACTTTGAGCCACAGTGCCATTTCCAGTTTTCTCGTGATTAGTTGCACAGAAAAGTCTCACCAACTTTCCTCTCCAACCTGGCTTTGAACTAGGATCTAGAGATCTCAGCCCACTGAGTAGCTAGGCTTATAGGCATGAGCCCCTGGCACATGGCTTTTTGCTTACCTGAGACAGAGGCCAGTTAATATTAAATGTCAATCATTTTTAACTTTGTAAAATGAAGTTGACTGAAATGCCTTCCACTAGAAATAAGGAATCAAATGAGTAGGTGGGTTACAATGTTCTTACCAAAAGTTACATATTTTCCTTGTGTTTTTTTCTTCCAAAATTGTGTGCTTTCCAGAATCATACCTTATCTTTCCTTGATGGTTACTTTGGTTTATTTCATAATTGTCCACAGCTTCTTCAGCCATCATTTATTTATGTGAAGAGCTTTCAAACATCTATTTTCAGCCCAAATTCCTTGTATACACCTCTCATCCATATATTCAACTGACATAAAAACTTGTGAAACAGTAATCATCTATTATCAGTATTGGATATTAATGTGTAAGTAAAATTTAAGAAAATTACATCAATAATTATAACATGATTTCAATAATAATGCTAAACATAAATACAACGTTGATTATATTCTGAGAAATTTAATAAAAACCTCCAGGAAAAGAAATCACTTTTTTTAGTGCTGATATTATGGTTTAAACTCAGGACCTTACCTTCTCACTTAAGCTTTTTCCCTCATGGGTGGTGCTCTGTATTTCAACCACAGCTCTCCTTCAAATTTTATTTGGGGGATAATATAGAGATAAGAATCTCATGGAATAAAAAATATCATTTGTGTCCCTATCTTGGGGTTCATTTCACATAACATTCTGTTATAAGGTTATATGGTACCATGTACTACTTTCTGAAAGTGAGGTTAACCATGGGACCTATAGTTATTTGAGCCTCGCTTATTTCACTTAATAAAATTGTTTCCCTGTCTTTCCATTTCCTAGCAAATGGGGCGATTTCATTCTCTCTGATGGAGGCATAGAATTCCAGTGTGTGTGTGTGTGTGTGTGTGTATCACATTTTCTTGATCCATTCATCTACTGAGAGGCATCTGGGTTGGTTCCATTTTTAGCTATGGTAAATAATGCTGCAATAAACATAGTTGTGCCGGTAGCTTAGTATGGTCTTGTGTGTTATCATTTGGTAAATGCCCAAAAGTGGGATTGCTGGGTTATAGGGGAGCTCTAAGTGGAGTCTTGGAAAATATTATATTAAGTAAAGTAAGTCAGACAAAAGAAATATAGGTCCTATGTTTTCCCTTATTTGGAATAACTAGTGTATATGTAGGACAAGCATAAGAGTTCAAATGCTATGTACATACCACCAGATAAGATGATGTTAAGCGAAGTGAATACCAAGATAGGGTTTATAATTTACCATGTGATTTCTTTTTGTTTTTGTTTTTGTATTTTCCCCCACCAAGGTATAACTCCTGTTTTCACTGTATTTAATGTCGGTGCCCTGCATCTTGTATACACCATTTCTCTAGCTAGGGGAGGGCAAGGGAAAAAACAAAATGTTTAAATAGGTCAGGCTGACCCGTTGTAACAATGAGATACACAAGATACTATGTTGAAAAAGAATCTTTACAATATGGGTGGGGAAGCAGGGAAGGGAGGAGAGGGGGGTGTGTAGTTGTGGAGGTGGGAGGGAAGAAAGGGTAGGGGAAAAACAAAGGAGGAGGTAACAATGTACTCATTACCTTGCTCATGTAACTATAACCCCTCTATACCATATTTTTACAGTAAAAACCTCTTTTATAAAACAGAAGGTGTCATGTACACCAACTATAGCAGCCCACATATGTAATTCCAGCTGATTGGGAAGCAGAGATGACAAGGATCATGGTCTGAGGCCAGGCCAGAGAAAAAACTGCCAAGACAGCCATCTCAAAGAATGAGCTTTCCATAGTGGTTCACATCTGTATTCCTAGCTAATTATGTGGGAGGTATAGGTAGCAAATTCTCAGTCAATCTAAGATCACACCCTGGCAAAAAGTTGAACACCTCAAGTAATTAAATGGACTAGAATTACGGTAAAAGTAGTGAGCTTGTTGATGCTATACAACCAGAGTCCTATCTAGCAAGCAGGGAACCCCTGAATAGAACCCTTCCACCAAAAAGCCTAAATAATTTTAGCCTATTTGAACATCTAATTTCAAGGAGCCTGACAGATCAGAGATGATGACATTCTCTTTAAAATTAGGTATTCAAAAGAGACAAAATTATTTAGATTTTGAAAAAATTGAAAAGGAAAATACATGTGATTTTTGTTAGCTCTGTAATTCTTGAAAACATGAAATGTACTCAAGTATTTAATATATATCCATATGTGTGCATATGTCCAAGTATGTATGTATATATATGTATATATACATACATATATGTATATGTATATATATATATGTATATATATATACATACATACATACAAGTAGTTCATCGCTATTCTGTGTAGCAAATGGTACAAATGAATCTGTATAATCACTATTCAAATGCATGAATAGACAAAGAGACTGAGCAAAGAACTCATATTCAGGAAATTATGGCTAGCCCATAACCCTGAAAATCTTTTACATCAGTTTGCATGTTTCAGTTACTGCAGTACAGGGACAGTAGGACGACAGTGGGATACGAGGCAGATGAAATGAGAAATGAGAGATACAAATGTTAAAATATTCTTTCTGATGGGTAAGTGGAATTTCCTCTCTCTCTCTCTCTCTCTCTCTCTCTCTCTCTCTCTCTCTCTCTCTCTCTCTCTCTCTCTCTGTGTGTGTGTGTGTGTGTGTATTACATTTTCTTGATTATTTTTTCTCTTGAAGGTTATCTGGGCAGACTCAATAAGAATGGTCTGGCTGAAACCTTTACTATATCCTGGTTTGTAATCTTTCGGGTAAATGCCTAGAGATGAGTTGCTGGATCATATGGAAGTGGGTAGTCAAATGAGGGGTGAAGGGTTAAAAGGTAGAAGAATGAACAGGAGAAAAGGGGGGAAATGCAGAGAGGAATCCAATAAACATCCTACAATATTAAGAAGAGTGAAGGAAGAAGTGTATAGAGGAGGGATGGATGAGAACATTGAAAGGGTTGGCATTGATCAACGTATATTGTACGCATAAAATGCTTCGTTTAATGATAATTTCTATGCTACTTAAAATAATAATTAAAAAATCATGTCCCTAAACTGCTATGCAATTAGAAGCAAAGAATGAGAATTTGCTCAGACCAACTCCAGGGTCTATAAGTCTTTTTTGTTACGATAAGTTTTAGAACAACACTAATGATACATATCACCTGAAGAAAATTTAATGATTTTCAGTTATTTAAAGTAATCATTTTGGAGATATGGCTCAAGTGGCAAAATGCTACTTAGTGAGCAAAGGTGTCAGATAATGAATTCAAGTCTCAATCTCGAACAAAAGTACAAACAATCAGTAAAATTCAGGCACTTTCCTAGGCACTGGTAGCTCATGCCTTTAATCCTACCTTTAATCAGAAGGCAGAGATCTGGGGATCTCAGTTCAATGTCAGCTTAGATAGGAATGTCTGTGAATTTCATATCTCCAACTCACTGCCAAAGAAAGCTGGAAGTGGACTCATGGTTCAAGTGGTAGAATGCTAGCCTACAGCAAAAAGCTCAGAGGCAGAACCTTTGTATGCATATACATACAAAGGGGAAGTAAGTCACTCAAGTTCTCAATCTTCCTTTTCCCTAATCCTAACTCAAATATTGGACAGAACCCTAAGAGTAACCTTGATGATAATAGTAACCCAATATTAAAATTAATGGAAAATATATCCTAACAGATAATCATTGTCTTTGAAATGATTTGCACTTTGCTCCAAATACTACAGATTTCCTGACTTGGACTCTGAAATCATTCCCTATTATGAATCATTAATCTAAAATCTTCATATCATGAAAACTTCTGTAGTTTCCACTGATCTTAACTTTTACTGAACTCCTCTATCTCCAAAAAGAAGTTTCAGGTTTACTTAAAATCTACTCTAGTTCTTAACCCTAACTATATATCTAAACCTTACTAGAAACCTAACTCTAAATTTAACCCTATTGAACCCTGAATAAGAAAATTAAGAAAACTCTGTAGTTTTTGTTAAATTTCACACTTATTTTACTTGAAAGTGTTAGCAGAAAACTCAGTTTTACATGAAAGCTTACCCTTCCCTAAGCCTAAGCCTAACCTGAACTAGAAACGCAACCCTAGCCCTAGAACTAATAGCCTTTGGATTCTAAAGGTCATAAAAATACATTACTTTTTATTCATCCTAACTGTGATTTAACTCATCCTTCTAAAAATACTTTGTAGTTTTACTCATTATCTTGCCATTTTTGTAACCCTAACCCTAACTGGAATATTGAGGCTAACGCTCACACTAACCATACCCTAATATTAATATTATTAGCAGTTTCTTATTTCACATTCATCCTAATTCTAACTAGACTTGTTATTCGAAGATTTACTTTCAGTTGGACCCTAAACTTTCCATTTCCCCAGTGCTAACACTAAGCCCAGCTGGAACTGAAACCTAACTTTCATACTAATGATAGTCCAATTCAAATATTTAAGAAAAATACTCTAGTTTTATTCATTCTAATGAATACTCCAGTTTGCACTCTGGAAATGAGTTTGTTTGCCCTAATTCCCACAAATTTTCTGACTCTTCCTCTGAAGTTATCTTGTTCCCTAACATGAACCATTATATTATTTGTCCTCACATTCTCTTATCAGGAAAAATACTGTAGTTTCCAATGATCCTACCTTTTCCTGAACCCCTGTGCCCTAAAACAATATCAGATTTACTTACCATCTAGTCCATTAATTAACTCTAACTCTCAACCTAAACCTGGCTGGAAAACTCTCATTAATCATTACAAGAATGATCACTGAGAAATAAATATAATGATAATGGTCGAGTTACTGTTCAATCTCATATTTTTGCTTCCACTTGTTAGTGAAAACTGAATATTACATTAAAACTTTCCTATTCATAACACTATACATACTCAGAACAAAATACTGACCCTAAAATTTAATCCAAATTATATGTCAATACTAACACTAACACAAGTACACTAGCTCCATCCATTTCCCTGCAAATGCCATTATTTTGACATTTCTAATGGCTGCATAATATTCCATTGTTTGTAGATACCACAATTTTTGGATACATTCATCTGTGGTGGGGCATCTGGGTTGTTTCCATATCCTAGCTACTGTGAACAGTGCTGCAATAAACATTAAGGTGCACGTGTCATTGTATATTGGTTCCTGTTGTTCAGGTAGATGCCTGAAAGTGGTATGACTGGGTTATAAGGGAGATCAATCTTTATCTTTCTAAGGACCTTCCAGAGTTCTTTCCAAAGTGGTTGTATAAGTGTACATTCCCACCAGCAGTGTAATGGGGTTCCTCTTTCTCCATATCCACTCCAGCAATTGTTGTTGGCTGATTTGTGGATGTGTGACATTCTGACTGGGGTAAGGTTGTATCTCATGGTTGTCTTTATTTGCATTTCCTTCACCACCAGGGATGATGAACATTTCCTCATGTGTTTCTTTACCATTTTTATTTCTTCCTCTGAGAAGTCCCTCTTTACCTCCCTTGCCCATTTAGTAATTGATTTGTTAGGTTTAGGAGGGATTGGTTTCTTGAGTTCCCTGTATATACTGGATGTTAACTCTTTGTCTGATATATTGCTGGTAAATATTTTTCCCAATTAGTTATTTGTCTTTCTAGCTTGGTTGCAATAGATTTAGCTGTGTAGGAGCTTTTTATTTTAAAGTAGTCACATTTGTTGAGTCTCTCTCCAATTTGTTGTGATCCTGGGACTCTGTGCCTATTAGTTCAAGTGTCTCTCCTACTCCGTCCAGCAGTAGTTTCAGAGATTCAGTTTTAATATTAATATATTTAATCTATTTTGAGTTGATATTGGTGCATGGTGATAGCCTGGGGTCCATTTTTAGTTTTCTGCATGTGGCAGCGCAATTTTCCCAGCACTAGTGGTTGAAGAGGCTGTGTTTCTTCCATTGTATGTCTTGGGCTCCTTTGTCTAATATCAGCTGGCTGTAGGCCTGTGATTTATTTCTGGATCTTCTATTCTGTTCCATTGGTCTTCTGATCTGTTTTTGTGCTAGTACCATGCTGTCTTTATTATTATAGCTCTGTAGTATAGTTTGAAGTGCAGCATGGATATCCCTCCCATTTTGTCTTTGTTCCCTAGAATTGGTTTGGCTATTCTAGGTCTTTTTTTGATCCCTATGAATTTTTGGACTGTTTTCTGTATTTTAGTGATGTAAGTCATTAGGATTTTAATAGGAATTGCATTGAATTTGTATATTAAGTTTGGCAATATTGCCATCTTCACTATATTAAGTTGGCCTATCCAAGAGCATGGGAGGTCTTTCCATTTCCTAGTGTCTTCTGAAATTCTTTCTTTATCTTTTTATAGTCTTCATTAAATAGTTCTTTTACATCTTTGGTTAGGTTAATTCCAAAATATTGTATTTTGGGGGAGGTTATTGTGAATAGGGTTACTCCCTTTATTTCCCTCTCCTCTTGTACATTGTCAGTATACAGGAAGGCAGCTGATTTTTGTGGGTTTATTTTGTATCCTGCTACTTTGCCTAAGTGATTTATGATTTCTAAGAGTTTGGGGATGGAATTTTTGGGATCATGAAAGTATAGTATCATGTTGTCTGAAAAAAGGAATAGTTTAACCTCTTCTTTCCCTATGCGGATCCCTTTCATGTATTTTTCTTGCCTTACTGACCTGGCTAAGGGTTCCAGGACTATATTGAAGAGCAGTGGAGACAGTTGGCATCCTTGCCTTCTTCCTGATTTTAGGAGAATTGGTTGTAGCTTTTCCCCATTAAGTATAATATTGTCTATTGGTCTGTCATAAATGGTTTTATTGTTTTAAGAAATGTTCCTGCTATTTCTGTTTTCTCCAGAGCCTTTAGCATGAATGAATGTTGAATTTTATTAAAGGCCTTTTCTGCATCTGTGGTGAAAATCATGTGATTCTTGACTTTGGCTCTATTGATGGGTTGGATTATATTTATTGACTTACAGAATAAAATAGATCCCAATACGATAATACTAGGAGACTTCAACACACCGCTCTCACCAAAGGACAGGCCTACCAACCAGAGGATCGGCAAAGAAGCTACCAAATTAAGTGAGGCCATACTTCAAGAGGAATTAACTGACATCTACCGAGTATTTCACTGTAAAACAACACAGTACACATTCTTTTCAGCAGCTCATGGAACTTTCTCCAAAATAGACCATATCATAGTTCATGCAAGGAACTTAAGCAAATACAAAGGGAAGACATAATCCCCTGTATCCTATCTCACCATAGTGGAATCAAGCCAGTTCTCAATAACAAAGCATACCGCAGAAATTTCTCTAATACATGCAAATTGAACAGCACACTCCATAGCAAATGCCTGGGTAATGGAAGAGATCAGCGAAGAAATAAAACTTTTCCTACAACTCAATGAAAATGAAAAAAAATCTCACAAAGAAACTTTGTGAGAGCTGCAAAAGCAGTTCTGAGGGGCAAATTTATTGCCCTCATTGCCCACATCAAGAAAATGGAGACAGACCAAGTAAATAATCTCATGTTGCAATTAAAACAGCTAGAAAAACAAGAAAAAATGGAACCTAAAGTTACTAGACGGAGCCAGATAACCAAATTAAGAGCAGAGATTAACCAATTAGAAAATTAAAAAATTACAGCCAAAATTAACCAAACAAAAAGCTGGTTCTTTGAAAAAATAAACAAAATTGATGGCCCATTTGCAAGATTAATTAAAAAAGGAAGAGAGGAAAGCCATTGTAACAGGATTAGGGATGCCACGGGAAAAATCATAACACATACCCAAGATATACAAACAATCCTAATGGACTATTTTCAAAAGTTATAATCTCTAAAGGAAGAAAACCTGGCAGATATTGATGCATTTTTAGAGAAATCCAAGTAGCCCAAACTGAGCAAAGAAGAAACCAGTTAAATAAGCCAATATCCTACCACGAGATACAGGAAGCTATCAAAAGTCTTCCAACCAAAAAAGCCCAGGACCAGATAGATTCATAGCAAAATTCTATAAGACCTTTAAAGAAGAACTAATACCCACACTCCTCAAGCTCTTCAGAGAAACAGAGAAGGAGGGAGCTATCCCAAACTCATTCTATGAAGCCAATATCACACTCATCCCCAAACCAGGCAAAGACCCAACCAAAAAGGAGAATTACAGGCCAATTTCCTTGATGAACACAGGTGCAAAGATCCTTAAGATTCTAGCTAAAAGAATCCAGAAACACATTAAAAAAATCATACACTATGACCAGGTAGGCTTCATCCCAGAGATGCAGGGATGGTTTGACATTGTAATGATTTTAATGACAAGTTTATTTTGTCAGATATAAGGATTGCTACGACTGCTTTCTTACTAGGGGCATTTGATTGGTAGATCCTTTTCTAACCCTTCACTCTGAGTTTGTTTGCATGTTTGGCTTAGAGGTGGGTCTCCTGAAGGCAACAGATGGATGGGTCATGTTTTAGGATCCAAACTGCAGTTCTTTTTCTTTTGATTGGTGAAGTAAGCCCGTTAATCTTAAGAGATAGTATAGAGAGATGCATTATGGTCACTGTTTTTCTTCTTTCCTTTCCTCTGTCCTTGCTCAGATAGACTTCTATTAATGCCTGTCTGGGTGCAGGTCTCTGTTTCTGGTTGCTTTTCTCAGGTTGTGTTCCACTTCTTAGTAGTCTTTGTAATGCTGGCTTAATGTTTATGTATTAATTTAGTTTTTCTTTGCTATTGAAAATTTTCAGTTCTCCATCGCATGTGAATGCTAGCTTTTCTGAGTATATCAGTCTGGATTGGCAGTTATTGGCTCTCAGGGCTCATGTGGTACTTTCCCAGGCCTTTCTTGCATTCAGTGTTTGTGTGGAGAGATCTGTAGTGATTCTAATATTTTTCCTATAGTAGTATAGCTCCTTCTTCATTTTTGCTGCATGCAAGATTGTTTCCTTATCATTCAGATCTATCATTTATTCTATAATGTGTCTAGAAGTGTTTCTCCTGGGATCCTGCTTGTTAGGTGTTCTATATGCTTCTGTTATGTGGGTAAGATGTTCTTTTTTGAGATGGGGAAAATTTTCACCGATTATCTTGTGGAATAGGTGTTGCATTCCCTTGCTTTGATATTCCTCACCTTCGTATATGAAGGTTAATTTTCTTGGCACTATCTGCTTGCCCTTGAATTTCCCTTTGGTATAATTTAAGTGAATTTTCCATATCTGTCATTTTTTGTTCCAGTTGATGTATTCTGTCTTCTGAATTCCATTTTGTTCACTCTGTTAACTGTGGCTTCCATTGTGTTTTGCATGGAGGAAATGGACTCATTGTTGATTTCAATGGATTCAATGTTGGTTTTCAAAATACTAATCTCACCTCTTAATGAGGTGTGTACTGCCTCTATTTTGTCACTTATCTCATGGCTTAGTGAGGTGTGTGCTACCTCTATTTTTGCATGCATCTCCTGTTCGATGTCCTGCACCTCTTTTGGTATTTTGACCTGGTGTTCTTTCAAATTCTGGTCTATTTCTCACTTTATTTCTTGAGTCATTGCCTCCAGCATGTCTTGGATGTAGTGTTTGTCTTCCATTCCTGCTTTGCTCCCAGTGGGGCTCTCCCCTGGGTTGCTGCTGGCTTTTAGAGATAGCTTGCTATCCTAGCTGTTGATAAACCTTATAATATTTCTCTGTGATTTTCTCATGGTTATTCAGGGATTATTGCAGACTAATCTGAAATTTTGTTTTGGTCAATAGGTGTCTGTCTTTGCTTGGTTACTGTTTCTGTGCTGGTAGAGGGAGTCTGTACCTGATCTCAGTTCTGTTGGGGGCCGACCTCCAGCTGCTGGTCTGACCCACACAGGATTCTCAGCTCTCTGCTGTAGATCACTGGCAGTTCCCGCCGTTAGAGGGGTTGAGCAACCTAGACTGCTCCTGTTTGTTCCTACAGGTGCTCTTGGCTAGTTTGGATGTGCTGGATGTATTCTCCCAGATGCTGGAGTCTGCTATGGTCTCCTGATGTTTTGTTTTGTTTTACTTTTTTGGCTATTTTTGGGCTTGAACTCTGGTCTTGGGTGCTGTCCCTCAGCTCTTCAACTCAAGGCTGGCACCCTACCATTTGACCCATAGCACCACATCTTGCCCTTTCAGCTTATGTTTTGCTGAAGAATCAGATCCAGGGCCTCTTGCACCTAAGACAAGCACTGTACTGTTGAGGACCTTACCAGTCTGAGCTCCTGACTATTATCGGGTGCTGGAGGCCTGTGTTGTTCAATTCTTAGCCTAGAATATATGGGTCAGGTTCTTGTGGAGTTTGGGCTTCTCTTGTCCTGAACCCCCCGCATCTTTTGCTGTCACAGGCATGATTACCAGGAGTGTAGTTCCCTGTTTTTCTCCCCTCTACTGAGGCGTATGCACAGCTTCTGATTTCAGTTGGGAGGAGTTGGTTATGTTGCTCAGGCACCAGATCCCCAGGCCTGGTCCCAGACCCCAGCCTGGGCACACCTGTTGGACCTGTGCTGCTGTGTATCCCACCTATATTACGCAGCTTGGAGTACACAGTTCAAATTTCTTCCACCGTTGGTTTCTTGACCCAGTGGCGCTGTACCAGGCTTGGGCTTTTAAGCTTCCTTCCAGGGTCTCTCTTATTCTAGCCTGGCCAGCTGAGTCTGATTCATGGGCTGGTGGAGCTCTTGAACAGTTTCTAGTTTTAGTGGGTCCTGTGGTGCAGGTTTTGGGGTAGGGGGTCTGGGGATTCGCACCAGCTCTGGTCTCCCTTGAGGAATACACTGTCCCCTGTGGGGTACTCACCCTGGAGCTATTTGTTTCCGTGTGATGTAGGTTGTTGTTGGTTGCCATTGCAGTCAGAGTTCAATTGAGGTGGTTGTGGGCTAGGCTGAGAGGTGGTGGCTCTGTGTGTTTCTTTTCTGTCACTGCCTCCATTGACACTGTTTGGGTCCGCTCCACGGGATTGGCCTCTGACCTTCACCCGAGGGGTGGGGAGGGGACTCTGTTCAGGTTCTGATTGCTGGGGTTTGTCTTTGTTTGTGCTCTCTGGATCAGCACCACTTCCTTTCAGTTCTTCTGCTCTGGTGTTCTGTGGGCATCTCATGTATCTCTGAGGTTCCTGCCATGGGGCTGAGTGGCTTTGGTGGGATGGAGCCTCTCTGCTCCAATGGAGAGTGAGGGGAAGGGGTGGGATCTTTGTGTAAGTTCCCTGCTCAGAGGTTTCTTCATTCGTCAGGATCAGCCGGTCTGACACTGATACCTCAGGGGTCTTTGGTTCTGGTGATCTGCAGACAACTCCCTGTGTATCTGGGCCACCGGTAGCTCCCACCAGGCCAGGCTGGCCATGGCTTGGCACGCTGCTTTGTGGCCAATAGACGTTGGGGGAGGCGTCTTCAAGCTCCTCTGTTGTGAAATTCTTCTTTTCAACTCCTGTTTTTCTCTGGATGTTGATTTTTTTGTTGTTGTCGGTCTCTTGGGGAGATTAAACGTTGGAACTCAAACTCTCTTTTTGGTTGGGGAGAGCTGTGGCGTTCTCCTAGTTCCCCGTCACCATCTTGGACCCCCTCGAGTTTTTGCTTTTTTTTATTCAGAAATAATTTTAATTTATCTGTTGAAATGAGTACTAAAGAAACTAAAGATATTTCTGGTGCTTATGTGAAAAATTATACCTTAAAATATTCTGTATTCTGTTTGTATAATGCCCATAATCTATTTTATTCTTTCCTAGATATAAGACTTTGAATTCTACATTGTTTTATAATATATAGGTTCATTAATAAATGTGTCCTTTCAGATTGCATTCCATACCAAAACAGTTTAAGATTCCTTTTTTACTAGGTCCTTATAGTATATTTCTTTGGAATAAAATAACAATGTTGCCTAATTTTAAAAGTTTTATAACGATTATGCTATGTAAAGGCCTTTCTAAGGTTAAGATTTAATACACTGATGTCAAACTAACTTTTATTTATATGGATTACATGTATTGTTACACTAGTAATTTTGTAATCAACTTTTTAATAATTGTTTTTCATTTCTTGCATCTGAAGAATGAAAAATCTGGAATAATTCACAGATTTTCATATCATCCTTTGTAATTGCCATGTTAATCTCTGTATTGGTGTAATTTGGGTTCATGTGCTGCTGAAGCATGTAATGTCCTCTAAATTTAGGTAGTTAATGATGCAATATTTATACAGGATTATATCCTTGGGTGCCTGTTTGTAACAAGGAAACCTTATTGTTTCTAACAATGCTACTGATCTTATTTCCCTAAAATTCTGTGTATAATGAAAAATAATTATATTGTTCAGTTGATTGCTCACGTTTGTAATTTTTTTTGTCAATGACTATTTTAAATCTTTTTCATTTTAGTTTAATCATACTTTGAAGCATTTTTAGCTAGGCCCAAAGGGGATGGCTTTTTCAAATACTTATTTATTCAACTGAGTTTGCTCTGTGTAGCTAACGGATTCAAAGTAAGCCTTGCTTAAGAGCTACTTCTAAACTTCTGCAGCTGAAATTTTCCCAAATGCGGTCTCATTGGCACAAATGTCTACCTGATTCTTTACCCTTCTTCCATGTAGGATCAGACCAAACAGAATATCTTACCCTGATGGCGTAAATTGTCTTACTTGAACAAAATAAATCTTAGTTCCAAGGGATCATAGAAAAATGAATATTTCAGACAGAACTTTTCAGACTAGAAGGTTTTTTTTATCAAAATATAATGGTTTATTATACCTACCATTTCAAAAGTAGCTAAAGCCAAGAAGGTGAAAAAATTGTTCATATGCATGATTACCTAATGTCCTGGCCTGTCTACCTTCCAACCAGGCAGGAACTTAGACTACTGCCTTTCTATCACCAAATATTTTCATAGCTCTAGGAGAAGTCCATTTGTTTCTCCTTGTTATTAGGCCTTAAATTGGTAATGTTTCCTCTTGCCTCCAATCTGTAAATCTACAAAAGGTAAAGGTTTAAATCTAACTCTATCAAACACTGAGGTAGAGATAATGGAAAAATACTTTAAAGCAGAGTTGCTTTGGATACCCTAACCAAAACAGAACAATACAAAACATGTGCCATTTTATTATATTATATATAGTTATATATTTTATATTTATATGTGCTGATTTTATATTTCACACAGTGAAACTTACTAGAATCAATTGATAATTTGACAAATAAATTGATATTTATTTATTCCAATAAATAGAATTGGAATGTAAATAATTAGGTTTAGAATATATATTAGAATATAAAAAGTATCAATGCAATGTCTTCGGTATAAACTTGTGATACCTTCTAAGTGTTCATGGTCTTCTGAATTCACATTGTTAAAAATCAATGTTGTTTTCTCTAATCTATAAGAGATTTTACTCTGAGGCTCTGTTTATTGTTTTAACTCACTGGTCCCAAACTGTTTTTCTCCATATTTCTGATGCATTCCTCCTACATATTATACTCCAATTTTGCTAATATGATATCTAAAAGACATTATTCTTCTATAGACCCATGGGTCCTAATATCTTATGGCTGAGTTACCTGCATCATCAGATAACAGGGGCAATACTTCTCACCTAGGCCTACGCAACATGCCAGCAGACAGTAACTGAAAATCCATCTCAATTTCTCATTTCTTATATTTCAGGGCTCCAATTCCTTGAGAAACAAGAATTAGCAGCAAGCAATTGTGTAATGTAAGGCAACTTAAAATGAAAGATGAAGTCACAAAATCGAGAGAAATTACTCTATTTCAACCTGAATTGACAGATGACCAGCCCATATAAGTGAACAAATCAGAAAGTGTCACAAGATTATTTTTAATACCCCTCCCCTAATGACTAATGTAATATTTCAGTCCAGCATAAGTGGGCCCAAAAATAGTTCCTGGAAGGATAGATCCGTGATTGATATACCATGGTCAGGAAAATGACTTAGAGGTTAAAGTTAATTCAGCAAAACATTAATTGAGAAGATCGTTTGTGCTTCAAAACACTGGTACTTTAGTACAACTTGGTTCTGTGGTATAAAAATGTTGTCATTCTCAAACCAACCTACATTTAATCTCCTGAAAGTGTATTCCTTTTCAAATAAACTTTTTGAAATCACACTTACCAAAATAACATTTGATAAGTAGATGACACTTAGTGACACTACAAGTTTTTCAAGTGTAGGGAGCAAGTTACAATAGAGTTGATTCATTTACCCAGCACTAATGTCAGACAGGTTCAACCATTCATTAAAGTCTAAAAGTAATACCACGCACCATTTGTGTTGCTCAGTAGGTGCCTTCCAGAAATTTGTTTAATAGATCAGCCTCCCATATTTCAACCTTAAACATTAGCTAATAAAGTAAATTTCATCACTTAATAACGGGCATTTTAAAAAGTCACAAATACTTGCCTTATCATATGCTGTTTTGTTTTCCCTCTGTCTAACACAGTAAGAAATATGTCTTTAAGTCTTGAATATGGGTACTCATCTGAGATGTGACAAAATCTATCTTCTATTTCTATCATATTCTTCTATAGTAGTATATGTTACTTTTCTTCTTTTTCCAAAACTTATAGGTAGTAGAAAGTTTTATTCCATGTAATATAAAATAATCACACATCATTGTACAAAACCATTTATAAAAACTGGTAGTTAAGAATACATTCAAAGCCATTTTTAAACTTTCTTGTTGACTAAAGATTAATTTTCAAATGGATGAGAATATAATCATGTCTAGGTGTTTCAAGTCTCCAGTCTTGCAAATTGTTATTGCAGATGAATGAATTATGGAAATATAAGCTGACATCAGTTCAAGTATGTGCAGGACTGAAACTCCATGGAATGTATATAAACCTTTCAAATATTAACAGACAGTTTAACAGAATGACTATCAGGAAGTTGAAACCAGAGAGCCATAGTAGTAAAGACATAGAATGAATGAAAAATGGAACAAGGGGCAAGTACAGCTAGAATACTCAATGTACACATTTGAGAAAGGAAGTGGTAAATCGGAAATAAATCTTGGAGAATGTGGTGGTTGATAATGATAGAAGATGTCACTGTGATCCAGGAGCAATGGATAATTAGGTGGACATATTTAATTGTAAGACACTTTCACAACCTTTGGAAATTCAGTTAAAAAAACACAAAAACACATAAAAATCACAACCAAACAGCAATCTGTAGGGAGTATGAATATGACCTCTCAAAAATTTTAAGCAGTTAATGGAGAGAAGTCTTAGTAAAAGCAAACAAAGATGTTCAAAGAGGGCAGTTTGGCGTAGAGGAGGATTCTGAACAGATTTAAATAGATTATCTAAGGTTATAAATCACATATATCTGCTGCAAATATTATCTTTCTTCTATGAGTTCTCTTTGTCTGAACTTGATAATCCAGTCCTGAGCCACAATTGATAGCTTGGAAAAATGGAATGGAAGAAACAAAATGAAGAACCCATTACTCCACTGTAGAGAAAACAATCTTTTATTTTTTCCTCTCATCCCTCTTCACTACATTTTATTCATACTTTTAGGTCAATTCATTTTGAATTACATTTTCCTTCTTTATTCTGGCAAAGTAATTGGTCAAATAATTCACTAAAAGTTATTTGCCATTTTTTTTGATTATGCTGTTTAATTGACTAAGCGAGTCCATTAAACTTTCCTCTTGTATTTGGTTGCCATGAAACAACATCTATGTTAATGAGGACAAATCTAATGTAAAAATTGTCTCCAGAAAACCAGTCCAAGAAACTGTGATTACAAATACTTGGCTAACTTTTTTCTTTTTCCTTTACCTTGAAAGTCTTCTTGTGTCTAAATTGCCCAGAAAAATAGGTGCTCCATCACTTTTTGTTTCAATCAATTCTAACCTCAAGGATATATTTTGCTAACAAGATGCTTAGAGGAAACCAAAAAATACTCCATTTTTATCTTCTCACTTAAGACTCACCTTAGATAACATATCAGGAACAGTGAAGTTTTTCTTTGCAAAATTATTTCAATATATTATTTTTCTCTTGTTCTTGCATTTGCTCACCAAGATGTATGGAGAAGAATAGAGGTAAATCACCCATACCTTGGAAGACAGGTCTGTTACAAAAGGACAACGCTTCTGTGTCCTACTTCTATGTCCTCCTCTCAACTCTTTCCTGATTTCCAATTAAACACAGCTTCTTGGCTATTGAAGCCTCACCCACTGCTTCATCTTCATAGTTTCTCTTTTAAAACTCTTTTAAGGGTAGAGACCCAGCTATATACAACCAATCTGAAAAGGATCCCAAACCTCAAAATCTAAAGGAGTTTTATGACTCTTCAGGAGGATGATTGGGAGACCTAGGACCCCCCATGCCAATCGTTTGATCATCACATTCCTGCCTCATTTTGTCCCCTTTCCTATTGGCCAATATTCGTCGCTGTAACTGATCTGGATATGACCAGGTGTCAGGAATGGTAGTGGTTAGAGCCCCGTTCTTTTTTTGTCTAGGAGACAACTCCTCCGCTACTTGCACTCTCAGCAATCACTGGCAAACCAATGACTCATATCCTTTTGCAGGTTTGGTACGTGTTCCCCCATTTATTGTTCTGGCTACTAATGACTCTCAGTTTTCCCAGGTTCAATTGATTCATCCGCGCACTAAAAGAGCAGTAGGATTGATCCTTGCAATCGGGTCCGCAATCATCGCTACAGTGGCTTCAGCTACCACCGCCGCTGTATTGCTGTCCGAAAGCGTGTCCACCGTGCAACAGATAAACCAGCTCATCCCTCAACTGTCATCCATAGAATTATAACATTTACAAGTTGCCAATCATCTTAAGGGAGGCCTCCTTGTGCTCCAACAACAAATAGACTTGCTCCAAGAACAGATTACGTTTCTTTGATTACAACAAGGAGGACTATGTAATGCTATGACTAATTCTGTCTGTCAGCTTACCACTCCCGCACCCAATTTCACTGAACTTAGTAACGACCTCAAAGGCCCTAAGTTCCTTAAGTACTTAAACTTCAACCAAATCCTGCTGCATGATGTTACCCACCTAAACCAGACCACCATTCAGCTTATTCCCGCTGTCTCCTTTTTAGAAGATGTGCTTAAAAAGTTTCAATGGTTTTCGCCATCCTCTCTGGTCATCTGGGGAGGCCATGCACATGTAGGGCTTACTCTCCTAGGAATTATTAAATGCTTGCACTCCCGGCAAAAATGCCTCCAATGACGGTTCACCATAATGATGGTCCTTTTAAAAGAAAAGGCAAAATTTGTGGGTAGAGCCGGTCAGATCTGGTTGAGTCAGCTAGAGTAGCAGTTGAAGCACACTTCCTGCTCATAGAGACGTGACCCACAGGCACGTCTGCCTAGCTTTCCAGCCATGAGCTGTCCATGCTCCCTACATGCCTCCGGGGGACCAATCAGTGCCTGTCACCAAGCAGTGCCCATCATCAACTCCCCGCTAAGTAATTGGCTGGGAAGGACTCAGGAGGTTGGGAAAGCTGGAGCTATAAAATCCCAACCCTTGTGCAGAAATAAACCAGAACTGCTTAAACCTGTTCTCCCAACGTGTGTTCCTTGAGTGCGTCGTTCACACTTACCTCCTGCCAGAGATCTAGCCCTACAATGTAGCAATGGGGGAGGCCTTATAGTCCTTCACCTTCATTAGACTTGAAGCTAAAAATCTGTGATTAGTTGGAAATCAGGCAAGAGCTAAGAGGAGGACAGAGAAATAGGACATAGGAGCATTGTCTTTTTGTAAAAGACACTGTCATCCATGGTATGGGTGATTCAACTCTATTCTTCTCCATACATCTTGTTGAGCAAATGCAAGATGAAGAGAAAAAAATAATCTATGGAAATAATTTTGCAAAGAATAACTTCACTGTTCCTGATATGGTATCTAAGGAGAGTCTTAAGAGAGAAGATAAAAGTGCAGTATTCTTCGGTTTCCTCTAAGCATCTTGTTAGCAAAATATCTTTGAGGTTATAAGTGATTGATCCAAAAATTGGCAGAGTACTTATTTTTGAGGGCACTTTAGACAAAGAAGACTTTCAAGGTAAAAGAAAAAAAGAAAAATGTATAGCTAAATATTTGTGATCACAGCTTCTTGGACTGGTATTTTGGAGACAAAGTTTTACATTAGAGATTGTCCTCATTAACATTGATGCTGGGTTTCCGTGGCAACCAAATGCAAGCGGGAAGTTTAATGGACTCGCTTGGACAAGAAAACAGCATGATAGAAAAAAAATGGCTAATAATATTTAGTGAATTATTTTGACCAATTACTTTGCCAGAACAAAGAAGGAAATATTTAATTCAAATCACTTGACTTAAACTTATGAATAAAAGTAGTCAATAGAAATGAGAGAAAACGTAGACGACTGTTTCTTCTCCAATGGAGTAATGGGTTCTTGATCTTGTTTCTTCCATTCTATCTTCACAAGCTATCAAGTGTGGCTCAGGACTGGAATATCCTTTCAGACCAAGAGAACTGGCAGAGGAAAATATTTGCAGCAGATGTAGGTGATTTATAACCTTAAACAGTCTATTTAAATCTGTTAAAATTTCTCCTCTACACCAAATTGCTCACTTCGAACAGCTTTGTATGCTTTTCCCAAGATTGTCCTTCATTAACTATTTAAAATTTTGAGAGGTCATAATCGTACTCTATAGAGATTGCTGTTTAGTTGTGGTTTTTGTGTGTTTTTGTTTTTTGTTGTGTTTTTTCACTGAATTTCAAAATGTTGTGAAAGTGTGTTACAAAAATGTCCATCTAATTGTCCAATGTTCCGGGATCAGAGTCACTCCTTCTATCATTCTCAACCAACCCCTTCTACAAGATTTATTTCCGATTTACCACTTTCTTTCTCACATGTGTATATTAAGTATTCTAGCTGTACTTGCCCCTTGTTCCATTCTTCGTTCATTCTATGGCTTTATTATTATTCCTTTACTATTATTACTATTAATTTAATTTCCTGATACTCATTCTGTTAAACTGTCTGTTAGTACTTTGAAAGGTTTATATACATTCCATGGAGTTTCAATTCTGCATATACTTGAACTGATATCAGCTTATATTTCCATAATTCATTCATCTGAAGTAACAATTTGCAAGACTGGAGACATGAAGCACCTAGACATGATTTCATTGCCCTCCATTTGGAAGATTAATCTGTACTCAACAAGAAAGTTTAAAAATGGCTTAGAATGTATTCCTAACTACCAGTTTTTATAAATGGCTTTGTACAATGGTGTGTGATTATTTTATTTTACATGGGATAATATTTTCAACTACCTATAATTATTGGCAAAAGAAGAAATATAAAATTTACTACGGTAGAGGAATATGATAGAAATAGAAGACAGATTGTATGTTTGTCAAATCTCTGATGAGTACCCATATTCAAGACTTAAAGTCATATTTCTTACTATATTAGACATATAGGGAAAACATAAAACACCATATGATAAGGCAACTATTCATGACTTTTTAAAATGTACTTATGTGATGAAATTTACTTTATTAGCTAATGTTTTGGTTTGAAATATTGGAGGCTGAACTATTTAACAAATTTTTGAAGGCACCTACTGAAAAACACAAATGGTGGGGGGTACTATTCCTACACTTTAATGAATGGTTGAACCTGTTTGGCATTAGTGCTGGGTGAATAAATCAACTCTATTGAAACTTGCTCCCTACACTCGAAAGACTAGTAACCTCACTAAATATCATCACTTGTAAAGTGTTATTTTGGCAAATGTGATTTTTAAAAGTTCATTTGAAAAGGAATATACTTTCAGCAGATTAAATGTAGGTTATCATTTGTTTGAGAATGACAACATTTTTATACTACAGAGCCAAGTTTACTGAAGTACCAGTGTTTTGAAGCACTAAGGATCTTCTCAATTAATGTTTTTTGAATTATATTTGACCTCTATGTCAAGTATTCCTAGCATTGGTAGACCAATTATGGATCTATCGTTCAGGAACTATTTTTTAGCCTGCTGATACTGGACTGAAATCATTCATTAACCATTAGGAGAAGGGTACTACAAATAATCTTGTGACATTTGTGGTCTTTTCCACTCATGTGGCATGGTCATCTGAAAATTGAAGGTTTGAATTACTGTACTTTCACATTTTGTGATTTCATCTTGCATTTTAAGTTGCCTTGCATTTCCCAATTGCTCACTGCTAATTCCTGCATTTCAAGGAATTGGGGCCCTGAAACATAAGAAATGAGAAATTGAGATGGGTCTTCAATTACTTTCTCTTGGCATGTTGCATGGGCATAGGTGGGAACTTTTGCCCTAGTTATCTGATGATGCGGATAACTGGGAGCTGGGATCCTAGGACCCATGGATCCTGTAGAAGAATAATACCTTTTAGACATCATATCAGCAAAATTTGAGTATAATCAGGAAGAATGCTTCAGAAATATGGAGAAAAACAATTTGGGACCAGCGAGTTAAAACAATAAACAGAGCAGCAGAGTAAAATCCCTTATAGATTAGAGGAAAACAACATTGTTTTTTTTTTTACCATGTGAATTCAGAAGACCAATAACACGTAGAAAGTATCACAAGTTTATACCGAAAACATTGCATTGATCCTTTTTATATTCTAATATATATTCTAATCCTGATTATTTATATTCCAATCTATTTATTGGAATAATATAAATTAATTTGTCAAATTATCAATTAATTCCAGTAAGATCCACTTTGTGAAATATAAAATCAACACATATAAATATAAAATATATAATTATCTATAAGAAAATGTTTTGCATTGTTCCGTTGTGGTTAGGGAATCAAAGGCAACTGTTTTAAAGTATTATTCCATTGCCTCTACCTCATTGTTTGGGAGAATTAGAACTAAAGCTTTACCATTCAGGGATGTACAGCTTAGAGGCAAGAGGAAACACTGTGGTTAAAACACTACCAATTTCAGGCCTAATAATGAGGAGAAACATATGGACTTCTCCTGGAGCTATGGAATATATTTGGTGATAGAAAATCAGTGGTGTAACTTCCTGCCTGGTTGGATGGTAGTCAGGCCAGGACATTAGGTAATCATGCATATGAACAATTTTTTCACCTTCTTGGCTTTAGCTACTTTTGGAATGGTAGGGTGTAATAAGCAGTTATATTTTGAAAAAAAATACCTTCTAGTCCGAACAGTTCTGTCTGAACTGTTCGTCTCCATATAATCCCTTGTAACTAAGATTAGTTTTGCTCCAGTAAGACAATCTATGCTGTCAGGGTAAGACATTCTGGTTGGGCTGTTCCTATACGAAGCAAGGGTAAAAGGTCAAGGAGACATTTGTGCCAGCAAGACCTCATTTGGGAAATTTTAAGCTGCAGAAATTTAGAAGTAGCTCTTAAGCAAGGCTTACTTTGAATCCATTAGCTCCACAAAGCTAAATCAGTTAATAAATAAGTACTTGAAAATCCATTACCTTTGCACCTATCTATAACTGCTTCAAAGTATGATCAAATTTCAAATGAAAAAGACTTAAAATAGTCATTTACAAAAACTTGCAAATGTGAGCAATCGAACAAACAACATAAGTTTTTTCCACCATACACAGAATTTTACAGAAATAAGATGAATAGCAATTTTGGGAACAATAAGGTTTCCTTGTTACAAATAGGCAACCAAGGATATATACCTGTCTTAAGATTGCATCATTGATTACTTTAGTTTATAGGATACTACATGCTTCAGCAGCAGGTCTACCCGAATTACAATACAGAGATTTACATGCCTCTTGCACAAGGATGATATGAAAATTTGTGAAGTATTCCATATTTTTCATTCTTCAGATGCAAGAAATGAAAAACTGTTATTCAAAAGTTGATTACAAATATACAAGTGTAATAATATATGTAATTCATAGAAATAAAAGTTAGTTTGACATCAGGGTATTCAATCTTCACCATTTTAGAAAGGCCTTTACATAGCATAACCTTTATAAAACTTTTGAAATAAATAACATTGTCATTTTATCCGAAAGAAATAAAATTCTATAAGGACCTAGGAATTAAAAGAATCTTAAAATGTTTCTGTATGGAATGCAATCTGAAAGGACACATTTATTAATGAACGTATGTATTATAAAACAATGTCGAATTCAAAGTATTATATCTAGGAGCGAATGAAACAGATTATGGACATTATACAAACAGAATACTAAACATTTTAAAATATACTTTTTCAGACAAGCACCAGAAATATCTTTAGTTTCTGTAATACTCATTTCAACAGATAAATTAAAATTTTTTTCTGATTTAAAAAATCACAAACTCTATAGAAATCATTATAGATGTATACAAACAACTAAAATATATTTTGACATCAAAGTCAGGCAATTCACTTGGAAGAATACCATGGAATACATGAATTTTTAAAGTAAGGTATTGCTGTTTCTTTGTATTGTGAAAATATTTTCTATGGTCACATAGGATGGACTGGCAATTTTGAAATTAAAGAAACTTAACTGATCCATTAGGACTTAGGAGAACAATTTGTACAGCTTTCCACAACTTCAAAGAGGTAGTGATACATACTTATCCTTTTGGCAATATCAAATTCAGTTTCTTCCAAGTTGTGCTTCAGAACTGACTTGATATAATGGTTCAATAGAAGGAGATCCAGCGTATCATTGCTATATCTATTCCCAGCAGCAAGATGCATGGGGGTCAAGAGGCCTTTAACTTGGCCATTGGTATCTGCATGATGATGAAATAAAGAAGCCACTCTGTTATTATTCCATGTATAAGTACTGTGCAGGGATGTCCAGCCATTCACAGTTATTGCATGAATATCTGCCTTGAGCCACCAACTCATGGACAATATCTAAGTGTCCACTGTAGGCTTTTCGATGAAGAGGGGTATACTCATCGTCATCCCTAGTAATCACATGAGTGACCTTTTTGGAAAGTAGTCTCTGCACTGTAGTAAGGTGATTATTTTCAGCAGAACAAAGAAGAATTTTCCTTGGATACTATTTCATTTTTTTTTGCAATTGATACCATTTCTCACTTTTTCATCTTGTTCCTCAACTTCATCAGAATTGCCTAACCAGAGACTTTGAGTGCCAGTGAGAATGAGCTGTCCATGTATTTCCCCAATAGTTCACATTGGATGAAATGGTCAGAAAAATCTGGTGAATTTCCTGCATCTGTTTTTTTCACTATTATTTATTTTCTCTTTTTTCATTTTTACTATTCTAAATTATTCTAACTGGAGAGTAGGGAATTGGTAGAGAGCAGAGGAAAGATTTTCCTCCGTATTTAAAGGTACAGACTGAAAATGAGGACCAGTGTTGTCTTCTTTTGCAGCTTATTCTAAGAATGAGAAAACAGGAAATAATATCTTCTATGTAAATGAATTGGGATATGGCAGAGCAGAAAGTGAAATGATGCAACCAAAAATATAAAAGCAAAATAAATTATGATAATTATGGAGCAATCATATTACTTATAAGAACCATGAAAGGGAGAGAGGAAGAGAGAGAGAGATGTGCAATGATTTAGCTAGCCACAAAATCCATCCCTCTCATCAAATTATAGAGCAAATAAATTTATTTTTTAAAAGAGATGGAAATAGAATTTAAAATCAGATGTCTCCATTGTTTTTAATTATATTCTTATTATCTTAAATACTTGTACAAGGGAATTTTCATTCAACATATCAGTTTTTTAAAGTAAAATGGATCTTTATATAACTTTTCCACACCCTTCCAAACCTCACCCCACTTTAATTTTTTCTAGTTTCATACTATCTGTATTGAATATTATACCTTCAGGCTCCTCCTCCATAACTCTCTTTATTCCTTCCTTTTGACTTCCACTCACATATTCCAAGTGATAGTTTCCTGGTATTCATTTTGTTGGAGTAAAGTTCAATTTTATAAGAAATTACACCTTTGAAATACTCCTCTGCAAATAGCATGCTTTGGTTAATATTTTTGTGTAAACTTGTATAAATTTCTAGCTTCCAAATATGGCTCTGACTTAGTTCCATTAATATATTTTTAGATCTATCCATTTCGTTGCAAATAATGTAAAAGTCTTCAAAATGGATGGGTTCAATCCAATTGTGTATATGTGCCATTCTTTCTCTAATCATCACTCTGCCAAAGGGCATCTGGGCTGTTTCCGTAACTTGGCTACAGTGAATAGTGCAGCAGTGAACATGATTGTGAAAGTGATTTTACTGTTACGTTTTGGAATAATTCATCACTTCCTTTGTGGGAGCAATACTCTATCCAGTTTTCCATAATAAGAACATCCTTCCCTTCATCTTCATCACAATGTATTGCAAGTCCTCAAAAACACACTTACCCCTACACTTACCCCTACAGGTCTCAATAAGCTAAAACACCACTGTGCCCATATTCTTTCAAAACATTTTTTTCATAATTGTACATATAATTTAGTGAGAACCTTCTATGTACTTTCCTAATGTGGGAATGAGGGACATGACAGAGTAAACGTAAGAAATATGCAACTTAATTAGCTATTATCATATTTAAAATCATGTTCAGCTCTAATTCATAGCCTCACATAATATTATTTTAATCTTTATTTGATTACTTCATCTAACCCGTAAATTATATCAGGTGAGTTAAAAGCAAAGGCAAAAAGTGTGGTTTGATTTTGACACTCATGTGTGAGGATGCACAACATGGGCAAATAAATGGATTGGAATTAATAGCTCTTATCCATTTTGTTAACGTAGAGATGATTTTCCCAACCTGATTCTTGAATTCTTATTCCATTCAACAACAAGAAACATGTGATAATTTCCTTTGTTTTGCTCCTGATTAACTTTTTTTCCATTTTATTTTATAATGGATGATTTCATAAATTTACTGTAGATACGAAAATATACTAAATATTTCTATCCGTATGCATTGATATATACATACACACATATATTATGCAGGTTATATGATAATGTATAATTTCAGTTACTGTACAATTTACTAAATTATTAAAACTATCGACGGCTCATGCCTGGCATCCTGGTTACTCGGGACGCTGAGATCTGACAAACATAGTTTGAAGCCATCCTGGGCAAGAATGTCCAGGAGCTTCTTATCACCAAACAATCAACAGAAAATCAGAATTGGAACTGTGGTTCAAATAGTAGAGTGGTAGCCTTGAGAGAAAAATCTCAGGGATATCATCCAGGTTCTTAGTTTAAGAAGTACAATCTACCCTAATAAAATCCATTTAATTTACACCTGTGTAATTAAAGTATTTCCATCACCCAAATGCACAACCATGCTCATTTGCAAGGTAACTCTGTTTTGTCTGAAGTACCATAAAATATTTTCACTTAAGGTGAAAGCATTGGAACGTGGGTTCATTCTATCTCTCTCATGCATTTTTCCACTCAAATATTCAAATGTTACAATTATTCCAATTATTTAAAATAATAGCTTTTTACTTTAATACCCAAATATTAGAGTTTGAATTGAGTGTCTTGTGCCCCCTAAATGGGTGCTCTTACCACTTTGTCATGTCCCCAGGGCTAAATTATCCTGATTATTTTTCAGATCCTTGTGTATGACTTTGGGCTCAGTCCATGTTATGTTATTCTTCCTGGAATTTAGAATAACAGGTGCATGGCATTGTGTACTGATTTTTTTGTCCAGTCTGGGCTTTAACCTCTATCCTCTGAAGAGTAGACTCCCATGTAGTCAGGATTTTCATAAGTTTCTGATAGCTGATGTTTTTTTAAGTCTTTGATTTTCCTGCAAGTTCTTGACTACTGAATTAATTTGTTTTCTTGGGTTGTGTTGTTTCATTTGAATGTATGTGTTGAGTTGTTCCTCACTTGTCCTTTTGTTTCTTTCAATCAAGTTCTTACCTAAAATGCTGAGAAACCAATTCTTCTTTTTCATGATAGTCAAGGTGAACATGATTTATTACAAAGCAATTTCAGTAATATTTAAACATCTTCATATCTATGGATGGTACATAAATGATAAGTGCTGTGACGGGTTTTTTTATTTTCACAGCAGTCTTTGCCATGCACAGACAGATCATCATAAAATCTATGAAGATAATAAAACTACAGATGCAAGCAAAGAGAAGAAAAACCTATTATTAATTGTTTGACAGAGGCTTGCGTTCTAGTGAAAGAAATACGTTGCTTGATGCAAGATTTCACAAAATTGTATTGCTAGGGGGAAGCTAAACAATCATCTAATTCTACAGAATTGAGGGAGAAGAATCAAACTCCTGAATCGTTTACATGTGGGTCAAATAAAAGCATGCTTCTAAAAAGAGAGTTTACTTTAGAGAAACATGATGAGTTCTATGTAAATAGGTGCTTAGCTGATTTTGTTAATTTGTAAACTAATACAGGGAAATAGGGTACAGCAAGGTAAAAAAAGAACTTCGCATTGAAATACTCGTGTGTGTGTGTGTGTGTGTGTGTGTGTGTGTGTGTGTGTGTACATGCACGTGTATACACGCATGCATATGTGCAAGTGCTCATTTATTTATTCATCATCCCTAAGCTTCTGTGTCCAAGGATAGTGGCTTACCACTTGAGCCATTGTTCCACTTCTGGTTTTTTGGAGATAATCGCATGTATTTTCATGATTGGACTGGCTTTGAATAGTGGTCTTCATATCTCAGCCTCCAGAGTAGCTAGCTAATCTTACTCAGCCCCCAAGTAGCTAGTTAAAATTCGGCCTGTCCTCTATACTTCACTGCTTTTTTATTCTTGTCCTGAGGTGTTCACATGCCTAAGTCATATATATGTCTGAACTCTTAACTACTGAGGAGGCTTGAGAACAGAACCCAGGCCAAAAGTTTAGTGGACTTCCTTCTCAATCTATAGTTGGGTGCATTGGATCATTTCCACCATCCTTCACTATCTACAGGTTAAGATTGGAAGGGCTGCCGAATCCAGGCCAGCCAAGTTAGGAAGCAAGACAATTTGGTGTGCAACTCTTATGCCCTTGATAATGGGAAGGCTAAAATATCAGATCAGATGCATGTTCTTTTGAAAGGGAACCCCTATCCTAAAATTAACCACTGATATGACACCACTCTACAAAAACAATCACCAAGTTGAACACAATTTCCCACAACCAAAATAAGCATATGCTTTAACATGCAAAAACTTAGTACAATCTGCTCTTTGCTCTAATATCAGCTGCATCTAATTAACATATCATGTGACAGAATAGTTTCTTCATTAAACTGATTATATATTTTAAGAAACCTAGAAAATTCTTTCTCACATATTAAATCAAACGAATGGCAAATTGCCTCATTTCTTACCTATTTGACTACCACTATAAATTCATCTTACGATTATTATTAATAGTAATATATTCAGATTTATTAATTTACTTTGTAACAGTTTTTAAACTTTTGGCTTCTCTGCGGAATTTGAAGTATTTAGATAGTATCATCAAATTTTATTACTTGGGTACTTAGGGCAGTTTTTAAAAATGTTTTAAACCAATGGTTTCTAGTAATTCTGTTTTTTTTTGGGGGGGGAGGGTGTCAGATCGTGGGACCTGAATTCTGGGCCTGGGTACTGTTCCTCAAGGCTAGTTCAAGGCGAGCACTCGACCACTTGATCCACAGCGCCCCTTCCAGTTTTTTTTTCTGTTTATGTGATGCTGAGGAATTGAACCCAGGGCCTCAAACATGCAAAGCAAGAGTTCTACCACTGAGCCACCTTCCTAGCTCTCTATGAATTCTTAATTGGTATATTATTTAGTTTATTTTTAATTTCAATTTAATTTTATTGTAAAGGTAATTTACAGAGGGGATACAGCTACCTAAATAAAGTAATGAGTACATTTTTTATGGAAGGAACATATTTATCGCTTCCATTGATTTTTTTGCACACTCAAAAAAAAAACTACTGATGCTTTTCCTGTCGATATTGACCAATGGGTACTTTTCTTTCTTCATGCATTTTTTATTATAAAATTGATATACAGAGGGCTTACAGATATTTAAGTCAACTAAAGAGTACACTTCATTATATTATCTAAATTTTGAACTTAATTATTTTCTTTTGTTTCTTTAGGGTAATTCTTTTTTCAGAGTTGTAAGATTAGTTAATTTAGTTTTGCATAATTTTAACACATGTAAATTATTCAGAGATATATTTTTTGCTTTCAAAATAGTTAACATGTGAATATTTAAAAATTATTTTCTTAAATTTTATATGGTTGATGAATTTAAATAAATTTAATTTCTTAAAGTTCTAAACATATTTGTTCAGGTAATGAATACTGTATTTTCAAGAAGCACATACTTAATAAAAAAGGCTGCATTACATGGTCACTTTTTGGAAATATTTATACTTGAATTAAAAAAAAACTGAGCTGGGCATAGTGATTTGTAGTTTCCATTTTCAAACTATGGTGGGAAGTGTAAATAGGGTTTGCAACTCGGGAGAGACTGGGAAAATATGAGACCTTATCATAAAATTTCCATAAAGTATACATGTTTCAAAATGTTTGTTATTTAAAACTTGTTTGCAAATTTCTCATGTCTTTTATTTCTTATTTTTCAATTTACTTAATCAATAAGAATCCAAGTATCTTGTGACTGTATTATTTCTACTAAACTTTTAAATAGTATGAGCAATATTATGATTTCATATATTAAAATGCTTTTACTGTTTGTGATAATTTCCTCTGTTTAATATGATAATAACAGTATTCCAAATATGTGTATTGCTATGTGTGTGTGTGTTTATGTGGGTTTTGTGTGTGTGTGCTTTGTGTGTTCTTTGTAATGCTTGGGAGATCACAAAATTGCTTCACATATGTTAGGCCAAAGTTTTATCACTGAACTATACTGTCTAGTTATAATACAATTTGTGTTTTAAGTTATGACTTTTTAAAATTTTCATTCCTAGTATGCTTTTCAAAATTATATATGATAAAATGTGATCCATCTTCTATCCACATTAGCAACTGTTAGTTTTATTCTTTCTCTTATTTCTTTGGAAATGAATTATATTCCTAATACAACTTTTTTACATTGTAACAGCTCTATACAATGCTTTGTTTTCTATTTTATTTTTTCCATGTTATCTGACTTTTAGTCCAAACTATCAGGTGGATTAAAAAGAAACTTGATTCAGAACACTTTATTTTTCTCCTTCTCTTCTCTGAAGTCTTTCTGTTTTTTGAAACAATACCAATGACATACAACTCCTATGTGATCCACCATTCTTCCCCATCTCTCTCTCTTCTGCAGTACAGCTCAAGTCGTTATCATTCAGCTTTATTATGCTATAATGTTATCTAAAGCTTAACTCATTCTTAAATTAATTTTAGTTGCTTTGAGCAATCTCTAAAGACATTTATCTATATATAATATCAGGGGTTTGTGTTTCCACAATGTGCGAAATATGAGTGACTATCAAACATCCAGATATCTCTGGAGAATATTGGTCCACCTGCTCAATAATACCGTATGTAAATTCAAGGAATTCATAACAATCTTGTAAAATGGTGTAGCTTGAACCTTCATACAAGCTTTGAATCGTATTACCATGTTTATTGAAGATAAAGATAACCTAGTTCTATTATAAGAACAGACACATAGAAGAAGGTAACAGATTTTTCAAAAATAAATTCTTACTTTTATGTTCCACAGATCATGAAAAAACTCTCATGCTATGAGAGTTCATGAAATAAAAACAGAATCTTAAATGGTTGTATTGGCACTATTGCCTCTCTAGTTTTAAAGAATGATCTTAGAATATTACCTCAATCCTTTGTGTGTATGTATGTCGGTCATGGGGTTTGAACTCTGGGCTTGGGAGTTGTCCATGTGCTCTTCAGCTCACAGTGAGTACTCTACCGCTTGAGCAACAGCAAAACTGCCAGTTTTCTAGTGGTTTATTGGAGATAAGAGTCTCATGGACTTTCCTGCCCAGGATAGCTTTAAACCACCATCCTCAGATCTCAGCCTCCTCAGTAGCTAGGATTACAGGCGTGAGCCACCGGCACCTGGCCTACCTGAAACCTTATAAAGAATGATTATCAAACTAAATGTGAGATGTAAAAACCTGTAAAACATAAATGTAAATATTCATGACATCGGATTAGTAAAGGTTTGTAAAAATTTGACATGGAAAACATTATTAGCTAAAGAGAAGCAAGAACTGGATTATATCAAGTGATAACCTTTCATAATTCAAAGGACACTATAACAGAAACGAAACCATATCCAACAGATAGAGGGCACATATTTGTTAATGCTACAATGTTAATGCTACAATGATTCTGAAACTTAAGTGTTTTTTGGGAGGGGTCCGGTTGTGGGCCCTGAACTCTGGGCCTGTGCCCTGTCCTTCAGCTCTTCAGCTCAAGGCTAGCGCTCTACCACTTGAGCCACAGAGCAACTTCCGGCTTTTTTTTTTGCTTATGTGATGCAAAGGAATCGAACCCAGGGCCTCAGGCATGCAAGGCATCGCTCTACCACTGAGCCACCATCCCACCCCCTGAAACTTAAGTATTTTTATATCTTCTAATTCTATATAAATTTTTTCCTGAATAGTATATTTCGTTAAATAACATATGCAAATTAATAGTCAATAGGAGGAGCATATGAAATAAGCTCCTTTTTAGTGTCTAAGAAATAATAAAAACTCACTAATAAGTCCATAATATAAAAAGAGGACACAAAATATAGTAATGCATTTGTGGAGAAATTGATATACTTCTGATAGTGATCGATTTGTATAATACTACAATCATTTTTGCAAATAAGATTTCAAGTCTTCAAAAGGTGAAAGAGAATTTTATAGGATCCAGGCATTACACTTCTATGAATGTATTAAACAGAAGTAAAAAAACTTTTTTGGATAAAGAATGTAGTTCATTGACAGTGAACTTGAATAGTATGTGTGAGACCCTGGAAATGATCCGCTAAAAACAAATTTTGAAAAGACACACTATAGAGGATGTATGCTGGGCAAATTCCTGTAACTGAATTTTATATCTATTTTTAATGTCTGTTCTAAAATTTACAGCATTTCTATTTGAAGGAATGCAAGTTTGTGAAAATCGGGCTTTGAAAACCTATGAAGGCACAATTCACTTCCAAAGCACTAAAATGTATACAATTAAAGAAGATAATATATTGTAAGTGAATTGCATGTTAGGAAAAGAAACTATTGTTAAAACTTCTTCACACAAAATGCAGAATAGCTAAAAAGAAGTTTTGGTGTTGGCTAAAAACTCTTTGTAAACTACTGCATTTAAAACAAAGATGTGATTTCTGTTTATTTTGAGGGTATTTTGGCCTTTGGATTTATACAGAGATAACTCAATCCAAAAGTATATGTGATAACTGGAATACCTAGGAATTATGCATCAATTCTACGTAATTTTTTTTATTATTTTTTATTGTGAAAATACTGTACAGATGGGTTACAATTACCTGGGCAAGATAATGAGTACATTTCTTATCAAGCATTGTAGCCTCCCCCTTTGTTTCCCCTTCCTCTCCCTTCCCATCCTACCCCTGTCCCCCACCCAATCCTCCCTGTTCCCCCCCAAAGTTGTAAAGTTCATTTTTCGACATAACGACTTTTACATCTCATTGTTGAAATGAGTCCACCTGTATCCCTATTGTTTTCCCATAGTTTCCCTTATTTGCAATATCTAGTATATGTCTGAGTCAAGCAGAAAAGGCCAGATAAGGTGATGTTAGGGAAATGAACCCTAAGGTAGGTATTCAAATGTTTTCTTTTCTTTCGTGCGATTGTTTCTAACACATTTATGATTATTTCTTTGTTGCTTTGTATGTCCCTCCCCCACAGTATAACTCCTGCTTTCACTGTATTTGATGTCGGTATAATTGTGGAGGGGAAGGGGTAAAACTTCTAAGTAATTGAGAAACTTTTCTGGAAGATACTTTTAGCAAATGACAAAAGACACAAATCTATGCATCTGCATTTTATGAAAGTCATATGTTACATGCTCAATCCAATTGCTTATCTCTAGTTTTCTAGGAAAAACGTATTCTCAAGATAAGAAACAAAAGCAGTGAAAATAACAAAATACACAATCATCTTGATTTATTTGTGAAAGTAACAAATGAAATAAAATAATTCCACTGAAGGGAATCCAATATTAGTGTATGTGAAGATCTTCCTAAATGCCAATATCCATTACATTTTTGGAATTTTAATTTCTACTAACATAGGAAAACTAGAACAAGAAAACAAATATAGACTTAGAGTGAACCAGCCTTGAAATCATTTTCTTAATTGTTTTGAAATTACAAAAGAATTGATACTCCTTTGCTTTGGAAATCATTTAAAAATATTTATCACTTATGATAATTCAAATACCAAGCAAGAGTAATTTTATATAATCATTATAAATATCATTTTATTACTATTGTAAATTAGAATAAAAAAATCAGTCCCAATATATGACGTACCTATCATTATTCTTAACTTCTAATCATTACCTAAATATCTTAAACAATCTAAATAATCATGTCTTTAACATGGACGTAAATGTTCTATACTTTTTTACTTAACATTTTCCAGGGGTATGTATTCATGTTTCTAAGAAATGTTCACAGCAGTTAAAAGATACTTTTGTGAAATTAATGTGCTACATTTTTGGTTGTGGGTGTTGTTTTTAGTGGTTAATTGGAGATAAGAATCTAACAAGTACTTTTCTGTCTGGGCTAGTTTCGGAAACAATTCTAAGATCTCAACACCCAGACTAGCTCTTATTATAAGGGTGAGTTACCGGCACTTGATTTCATGAAGTTTTTTAAAATTTTAATTATATTTTAAGATACTTGTTTCACTATAATGTATATCATTCTAACATAAATTTAGATATATGTATATATTTCTGAGGACAAATATTCTCTAAAAATATACTATTCTACACATAACATTTATATATAGAGAGAGAAGACAGATATATATATAGAGAGAGAGAAGACAGACTCGCTCTAAAAATTTTATGCTACTATTTTTGACCTTTTTCATTTCAAAGAGATACAGTCAATTTTTCTAAAAGTTTCCCAGAATAAAATAACTAATATTTCAATAGAAAATAGAGTTTATTACTTTCAAGGGAATTTTAGATATACACATGATATTATAGTAACATTTACAGTATATTACTTGAAAAGGTTCTGCCCAAACTCTCAAATATTTGATTGTAGTTAGGGGAAGAGAGGAAGTTAATTCATACTGATTAGGAAATTGCAATGCTTCAAAAAATCTATTCCATAATTTGTTATAAGCACATAGTCAAACTACCTGATATGGTTTAGGTTTTTTGTTTATTTGTTCAAAATTTCAATATGAATTCATGCACAGTGGTAACATTAAAATTATTAATCAAAAGACAAATAATAAAATCATAGACACATATCCGATGTTCAATAATTAGCACTTATGTTGCTAATAATAATTTTGATGGGTAGGATGATGACCACAGTGTAGCCTGATAATGACGATGTTGTGATTGAAAAGGAAAAAAAAAAATACGTAGATATCTTTGAAGCTGGATTTCCCACATTGAATGCATAGTTATAAACAGCGTTGGATTACATACAATAAGAATAAGAGGAGGAGGGCTGGGAAGGTGGCTCAGTGGCAGAGTACTGGCCTTGTCTACATGAGGCTCTGGGTTTGATTCCTCAGCACCACATAAGCAGAAAAAGCGGGAAGTGGCACTGTTGCTCAAGTGGTAGAGTGCATTGAGCGAAGAGCTGAGGGACAGTGCCAGGCCAAGAGTCCAGGCCCCATGACGAACCAAACAAAACAAAACAGAATAACAAAAGGAGAGTTTGAATATCAAGAATTACAATCACATAAACAGGTACAGGCAGTAAAAACCCTAATGTTATTCCAGCAGTCTTTCTAATGTATATACACTCACTGTTCTTGGTGGTATTATTTTCTTATAAATAAAATCTTTTATTTCCACATTTTAATGGACTAAGATGTAGGTTTCAACTTAGTGTGATTAGTTCAAATAACATTCTCATATAGATACCATTCAATAAATAATGTTTACAAATGATATATTAAGAGTATGTTCTTCATTACAGCTGTAAATACATGACACAATTTACATAATACTACTTACATATCTGCAGTTACCATAAAAGGACACAAGCTGCAGTGCCAGGAGTTAAAATTTATTTTTATTTCTGCATGAAACTATTTCTGACTTTATACCAACAAACTGAATTTGACACTTTCCTTATTTGTAAGCTAAGGTAGAAAATGTATTGACTGTTTACTTTCTTTTTCCTTGCTCTAGAAGTCAACAAATATATTCTTCAATATTTCTGGCAGATTACATCCATTAAATGTAAGACCAACATTCAATGTTGTGAGTAATTAATGGTACTAGAATTTTTGTCTGAGTTCTTCACTCTGTGTGCTTACAAGGAGACTCATTGGGTGATGGAGAGGACCAATATGAAAAGACTGGGGAGAAATGCATACTTAGTAAACAGTTGGTTTAGGACTGAGTGACTGGTGAGTATTTGCAATAGGCTGGTGTGTCAGGGTCATAAAAAGAAGTACATAGAAATTACATTAGTGACAGAAACTGAGAAAATCTTGATCATTCATCTTATCTAATGGATGGAGGTGGGGTAAGAGGAAATCTAAAGTTTTTCCACATCTCTGTCTCCTAACTGTGTTAGTTACATTCTTGGTGATAAGGATGGATTTAGATGGATTTATCTTGGTGATAAAGATGGATTTAAAGGAAAAAACTCTCTGATAGTTCGAAGATTTATGTTAAACAGATGCAAAGATAGGTCTGCTTGGACATTATCAAAATATTCATAACCATGAATATGAAAAATAATAAAATCAGGGACATTATTAAAGGGAAGAAGAAAAGGAATGTTCTGACGAAAGTGTGAAGAATGTGAGTACCAGAGTGGACAAGATTGGAGGAAAGTGATAAATAAGGAAACAAAAAAGGAATAAACACATATTTACAGAAGAAAAGGAAGGAAAGAATTTTCAGGAAGATATTGAAGGAAACCTACTATTTGGATTTGAAAAGTAAAAGGACATAGACAAGTTCAATAAGAACAGTGTTTTGGTGAAATTTATATTGATAAAATGTTGAGATGTGAATGTGTGGACAAAATTCTGGATCAATTAATTCAACAGATCCTGTTGATTCTAAATGTTGGGAACAAATGCTTTAATCCTGACCTTAGAAATATTATACAGATATAACTGTCATGAACTTTTCTTAGTGGTATTCTGTGAATATTTTTGAAAACTTTATTTAGCTAGGAGATTATAGATTGAACTACTGCACAAAAAAGCCTAATTTGTCCTACAGTTCCAATTAGTGACCCATCTATGCATATCATTTTGGGATTTTATTGAAATATATTTAGATATGTTTGGATATCTTATCAGCCTACTCATTATAAATGTAGGACAAGTAACACCAAGTATTAGGTTGAACATACAACTTTAATGATGTGACTGAAGACTCCTGGAATTGATTCCTCTTTAGAATAGAAAATGCCTCAATAGCAATTGACACATCATAACTGCCATATACACTATTGAAATCTAAATCTTGTTAGGTATATCTCCATGCTGAAATAACACGTTCAACCAACCTGACACAAGTTCTTATATGTAGGAAAATGTTCTTATAAACTTCAAGCTTTTATTGAATGGAAAAATTCAGACATTACTCTCACCACGAGGATTAAATGCCTAACAAGATAAGACCTTTTGCTTTAATGCTTTTCTTTCACATTCTCATACACATTGTCAAGTAGTGAAGGATTCTGATTTAACAATAAGACAATCGAGACTTGTATTAACACAACATCTAGGATCTAATGTTAATTTGGATACTTACTAATTAGCTCCAAATTTTGTGGATATTTATATTTCTCCTGGGTAAACTAATGAACTCCATGAAAATGTCCCTAAGGAGCCTTTCAATTCTAATATCACTGTCTCAAAATTCTTTAAATTCTACATCCTTTAATGTGGGCATAGGGTTGAGTATTACCCTATTGCTTAACATGGACAAAGTACCTTCATACATAGACTGGGCGTGTACAAACAAGAAGTGGTAGTTGAACAATGTTCTTAGCAGTTTGTAAAGATGAAATGGAAATAGAGCAACTATGAACTCAAAAGGAATGTGCAAAGAAGACAAAGGCACAAAGTAGAATGTGCCAAGAAAAGCTAAAGTATAATTTCAAATAATGTGCTCAGGTGTGAGGGTGTGTTCAAAGTACAGGTTCAGACAATATAGTTGGATATCTTGGGCGGAAAACTGCTTAAACTGTTCTGGGATAATTGTACAAGTAGAAGCCCCTAATTCTGACTCTAATCAGCCACAACATCATCAATTTACCAAGTGCAAAGTGAGAAAAAGAGGGCTGATCACAGTTAGTGTTGAAACAATGGCAATAACATAACTTTTCTTGTAAGTGTTCATTTATTTTGGAGCATTTATGTAGGGAAAAGCCAAGTAAATATTTTGCATGTACCTAAATTAAGTGGGACGTATTATATTGGTATCTCTCTAACTTGGAAGTTTTAGATTATGTCTTTTTGTACTCTAACTTGGGATAATGATCTGCTGTCAGTTATTTTCTTCTCTTACCATTTTTTGCCCTTCCACTTACATAATTATTATTTAAAGAAACATAATTGAGCTTGCATTTCTAAATTCTTCAAATTTATCTGAACTACTTCATACTTCTGGCAGCCTCCTATATCTTTCTCAAGGGAAACATTTTGTCACTACCATTTATATCCTACATGATATTGGATATCTTCCTGGCTAATTCGTGCAAGATATATATTAGACTCATCCTATATCTCAACATTTGTACCACCACAAAATACTATCTTACATAGAAATCATGATATTAGTATATCTGTTGAGGCAGCATCTGTCATTTTTGAATGGCCTTAAGTGATACTTACATGCAATCATGTTTTAAAACAATATGCCACTTAGTAGATGAATGAATTGACAAAATGTGATTTATATATGTACGGAGTACTTCTATGCTTCCTATTCATAAGGAAATGGAAAGACTTGGAAAAATCCTACTAAAAAAATAAGCAAGACACAAAGAAACAGATTTCATGGTTTCCCTCATTTGTAATAACTAGGAAATATCTGATAGTCTTAGCAGATGAGCAGAATGAATCAGTAGCTATGTATAAATGACCATATAAAATGATGCTGAGCAAAATAAACTCCTAGATATGGAAAGAGAGGTTTTTCTTTGTGGTTGTTGTTTTTAATGTACTATGTGATTTCTTTTTTCTTTTGTGTTTTCCCATATGGTTTGTCCATTGTTGTATTTGGATTCAGTATCCTGTGTATTGTATATACATTTATCTTCATTTGGCAAGCGAAGCAGAACAATAAAATGGCGAGACAAAGGACAAAAGGCAAACCAATGCAATAGCAATAGTCACAGGACAATATGTTGGAAATTTACATTACAATTTGTGAGTGGTATTGGGGTGAAGGAAAAGTGTGAGAAAAATGAGGGAGGGGGTAAAAATTTTGACATGTTATTTACTCAATACCTTACAATTACTGCAACCCCTTCTATATATCACCTTGACAATAAAATTAAGTTAAAAATGAGCTACATAAAATATAATATCACTGTATTGGTATAGTAAATATTATTCTATGTGTATTACCTTTAAAAAATGAACATTTTGGTTGCTAATTTGAATTACCTCTTTCTTTATCAGACATCAACTGGAATGTTATCAAACTATACAATATTTTCAGAATATACTTGGCATTATTTGGAAAAAAACATTATTTTTAGTGTTGTATTATACTAAAACAGAAAACCGTTCAATTCTATGGAAACTCCTAACTTTGAAAATTTACTAATTGTAAAGAGGAGAGAATATATGTGTTCCTCAACATTCCTATGACTACTAACTACTCATTTTCAAATTCTGAACATGCCATACCAGAGACATTCAAAACAATACCTGTTTGTATTTTATTTAATTCTGCAATAGATGCAGTTTTCAATGAGGCATTACATATTTAAAAGTCAACAGAAAAAATAGACATGTTCTTGTAGAGGATAAAACTATGAAGTAACTATAATAATTAATTTTTTTTTGGTAAGTCGTGGGGCTTGAAATCTGGGCTTGGGCACTGTCCCTGCACTCTGCAGCTCAAGGTGAACGCTCTAGCACTTGAGCCACAGTGCCACTTCCAATAAAAATTCCGTAAGAGTAAACTTTTGTTCATCAGATTAACTATTATTTCTATGACAATCAATCCCAAGTTTTTATGCCGTAAAGTCATCCTAGCCCAACAGTTTCCAACTTGTAAGGTGCACGTTAAGATTCCCTAAATTCACATCATGACTAGTTTATCAATATTGTGAAAAAAATACTACACTTTTGCTAATGTGATGCCCTTCCTATTGTGGAAAGAATAATACACTTAACTTTGCTACATCATTTTCCCAACAGTGGTATTCTTGAGATCAGAACACTTGCAAATAGAATTTATTTTTATTTTTATTTTATATTTATTTTACTATATATATATATATATATATATTATCTATCATAGATATTTAGGAGATCTGTATATCTTAATATTAAGATTTGAAGATTATGGTTGAAAGCCCACCCAGGCAGGAAAGTTCCTTGGATTCTTATTTCCAATAAACTCATAAGGAAAAGCCAGACCAAAGTGGCACTGAGGTTCAAGTGGTAGAGCAGTAGCCTTGATCAAAAACAGGCTCAGGGACAGTGCCCAAGCCCAGGGGTTAAGCCCTAGGACAAACCAAACAACAAAAACAAAATTAAAAAACCCCTCAAACCTAGCATTTTTCTCATTGTATACAGATGTACATAATTAAGAAATTACTTTCTGTGTTATGTAAAGGTAGAAAAAAAGATGTTACACAATTACTCTCTACATACCATGTTACACCAAAGCCTCAAAAGATTGCTCTTTTCCTATATTTATAAATTAATATCATCAATTTGTTGACAATTTGTCTAGATTATTCACATTATCATTTTACACATGAACTGTTGGAATTATCTATTAACTAAGTTCTTATTATACCTCACTTGAAAGACTACTCTAGTCAATTAGAATGCCAGAATCATTTGTAAATTTGTAAATTAAATATTTTATTTGAAAAGAATTTTGCAGTATCCTATAGAATATTAAATTACAAACAAAAATTATCTATTTTAAATCTAATTCTAATTTAGGCAAGTTTACAAAGTCCTATATTAAATGAACTTTCCTATTTCTCCAGGCTTAAACTTTTGTAATTCTTCATCATTTCTTTGGAATCTAACAGAATGATGCTTACTTTTTCAAATTTTTGGTTGGGAATCATGAGCTCTTTTGCATCTAGAAATGTTATGTAATTAAGACAACATTTAAAACACAACTGAGGATTATATATGAGTTGCATTTCTATAGGAAACTTGAATTCTCAAAACTTAATGACAAAATTAGCCCAAATTTCCAACTGTGTCTTCCTTTCTTGTTTATTTTTTATTCCTTTCTTGGTTGGTTTTATTGAGGCAAAGTTATATTCTGCTACTTAGCCAAAGTTTCATATCAGCTCAAGTAACTTGGGAGTGGAGTCCATGGAGTCCATTAAATACAAGATAATATCATCTTCATGATTTTTTTTCTTTTTTAAAATTTATTATTTTTTCTTCTGAAAATAATGTACAGAGGGGTTAAAATTACCTGTGCAAGACAATGAGTACATTTCTTGTCAAGCATTGTATCCTCCTACTTTGTTTCTCCTATCCATCCCTTCCTATCCTCCCCCGGCGCCTCCACCCAATCCTCCTCCCCCCACCAAAGTTGCAAAGTTCGATTTCGACATAATGACTTGTACATCTTATTGTTGCAATGAGTCCACCTGTATCCCTATTAAAACGATTTGTTTTTGCCCTTCCCCTCCAGAAATTATACCGACATCAATACAGTTAAAGCAGGGGTTATACCATGGGGGAGGGACATACAAAGCAACAAAGAAATAATCTTATAAATGTATTAGAAACAAGCGCATGAAAGAAAAAAAAACATTTGAATACATATCTTAGGGTTCATTTCCCTAACATCAACTTATCTGACCTATTCTGCTTAACTCAGACATATTCTAGTTAGTGCAAATAAAGGAGACCATGGGAGCTATGTTTCTTTGAGTCTGGCTTATTTCACTTACTATATTTTTTCCAAGTCTTTCCATTTCCGAACAAATGGGGCAATGTCATTCTTTCTGATGGAGGAATAGAATTTCATTATGTACATATACCACATTTTCTTGATCTATTCATCTACTGAGGGGCATCTGGGTTGGTTCCATATCTTAGCTATGGTAAATAATGATGTAATAAACAAAGGCGTGATGGGAGCTTTAGTGTGGTCTTGTTTGTATTTCTTACAGGGACACAATAATTTCAGGACATTGATTTAATTAATAGTTTATTAAGGATGAAAACAATAATATTAATTATATGGAAGCATAATAAATACCCAAGAATTGTTAGGAATTTAGTCTATATTACTGAATAATGGATAGACATCTCTGGCACACTATAAATATATATTTTTATTAGCATACTACGATGTGCATGCCAATCTGTTCTTATTTTGTCAACATAAGGGGCTCAATCTCAGGTCCTGGTAAATGCCTGTCAGCTCAGTTTGTCCCAGGATGGCATGTTGACACTCAATCATTCATGAATTTGGCCCTGTAGGACATGAGTTCATATGCCTGCACTCCCAAACAATGAATTGTGGAGTAAAAAACAAATGGTGACACATGTTTTCCTTTTCTGTGAACATCCTGCGTGTCAGGTATGAAGTGGAATACATATGCAGATCTATATCCTATGTAATCAATGTAATCAATATTCTATGTGCCATAATAGTCAATAAAATAACTGGTTACTACATGAACAAAAAAAAGGTAAAATGAATAACTACTCTGAATGCAATATGGAGTCAATATATGTATGTAAATATAAATCATATATTTAAAATGTACACAAATAGGATGTTTGCTAGTGGTGGGGATCGATTTCAGGCATAAGGAACAGACTTAAATTTCTTGACTTCAAGAAAGCAAGCTTCCCCTTCCTACACAGTGCAACAGAGTTACCCAGACCATGAGTTGCAATCCCAGTCCTGGCAGAAAAACATGGCATCTCTATGCTTTGTGACAAACAATTCTTAGGTATTTCATTATTTCTCCTTTTAATGAATGTAATTTTTTAAACGCTTCATAAAGTATTGATTAATATCAATCAGTATCCTAGAATATAATTGTATATAATTTTATCATAGAATCATTCAAGAATTGCCAATTCAATCATGACATATATCACATTCCATTGGTATTCATATGGATAAAAATGAGTTCCTTGGGACATCTTCATCCTGCAGTTTGCAGACCAGAGACAACCCAGGAACCAAGACTCGGCATAAGTAAAAGCCTGACGTCCTCAATCTTTCACAGGGAGCAGAGGAGGGAAGGCTACCCCTCCCACCCCCCAGTACCGGAGATCTCCATCTTGGATACCGACAAAGCTCGGCGGAGCTGCTAGCTCCAACTCAGGCCTTTGAATAAAACTAGAGTCATTTAGCAGGTCACAAGAACTTAACCTGACCTGCCAGATTCAGCTACACCCAGGGAAAAGTCACCCAGCTCGGGTGCCAGAGCTAGGAGTGGCTTTCTTCACTGGGTTATCAAATCCAGAAGCTGCCCCTCCCTTTAGCAGCCTCGACAATCAATTGAAATTAAGTAAACAGAAACCCTGAGAATGGCTCTATGCTGGGCTCTGTGAGCTTCTCACAAACTACTATCCCCCGGCAAAGCTACTTTTTGTTGAAGTGCCTCAACTCTACTCAGATCCTAGCCTCATCACAGTATCTCCAAACTTGAGGAAAAAGTCATTTCCCTCTTTTGTCATACTCAAAGCAGATCCTACTCCCATTGAAGTACCCTGGGAGGACGATCGCAAAACCCTGGTTAAAGCAGAGCATTTTTCTGCCTGTTCGAACAAACTGACTTAAGAAACCAACCAAGCCACAGGACCAATAGCAGACCAGAGACTACAACAAGAGGCTGATTACGGACACAAGGGAGATACAAGATTTTCCCCACCCCTCCCCAAAAAATTAAAGAACTATTTCTTCTTCTTCTTCTTCTTCTTCTTCTTCTTCTTCTTCTTCTTCTTCTTCTTCTTCTTCTTCTTCTTCTTCTTCTTCTTCTTCTTCTTCTTCTTCTTCTTCTTCTTCTTTTGGTAGCTTTTATAAATTTTTTTTCTTTTCTAAAACTTTTTTTAATCTATAATTTTTACATTTTTTGAAAAATATTGTTTTCTAGTAACTTTATTTTCCCCTTATAATTTTTATTTCAGGGATACATATGTGTTTGTGTTTTTCTTTCTTTTTTTTTCTTTCTTTTTTTTTTAAATTTTCTTTTTGTTTTTTGTTTAGCTCTACTGGACTTCTGTTTTTTTCTTCCTTTCTTATCCTTTTCACCTTTTCTTCTAGTTCATTCTTCTTTATATGACTTAATTGTTGTCCTGCACATGCTCAGATAAACCCGTAGTTGATTATTAGCCACTATCCCCCATTGGGTACACACTTAATACACAAATTTATTACCCAATTCAAAACCTCTGAGACTTAAATTGCTTAATAGCAGTACTAACTTTTTATACCTATATAATATTTTTTTAATTTAATTTAATTTTATTTGAGAACATACTGTACAGAGGGGCTACAATTACATGGGCAGGATAATGCATACATTTCTTACCAAACATTGCAGCCTCCTCCTTTGTTTACCCTTCACCTACCTTCCCAGCTTCCCCCCTCCCCCCTCCCAATTGTACCCCCCTCCCCCCCCACACCGACATTGTAAAGTTGGTTTTGACATGACATTTTGTACTTCTCATTGTTGCAACAGGTCCACCTGAATCCTTAAACGACTTGTTTGTCCCCATCTCCTCCACATGTTATACTGACATCAAATATAGTAAAAGCGGGGGTTAGACTGTGGGGGAGGGACATACAAAGCAACAAAGAAATAATCTTATAAATGCATTAGAAACACATGCATGAAAGAAACGAAAACATTAAAATACATATTTAAGGGTTCATTTTCCTAACATCACATTATCTGACCTTTTCCGCTTGACCTATATAATATTTTAAGCATTTTTATTTTTAATTTTTTCACATCTCCTTTATATCCCTTCCCTTCTCCCATTATATTCATGTTCTCTTCTGAATAGTTTGTTTTTGATATACATAATATTATTAATTATTATTTTCCATTTTTCTGGTCTCTTTTCTTTTTCCTTTCTCTTTCTTCTTTTTTCTCTCTCTCTACTTTCATCTTATCCAACCTATTTCCTGCTTTGATATAAGGACTTAGTTAACTCTACCTGTGCCTTCCCACATCACTCTATTCCTATTTTTAACCCACATTTCCCCCTAACCCTAATAATTTCTGGTTTTCCAAATTCATCTTTGTGGTTCATAGCCCATTCATATATAGTTGTTTGATGTTGAATAGATGTATCTGTTGAACTAGATTGTATCTGCAGACTATTAACTGTGCAAATTCAGATTTTGTTTGATGCTTGCCTTAAGTTAGTGTTCTAGCACAAAACTGGTGCTATTTTTATCACAAATGGGCAGAGTAAGCCGGAAAAACAGAAGAAAAATGGCAAGTCCGGGTATCTCAACTCCCACTCATGATAAGCAGGGGACAGAACAGATAATTAATAATCCAGAGGAGAGTTCCCAAATAGCTCTACAAACACTGCTGGCAAGCATGATAAATGAAAAGTTTGAAAACATACAAAGGACCCTGTATGAGCGTGATAGGGAGAGAGAGGGGGCAAACAAAAGGTCAATGCAGGAAAAGATTGAAAACATACAAAGGACTCTGTATGAGCGTGATAGGGAGAGAGAGAAGGCAATCCAAAGGTTTATACAAGAATATCATGAGTGTGAGGAAGCTACTCAAAAACTGATACAGGATTTGTATGAGCAGCTTGAGAATACTCAAACAGAAAGGCAGGAATGGCGTGAACAGGCTGAGAACACTCAAAGAGAACTACAGGAATGGCATGAATGGGAGTGGGAGGAACCTAAGGAAAGAGTAATACAGGAATTGAGAGTGCAGGATGAGAATACACAAAGATCACTAAAGGCATTCATGGGATCCATTAACAAAGAGTTGAAAGAAGTCAGGGAGACCACAAACGGAATGGAAACCAACAGAAGGAATCGGAGCCCAAGGAAAGCATAGTCCATCAACTAAGTGATTTGAGAATAAACACTGAACACCAAATTAAGGAAGTAAAGAAGTTCATACAAGATCTAAAACAATGCTTCAACAAAGAATTTAAAGCCATCAAAGCTGCCCAATTAGAAGGAAAAAAATAAAAAACAAAGTAGAAAGTTTTGACAGCAGGTTAGACCATGCAGAAGATCGAATCTCAGGGATTGAACACAGCCTAGATATTATAGAGAAAGAACATACAACCATCCAAGACAAGTCCAAGAAATATGATAGATCTATCCAAAACTTGGAAGACACCATCCGAAGGCCTAATCTAAGTATAATGGTTGCAGAGGAGAACCTAGAAACAGAAGTGAATGGTCTAGGAAACTTGTTTAACAGGATCCTAGAAGAGAACTTCCCAAACATGCAAAAAGATAGGCCTATTCAGATACAAGAAGCATTTAGAACTTCAAAGAGACAAGACTAGAATAGGACATCCTACCATCACATTATAATCCACACAGGATCAATTCAGACCAAGGAAAAGATCATTAAAGCTGTGAAGGAGAAAAGATTAATCACCAATAAAGGGAAACCAATTAGAATCACCTCACATTTCTCAGCAGAGACAAACTAACAAGAGTCTGATATGATGTATGCCATGCCCTAAAATCAAACAGCTATCAAGCAAGAATACTGTACCCAGCTAAACTCTCCTACATAACTGAAGGCCAAATAAAAAACTTCCATAGCAAAGAAACATTGAAACAATACATGTCCGCCAAACCAGCCCTACAAAAGATTCTTAAAGATGTCCTGCATATAGAAAACCAACAAGATCACAATAAAGACCAAGAAACTGCACCCAAACTGAGAATCCAAGAACCATAGGAAGGTCCCAGTTTTCAAAACCCCCAAGAAGGTGGATAACATGGCAGGAACTCCCAAATACCACTCAATCCTATCTATCAACATTAACGGAATTAACTCTCCAATTAAGCCAAATAGACTGTCTAGTGGATTAAAAAACAAGTTCCTTCTATCTGCTGCCTTCAGGAGCATACTAATTAAGGGATCTCTCCTTCAGCAGGATATTAACATTCTAAATATCTATTCCCCAAACAATGGAGCACTCAAATTTATCCAAGAAACACTACTTTCCCTCAAATCCCACATAGATCCAAAGACATTAATTGTTGGGTATTTTAAAACACCACTCTTCCCACTAGAGAGATCAACTCAGCAAAAACTCAACTGAGAAACCTCAGATCTAAACAACTGCATAGATCAACTAGATTTAACAGACATCTACCGAATATTTTACCCAGCAGCATCAGAATACACGTTTTTCTCAGCAGCACATGGAACGTTTTCTAAAATAGACCACATTTTAGGCCACGAAGCAAACTTGTCTAAATTCAGAAACATTGAAGTTATACCTTGCATTCTCTCGGAACACAAGGGAACAAAATTAGAACTCAACACCAAAAGCCACCAAAAAAGCCCAGTAACACATGGAGGGTGAACAACACACTGCTAAATCACAAGTGGAAGAGATTAGAAAGGAAATTCAAATGTTCATGCTATTCAACAAAAATGAGCACAAAATTATCCAGCTCCTCTGGGACACAGCAAAGGCAGTACTCAGAGCCAAGTTTGTAGCTCTGAGCTCCTACATCAACAAATTGGGGAGATCTGAAACCAACAATTTAATGACACATCTAAACCTCCTTGAAAAAGAGCAGCAAGATAAACTCTAATCCAGTAGATGGAAATTAATTCATTTATTAATTGTGACTTATCAGAATTAAATGAATTAGAATCCAAAAAAACTATAGAAAGAATCAACAAAACAAAGAGTTGTTTCTTAGAAAAAATTAACAAAATTGACAGAACCTTAGCAAATCTTATCAGATAAAGAAGAGAATGCACCCAAATAAATAAACTCAGAGATGAGAATGGAAACATCACCATGGAAACAAACAAGATTCAGAACATTATAAGGGAATACTTCTCAAAACTTTATGCTAATAAGTTTGAGAACTTGACAGAAATGGACATTTTTCTAGCAAATACTGACATGCCAAAACTAAACCAAGATGAGTTAAACCATCTTAACAGGCCCATATCAAGCATTGAAACAGAAACTGCAATAAAAAATCTTCTAGCTAATAAAAGTCCAGGACCAGATGGTTTTACAGAGTCCAAGTACCGGGCTTGAACTCAAGTCTTGGCATCTCTGCCAAAGATGATCCTGGGATCTTAGGTCCTTAGTTCAAATCTCAGGACTGGCAAAAAAAAATAAATAAAAAGGAAAAGGATAAAACTGAGAAGTTCAATAAGGTGGTTTTACTTTTTTTCCCCTTTGTATTATACCATCCTGGGGCTAAATAACAATGCCCAGACAATGTACATGACCTTACCTTGCTGATGTTTGGCGGGATATTAGTTAAGCCAAGCCGAAATCAGCAACTTAGGCCTGAAGGTTGAATCCCGGGACTCCCAATAATGAACGGCTGACGGGAGATTCTAAGAAACGCTTTCCAGGGCTGTGAAGGTGGCTCAGTGGTAGAGTGCTTGTGTTGCATGCTAGAGGCCCTGGGTTCGATTACTCAGCACAACATATGCAAAAAGAAAAAAGCCACAAGTGGCGCTGTGGCTCAAGTGGTAGAGCGCTAGCCTTGAGCTGAAGAGCTGAGAGACAGCGACTAGGCTCAGAATTCAGGCCCCACGACCGGACCCACCAAAAAAATTAAAACAAATTAAAATTAAAATTAAAAAAAGAAATGCTTTCCAATAGGCATCTGTACAAATAGAATGTTGTAAAAGTAACAATTACATTAGTAGTGTACGATTATATTATAAAATTATTCACAACAATTATACTACATTGACTAATTTTCAATTAATACTTTATTATGCATTTAATCCTGATACTTTAAAAAGGAAGGAATAATTTAATTGGCAATATTTGTTAAAAATATCAAATATGCAATTTCATAATTTACAGACATCTCTCGTTAAATATATCTACATCTATGTATGTATGTATGTATGTATGTATGTATGTATGTATGTATCTATCTATCTATCTATCTATCTATCTATCTATCTATCTATCTATCTATCTATCTATCTATCTATCTATTTATCTTTCTGTCTGTCTGTCTGTCTATCTACCAATCTACACATTTATCTGTTTATACACTTGTCACTACTGGGGCTCAGTGGTAGAGTGCTCACCTAGTAAGTACATAGCCCTTGATTCGATTTCTCACTAGCATGTGCATAGAAAAATCCAGAAGTTTTGCTGTAGCTCAAACATTCGAGGACTAGCTTTGAGCATAAAGGCTTAGGGACTGTGTCTAGACCCTTACTCAAGACCGAGGACTGGCACCAAAACAAAACAAAAAAAAAGGAAAAGAGAATGTTCTGACTGCAACTATATAAGGATAGGGCTGCAAATACCTCATCACAGAGCAAGCTGGGAGTCTAGTACTGACATTTTCCATCTAACCTGAATTAGCCAGAGGTAAACCGCTGCAACCCAGTTCCATGAACCAGATGCTGCTGGCTTGCTCATCCTGTCATCCAAGATACTCGGGGGCTGAGATCTGACACTGGTGGGTTAAAAACCCAGACCTGGCAGGAAGTCTGTAAAACACTGAGCTGTAGCTTAAAGTGTTAGAGTTCTAGTCTGATCAAAAGATCTTAGGACAATACCCCCAACATTTCAGTGCAATCCCCGTGCTGACTCCCCCCCAAAAAAATCTCACCCCTCTAAAATTTACATTTGGACTGTATGTGGCGTGTTTCTGAAAGAATGGTGATACTGATGAAAGCCCCCTATTTCTAATGACATTATGTGGGTTACAGCTATGTGATGAGTCTTTCATGAGTTGTGTGCTGACTCCTTCATGGGGTGCAATTTTTCATTTTTTCATCTCGTTCTTTTAAGAGCTACACAAGTAAGATGATTGTGCAGATGAGAAATTTGTGTCTCAGATATGTCCTCATGTCAGGGCCAAAATTATGTATGTACCTAACTCTAGTGAGTTGTCTCCTGCAGACAATTGTTTTGGTTTATGTTTCTTGATCATGATCCTTGAACTCAGGGCCTAGCCACTGACACTTACCAGTGGGGATCATGGTTAGCGCCCTACCATGTGGAGCAAAGGAACCCCTTGCAACAGAGTGTTACAGTCTAGTCATGTAGTAGCTGAACTCTGTCATCCTGCCTACTCAGGAAACTGAGATCTGATGATCTGGGTTCAAAACTTTCCCAGACACAAAAGGTCCGTCCCATGAGACTATTATCTCCTATTCACCACTTAGAAACTTGAAGTGGAAGCTAGTCGCTGTTGACTCGTGCCTGTCATCCTAGGTACTCAGGATGCTGAGAGCTGAGGGTCACGGTCCAAAGCCAGCCTGGGCAGGAAATTCCTTGAGACGCTTCTCTCCAGTGACCCACCAAAAACGTGAAGGTGTGCTGTTGCTCAAGTGGTAGAGCGATTGGCTTTCGCTAAAGAGTTCAAGGATAACACCCAGGCCTAGATTTAAATTCCTCCAATTTCCAACAAAAGAAAGAAACCTGAAGTAGAGTGCTGGGAATGTGTCTTAGGAGTACAGTGCTTTGCATGTGTGAATCCCTGGGTTTGATTCCTTAGTACTACATCTCTAGAAAATAGTGTGAAGTGGCTGTGTGCCTCAAGTGGTAGAGTGCTATCCTTGTACAGAAGAAACTCAGGTACAGTGTTCAGGTCCTGAGTTGAAGCTCCAGGACAAGTATATGAACACACATACATGCACACAAACATACACACACAGATACCAGAAGTAAAGCTGTGACACCAAATGATAAAGATCTGAGCTTCTGCAATGAGTTCATAGTCAGTACCCAGGTCCTGTGTTCAACCCTGAAACACAGCCATCCAGGGTCCAACTAGGAGAGGTCAAAATTTCAAAATCTGATGAGTTTTACCAGCCCTAGATGACAGGAAGCATAGTGATATTACACATGTACTTTGATTTAGCAAGCTTCTGAAAATGCAGGGAGGATCATTGCCAATAATGAATCATTTCATTAGGTTCAGCTCCCTAGTTGTCTGCCAGAAGGACCCTTGAATTAATTGTAGCAGGTTATTTCAACACTGGAACATAGTCTAACAAAGACAGGATAATTGCAGGGAACTTGGCCATGGGAGGTGCACAAATGAAGTCTTCCTGTCACAACAGAGCTCTCGGCAGAGAGATAGGTTGAGGTACATAGAGGCCTTTTTCTCCTGGCCTTCAGAGCCCACCCACACTCCTCACTAATTGGCCTAGAAGGAGTTTTTTTTTAAATCACTCAGCTGTACAGGAGTGAGGCCTGTTCCAACAATGAGGAAGACTTCTTCCAGCAGTCCCTGATGTGGAGAAAACCTCAGGCTACAATGGGAACAGTGAGAGGAGCCCTGGAAGATGCACTGTCTAGAAAACTCTCTCTGTTCTATGAAATCATTCTATTCAAAGTAAATTTCCTAGCTGGATACCTTTTATCATAGGAACTCTAGACCTTCACCAATAGAAATACATGCATACTTACAAGGGGTGACATGTTGTTACTGGCTTTTTTTTATTGGAATGTCCGGGGGTTTTACTATGAGCCTAGGCAATGTTCCTGAGCTCCATTTGCTCAAGGGTAGTGCTTTGCCCTTGAGTCATAGCCCCATTCATGGGAATTTTTATTCCTGTAATCCCTCAGAAATAAGAGTGTGGTGGGATTTCCTGTCCTGGCTGAATTCAAACTGGCATTCTCTACCTCTTAGTCTCCTGAACAGCTAGGATTACAGGTAGGATTCACTGACACTTTGCTTTCATTTCTTCTCATTCTTTTCTTTCATCCTGACAATCTGAAATCTTCACAGTGTCATTCCAATGGTTTGCATTTTGAAGTAAAATACCCAGGCCTGGAGTTGAAGTGCCTGGACTGCCACCTACAAATGGAGGGAAATCTTGAGAAATCATTCCTATCCATGGGAATGCCTAATGGAATGTTATAAAAGTAACAATTAAATTTGCAGTTAGTTCATGATTCTCTTATATAATGCCACACAAAAAGTATTGTCTTCCATTCTAGCACCATGGTATGATTCTCCCAATTAAGGAATACTGACTACTTTTACATTAATGCTTTAATAAGTATTCAACCATGATACTTCATTTCATTCAAAGGAGGCATAATTTAATAACTAATAATCCATAATATATATAATTTAATATCCTCACATTCTCTCTCATATTCATAGCAAACTACATATCTATCTATCTATCTATCTATCTATCTATCTATCTATCTATCTATCTATCTATCTATCTATCTATCTATCTATCTATCTATCTATCTATCCGCCACTACTATCGCTTGATCTCAGAAGCGGCTGGCAGTTCAGTTTGCCAAAGGCTTTTGTTTTACAACTGGCCCATTCATGATTTGTGTATTGTGGGCTGTGAGTTCAAATCCCAGCATGGCCAAAAGTTTATATGTGGAGTCAGAAGCCAATTTTGACCCATTTTTTTCCTTCTCTGTGAAAGTCCTGGGTCTCTGTATGATGTATAATCTGTATGCAAATAAATCCATGTCATAAGATGTAATAAATGAAATAAATGCCATATATGTAATAATACTAAATAAAATAAATAAAAAATAAATAAGGGTTATAAATGTCATGTGGAGTAAACACATGTATGTAAATAGATCTCATGTATGAATATTGTTTTTTCCAGTACTGGGGCTTGAATTCAGTCCCTGAAAACTGGTCTGAAATTCTTGTCTTCAACGATGGTGGGTTTCCCCTCCCCCACAGTGCCAGAGAGATAATCAGACCCTGAGTTGACATCCCAGGCCTGTCAGGAAAATGGTGCAAATTCCAAGCCACGGTCTTAAATTTTTTTTGACTAGGAACATGCACTGTCTTGAAAGCACTCTCTGTGCTATGAAATCATTCTATTCAAAGCAAATTTGTTAGCTGGGTGCTATTGTTCATAACGACTATGGATGTTCACTGATAGAAATACATGCATATATACACAGACACATGCAATTACTGGCTTTTTTTTTAGTGCAGATCCTGAGGCTTGAACTATGAGCCTAGAAATTGTCCCAGAGCTCCATTTACACAAGGAAGCATTTTATTGTGCCTTAATCCATGATACTTCATTAAATGGAGGCATAATTTAATACCTAATAATTATTAGTAATATATTACTTGTAATTTAATAATATATAGACATCTCACATTCTATAAATATATTTATATTTAAATGTACAGTGGAATATACATATACATCTCTCTCTCTCACTATATATACTTATATACACGTATTTGCAGCAATTTACACATCTATCTATTTATATATTGGACACTCATGTGGCTAGAACTCAGGTCCTGAGAACTGCCTGGCATTGAATTTATTTGAGGCTGCTGTCCTTAAACTGACCCCTTGATGATTTAGACATTCCAGGCCCTGAGTTCAAATCCCAGGAGTGCTGAAGTCAATAGGTGGAGTAAGAAGCCAATGTTCACCTGATTTCCTTTCTGTGGAAATATTGTGCCCTAGATACAATATGTAATATCTATGCAAATACATATATATGATAGATATTATACATGTGTATAAATATTATATTTTTTGCCATTTCTAGGGCTGGAATTCACACACTGGGAAATGCTCCGGATTTTTTTTTTCTTCTAGGAGGTTAGCTTGCATTTCACTCAGAACACAATAGTGTTACCCAGTCCCTGAATTCAAATTCCAGGTATGGCAGATAAAATGGCCCAAACTCCTAACCAGGACCTTAACTTTTTTGGGAGGGCAGGCACGGGGCTTGAACTCAGGTCACCACAACTCTGCCTTAGCCTTGATTACCCTAGGCTGGGTTGCAGTTTTTACACCTACAGATGATCCAGGGATCCTATGACCTGAGTTCAACTCCAAGCTCTGGCAAAAAATATAAAGCAACCAAGATGGAGGAGGAAAAACCAGGAAGTTTTAGACAATAGTTTTACCTTTGTTTCCTTTGCACGGTGACCACCCTGGCTCTCAATGCCTCGGCTTGAAAATTGTACATGTCCTTGCATGGCCGAAGGCTGGTGGGCTGTCAGTGAAGCCTGAGCCCAACCAAGACACCTAGGCCCTCAGTTTGATCCTGGGACTTTCACCTACTCGTTCCTATCTATAAGAACAATGATAGAATCTTTGTAATGTACCAGTTGAACTACTAATTAGCTAGTCATTGTAGTCTAAGATTGTACACAATAAATATAGGTCATTGATTAATTTAATTAATACTTTATTAAGTCTCCTACCGTGATTAATTAATGGAGGCATAATTTTAGACCAAATAATTCATATTAATAGAATATATAAAAATAAGATATAGGTCATCATTCTTTGTATAGAGTTATACACTAGAATCTACATAAATGTCTATCTGTCTCTCTATATAACTTTATTTATAGATTCATATACATATGTAAATACACACACACACACGCTTCAATCTACACATATATCTGTTTATATATTGGCCACACCTAGGGCTTCATCTCAGGTCCTCAAATTTGCTCAACAACTTCACTTGCGTTAGACTGGTGGGCTAACATTGACCCATTCATGAAGTGTGCCTTCTAGGCCCAGAGTTCAAATCACAGAACTGCCAAAAGCTTAATCCTGGTGGAAGAAGGCAAGTGTCCCACTTGTTTTCCTTATCAGTGACTGTCCTGGGTCTCAGGAATGATGTATAATACATAGGCAAATCTGTGTTCTGTGTAATAGGATGTAAAAAATGTTATACATGTAATCATACTCTCTAAAATATATAATGAATGAATAAAAAAACAAAATAAAATGAATAACTACACTAACTGCAATATGCAGTAAATATGTGTATGTAGGTATAAATCATGTATTTAAAATGTATACAAATATTATTTTTATGAGTGCTAGGAACAGGCCTGTCTTTCTTATCTTCCTGCACTCTGAGCTTTCCCTTCCCCCACAGTACTGCAGATTTACCCAGACGCTGAGTTCAAATCCCAGGCCCGGCAGAAAAAATGGCGTGAATACAACTCCAAGTAGCCTAATAATTGCTAAATATTTTTATTGTATATATGTACGTATGCATGTATGTATTACGTATTTTTATTTTGCCAAGCACAGGGCTTGAACTCAGGGCATGGCAACTCTTCTCAGCTTTGATCACTCTAGCCTGGGTTGCAGCCACTGGACCCACAGCCGAACCTAGGTTCCTGGGCCTCAAAGGCTGACAGGAAAAATAAATAAATGAAAAGACACAGAAAAAAAAAACCCAGTAACTTGCAGATGGCTGCCAGTTTTACATTTGTTTTATTTTCAAGGTGACCATCCTGGGTCTAAATGACAGGGCTGAAAAGTCTTGGTAACCTGGCATTGCTGAATGCTGTCGTTCTTCCAGAGAAACCATGGGCCAACATGACAACATAGGCCCTGTGTTTGAAGCTGGGTCCTGACCCCTACCAATGAAGGGAGATCCTAAGATTCCCATTCCTATTCATAGGAATACCGATGGAAAGTTATGAATGTCAAGGTTGTATTACTTGTTCCTGAATGATACTAGCATAAAATTACAGAGTGATTTTAGGAGGCTGATGGATTTTAATGAATATTTTTAACACATTAAAAGAATACTATTAATTACATGGACACAACAGTTTCTGGACAGTGGTCGATATAATTAATAATTCATTAAGGATGAAAACAGTAATATTAATTACATGGAGGCATAATAAATACCCAAGGATTGGTAGGAATGTAGCCTATATAACTAAATAATATATAGACATCTCTGGTACTCTATAAAGATCTATATTTATTTGTGTACTACCATCTGCAGGTCCATCTGTTCTTGTTTTGTCAACCCCTGGTGCTAAATCTCAGGTGCTGGGAACTGCTTGTCGGTTCAATATGCCCCAGGCTGGCATGCTGACACTCACCCATTCATGAATTGGGCCTTGTAGGCTGTGAGTTCAGATTCCAGCACTAACAAAAATTGAATCACAGGGTGACACATGTGTTCTTTTTCTGTGAAAGTCCTGGGTGTCAGGTGTAAAGTTTCATAAATAGGCAATTCTATATCCTATGTAATAAATGTAGTAAATATTCCATGTGTTATAGCAGTCAATAAAATTAATGGTAAATGAATAAAAAAATAAAAATAACTACTCTAAGCACAATTTTGAGTCAACGTACAGGGCTCAATCTCAGGGCCTGGGCACTGCCAGGCAGCTGAATTGGCTAGGGGCTGCTGTGCTGGCAGTCACCCATTCATGAACTGAGCCTTCTTTGCCATGATTTTAGATCCCAGCACTCCCAAAAATGTAATCTTGGAGTTAGAAGCTGAGCACGACACATGTTTTCCTTTTCTTTGAAAGTGCTCAGTGTCAGGTAGGATGTATAATTTGGATGCAAATCTATATGCTATGTAATAGGATGTAATTAAGGTAGAAAACATCATAGGTAGAAGAGTTACCACTACAGTAAATGATAAACAGATTGAATTAGTAGTGAATTTTTCTAGGATAACATTACATGCAATAAGTGTAGGATGTGCACTAAGTTTAATTAATATTTTATTAAGCATTAACAAAATAAAAATTACAAGGTGACATAATTAAACAACTAATAATTGGGAGTAACACATGATGCATAATTTAATAATATATAGACATTGTTCTCATTCTATGAAATATCAAATTATATGTATGGATATATGTATATATATGATAAACAGTTATGGGATATTGAGTAATTATTAATTAATGCTTTATTAATTGTTAACTGGGACACATCATTAAATGGAGACATAATTTAATACCTAAGTATTGGTAGCAATATTATCTATAATTTCATATTATGCAGAAATCTCTTTTTGTGTATATAATATTTATATACAGCAGTCTCTCTCTATTTATACCTCGTTCACTCCTGAGGCTCGGTGGTTGAGTGCTTTCATAGTAAGCACGAAGCCCTGGGTTTGATTCCTCAGTGCCACAAAACAGAAAACTCAGAAGTTCTGCTGTCTTTCAATCGAGTGCTAGCCTTGAGCACAAACGTTTAGGGACAGTGTCTAAGCTCTTACTCAAGCCCCAGGTATGATGCCAAAAAAGGGTAGGATATTCTATAGAAGGACAGAACTTCAAATACTTCATTACAGAGCAAGCTAGGAGTCTGGTGCTGACAGCTGCCACCTAACCTGACTTAGTCACATGTAAACTGCTGCAACCCTGCTCCACGGGTTACCCATGTCATCCTGGCTTATGCCCGTAATCCTAGCTGCTCAGGGGCTTTAAAACCCAGTCCTGGCAGGAAGTCTGAGAGACACCTCAAATGCGGCTCCAAGTGGTGGAGCTTTGAGTTCAAGCCCCATGGCTAACACCCTCTCCCCAGAAAAACACCTCACTAAACCATTAAATGTGAACTTTTATGGTTTGTAAATTTTCCTCAAAGAATGGTGATACTGATGAAAGCACACTAATTCTAATGACAGCTTGTGGAATGGAGCTATGTGCTGAGTCCTCCATTGGGTGCTCCATTCTGAGTCCTGCACAGGGTGCTATGTGCTGAGTCTTTCACAGGATGCAGTGTACTGAGTCCTGCGTTGGGTGCTGGGTGCTGAATCTTTCACAGGATGTTGTGTGCTGAGTGGTGCAAAGAGTGCCATGTGCTATGTCCTTAACCGGGTGCATTCTTACATCTTGTCTATGTAAGAGCTCCACAACTTAGATGTTTATATAGACAAGAATATTGAGGCTCAGATAGGCCCCCATGTCAGGGACAAAATTATGTATTACTGAAGACTCGTGAGTTGTCTGCAGCAGATAATGGTTTGGTTTGTTTTTTCTTGGTCATGAACCTTGAACTCAGGGCTGAGGCACTGACCCTTATCTCTTGGGCTCATGGCTAGCACTCCACCACGTGGAGCCATGGACCCCCTTGCAGCAAAGGCTATGGCCAAGGGGTCAGTAGCTGAAGTCTGTCATCCTGCCTTCTCGGGAAGCTGAGTTCTAAAGATCTGGGTTCCAAACTATCTCAGACACAAAAGGTACTATGAGACTATTATCTCCAATTCACTACTAAAAACCTGAAGGGGAAACTGGGTGCTGGAGCTCATGTTGGTTATCCTACCTACTCAGGAGGATGAGAGCTGAGGATCATGGTTCAAAGCTAGCCTAGGCAGGAAAGCCCTTGAGAAACTTAGCACCAATGAACCACAAGAAAACCGGAAGTAGCTGTGTGGCTCAAGTGGTAGAGCACAAGACTTGAGCTGAAGGGGTCAGGGACAGCACCCACACCAAGACTTCAACTCCTTCAATTGACAACAACACCAATAAAAAAGACAGAACTAAACTAACAAAGCTGAAATAGAGGGCTGGGAATGTGCCTTAGTGGTAGAATACTTTGCATATATAAAATCGTGGGCTTCATTTCTCAGGACCATATGACAAGGACAAAGCCTGAAGTGGCTCTGTGGCTCAAGTGGGAGAGGGATATCATTGTACAAGAGAAACTAGGTACAGTCCTCAGGTCCTGAGGTCAAGCTTCAGGACTCATGTATATGTGTGCATGCACACACCCACCCACGCACACACACACCGTGGTGTACACACATACACACCCACACATACACTCACAGACCAGAAGAGATGTTGTTACACAAAATGGGAAAGCACTGGGCTTCTGCACTGAGCTCATGGTCAGCACTCAGGCCCTATGTTCAACCCCAAAACCTGGCCACCCAGGGACCAGCTAGGAGAAGTCAAAGTTTTCAAAACCTGATGAGCTTCACCAGTCCTAGATGACAGGAAGCTTTGTGATATCCAACATGTGCTTGGATTTCCCAAGCTTCCGGAAATATAGGAAAGGCATCATAGACCCAACATTGCTTGCAATGAATCATTTCATTATGTTCAGTGCCTTAGTTGTCTGCCTGAATGACTCTTGAATTATATTGAGCACTGTAACTGAACAACAGAATATAGTCTCACAAAGGCAGGATAAGTCCACAGAACTTGGCCTGCCATGAGAGGTGGCACAAATGAAGGTCTCCTGTTAAAACAGAGCACTGCGGAGAGAGATAGCTAAGGGTACAAAGAGGCCATTTTTTCCTGACCTTCAGAGCCAACTCACACTCATCCTCACTAATTGGCCCAGATGGAGTTGTTTGTTACCCAGCTGTACAGGAGTGAGGACTTTTGTGTGCCTGTCCAGACAATGAGAGAGACTTCCTCCAGCAGGCCTGTGTTGCAGAGAAACCCTCAGGTTACACTGTGAACAGTGAGGGGAGCCCTGGAACATGCACTATATTGAAAGAAGTCTCTCTGTTATGAACTCATTGTACTGAATACAAATTTCCTAGTTTGGTGCCATTCAGTATAGCTACTCGGGAATTTCACCTATAAGAATACAAAGACATGTAAGTACAGGCTCTTTTTGAGGGGGCAGGTCCTGGGGTGGAAGTATGATCCTATTCATGGTCCCTGGGCTCCTTTTGCTTAAGCTTGAGTTACAGCACCACTTCTGGGTATTTCTGTGATCTCTTAGAAATAACTGTGTCATGGACTTTCCTACAAACTCAGTTTCTCTACATCTCAGCCTCCTGAGGACCTGGGATTACAGACAGCAGCCACTGGCACCTTATTTCTTCTCTTCTTCATTTTTTAATCTGGACAATCTGACTTCTTAACAGGGTCATTCCCAAGGTTTTAATTTATAAGCAAACTATCCAATGTTATTTATAGCTGCTTTCCATAGAAGGATTTTCTCTCCTCATCTTCCCCTCTGGTCACAGGTTTGAGGCCAAAAGTGGGAAATGAGTGTCACAGGATTTGGAAGCTAATATCCACAGTACATGCCAGTTCTGTCACTTAGCATTAAGCTGCTGTGAATTTACTGTCTCAGGATATGAGGACTGAAAGCTGGAGTGATCCTCATACAGTCTGCATTGCTTCTTTTACCTATAAAATGATCTAATAATTATGAGTGTTTTTTGTCTCCAACGTTAAGTGTCTAGAACACCTGGTTGGTTGTGTGCCTTTATAAACTCTGCAAATCTTTACCTTTGGGCTCTTCTCCTAGGTGCTGCTGTGTTGGAGTGTAGGATGAGACCCGAGCTGCAGACCGTTTAAATAAAACCTTAAAACAGCTGTAAAGTCTGACACTCGGTGGTCTTTTTGGTGGGGATCCTGCGACTGGGGTATAACAATGTTTCCATTTTTCTCTAGTACTCCTCGAGATTTAGACTAAGGGTTTGTGTGGAGTGGCTCCTCAGTGAATTCCTGAGGAAACCATTTGAAGCCTTCTCAGGAGAACGCCATTCAAGCCAGCAGAGCAGGAGAGTCTCTGAGACTATTTTCTCCAATAAACCACCAGAGAACCAGAAGTGAAGCAATGGCCCAGAGGGTAGAGCTCCAGCTTTAAGAGAGAAAACTGAGTAGGAGATACAATCCATACCAGGCAGGAAAGCCTGGGAATTGCTTAGGTCCAATTAACTACCAGCTGGCGGGAAGTGGAGCTGTGGTGGTGGTAGAGATTCAGCCTTCAGCAAAACAGCTCAGGAACACATCGGGCCCTGAGTTTAAATCCTGGGATGGCCACAAAAACATTCAAAAAGAGAAGGCCAAGTTTATGTATCAGTGCCCTACTTACATATGTGTGTATATATATATTACCTCCCATAGTGCAAACTCTGCTTTTATTTACTGGTTTATTTTTCAGATATGCTAGTTGTACATACTGCATCATTCTCTTCATTTCAGGCCCATTGCTTTTCTCTTCCAGGGTTCTAGGCCTGTGTCTTTATATGATGCACACTGAAGCTCTCAGCAGCCTTTATTTACATTTTATTATGAGGGCAATCCAGGAAAAATCACAAATATGGCAAGGGAAGAGATCAGGTTTCTTAGAAGTAACCGGTATTCAGAAAATTAAACTTGAGAACATAAAATGGTAGCATACTTATGTAAAAACTACCATTAAGAAAAAAATGAAGGAGCTGGGAATATGGATTAATGAGAAAGTGCTTGCCTAGCATGCAAGAAGCCCTGGGTTTAATTCCTCAGGCACCTGTACACAGACAAAGCCAGAATATATGCTGTGGCTCAAGTACCAGAGTGCTAGAGACAATTCCCAGGCCTTGAATTCACATCCCAATAACTGGCAAAGAGATAACTACCTAGGTAGGATGGTAGGTAGATAGATAAAAAGAAATAGAGAGAGAAAGAGAGAGAGAGAGAGAGAGAGAGAGAGAGAGAGAGAGAGAGAGAGAGAGAGAGAGAGAGAGAGAGAGAGAGAGAGAGAGAGAGAGAGAAAAGAAAGAAAGAAAGAAAGAAAGAAAGAAAGAAAGAAAGAAAGAAAGAAAGAAAGAAAGAAAGAAAGAAAGAAAGAAAGAAAGAAAGAAAGAAAGAAAGGAAAGAAGGAAGGAAGGAAGGAAGGAAGGAAGGAAGGAAGGAAGGAAGGAAGGAAGGAAGGAAGGAAAGAAAGTTGATAGATGAATCTGTTTTTGACGTCAGAAGGAAAGAAGGGAACATTCCCAGTCATAAGGCTTTCTGCAGTGCGCCAGGACACCAGTATCGCCTTCACACAAATGCAGAGTAGGATGACTGTCTCTGTCCGACTTCTCAGGCATCCAAGAGCCCCAGAGTCAAGAGGGCAGAGACAGGTTCTAACTCAGGTGCTTGGAGACAGAAGATAAATGGCCCTGCCCCTCCTTGGATTGGGGATTTGCATTAATGATGTAGAGAATGAAGTAAGGAGAATGGACTGGGAGAGATAGAAGGGCCTTCAAACTTGACAAATTGAGAGTCAAAAACCTACTACCTAAGACCAGAGAGCAGGGTTTTCTACTCTGTTCCTCCCCTCTCCAGCCCTAGACTGGCTCTCTATTGGTAATCTAAAGATAGCCTGAGGCTCCCTTCACATGAGGAAGGAAGGTTAATTAGTCATTGTTTGAAGAGAGTGAGAAAAGCCTGATCCTGCTGTAACTCTAACAAATGTTTCAGGTTGCCCCCATTGCTGGCTGTGCCTGGAATGAATGAAGTGGTTTTGCAGCTCACTTCCGTGATGAATGTGTATATTCTGCCTCCTAATCCTGGAGGCCTAGTTCTCTGCACCTAGCCTGGCTTTTGAAACTGTTTTCTGTCCTTCAAATACAGTGTTACACTGGAGTTCTTCCTGCTATCAGAGTTAGGGCTTGGATCCTGAGAACTTCATTTGAACCCTGATTGGGTCAATAATATTTCTTTCCTTCTTCTGTAGCTCAAGAACTCCAAGAACATTTAGAGTGCAAGTAACTTCTCATCACCAAGTGAAACAGGAATTTCTTAACCATCTGACCTTTCAGAACAGGAAATCAGAATGTCCTAGACTTCCCTGCCTTGGCTGGTTTCACCCTATGAGAGACCTCAGCCTCCTGAGCAAGCTTGATGGGCGTGAGGTATTGGTTCTCTGCTAGGGTCAGAACTGTAATGACATTGACAATACAAGTCAACTGCTTATCACAAAGTGCTTGGGGAGCATATTAAGACTTTCAACAATGTGCCTTTCAGAACCCTGTAGGACATAAGTTTATAATGCTAGAGTCTGAGAGGCTGGGCTTATGGATGTTCTACACTTGAACCTTGAGGTCTGACTCCAATTCTGGTGTACATCAGCATTCATTTTCCTAAAACTATTTTCATAAGTAGCAAATAGGAAAATTATTTTGATTATCCCTCAATCTTTTTCCAGTTGTGTGTCTCAAACTGAAGCCTGGGTGCTGTCTCTGAGCGCTTCAGCTCAAGGCAAACACTCTACCACTTGAGCCACAGTGCCACATGGGGTTTTTTGATGGTTCATTGGAGGTAAGAATCTAACAGGCTTTCCTTCCCTAGGCTGTCTTCAAACTGTGATCTTCAGATCTCAGCCTCCTGAGAAAGTAGGTTTCCAGAGCCACTGGAATCTGGAGTAATGTTTTTGCCAGACCTGGAGCTTGAAATTAGGGCCTGGATACTGTCTTTGAGCTTCGTTTTCTCAAGGCTAGCACTCTATCACTTGAGCCACACCACAGCTTCTGGCTTTTTCTGAGTATGTAGCACTGAGGATTCAAACCCTGGCATTCATGCATGCTGAGCAAGATCTCTACCACTAAGCCACATTTCCAGACCCAACCTTACGATTTTATCCCTCAACTTGCCTATCCACAAGAAAAGGCTTCTGAGTATAAATCATCTAAACAAATCCGTATAGGAAGTTGTCCAAAGATAAATAAGATAAAACTCATACTGGGGACAGACTCTAACCATGTGATGACTTGACAAATGTATCCATTTAATTATTATATTTCAAAACTTAATAAAGTATTAATGAAAATTAGTCAATGTACTGAATTATTGTGTATAATTTTATAATATATATACACAACATAATAAATATTATGTGTATAATAATACTAAATACAATAAACAATAAAATGAGTAAAATGAAAATTAAATACAAAATTAATAATAATAATCATAATATGAAATATACATACATATTTACCTATATATCTTTTTTTTTTTTTTTTTTTGTCGGTCGTGGGGCTTGAACTCTGGGCCTGAGCGCTGTCCCTCAGCTCTTCAGCTCAAGGCGAGCGCTCTACCACTTGAGCTACAGTGCCACTTCCGGTTTTCTGGTGGTTTATTGGAGATAGGAGTCTCACGGTCTCTCCTGCCCGGGCTGGCTTTGAACCGCGATCCTCAGATCTCAGCCTCCTGAGTAGCTAGGATTATAGGTGTGAGCCAAAAGCGCCCGGCTTTTACCTATATATCTTATATTACACATGTACACAAATATTTTTTCTATTTCAGGGTCTTAATTCAGGCCCTGGGAACTCTAGCTTGAAAATTTTTTCCTCAAGGACAGGGATCTTAGCCTTCACCCAAGGTGCAAAAGAGTTACATGGACAGTGAGCTCAAATCCCAGCAATGGCAGAAATACTGGCCCCAGTTCCCAGACAGTGACTTAATATTTGTAACAGAAACAGTTATGTTTATTCAGTTACATAATGAACACTGAAAAAAAATCAGTATAGAATTTTGTACAGCTGTTCATACATCCCTTAACCCCAAAGTGCTTTTTGAGCACTACATAATGGCCTCCATTTAATGAAGGTGATTGTTTAAATGCTTCATAAAGTATTAATTAATATCGACCAGTATCCTATTATGTAATTGTGTATAATTTTATCCTCGAATCATTCAAGTACTGCCCATTTAATCATGACATATATCACATTCCTTTGGTAATCATATGAATAGGAATGAATTTCATAGGATCTCCTGCCATTTGTTGGTGGCAGCCCAGGATTCAAGCTGTGGGCTCCAGCTCCTACCACTTAAACCTGAGGATAGGGAACTCACAGGTCTGTCTAAGATCATCAGCAAAACCAGGCATCAGTGGCTCTCAGCAGTCCTCCTTAAAACTTACAAGGCTGTGAAAGGAAGATCATGGTCAAAGTCACCCTAGGCAGAACAGTCCTTGAGACTCCTGTCCAACTTGTGCCATCAAAGACAGAAGTAAAGCCGTGTGGCTCAAGTGGTAGAGAGCTAGCCTTGATCAAAAACAACTCACAGATTGTGCCCTGATCCTGAGTTCAAGGTCTGGGAACAAACAGACATACACAACAATCTGTGCAGCCATCCGGCTAAAGTGGGTCACTCTCTTGTCCCCAACTGGATTGGACAGAGTTCCCTGGGAAAGGGGCTGCCGTCATTTTGACTCCACCCATTCTGCCTGCATCAGAAGATTCCAGCCACACCTCTATTGTTTCATGGTTCTTTCTGACCAATGGGATACAAGAATGGTGGCCACGCCCACATTCCTTGCTGCCCAGTAGCATCTTGATTCTCTGTTTGTTGACACCACTACCTCCCCTCCCACCCTGACCTCGCCTCCCCTGTGCCCCATAGTCTGGCCCACGCCCTGCCACAAATGTGCCCCAGGGGTGGGGGTGGGGGTTGACCCGAGGATGCCACCCCCATCCCCAGCGACTAGTGTCCAGGATACGGGGAGATGCAGGTTGGGTGAGGAGTGGGCGCCAAAGATCCCCTGGCCTGGAGCAGTGGGAGCCACACAGCAGCACATCTGCGCCCTTCCACTCCCTGGTGGGAGCCCAGTGGCTTTAGTCAGAGGTGGGGAGCAGCATGTCTACACCTGCCTTCTGGGTTTTTTTCCTTGTTTTCTTGGGATGGGAGGTGTTGGATGCAGAAGATAGACACCCTTGCTGTGTGAGCCCTTGTCTTCTGTGCTCAGTCAAACTTTCACCTGAAGACAGAGAGACAGAGAGAGAGAGAGAGAGAGAGAGAGACAGAGACAGAGACAGAGACAGAGACAGAGACAGAGACAGAGAGACAGAGACAGAGACAGAGAGACAGAGACAGAGAGACAGAGACAGACAGAGACAGAGACAGAGAGATAATCTTTTTCCTTGTACAGCCTGACTGTGCTCAGGTGAGTGATCCATTGGCAAATTGCAGGTACTGCATGCAGGAGTCTTCTGTCACCTGTCTGGATGTGTGTGTGTGTGTGTGTGTGTGTGTGTGTGTGTGTGTAGAATTGGGTTGTAACAAGGAGGCCGAATGCTTTGGTAACTTCTACCTATTATCTTTGGGGCATGTATGGGCTTCACAGCTGAGGTCTGGGGGCCTGGAAGGGTGAGAGGCTTGAAGTGGACACAGCACAGTTAAATTACAAGAACAAGGGATCTGTGTGCAATGGAGCTGTGTACTCCCTTGGGCCTGGTTGGTGGCAGTGGGAGCTTGGGAGGATCTGGGAGTGTGGCCTGCAGGTGATGGCTTCCCAGGAGGACAGAGAGCATGGCCAACTCTTAGTAAGGATATGAGTTCTGCTAGTATGGAGCGCAACAGCATAGGTCAATCTCTGGGTCTTCTCATAATGATGTCTGATGGGCAAGGCCAACCCTATTTTAAATCTTGAGCTGTGATCTTCAGATCTCAGCATCCTGAGTACCTAGTATTATAGGCATGAGACTCTGGCACTGGGACTCTGGTTCTTTTTGGTATATTAGGGTTTGACCTCATAGCCTTAGGCTTGCCAGTCAAGTCTTCTACCATGCGAGTCAAGCTTTTCTGTCTTGGGCATTTCTGAGATGGAGAATTAATATATGCTCATTCTGGGCTGGATCATGGTCCTCCGATCTGTGACAGGCCTGAGCCACGAGGCCTGTTCTTCTGTAGTTGGGATGGTAGATATGTAGCGACATGCTCAGTCATTGGTTTAGATGGATTGCTCCAAACTCAGTCCACGGCAGCCAATTCTTGACCAGAGGTGAATCTCTGGGTTGGGCCTCAACCATTGGACTTCAATCTCTTCATGGGACAGTTGTGAGGAAACAAGGGATTGATACAGAGGGATCTCTGGAGCAGGGACAGGCACAGAGGGAGGGGCCATCTGATACTGTTCTTGGCAATTCTGTGAGCATATGATAGGAAGATACCCGGAAAGATCTCAAATGGTGTGTGTTATTAACAGTGCAACAGTTATGGGATTATGAAACAAAACATGGCTCTCTTTCTTTATTACTCTATCCCCATGAGTAACGGGATCATTCACTTTGTTCAGTTTTGAAGCTGGGGAAACTGAGGCATAGAGAAGCTGGGTGACCTACTAATGACTCCCAGCTGACAGGAAGCTCAGCCTGACTTCTCTGCCATGCTCCCTAGGACAATGGGTGCTATTCAGTCCACTTCTTGTGGTGGGAAGTCCACTTCTTTTCAGTCATGAGACTTGAACTTTGGGCCTAGGGCAGCTCCCTGAGCTCCTCAGCTCAAAGCTACCACTCTACCACTTGAGTCACAGCACCACTTCCAGTTTTTTGGTGGTTCTTTGGAGATAAGAGTCTCACATGTGTTCCTGCCCAGGCTGGCTATAAACCACATTCTTCATATCTCAGCTTCCATTGTACATAGGATTATAGGCCTGAGCCACCAGCACCTGGCTTAAGTGTAATTTTGACCTTCTTTCTTTCACTTTCTCTCTCAGGAACTGATTCAATGGGTGCTGGAGGAGGTGGTCCAGCAACCCCATGTGGCTGGAACCAAGGTGGTCCTCTCATTCTCGAGGTAGGCTGTGGGTCAGGAGCTGTCTCGCTCAGTGTGTTGTACCAGCTCCATGAGGTAAGTCCCTCTGTGCCCTGGCTACACTGTGACAGTTATCCATTGTCCATCTAGACTTACTGGACTCAAGTACTGTGTTCAATGCTCTTTTCTAGCAAAAATTCCTGGCTATAATTATGATACAGAGTTATAGAATGAAAATGTAATGCCATCTTAAGAAAGTCATTTAGGGTTCTGGGAATGTGGCTTCATGGTATGGTGATTGCCTAGCATGCATAAAACCCTGGGTTCAATTCCTCAGTACCACATAAATTGAAAAGGAAACACTGGAAGTGGTCCTGTGCCTCAAGTGGTGGAGGGTTAGCCTTGAGGGAAAAAAAACGCTGAAGAATAATTCCCAAGCACCGAGTTTCAGCCCCAGGACTGCCAAAACAACAGCAACAACAACAATGAACATTTAGTTAGTAAATGCGAAATAAAGAACCCATACTTGGAATATATAATTGCTCCTTCCATACTGATACCTGACAATAGTTCCTAATACATGTACTTTATCTATGTAAGGATACTGTGTTGAAAAAAATGTTTTGTTCATTGAGTCATACCAATTAATGCTAGGAATGTGCTTAGATGTCAGGTGAAGATTAATTCTGGAAATTCAAATATTCCAGGCTTTTTAGTGGGGTCACTGCTAATCACAATGAGAAGGATATAGTGTAAGTGAGATTCAGAAACTATTTTGGCCAGTCATCTTACAAAACAGGCAGAGGCTAATTAACAGTTGTGACAGAAGAGAAGGAATAACGCCAGATGGAAAGAATAAATGATAGTAACTAAGGTATAGTAGAAACCGTTCTAGGGAACCATTTTTGCTTATTAAAGAACTAGTTATCAACTAGGCTTATTCCTCATTGCCTTTGGCATTCAAAATCTCCTAGGCTAGTTCTTAATCTCTGTGTGATGAATGTATCTCCTTCTATGCTGATCTTTCATACCTGATCTCCTTTGCTTTCTAAAAATCTGTCTTACTGTATTTATCTATGAACATTTCCTAATATTAAATACACCTACAAAGATGAAAGAGGATGCTAATGTAAGAGTCCCATAGCTCATGAGTCATTTATGTAACAAAATGGAAAAGGAGGACATATTTATTGCTACCTTAATTATTCTGAAAAGCTGCAATGTCACATCATATGGTTCATATTTCCATTCTTTGTCTACATAGTGACATTAAGTGCACATAAATGCAATTATGAGTGGGGTGCTGGTGGCTCATGCCTGTAATCCTAGCTACTCAGGATGTTGAGTCCAGAGGATTGTGGTTCAAAGCCAGCCTGGTCAGGAAAGTCCATGAAACCCTTATCTTCAATTAACCCCAGAAACCCGGAAGTTGTGCTATAGCTAAAGTGGTAGAGTGCTCAAGTTGTGCTGAAGAGCTGAGAGACAGTGCCCAGGATTAAGGTTCAATCCCCACAACCAACAAAAAAGTGCAAATATAGGTTTAAGTTTCCCCCAAAGGAATGATGAAATCAATTGTAATCTTCCCAAATGATTTAGTAGTGCACCTACTTTTACTGAGTTATTTGTTATGGCTTCTTTGCTAAACATATTCTCTTCTTTAAAAATTGTCAAATATTAGCTTTATAATAAACTTCATCTAATATTTCTAGGTTCAAAAGAGAAGTCCATAGAGTTGATGTCACTTAGCTTTCTTAGTGTCTTAGTTCAAAGCCAACCCAGGCAAGAGAGTCTGTCAAACACTTATCTGTAATTAAACACCAAAAAAGCCAGAAGTGGAGTTTTGGCTCAAGCAGTGGAGTACTAGGTTTGGGCCAGGTAGGAAAGAAAGACAACTGTTCAGGGACAGGGGCCAGTCTCTAAGTTCAAGCCCCAGAACCAGCACAAACTAAACAAACAAGCAAACCAAACAAACCCTGGGTATTTCTTTGGGACTCTCCTTAAAATAGTGGTGGTCTGAGAAGAGGCTGCTTTTGCTGATCATACTCACTGGATCCTGCTTTTTTGGAATTCTTATTGCTATGGAAAACTCAAGACCAGACTAAAGGAATTGAAAACTGATTCCTGCAACAAGAGAATCATCTCAGGAGTGAAACATCCATCCATAAGACACTTTAAAACCTCCAGGTCTTTGCTTCTTTGCAGTAGAACACTTTTAAAACAAAGTTATTTCCTTTTGTTCTATGCCTGCCTTCAAATGGCATATTGTTTCCTTTTGCAAAACTCTCAACCAGAAGTTTACAGACAAGTTTTATATGAGTAAAGGACACACTCACAAAAGTCAGGGACAGAATTTCCTTCCAGCCTTGGATTCTTTTCTTGTACAGTACAAAGGAAAGCAATAGTTAACTTGAACTTTGTCATTTCTCTATGTTAAATTCCTCTCCTGGGATCAGTTTCCACATCCAGTAACAGTTACTTCCACTTACTTCCAGTAACAATTTATGGTGCTGCTCCAGAAAAAAATGAATGTTTTCTGGCTTCATTGAAATAGCACAAAGACACTTTTGGACATGAGGTAACACGTGTTTCAGAGACAACTTAGTAAAGACAAATGCAATTTAAATTGCTTATAAATACATTATCCATGAGAATATTTTGTTCAAACTTCTCATGTGCTCTGTAAATTAAGGTGAATTTTAAATGGTAAGAAGGTTCTCAGATAATTTTTTGTGAGTCTATATGCTGTGCATTAATTTCCCAACTGTACATGAGTTAACCATAAAAGAAACAATAGCAATTATAGGAGAAAAAGAAGTTCTGTGTTTATGTATAAGTGTTCAATACAATATACAAGACTCTACAAATAAAAAATTGAAACAATAAAGCCAAGTCCCATATGTAGATTTATGGGAGTGATATAGAGAAAGCATTACCCCTAAGTGGAATGTAAAGCATGAGGCCACTCCCTTTCTAAATCACGCTTGCTAATCATGTAAATGTGCAAAAAGGAGAATGGAAGAATGATTCTTTTTCCAATGCAAGTCACATATGTGAGAACAGACTTAACTGGAAAAAAAGAGTCTATCTTGAGGGAATAGGAATTATACTAGCAATGAACCTGGTGGCTAAGATCACATTTCTTGTTCTTTCCTTTTCTTATATTCCTTTTTATTGTTGTTTTTCGTGGCACTTGAAATATGGGACTGGGCACTGTCCCTCTGAAACGCAGCTCAAGGCTAGTGCTCTTCCACTTGAGCTGCAGTGCCGCTTCCAGTTTTCTGGTAATTATTGGAGAAAAAGAGTCTCCAGGACTTTCCTACCCGTGCTGACATTAAAACCCAATCCTCAGATTTCACAACAACTTGGTTTATGATCACATTTCTAACAGTGTACACCCAGGATATGTATTGTATATGTTCATCTAACTTTATATGAATTCTTGAGTTAAAAATCTGGGCTACAGTTAGACTTTACACTCACAAAAGTGTTTGAAGTTTAAAAGTTGATACTCCTAGAAAATTAAAACCTAAGAATGTAAAGGAGTCTGGGAGGTTCAATTTGCATCCAGCTTGGACAGTATAGGCTTTGAGACACTACCTATAATTAACCAGCCAAAGATGGGATACCAGTCACGAGCAAGATTGCTGAATTACAGCTTTAAGTTTTTGCATACATGTATACATACAAACATACACATACACACAAAGGCACTTATAGGTGCACACAAAAATGCACAAATGAAACAACTCTCAGAATATGTAGAAAAGTTAGAAAACAATAGAAAATTGGTCCTGAGTAAGACTAGAATCAAGTGATAATTTTTAATATTAGAAAGCCCTCAAGTGAACTTTCCCCCAGAAGTTGAGAATATTACATAGGTAGGGACCAGAGATAGTAAGAGAGTCAAGCAATCATTCTTAACGGGATAGGATACATAGTGGAATGAATCAGGGAAGCCTGCAGGTGCATCAAAAAATGTTCATATCCTGTGTCAAATGTTAAAACACCTTTGAAAATAGTACATAAACAGTCTGAGCAGTCAGTCTAGTGGATAAAATCATAGGAGAAGTTCAGAATTTCTACTCTGTTTCTAGATTAAATAAACAAACTATGCCAGGGCAATGTGATACAAGCCTGGAATTCTAGCACTCAGACAAGAGATAAGAGAGTGGAATTACATAATGATACCTTCCCTGGACCAGATAGAATAATTTTGTCTCAGTAAAACTAACCAAACAACAAGAAAGGAATACACAGTTAGAAGTTTGGCCTAATTTTTCATTATGTTTTGAGAAGTCAAGTTTCCTATTGAATGCACCTCATATATATCCTCACTTGTGTTTTAAATGCTCTCATCATTACAGAACATTCGTAGATGCAAAAGAGCTCATAATTCCCATCCCTCATTCTGTTGGATTCCAAATAAATGTTGAAGGATTACAAAAGCTTAAGACTGGAGAAATAGCAAAGTTCGTCTAATGTAGGATTTTGTAGACCTTGTTAAATTAGAATTTAGATTTAAAATATATTTTTTGGATTTGTTTGTAATTTCATATTCTATAGGATACTACAAAATTCTTTCAAAGTAGAGGGATTAATTGAAAAATTCACAAATAATTCTGGCATTCTATTTGCCTAGATATTCTTTCACGACAGTTATAATTAGAACATAGTTAATAGATAATTCGCAGAGTTCATGTATACCATGTTAATATGAATAATCTAGACAGAGTTGCCAAAAATGGATGACATTAATTTATACATTGAGAACAACCAATTTTTAAAGGTTTGGTTTAATATGGTATGAAGAGAGTAATTGTGTGACATCTTCTTTCTTCTACCTATATGTACCACAGGAAGCCATTTCCTTATTTACGTGCCTTTGTATACATGGAGAGAAATGCTAGCTTTGGGGTTTTTTTTCAGTTTTTTTTATTGGTTCATCCTAGAACTTGAACTCTTGGCATGGACAGGGTCTCTGATCCTGTTTATGCTCAAGGCTCAAGCCCTACCACTTCAACCTCAGTGCCACTTGGGTCTGGCTTTTGCAGAGAAGTTTTTTGGAGATAAGATTCTAAGAAACCTTCCTGCCTGGGTGGGCTTTGAATCATAATTTTCCTATCTTAGCATACTGAATATCTATTATAGTTAAAAAAGTCTAAATATAAATAATATTTGCAAGTGTTCTGATCTCAAGAATACCAGTGGAGGAAAAATGATGCAGCTCTGTTTATTGTGGTGTTCTTTTCAGAACAAGGAGGGTGTCACATTAGCAGAGGTGTAGTATTTTTTCAAAATAGAGATAAGGTATTCATAATGTGAATTAAGGAATTTTAAGGTATCCCTTACAAGTTGGAAACTGTTGGGCTAGGATGACTTTATGGCATAAATCTTGGGATTGATGGTCATAGACATAATAGCTTACTCTTATAAACAATT